>NC_141051.1:59662495-60364995 GCF_041138505.1 Cibotium barometz
TGAATGGGTCTACCCCATTACACACCAACTACCCATCCTGTGTTTATTAAAAAATTGACTGCCCATGCATGGGCGCCTCCTTTACACACTGCCCAACATGACCTCGTGCAGGTCCACCATCCATAAAAACCTATGTATACATGCACACATTGAAGGTATGGTAGCTTTGAGAAATCTATTTCTTTGGCGATATTTTCCATGCCGATACCTTGGCCGAGCTCCTCTTGGGCTTTCTGCTGCACACGAGGGTTGCGGAACCAGCTGTGAGCCATAGCCTATTCAACAGAAATAGCTATTGTATCCATCCAAACTTGAAATTAGCTGAAAAAATGAAGTGTTTCGTTACATGATGGCAAATTTCAATTACAGTAAACATGTTAAAACACCATAATTTGCAGAGATAACAAAGTGAAATCACTCCTTTTTAAAACTTTTCACTACATCCAAAAGGCCAGTCAGCAGAGCTGAAGTAAGCTGGCCTAGCATTTGCAACTTTTGGGCTTCTATTGCCTTGTGATCTGCAAGAGAGTCCTTGTGTTGATCTGCCATGACTTTGGCCATGTTGGCCATGTCGACGACAAGGGAATCCTCAATCTTCCGATCTTTTTGTGGTCGTTCATTGGGCACATTGCTCTTTGGCGCTTCTGTTTTGATAGAGGATTGTGTACCCTCTCCTTCATCTACTTTCGCAATTGGGCCATCGGTGTTACCACCCATAGCTGAAGCATGGATGTAGCTAACCATGTTTGCCCGATTGTGCATGTACTCTTCAATGATATCAAACCATTGACATGTTACCTTACGATCATTTCCAGAGATCGAATTATGGGCCTTGTCCTTTTCTTGTAGTCTGCATAAACACGACCCCATTTCTTTCTGCAACTTTCAGAGTCTTTGTCACACTCTGGGAATAGCCTTGCAAGTTGAGTGGCAACTTTAGACCATAGATCAACCCCTTGCTTTGGAGTTTTTCCAAACTCATCGTGCATTGAGCCCCAAATATGAATGAGCTAAACAACCCATGCATCCTTCCAAACCTCCCTCTTCCGTGTTTGTTCATCTACATTGGTCTTTAGTGTTGAGGACTTCCTACCTCTCTTGGTCACACAGGGGCTTTGTTGGAAACTTCAACCTCCTACACCTCTGCATCATCTGATTGTTGGACTCTACGTTTTACTGGTAGCTTGTTACCTTTTCTGGGGCAGAAACCTCATCCACATCACTTCTCCCTTCTAGAGGCAAAGATGAGATCTTTGGCTCTGCTTGTGAGGGTTGCAAACTTTGATGCATAGACTGGTAGAGCTGATTGGGTTGGGCCATTTGTATGGCGTAAATGTAAACGGTGAACCACCGAAAGTGGACAAAGGAAAAGTCCCTGGAACAAGTGGGAGACATGCAAATGCTAAGGATGAGGATGAGGATGCGGGCAGTGTCAAACTATTGGTTGGAGTGACTAGCACATGCATGTCTGGAAAGTAGGATGCCTGAGAATATTGGGAGTATAAAGGCATGTACTCGTTGTCTTGCAAGTTCTGGGAATCCATTGAGCAATAAAGGGGTCTGCATGTATATATATCTGTCTATACTCAGTGTTTATATACTCTGCATAGTCTCTGCTGCATGTATTTGCATATACTCTGCGTGTACTATGCGTGTACTCTGCGCTTGTATACTATGTTGCATGAATGCATGGCCCCTAAAACAGTGCACGCTGAGTATATACGCAGAGTATACACAACACGCATCACAACATGCATCAAAATATGCATCACAATAGAGTATATATACATGCAATAACTATATGCACAGAGTATACACGCAAAGTATACACAACATGCATCACAACATGAAGTGACGAGTACACAACATGCATTAAAATAAAAAAATATGCAGATACATACACGCAGAGATTGAGAAGCAAGAAAGTGAAAAATACGCAGAGCATACATAGATGCTTTTCGCTCTGCAAATCGATTCTGAAACTCGTTGCCTAACAAATAATGCTTCCAAATCTTTAAGGCATGTACCACAGCTAATAATCCCTTCTCAAAAATGTCATACCTTTTCTGTACATCATTTAGCCCGACAACTTTCAAAAGCCATAGCATGGCCTTCTTGATTGAGAACTGCTCCAATGCAATCTCTACAAGCATCTGCCTCCACCACAAAAGGTTTTAGTAAATCAGGAATGATGAGAACAGGTCTTGAAGTTAGGGCTATTTTCAGCTTTGTGAAAGCTGCCTTCTCAGCTTCCATCCACCGAAAAGAGCTTTTCTTCTTTGTAAAGTCATGTAGAGGAGAAGCCATGTGTGCAAAATGCTTGATGAATTGGCAGTTGTGAGGTCCCTGTCCCCTCGACGGTGCCCTGTGGGCGGTGGAAGCGGCGTCGGCTTCCCGTGCGGGCGGGGATCCACACTTGGGGCCTCGCTCGCGGATGTCCGGGACGAGAGGCTAGCCCGGGCGATCCCTCCGAGACCGGGCCCGAAAGACTCCCCTCGCCCGAAAGGCCCAGGCGATTCCACCATGGGAAAAATCTTCTAACGGGGAAATTACTCTAACGAGTCAAAGTCTTAACTAGTTAAACTGATCTGACCAAACCTGAAGTCACATAGTCAGATCAAGAAGAGACTTGCACTTGGTCCATGGAATCACCGCTTTTTTTCTCATTTACGAGACACAGCCGTTGATCCCCTCCCACAAAACAAGGTCTTCTCAGGATTTAAACTAATTAACGTAACTAATCGTATCTAGTTGTTTCTTAGGAATCCTCCGACCAGTCTAACCCCATCCGGCCCATGGGTTAGCCAACCACCCGACCACTGTATTGGTGGGATTCCTTTATGAAGATTTGGTTGTGTTTTTTGCCCGGGTACCAAGGAAAAGAGTTCCCAGGCCCCCTAGCTGGCGATTCATGCAAAAATTAAGGTAGGCATACCACGTACATACCCAATATAACAGATTCAACTGGCTTTAAAACAATCCTTCATCCTTCAATAGAAATCATAATATTTTTGATCATCATTTTCTAAAATTTTGAGTTCATTGTATTACAATAATATCCTCTGGACTCTCCATTGAAGACCAGCTAGCCAACCAACAAGATCCAGTATCAAAATTTGGTTCCCAAAATCATTCCTTTTAGTCCATCCGAAATCTTCCTCGACGTACTCATGGGTGTCCTAGCAACCGCGAGCCCATGCATCGCCTAGTCAGAACCCTCTAGGATCCTCCTTAGGTGTCCTAGCAACCGCGAGCCCATGCATCGCCTAGTCAGAACCCTCTAAGATCCTCCTTAGGTGTCCTAGCACTTCACTCACGGACTGCTTCATCGATCCTTGCCCATCGTTACCGAAAGCGTACCATTTTAACCGTACCGAGACTGGTCAAGACCTCGGCAGGCTTTTCGACGAGCAACGTCCCTTATGACGACTCCCTGCCAGCTGTTCCAACAACAAACCTCCTCTTAGAAAAACATAAGCCAAATGCTTCCTTCAGCATTCTGGCGTAAAACAGTCCTTTGAAAAAAACGAAGGTTCCAATGCAAGTAAAATTCTAATTTAAGATTGGTTCCAAAAACCCTTTTTCCATAATTCCCAGTTTCATAATGAGGATCCTTGATCTCTCATCAGGGTAATCTACCCATCATTCAGTCTTATTGTCCAACTAGATTCTTGGTGAGTTCGGTCTGGAAAAACTAGTTTAGTTCCGGTAGTTTATTCTTTGTGATTAGAAACTAGAATTGGTCACACGAAGTTTTTACTTGATTCAGATCGAGAGATGGACAAGTAGGTTTACTGTCCATCCCTCTCGTAATCTAACCAAATTCATTCGGTTTAGTTCTACAAGGATTCCCTTCAATTAACATCTAGTTTTGGGTAATTATCCATTTAGTAATTTTACCAATTAAAATATCCAAAGATATTCTTTCTATCACATAATTTCTCAACCTTAATTCATTAGGTAGAATTATGGTGGAAATTCATCTTTTGACACTAAAATTTAATTCAAATCCATCTTTTCTTAATTATCATAAAAATTCTTCTTTTTAACTAAATATCATACCTTTTTTTTTAATAAACTTGAAATCCCTCTTTTTCTTATTTTAATGAGTGTAATCCAATTATCATGAAAATTCCTCTTTTACCATAAATGAAATCCATTTCAAATTCTTCTTAAAAATTACATAAAAATATCCATTAATTCCATTAAGCTAAAAATTCCACTTTTCTCATTTAAATATTTGAATTCCAATATGATGGGAATTCTTCTTTCATCATTTAAACTTATCTATGCAAAAAGATAAATTTAACTAAATTTTTTCTTAAATTTTAAATAAAAATCTCCATTAATTCCTTTACACTAGGAATTACACTTTCCTCATTTAAATATTTGAATTCCAATATGGTGAGAATTTCTCTTTCATCATTTAAACTTATCTATGCAAAAAGATAAATTTAACTAAATTTTCTCTTAAATTTTAAATAAATATCTCCATTAATTTTTTTACACTAGGAATTACACTTTCCTCATTTAAATATTTGAATTCCAATATGGTGGAAATTCCTCTTTCATCATTTAAATTTATCTATGCAAAAAGATAAATTTAACTAAAATCCTTCGTTAATTTTTAAATAAAATATACATTATTTTAGCATCTTAATTTTTCTCTTACTTCATTGGAATACATTGATTTCCATTGTCATGGGGATTCCTCTTTTAACATAAAATGGATTACTAGAAATTTCTCTTTTTCCTAATTAACTATTTATGCATAAACATAAAAATCAATTTTTTCATGATTATAATGAGAATCATTCAATTAATCTAGGATGATCAATCTTAGAATATGGTAGGAAGTCCGCTTTTCATATTATGAATGAAAATTATTTATGTGTTAATTTTTTAAAAATTTTACCATAGCTCCGCTGCTATTACTGATAATTCTCAATAATTTTAAAAACATAAAGTTTAGTAATATCATATGATAGAATAGCCATTAATTGGATCAATATCCAATTCTGGACTTGATTCCTAATTTTTTCATGAATTAAGCATTAAAAAGCCACTTTTGGCCTCAATTTGACAAGCATAGAAATTACTTTTAGATTAGAGAATTGCTTCATGAGAAGCTTCATTTGAATATAGAATATGAAAAGATGCATGGGGGAAGAGAGCTTGAGCTCTTGCAAGCACACACACACACTCACAAAACCCTAATAGAGAACACACAAGGTGAGAGGCTGAAAATCTTCTTCTTCTCTGCTCAACACTCAACACACCATATACAAGATAAGAGTACACACAATATGAAAGGTACTCAACCAAATACATACACGGGTTCTCTATAGTGTGAACCCGACTAAATGAGCTGGCGCTATAACTATGCCAGTCTCTAGAGTGGCTGTCACACAGCCTGTCATCCCACTGGCCGCATATCACCACCCAAGATCTCACCAACCATGCCAGTGGTGTAAGTGCGGGGCCTATCCCCCAGGCGGGTCATCAGTGTCCACCGCCTCACTAGAGCTCGATATCTCAACACTCCCCCTCGAGCTCAACTCCATCTCATGTACACCAAGCGAAGCCCTGAATCTGCGGAGCTTCTCTGTACCCAATGCTTTGGTGAAGATGTCAGCTACCTGATCCTCTGTGCTGACATAAACAAGGTCAAGGTCTCCTGCCAAGACCTTCTCTCTGACGAAGTGGTAGTGGACCTCTATGTGCTTCGTACGAGCATGAAAGACTGGGTTCCTGGCCAACTGTATACTGCTAATGTTGTCACAGAAAATGACAACTTGTCTATCCACTGATAGACCCAAATCTGCAAGTAGCTTTCTCAACCAAGCTACCTCACATGCTGCCATAGCAGCTCCTCTGTACTCGGCCTCTGTACTCGATAGAGCAACCGTAGGCTGCTTCTTGCTGCTCCAAGTCACAGCAGCACTCCCCAAAGAAAACATGAATCCACTGGTAGATCTTCTGTCTGAGATACTACCAGCCCAATCAGCATCTGTGTACCCATGTACACATATCTCTGTCCCAGTCTCATAGAATAGTCCACAATGCAAAGTAGACCTCACATACCTCAGTATGCGTCTCACAGCATCCAAATGCGGTTTCCGTGGAACCTGCATAAACTGACTCACCAACCCAACAGCATAGCTCAAATCTGGTCTGGTGATCGTCATGTAGATCAAACTTCCTACTATGCTCCTGTACATAGTAGGATCCTCCAAGATCTCTCCTGAATCTGCACTCAACTTGCCATTCTGATCCAATGGCACAGAAATAGGCTTACAGCCTGTCATACCATACTTGGACAACATGTCCAAGCCATACTGTCTCTGCAGTAATCCAATACCATGTGGTGACCTAATCACCTCAATGCCCAAGAAATATCTGAGCTCCCCCAGATCCTTCATCTCGAACTTCTGTCTAAGCAAGATCTTTACATCAAAGATCTCTGCATCATGGTCCCCCGTAATGATCAAGTCATCTACATAGATGACAACAAGCACAACTCCTCTATCACCATGTCTCACATACAGCGAGAAATCTGCATTGGCTACATGAAAACCAATAGTGACAAGATATTCAGAAATCTTGTCAGACCATGCTCTTGGTGCTTGCTTTAAGCCATACAAGGCTTTCTTCAACCTGCAAACATGCTCGGGGTGACCCACATCCTCATATCCAGGTGGCTGTGCAACATATACACCTCTTCTTGCAAATCCCCATGCAAGAATGCATTCTTTACATCCATCTGATGTAAAGACCATTTCTTTGACGCAGCCACTGCTATCACAACTCTCACCGTTGCCATCTTGGCAACTGGGCTGAAAGTTTCCTCATAATCAATCCCATATGTCTGCGCATATCCTTTGGCTACCAATCTAGCCTTGTACCTGTTTATGCTTCCATCACTGTTATGTTTAACTTTGTACACCGCATCCAATGGCTTTCTTGCCTTCAGGCAATTGCACTAAGTCCCAAGTTTCATTTCCATATAGTGCATCCATCTCCTCATCCATAGCTTTCTCCCAACACACATTTCCAACAACCTCATCAATGCATGTGGGCTCTACAACCTGCACAACTTTTGCCATATATGCATAGTGATGTGCCACATAACCATCATATGTAAATCTCTGCACAGGGTTCTTCACTCTCCCTGATCTTCGCAGCTTCTCATTCATGGCTTCCATAGCCTTCTTTACACCAGGTGTTCTCATAGCTGGGATCCCAAGCTCCTCATCAAGGCTCATATCTGAGCCACTAGACTCTCCATCAACATGAGAATGCCCTGCAGAAATGTCAGGCATACCAAGGGGCTCAACCACTTTCTCTTTTCCTTTACGTGATGTACTAATCACATTTGCAGGGCTGGTATTATGACGCAGCCTGCCACTCCATGGTCTATCAACAGACCCACTAGATGAGGACTCTCCTGGTCCACTCAAAGACTGTGATTGCTGACCTGCATTCTGTGCAACCACACTTCCACTCACATCAGCCCCAACAGCTTCTTTTTCAGCAGCATACCAGCTGCTCATCTCATCAAAAACAACATCCCTGCTTACCCTCAACTCACGTGTAGCAGGGTTATAACACCTGTATCCCTTTTGCTCAAGGGAATATCCAATAAACACACATTTTTCAACTTTCGGATCTAGCTTAGTTCTCAGCTCATCTGGCACATGCACATATGCAATGCATCCAAAAACTTTCAGATGAGACAAATCTGGTTTTATGCCAGTAAACTTCTCCTCTGGAGTTACATCATGTATGGCTGCAGTTGGAGTCCTGTTCATGATGTATACTGCTGTAGAAACAGCCTCAGCCCAATAGCAATGCGGCATATTTTTCTCTTCCATCAATGCTCGCGCAATCTCAGCAATGTGCCTGTTTTTCCGCTCAGCAACTCCATTTTGCTGCGGAGTATATCTGCATGTGAACTGTCTCCGAATACCATTCTTCTTAAAAAAATTCAGAGAACTCATTGGAGAAGTATTCTCCCCCTCCATCTGACCTTAGGCACTTTACATATTTCCCTGTTTGCTTTTCAACCAAAACTCTGAAATTCTGAAAGTGAGTGAACACCTCACTCTTCTCCTTCATGAAATATACCCACACTTTCCTTGTGTGGTCATCAATGAAAGTGACATAGTACCTGCAGCCTCCCATAGACACGGTCTTCGTAGGACCCCATACATCTGAATGCACAACATCTAGTGCATTTCTGCTCACATATCTGTTACGTGGAAACACATGCTTTGTTTGCTTCCCAAATTGGCATGCTTCACAGATTTTCTGCATACCTTCCACTTTAAATTTTGGCAGCCCTGTCACAATTCCTTTTGTCTGCATAGACTTCAATCTTTGCACATTTACATGTCCAATTCTTTTATGCCATATGTCTGTGTCTGCAACAACTCCTGAACCATTTGCAAACATCGCAGCACTCATTTCAGGCATGTCTACATCCAACGTAAACATTCTGCCCACTCTGTTGCCTTTTGCAACCAACCTGCACTTGTCTTTGAAATCTTCAACATAACACCCATCAGGGTTAAACCGAACCTGCAACCCCTGCTCAATCATCTGGCCAACTGAAACCAGATTCTTTGTTATGTTCGGTACATGAAGTACATCTGCAAGGTACTTCACTTTGCCATCCTGCATAGATAATGGCACATCTCCAACGTGGGCAATTGGATGAGCAGTGTCATCCCCTGTTTCCACAAAACCTGGTCTTTCCGGGTTCTTCATCTCCTTGAACCACTCCCCATGACTCGTCATGTGGTTCGAAGCGCCTGAATCCACATACCACACATTATCTTTTTGTGCTGCATCAGCATTTTCAGACATGGCATTCACGACATGCTGCATAACAAACAACCTCTCATTATCCTCATTATTTCTGCTTGAGGATGCATAGTTGTTTTGCTGCACTTTCCCATTTTGCATGTCAGCCTGCTTTTTATAACATTCTGACTGCACATGTCCTGGCTTACCACAATAGTAGCATTCACGTGCATCATTATATTGCCTTTGCCAATTTCCACGGCCTCTTTGACTCCCCCTGCCTCTGAATTTGCCTCTTCCACCTGCGTGTTGTTGTTGTTGTTGATTCTGGGATTGTTGTTGTTGCTGCTGCTGCTGGCCATAATTCTGATTACCTGTTCGGCCACCACCTTGACCGCGTCCACGGCCTCCTCTACCTCGTCCTCTTCCTGAACTCGTGTAGAAGGCCTGTTGCTCTGAACTGTTTTTACTTTGTGAAGACTGTTGGTCTTCACCCAAGCTCTTCTCTTCGATAATCAGCATAGACACCAAATCTGTAAAGTTGGGAATGTTTTCCCGAGTCTGAATAGACGTCTTAAACGCCTTGTATTGTGGCCCGAGACCACGTAGACAGACTTCCACCTTGTCATCATCATCTACTGACACACCAATAGATGCAAGGGATTCCACAATACCCTTTATCTTCAATGCATAGTCATTCACAGACATGCTCTTTTTCTCCACAGTATGAAGTTCATTCTTCAACTGTATCTTACGTGCCTTGCTATTTGTTTCATAAAGCTTTACCAAGGTGTCCCACGCCTCCTTGGGGGACTTGGCATCCTGAATGTGCCCAATCATGGTGTCCTGTATACTAATGGAAAGCCAATACATTACTTTCCTGGCTCCTTGGTTCCAGTCTTTAAACTCTTTCACATCTGCAGCAGTCGGATTTATATCCGGTATCTCCGGTGCCTCTTCATGCTCACCTTCAATGTAGTCCCAATAACCTTTTCCCATCAGGAAATTAGTCAACCTGAACCTCCAAGCATGGAAGTTATTCTTATCCAGCTTCTCAGCCACAATCTGTGTTATGCCATCATTAGACATCTTGCCAAACACACAATTTTACCAGAAACTGCACTCTGGTTTTTCTGCACAAATACTGTATTTTCTGCACAGCGGTACTGCAGTACTCTCAAATGTCACAACCAGTGACTTCAATGCACATACATACACCCAATGGCAACTGTAGACCTCTTTGCAGCACCCACAGTGTCTGCACAGTCAATCTGTCTTCCTGCAGTTCTTAAAACAGAGTTCTGCAGAGAATCGATGACTTACCCGCAGTGCTCGTAATCGCCTGCTTTCTGAAAAACGGAGGTCCAGACGCGCTCGAAACGCGTTTTCGGCCCGAAAATTGTAGTCCAAAGGACTGTATAGTTGCCCTATAGCTTCACTCCCGCGAAGAAAGCTCCTCAATCAGAGATCGTTTGCCGGTGCCTCCCGTAGAGCTCCCGACAAGGGTGTAGTCACCAACACAATAGGGAAGAGTAGTTGAAGCTCTTACCCTCGTACCGCTTCCTGTGGTTCTCTTGCTTGCAGCTCAGCCCTTAGCACGAACCAGGCTCTGATACCATGAAAAGATGCAGGGGGGAAGAGAGCTTGAGCTCTTGCAAGCACACACACACACTCACAAAACCCTAATAGAGAACACACAAGGTGAGAGGCTGAAAATCTTCTTCTTCTCTGCTCAACACTCAACACACCATATACAAGATAAGAGTACACACAATATGAAAGGTACTCAACCAAATACATACACGGGTTCTCTATAGTGTGAACCCGACTAAATGAGCTGGCGCTATAACTATGCCAGTCTCTAGAGTGGCTGTCACACAGCCTGTCATCCCACTGGCCGCATATCACCCAAGATCTCACCAACCATGCCAGTGGTGTAAGTGCGGGGCCTATCCCCCAGGCGGGTCATCAGTGTCCACCGCCTCACTAGAGCTCGATATCTCAACAGAATAGACCATAGGAATGACCATTCTTTGGGGGAGAGAGAGAAATGCTTAAAAAAATTAGAGACATACACCAAGCTGATCTCTCTTGCATGGAGCCTCTCCTTGATGACATAATAGTAATGCACCTCAATGTGCTTTGTGCGAGCATAAAACACTCGGTTCCTCACAAGTGCCAATACGCTCTGAGAGTCAGTGTGTAGATAGGAGTGGAGGACTATTGTCCAACACTAAGATCTGCCGAAAGGCATCTGAGCCATACACACTCGATGGTAGCTATAAATCTTGCCTTTTGTACTCAGCCTCATAGCTAGATGTGGCCACTATCGGATGTCTTGTAAATCCAGCGGGGCATTTTATGACAGATTCCACCATGTATCCAAGAGATAGAAAAATAGAGAGAGAAGATAGAGGGAGGAAGAGAGTAGGGTTTAGAGAACTTTGCACATGACACACACACACTGAGAAAAGAACAAGCCCCGCCCCCTTTCAAGAATTTATTCACAACAACAATCCACAAGCTCGCAAGCCAAAATCAATACATCAATGAATACAAAAGCAAACAAATATGCTGACGTAGAAACGAATGTCATAGTTGATGTTGAGGCACGAGATCCTTTTTGTTGACCACACCATGGGAATGGCCGACAAGATCCCTCACCGCGCTAGTACCAAATCCAACATATCCCAAGCTTGTAAGTGATAAAAGTAGATAATGAAGTTATGATGTTCAACAGCAGATTTGACACCCAATCCGGAGTAGAAACGGCCCAAAAGGCCGTACAGAGGATACATACCAGATTAGGTCCACGTGAGAACACGGCAACCGCCAGATGGTGTAAAACAGCAAGCGACAGCAGCTGTACGGCGGCACAAATCAGCAGGCGGCAACAGCTGCACGACGGCACAAATCAGCAGCAGCAGGCGGCACAACAGCTGCACGGCGCAGATCAATAGGTGATAGCAACCCACTCGGTGCTGATCAACAAGCAACAACGGCCTAGTCAGTGTGCAAATCAGCAAGCGGGATCACAGTACAGTCTCGCAGTAGACGGGACACAGTTCGGCACAAATCAATAGGCAAAACATAGTTCCGTACAACTATACGGATCCATACAACGTACAGATAGCTAATGGCATGGCACTAGATAACGTTAGCGATGTTCTGGAATCTGAAAAGTAGCAACAGGCGCAACGATGAAATAAACTCCTCGCTTGGATGATGAGAGGTTCATGCCTGTTTAATACCTGAGAGGGGTCTTGCTTTTTGCCCAAAAAGCTACCCATGCTTTCGTTTTTCTTTTTGCTTTGCTTTTGTTTTACTTTTTGCTTCGTTTTCCTCTTTTTCACTTTGTACAATAAAATATTATTCAGATAAGGCCCAGCTTTTCCCAAGTGCTTTTGTGCTTTGCTTTTTTGGCTTTAGGGCCTTGCTTTTTAGCCCTAGAGTTACTTTTTGAAAACGCAACTTTTGCTTTTTGGTCCTTCTCAATCCCCTTTTCCAGTGATGCTCTTGGCTTGCGGTCAACTCAGTTTGACTTTTTGCTTTTCTATGCTTTTTGACCAAGCCTTATGGTCCCTATCCCCGTACCTTCTTCCGCGAGTCCAATGTCTTGGCAAGGGTTCCATCATGAGATAAAGTACTAGGAAGGCCAAATAGTTACATTCCCTCCCTCTTATATTGCAGTTGTCCCTCAACTGCAGAGCACAAGTGTACCAAGCATATCCATATATTCCAAGTACTAGCCCCATCTCGTGAGCTTATGCATGTGGACATCCCCCATATCTATGATATCATCTACTCATCTGGCAACATCTCAATGCCTTATCTTTGACCAATGGCTTGTTTTTTATGGTTTTTCTTCATGACCTGTCACGTGTGTTACATAAAAGAAATCCACTCACCTCCTACAAAAATTAGATACAATGTAGTCAACAAACAGATATGCATCATTCACGTATTCCAGGTATTGGCTAGCTAGTATGGAGCCCAATGGACTATCACATGCCATAAATCCAAGCATTGTCCACACATCAAAAACAACGCACACAAGTTAAATAAATTCAAACATACATAAGTATGCAATGCATATGTAAAGATCCTTATGTTTATAAATTGTCCTGTCATGGTCAAGTATCTAGTCTTGTCCGAAACCGCTCCTAAGCTATCTGGCTCCCTAAGAAAACCACTCAGTCAATCATAACCAATCATCTAGGCCATTTGGTCACTATGACCGCCCGAGTGTTCATCAATACAATCATCTGGGCCATCCAGTCGCACTAACCACCTGACTATCAAATCCAACACAATCATCTCAGCTCTCTGGTCAGTATGACTGCCCGACTATGAAATCCAAGGCATATGGCACAAAGGCCGCCCAATGGGTCACCTGGCATCACTGCCACCCAAATACAAATCTCTCTCCTTGGGTCATCTGGTATGCAACTGACCCAAACTAGAGGATGTCCAATTGACCATTACATAAGAAAAATAATGATCAATTACATTCCATTATGTATATACAATGAAGAGGGCTAGCAATACAATCTCTCCCTCTTGAATTTTTCTTGTTCTGAAGATGTCTATGTCTCTACTTCAAATACATATGGACAAACCGCTTCCTCATAAGCTCGAAGTATCTCTGGATAGTTCTTGAAGTACTCCTCTGGCATCCATTTCGCATCCAATGGCCAACAATTCTTGAATTTCAAGAGGAATTTTCTGACCACTATCTTTCCTCTTTTTCTCACAAAGTGAAACACAATATGTTTTGAATGCAAAATTTCTTCTTGCTCTTCCACCTCTGGTGGATCCTCCAACACGGGCTCCTCTAGTGGTCCTGTATATGGTTTCAATAAACTCACATGGAAGTCATTATGTATCCTCCAATGATCTGGAAGGTCCAACCGATAACATACATCGTTGATCTTCTTTTTAAATATATACCTAGATGAATCCACGAACATGTCCAAATTCACCTTTTAGGAACGTGCATGTTAAATCAACCCACGAGACTATATAACTATCAACTCCATTATGCATAGTATGGACTAGATACTACAACATTCCCACTAACGTCATTAGTGTCCAATAGTGGGTGTAGAACTCTGTATCAAGATATGCTCTAACACACGCACTCCACAGACACACACACATAAGAACATATATTTACACAAAGGCCTTCGTACTGAGTTTCTGTCAAACCTCCGAAGATGCAAGGCAGACTCAGCCATAATGAAGCCTAGCACTAAGGGAAGTAGCAAATAGAAAGACAGCAAATAAATAGTTGATAAGACAAATGCACCGCTAAAGATAGAAAGAATCAGCACAATATCAACTGGCTGCAACTCGAACGAAAACTTCACAATGTGAAATCTGCATGTCCCGGCTAATTCGACTGAATTATATACCTAGATGAATCCAAGAACATGCCCAAATTCACCTTTTAGGAACGTGCATGTTATATACTCATGGTAGTAAACCCACAAGACTCTATAACTATCAACTCTATTATGCATAGTATGGACTAAATACTACGACATCCCCACTAACGTCATCAGTGCCCAATAGTGGGTGTAGAACTCTATATCAAGATATGCTCTCACATACGCACTCCTAAGACACACACACACACACAAGAGCATATATTCACACAAAGACCTTCGTACTGAGTTTTTGTCAAACCTCCAGAGATGTAGGGCAAACTCAGTCATAATGAAGCCTAGCACTAAGGGAAGTAGCAAATAGAAAGACAGCAAATAAGTAGTTGATAGGATAAATGCACTGCTAAAGATAGAAAGAATTAGCACAAAATCAACTGGCCGCAACTCGGACGAAAACTTCACAATGTGAAATCTGCATGTCTACTAATACGGCTAAATTATATAAAGTAGTATATACACGCAGAGAGCCAGCGGTGTATATATACGCAGAGTACACGCAGATATATATACATGTAGGTATACACGTAGAGTATACAAAAACGAGTATACAACATACATCAAAAAAGCAATAACATGCAGATATATATGCAGCGTTGCAAGAAAGTAAGAAAAACGCAGAGCATACCTAGATGATTTTCGCTCTGAAAATCGATTGTGGAGGGCTGGAAAAAATGCAGAACCAAGAACGCAGTGTGCTAGAAAACACGCAGAACCAAGAACCTCGATTTATTGTTGTTACAAAATGGCAGGAAGGATCAACGACATGGTCCACCAACTGCAACACAATTGGATAGAGGTAAGTGCGCCCATGTTTGGGCAGCCAAGCTCGGCTGCCCAGGCTCTGGCAAAACAGGGGCAAGAGGTGGAGGCCACGGTGGGGCAGACGAGCACCCAGGAGACATGGCGGTGTGTAAGGCACCAATGCATGGCGCCGCACCCCATTGGTCTAGCACCACGCGTTTAGGTGGCCTTTAGGCAGTTTTTAAAGAGCCTTAGTCTAGACTTTTATTTTTTATTATAAAGGTTTTATAATCACATTCATTAAAGTCGGACACCGGCCAGCTCATTAAAGTCGGGCCGACGAGTAATTAGCCCAATAGACCTTGTGTGGCCAATCCCAACTTGTGGGCACCCTAAACACACATTAATGTGTCAACTCTTAAAAAGGTGCCTATCGCAGTTTTGAGGTGGGCTAGGCTACGCCACATGGCACCTAGACCCCTTCCACGGCTCAAGCCCACCAACCTCTCCTACTACTACGACCCCATCAGAATTCTTGGTGAATCTCATCACTCCTAGGCTTTTTTTATTTTATGCAAGTGGACTGTCTCTAGGTGCTTTCCTTTGCTATCGAACAATTGCAAGTTGCCGTACTACTCTTTGTACATGTTGCTTACACCTACACTGATTGGTACCAGCTGTACGCAGAGTTTATTGTAGCCGCCTGCACCAATTGCACCCGACTACACCTGGTATACTTCACCAGTTGTACCCGACTATAGTATCTTTGTTGTACTTATAGTGTTCCTAATGAAGCTGCCTGCACTAGTTGTACACGGCTTTCAAACCCTTGACCATCTCCTAATTATCAATGGTCACAATAACGACCCTATCGACATCTAAGTCTGGGTTCCCATCAAACACGTACCAATGACTTATCCTCATAATGGGGGGTCTTTATAAATGTGTACCAAACATAGATGTGAGATACTGTTGAAATATACAAGTGAAAAGGGTGTGTGTGGGAACAAGCTCTTGGATAGAGGCTGTAAAAGAGGAGATGTAATTGTGAAAGAACCTGTGAAAAGGTTAGAAGAATCTACTGGGAGAGAATAATGGGTAGCATGAGGGAATTTAGGAGTGTGGAGATATTCTGGGAGATAATCTGGGAAAAGAGAAGAGGTGGAGAGAATCAGGCAAAAGGTGGAGATATTCTGGGAGTGAATCATGGAGAAATCAATGGGATTTGATGCTTGATGTAAACTCTATAAATTGAGGCATAGCCCTAATGAGAATTTGCTGGTTTTTGAGTATCCATGCCTACATTAATCTATGTGCTAATTTTTCACTAATTACGTCTTAATCACTTACTAATCACTTTGTTAATTATGTTGATTCTAGTGTTTGATCCACCATAGCTCATCATTCAGCTCAAATTTCAACATGATATCAGAGCCATGCCTAGAATCAACTAGATTTATGAGCCCATTAGTGAATTAATCAGGATTAGTAAGATAATTAGCAAAAAAATCAGTTTTTAGTGAGTTTTCACTCTTCCCCTTCACCCCCAGCCAGTGGAGGGTCTCTAGCATCCAGCACAGTTAAAATTAGGTCATGAGCTTCTAGCTTAAGCTAGCTAAGCTCATTAGCTTCAAGCTCATCCACTCCACGCTGCAAACCGCGCAGAAATGAAGCAGAAATCAACGTTTGAACCGGCGCCGTTTTTCTGAAGTGGAATGAAGATTGCTCTTTGCTCAGGTCAAAACTCTCTAATTCCTCTTAGCACAAAGGGTAATCAAGCATGCTCTACAAGCTGGTGAAGACAGAAATCAATTTTATCAAGTCTACAGAGAGATCAAAGCTCTTCATCAAATCTGCAGGTGACTTTGGTAAAACAGAGATTAAGCTTTCATTATTTGCTCAAATCTTATGTTTCTTGGCTTAATCCTCTACTAGACTCATTGCTATTGATGCCTTTCAAAGCATTTGAGCTCATTTGAAGTGGAAGGCACCAGATCTGAGCTCCCCGCATACTCTGTTTTCTACACATAAACCAGAGCATTAATTTGCTAATCAGTGATTAATCAGTGCTAATCACTGTACTTTGGTGCAATTGAGGGTTCAAATTAACCATTAGGTATCTGATACAGATCCCTATAACTTCAGATTTCAAATCGGAGTTGGTTTGATACTCCAACCATCCCGTACAAATTGGTTACTCTCAATTTAATGTAATTTCTGGTGATTTTATGCTGATAAAATTGTTGTAATCATCTATTAAACACCAGATTGAGTTGTAAAAGGGTAGACACTGCCCTTGAATCTTGATTTTGGATCAAGAGGTAAGACCCCCTTCACTTCACCATGAATTCAGCACAGGAAATAGCCAAATTTAATGGAGAACAGTTCTATACATGGCAAACAAAAACCATGTATTTGCTGATGAGGAAAAATCTGTGGGGATTAGTTGAAGGGAGAGATGAATGCCCAGAGAGAGGGGAAAATGAGTGGAAGAGTAGGAATGAAAAAGCATTGGGGCTTATTGCACTCAGTTTAAATGATGAGATCATTCACCATATCACAGGGATACAGTGGGCAAAAGATGCATGGGATGAACTCAATAAATTATTTGGTACACAAGCAAAAAATTCCAAGATAAATCTATTAATGCAATTTTACAAATTGGACATGAAGGAAAGTGAACCCTTAATCACACACTTGAACAAATATAAAAGCATTAAGCAACAGCTGGCAGCTATTGGCAAAAAGGTAGAAGATGATGAAGCATTAGCTGTACTTTTGAAGAGTGTGGATAAAGGAGATTATGAAAACATTGTAGCAACACTAAAGAATGTACCTGAACTGAAGATACACGAGATAGAAGCAGCTCTACTGGAGCAAGAGAGCAGAGGCAAAGAGAAGAAAGAGCTCGACTCAACAGCAGGAGAGGAAAAAGCATTCTTCACCCGAGGAGGATTCTCTCGAGGACGAGGACGAGGAAGAGGCAGAGTAGGAGGGAGGACCTTCACTTGCCACAAATGTGGAAAGCCAGGACACATGGCGAGAGACTGCTACAGCAAACCCAGTGAAGAAGGAACGACATCGGCAAACTTCATGGAGGCTCCAAGGGAAGTGGAGTCGGATCATCTTTTCTGAGAGAGAGAGAGAGAGAACCCACAACCCAATGTAACCTGCCCCAATAAAGTAAAACCACCTCTGAGCCACCGATGATGTAGGCCAAGTGGTAGATGTATGTGTGAGCACTTTAGTCAAGGTCACGGGCACTTATAGTAGCCTTGGACACATTGAGAGAGAGAGTGTCAAGGACTATGGAGTTTAGGGACTTGAGGCACTGGTCGCGGGCTATCAAGTAAGAGGGAAACTTGATACAGGGTCCAGGTGTGTTAGGATTATTCACTTGAGGGGAGGTGTTGAAATATACAAGTGAAAAGGGTGTGTGTGGGAACAAGCTCTTGGATAGAGGCTGTAAAAGAGGAGATGTAATTGTGAAAGAACCTGTGAAAAGGTTAGAAGAATCTACTGGGAGAGAATAATGGGTAGCATGAGGGAATTTAGGAGTGTGGAGATATTCTGGGAGATAATCTGGGAAAAGAGAAGAGGTGGAGAGAATCAGGCAAAAGGTGGAGATATTCTGGGAGTGAATCATGGAGAAATCAATGGGATTTGATGCTTGATGTAAACTCTATAAATTGAGGCATAGCCCTAATGAGAATTTGCTGGTTTTTGAGTATCCATGCCTACATTAATCTATGTGCTAATTTTTCACTAATTACGTCTTAATCACTTGCTAATCACTTTGTTAATTATGTTGATTCTAGTGTTTAATCCACCATAGCTCATCATTCAGCTCAAATTTCAACAGATACATGCTGAGAGGTGAGCATTGAGTGTATACTAACAACTTGGTACTATATGAGTACATTCTCGATATTTTTTGTGTCCCTTTGACTCTGTAGTTCCTAATTCTTTTAAATCGAATCTTATAGTTGTTGGAATTAGGGTTGCAGGAATGCACACACAACTTCAAGAAGATGAGGAAGCTTGAGCACAACACAGTAGTGTATTATGAGTGCCAAAAATGAAAGATAACAAGCCCTAGAAGATAATGGGCGTATATACAATGCACGGGGGAAAAAACCTCCTAGTGAGGGAAAAAGTGCCCCGGCGGTCCTAAGTGTGTTCACACACATCACTACTATAATATGGTAACAAATCCCCCCTGGAGTGATGCGGTGAACAAGAGCTAGCACTCATGTATAGGGAAGTGTCTAGCTATGTGGACGAATCCACAAAAGGGAGTAAGCCCAAAGCTTTGCGAAAAGCTTCGAACTTCTCACGAGGCAGAGCCTTTGTGAAAAGGTCTGCAAGGTTATCCTGTGTTGGCACATAAGCCAAACTGATCTCTCCTGCAGAGAGTCTCTCCCTGACATAATGGTAGTGCACCTCAATGTGCTTCGTACGAGCATGGAACACTGGGTTCCGCGCAACTGCCAATGCGCTCTGACTGTCAGTGAAGATGGTGGTGGCAGATGGCTGCCCAACACCCAAATCAGCCATAAGGCGTCTGAGCCACACACACTCAACCGTAGCTGTGAAAGCTGCCCTGTACTCAGCTTCACAACTAGAAGTGGCCACAGTAGGCTGCTTCTTGCTCAACCATGATATGCATGAGCTTCCAAGCATGAAGCAAAAACCACTCGTGGACACGCGTGTGTCATAACAACCAGCCCAGTCAGAATCTGAAAAAACACGTAAATCTGGCGGCAATGATCCCCCCTTGGGATAAAACAACCCAAGATGCCGAGTACCACTCAAATAGCGAAAGATACGCTTCACTGCCTGCCAATGCTTAATGCCTGGGCTATGCATAAATCTGCTCACCTGTGAGACTGCAAACTGAATGTCTGGCCTCGTAATGCATACATAAATGAGGCAACCAACAGCTGTCTGATAGAGTGTGACATCAAAGTGATCTCCAGCATCATGAAGACTCAACTTCAAACCTGTCTCCATTGGAGTAGCAATAGGCTTGCAGTCTTCAAGGCCAAATCTCCGCAACAATGTTTCAATATACTTTGTCTGACACAAAGCAATACCTCCATCACACTGCTTAAATTGTATCCCCAAATAATGATGCAAATTCCCCAAATCTGACATCTCAAAAGAGGCATTCAAATCAGCCTTAAAATCAGCAATATGACTCTCATTTGGTCCTATGAGCAGCATGTCATCGACATAGAGAGCAATGATTAGATGTACACCATCCACACGTTTAACATACAAAGTGCTTTCTGTTGGACTATTCTGAAACCCATGTGCAGTCAAATATGCATGTATTTTTTCATACCAAGCTCGTGGAGCTTGCTTTAAACCATATAAAGCCTTTTTTAACCTGCACACTTTGTTTTCCTGCCCTCTTTGAACAAAACCACGAGGCTGCGATACATACACCTCCTCATGCAAATCTCCATTTAAGAACGCAGTCTTTATGTCCAGCTGATGTACATTCCAACCATTATGAGCTGCTAATGCACAGATGCTACGAACAGTGGTCATACGACATGTGGGAGCAAAAGTCTCATCAAAATCAATGCCCTTCTCTTGAGCATAACCTTTTGCAACAAGCCTAGCCTTATGGCGATCCACTGTGCCATCAGGCTTACGCTTCAATTTGTATACCCACTTAGTGCCAATGGCCTTCTTGCCAGGGGGCAAGTCACATAAAGACCATGTACTATTCTTCATAATAGCATCGTATTCTGCTTGCATAGCAGCCATCCAATTTTCTGAACTTTGTGCCTCATCAAATGAAACAGGCTCACTTTCATCGCACATACTAGAAACAGCCAATGCATAACAATCTGACGCATAAGAGGCACCATGAGAGCCAGAACGAGTGCGACTAGACAAAGGGGCATCCAACTTGCTGTCACGCAAAGTCTGCACCAGCCATCTAGGCATGTTCCTAGAGCCCTCAATCTCTTGTCTCTCATCCTCAAGTGCATCATGCACATCTGCATCAGATATAGGCTGATCTGTGCCATCATTTAAAACCTGCATAGGCTGAAAAACTGCCTCATGAGGTATTGCACTTGACTGTGCACCACTGAAAAGAGGCAACAATGTATCATAGATATCACGTGAGCTGATATCTGTCTCCTTAGTACATGAAACCAAGGGCTGAACTGCATCTTCCACAAATACAACATCACGGCTAACCAAAATGCGCTTTGTCTGTGGATGATACAAACGATAGCCTTTGCTCTCAGCACTATATCCAACAAAAATACATTTGACAGCTTTGTCATCCAATTTTCTGCGATGTTGCACAGGCACTAATGCATATGCCAGGCAACCAAAAACACGTAAATGGCCAACAGATGGCTTGCGGCTATGCCAAGCCTCATATGGAGTGACAACCTGTAATGCTTTGGTGGGACACCTGTTTAGTACATAAGTGGCACACATGACAGCCTCAAGCCAAAAACCATGTGGTAGACTTTGACTCTTAACCATACATCTTGCCATTTCCATGAGAGACCTGTCTTTTCTCTCAGCCACACCATTTTGCTGTGGTGTATACGGCACTGTACATTGGTGTTTTATCCCACGCTCAGCCAGAAATGCATTAAATTCTGAAGACATATACTCCCCCCCTCGATCTGAACGGAGGGTGCCCATCTTACTTTCTGACACATTTTCAGCCATAACCAAAAACTGTTTGAAGCACAAAAACACTTCGGACTTTGCCTTCAAAGGATATACCCATGCATGCCTGGTAAAATCATCAATGAAAGTCACGAAGTAAAGGTAGTTTCCAAATGATGGAGTTTGCATGGGACCACAAACATCACTATGAACAAGCTGCAATCTGCGTTCAGCTCTCACTGATCCATCTTTGGGAAAGGAAGCACGCTGCATTTTACCCAATATGCAGCCCTCACAAACATGCTTGACAGGTGCCTCAAGCTTAGGCAAAGAAGACACCATTTCAGATTTCTGCAGGCGCAGCAAACTTGCAAAATTCAGATGACCAAAACGTGCATGCCACAGTTTTGCATTTGAAATAGCCTGCGTATCCATAATAGCACATGCTGAATCCTCTACACATTTGCCATCCATATTGAGCTTATACAGCCCTCGACATAGTGAACCAGATGCTACAATGATGTCACCACAAGAGAGATCATGAACAGTACATCTGTCATCCACAAATTTTACAACCAAACCTGTTTTGGCAAATGCGGAGACTGACAGCAGATTCTTTTTGATCCCTGGCACATACAATGCATCAAAAAGTGTAAAGGTGTTGCAATTTGCAACATTCAGCACAATCTGTCCAACTCCTTTAACGGGATAAGAGGAGTTATTGGCACAAGTGACAGTATTCCCTGTGGGAGCAGACTCAAGGAAAGTGAATAAACTGCGCTGCGAGGTGATATGCTTAGTGGCACCACTGTCAAAGTACCATACATCTGAATCTACTGCAGACATACATGTGTCATGCAAAGATGGGTCATAACTGCACTGCGCATTGAATGCCCATTCTGTATCTTGAACAACATTAGCAGATTCATTGTTAGAAGGAGAGGCATCTGCAACAGCCATACCAGCCTCTTTCTTCTTAGCCTCTTTCGCAGCCAGCTTAGGACACGCTTTGATGACATGATCATTTCCCTTACAGTACTTGCAAAATGTCTTCTGTTTGTCACCCTTCTTCTCATCTTTGTCTTCCTTCTTTGGTTGCGCAGCATTTGCAGATTTCTGCTTACTAGAAGAAAAACCAGCTTTACCTTTCCCGCTTCTCTGACTAGCAACGAAAGCTTGATCTGCGACACGCATAATATTCCTGTTTTGCCTTGACTGGTCTTCTTGCAACAAAACAGAAACTAACTCCTCAAATGATAAGGCATTGGGATTGCCTTTCATCATCAAGCGAAGAGTGGAAGCAAAACCCTGATAAGAATCTGGTAGACCATTCAAAACAGTCTGCACAAGTGAACTGTCTGACAGGATTTCATCTGCAGAAATGAGCTGCTCTTTGAAATCCTTGATCTTTGTCAAAAAGCTATCCATAGAATCACCTTCGTTCATATGCTCACTCTCCAACTGTTTTCGGAGGTAAGCAACACGAGCCTCATTTCTTGCCTGATACAATGTGGCAAGTACATCCCAAGCATCCTTAGAAGTCCTGCAGGAGCGAATATGTGGGATAATGGTACGTTTGACAGACAGCGCAATCAAGGCATGAGCCTGCGCATCTCTACCATCCCAACGAATCTGCTCTGCTGAAAATGGTGGTTCTCGAACAGCTGCTACAGCACTTGTGCCTGCACCATCATCAACAGTACCTGTTTCTGATGTGTTTGCAGCATTCCCAGCCACAATAGGACGTGCATCAATACCCTGCACAATGTTCCATAACCCCTTTGCTACCAATACATGTCGCATCATATATGCCCACAATGGATAGTTGGTGCCATCCAACTTATCCTCAGCAGCCAACATGCGGAATACATCATTGTTGTCAGCCATGGCCAATGACTGTACTACTAGATGTAAATGCTGTCTGTAAGAGGTAAACCTGTATAAAATCGACCTGTGCTATGTAGCACAGCCCAAAACAGACGAATGGGCACCTGTCCTGCAGATTTTAATCTTGACAGAAAATCTGCACAGTAGGACGATTTTGCCTGCGCAGTGCTTGGAATGCAAAAACGGAGGGCGAAATGACTTCAGATCAAAATTCTGAAACGAACATGCCCTACGGGCTCTCCCACGGCATATACTAACCTGCAGACGCTCGTGAAACCTCGTCGCAATCAGAGGAGATGAAGCGGCAGGTGCCGGTGATGCTGCCCGGGAGGAGGAAGCCTGCTCTGATACCAATTGTTGGAATTAGGGTTGCAGGAATGCACACACAACTTCAAGAAGATGAGGAAGCTTGAGCACAACACAGTAGTGTATTATGAGTGCCAAAAATGAAAGATAACAAGCCCTAGAAGATAATGGGCGTATATACAATGCACGGGGGAAAAAACCTCCTAGTGAGGGAAAAAGTGCCCCGGCGGTCCTAAGTGTGTTCACACACATCACTACTATAATATGGTAACAATAGTCATGTACCATATAGCTATGACAATAGTATAGTTCTTCATGTTACTGTAGGGAAATACTCGTTTGCTCTTTCTTTGGTAAGAAGTATGTTTATGATGTCTACCATCAAAACAACTTCTATGGAACCAATGTACATGGCAGGAAGTCTTGAATTAATTGTAGAACTACATCACCCTACTCATTCTCACTCATCCATAGGTACATGCTATCCCAATAGTAGAAGGATCAGTAGTGGGAGTTCTTGCTCCTACATCCCATCCCAATCGAACCACCGATTCATCCTATACCTGTTGTTTGAGAAATGCATTTGCACATTGGTGCGATGCAAAATTGTTGGGGGTGAGAGGTGTGTAATCAATTGTTTGGAGAGATTGTTGAACACCAAATTTTACATTGAGGAAGGGTGTTGAAATATGCAATGTAAAAGTATTCGGGAAGTGTGTTCGTGTGGGAACACACTCTAAGGTTGAGATATTGTGGTGTGGATGGTGAGACCCACAAGACAAGTTGTGGAGATGAGTATGCCATATGGCATGATGATGTGTAAAGGGAGATAAGGTTGGAGGGCCTATATCATTGTATAGTTAGCAACACATTGCAATGGACATTGAGTTGAGTGTGCCTTATCTTGTCTACCTCTCATTAGTGTGCTAATTATCATCATGGCTTATCTTGATTATTTTGAGCCTCCTTAAGTGTGTATATTAATCAAGTGATTAGACTAGGCTTAGCACGATTCCACTTTCTTAACTTGGTATCAGAGTGTAGGTTAAGCTAAGCCTCGATTGGTATGTTTATTTTATTATGGTTTGTATACAGAGAAAAAATTATGACACACTCATTATCATTAGAAGATCATATTAGGGAGTTTGGGGAACCGATTCCCATTTTGCACGATAAAAAAATGGAGGGCACGATAAACCCTTTTAAGGTTTTCTCAAAACCCCTTCATGTGACATATCATTGGTGGAAAGCTCTTGAAGAGTAGATTCTAAATTTGCACTCTCCATAAACTTTGGAATTGTTATGCTCAAGATATACCAAAACATAAATTGAAAATAAAATTCTCAAACTAATGGGATTTTTCCAAACTCCCTAATAAAAGAGAGAATGGAGATGCCTATTATGATTGCAAGTGCTATGGAATGCCACCATGGAAGATTGAAGATGCAAAGTGAAGTCTCGCGGAGATTTCACAAATGAAGATGAAGTTGTCACCATCAAAGGAGCTGCCGAAAGAAGGATACAAAGGAGGATTTGCATCATAGGAGTTGCCAAGAAGAGAAGGTAAATTGTGAAGCCTTGCTTGTTTTGATTGTTGTGAGCATTAGCGAAATGCTCTATGAGAAGGGTTGCTATGTGGTATGATTTATGAATCCTACGGCTCTTCCAATATGGCAAGAAACATGTGTGGAGGTGTATGTTTGTCAAGATGTTGGCAAGCAAGATGGTGGACTCAATGGAGTTCACATGTGTGTGCATCAAGAAGATGCATTTGTGGACATGCTCATAATGATGGGCATGATGATGGTGGAAGGCATAAGGGCTTTCACAATGTTAGCACCTTAGATTTCTTATAGGAAATTTATGGAAGAGAACCCTTGAAGGAGCATGCAAGATAGCATGCATTATGGAGCTTATTTGGGAGCTCATGTAGTTATATTGATGGCTAAGTAAACCCGAACAAAAAATCATGCAAGAAAACAAAGAAGAGGCAACATTGTTTGAGGTAAGGAAGGATTGCAGATGAAACATCTTCAAGAAACTAACACCAAATAGCTTGCAAGAGGTGGAAGTCACTACATTGAAGTGAAAAAGAAAGCTCCAATGGCAGCCTATGGATAAAGAGAGCAAGAAGGTGCTCATAGAAGTCTTTGTGACTTGTGCTTGGAAGAGAGGCAACAGAAAAGCTTGAGGAGAAGAAAGCCCCAAAACGGGTGGCCAACCTCAACAACAGGAGCTCAAGTCGGCAACACCACCAACAAGGGGGAACCTAGCACAACTGTAACTCCATTCGCAATAGCTCCCTTTAGCAATACGAGTTGTAGCACAATGCAGTAAGCTAGGTAGGTGTGGAGCAACAGACCGAAACAAGAAGCAAAAATTTCCTCGGGCTGGGTTGAGTAAATCTCGACTCTTGCATCCACACAACAAGACTGCGAGAGCAGCCCATGCGAGAGTGCTCGCAGGCTACACCCTAGTAGTGTCACTCCCACACCCTAGTCCAATAGTAGTAGTGTGAGTGACAGCTTGTGTGCAACAAGCAAAGGGGGCATAGAGGTCACGATGGTAGATGAGGAAGGCAGTCAGTGGGGTAGCTTGCTCATGAGAAAAAGGCGCAAGAGAAGCCAACTCATCATCGTCGTCGGGGTCTTGGTAGAGTGTACAGCTCGGCGTTCACCACGTGAAGGATAGTCGGGCAAAGTCGGTGCAAGGTCTCGACAACAGCGACTTTGGGCGGGTTCACATTGGAGCGGCGGAAAACATACTCTCAAACACACTTTTCCATGTGGAACTCTTACAAAATGCACACTTCCGCCGTCCAAGTGTTCACATAGGGAGGGGGAAGTAAAAGGGAGCCTGACTTCTTCCGCCGCCCACTGTGAACACTGGTGGGGGGCGGCGGAAGAAAGAGTAAACACCATACCAAAAACCATAGAACAAAGCTATATTATGTCCACAAAGCATAGTGTAACTACAAAAATAAAGAAGCCACACTACAAACCACAATAAGCCAGACAAAAGACTTGTATTACAAAGGCTTAATCAGAGTTGGTAGGTGAGTCCAGCTCCTCTAAAGCCGCCCTTCCAAAAACTTGTAGGACATTCATCCTTGCTTGCTCTCTATACATTGTTCGGGCAAGACTATCTCGCCGCTCCGAGCCAACTCCAAGGTCACTCGCACCCCCTTCATTGCCTCCTTGAGCGCGCTCCATTGCATCCTCTATGTCAACTTCATGTATTGCTTGAAGCTCCCTCATGGAGGTAGCTATTGCTCTTCGATCCTCTTCTACACGTCCAGAGCATGCTGACAATTCTGCTTCCGCCTCACGTACCCACTCCATATCAAAAGACTCTCCATGTTGGATACAAATGTTGTGTAGCACAAGACAAGCCGCAACAAGATCTGGGACATGACGTAGATTCATGTCACATCTTTTTAGCAAGATGCGAAACCTTGCCTTGAGCATACCAAACGCTCTCTCAACTGGCATCCTTGTGCTCGATTGAATGAAATTCCAATGGTACTTTAGACGTGTCAACCCTTCCTTGCATCCTTTGAAAGGCACTAACATGTATGGCCGTGCGGGGTAAGCACAGTCGCCAACCAAACAATAGTTACCCAGCTCGCCCTATATCACTTCTGGAGAAGTTCAAGGAGTCATGCGCTGATCCGGCCCAACCGACATCATAATTCCATACTGAGCAATTGGCGGCTACTGTTAGTTATAGCAAAATAGAGTGGAATCCTTTCCGATTGAAGTAGTCAACATGGTTGTCACGGGGTGCAATGATGGGGATGTGAGAACCATCTATCGCACCAACGACGTAGGGAATTCCCCTAAGTGCCTCAAACTCTCGTGCTAAAGTTGCAAGCCGAGATCTTGAAGGCCATCTTATGTACATATTCCGGAGACCCGATTTCACAATTGCCTTGGAAAATGCAAGGATTATTTCACAACATGTGCTCTTAGTGCAACCATAGGTGTCACCAAGGCCCAGTAGTCCATCTCCTGTAGCAAGTCTTCTTAGAGCAATGGCTACCCTATCTTGAATAGACACAGGCACACGGAAGTTTGTGGTTTTCTTTTGCATGAATGGTGCTAGACTCCCACAAAGGTAATGAAAGGTTTCTTTGCTAACCCTAAGACGCCGCTTGAACATGGTAGCACTATAAGCACTTAGGAGATAGCATTTTACAAAGCCTTGAGGCCGTGGATATGCCCACGCTTGTCTGTGTTCATGACCCCTCCTACGGTTCGCAATCTTCCTCAACCTCACAGATCGTGCCATGCATTCGGTAACATGCAACCAAGTCTGCACTATGCACTCATCATTGTGCATGCTTGGTTCTTTAAGCAATTCATAGATCGCTATAGAACACAACCACGCACAATAGAGTGCAATGTCTTTGGACATGCCCATTGTCACCTGCAAATCCAAAACAAGTTGATACATATTAAATTCTCAGCTTATATGGCTTCTTAGGAGCTTAGAAACATTCATAAATCCATACAACGCATAGGAACAAAGCAACGTCGAGATCCCAAACTTTATAAACTCATACAAGAATAATAACAAGAATTTCCTCCGCCAAGGCTACTTGTTGCCCCCCCTTCCTTCCTTAAGGAATTCACTCATTGTGGCATGCAATCCTGCCAATATCTTCAGTCGCTCCCTCTCCAAGGCAACATTTTGGCTAGAGGTCTCCTTGAGATGGTCCAATAGATGTTTCCCAGTATCGGCCATTGTGGCCAAAGATTCCTCATACTTGGGAGTCACTCGACGACTTGAGGACATGGGTGCTTGTGGCTTCTCGTCATCTAGTGCTATAGTTACTTCATCCTTGACACCGCCGGGGAAAGTAGCATCATCCATTGTTGATGAAGAAGCATGGCTAAGAGGAGTGACCGTGGCTCTATCGTGGTAATACTCATCCACCACATCGAACCATTTACATGTGTGCCTCCTGTCATTGCCAGATACCGAGTTGTGAGCTTTGTCCACTCTATATTTTGCTAGCACTGCTTGCCACTTCTTGCAACAACTTTCACTATCCTTATTGAAATCAGGGTAAATGCCGGCTAGCTTTGTGGCCACCTTTGCCCACAAGTTGACCCCTTGTTTCCCAGGATTGTTGAACTCCTCACTCATGCCCCCCCTGACATGAATGAGTTGGTCAACCCAAAAGTCTTGCCACTTGCTTTTCTTATTGTCGTTGTCGTCATCTTCCCCCAAGTCCACCACCACCTTCTTTTTGGAGTTCCTGGGTTTCTTTGGCGTAGGTTGGGTCTCTGACACAATCTCCTCATCGCTAGGCTCCTTCCTCATGCCATGAACTCGCTTTGGTTGAGAAGATAAAGGGGGGTTATTGAGCGAGTTGGGTGATGGTTGGCTTCCTGGGGAATTGGGAATGGAACCCATGTTTGGGATACCTAGGGGGGATGATCGATTAGGAGGTTGCGCTACCATAGGTGAATGGGGGGGGCGAAACATGAAGGGAGAGTTTGGAGAAAAGGAAGGAGAATTGAGCATGGCTTGGAAGCCATGAGGTGGCACATGAAAAGGAGGATGGGGAAATGAATAGAAATTAGAGTGCGGGAGAGAAGTTTGGGAGAAAATAGGATCATCGTCGCCTCGTTGTTGCGATGAATCAAATTCATGGCTCGTGTTGGAATCCATAGTACCTACATCAAACACGAAGAGAATATTAGCACCACATAAATTAAAAACACATAGATAAGTCATGATAATGGAAATGCGGTTTGTGAGGGGTCACCTTATGCGCTCGCTTCACGTTGCCTCCCGCCCTTTTTGCACACCCCTAAAAGAAAAACAAAAGCACACAATGTCAAAGGCATGGCAAGTGTACCACAAAAACATTAAAAGAAAGGTAAATGGGTGGATAAAAAGAAAGCATTATTGAAGTGCATGTAAAAGCACCTTGGAGAATGGAACTTGTGAAGCTTATTATGTTCTTTAGAAATTCTAGAGGGTACAAAATCTCACCCTAAACCCTTTAATTTATAGGAAATTGAAGGGTGTGGGGGGGGAGGGGGGGTTTGTACGTTGGAAAATGAACGTTGTAAAATTAACGTTGGAAAATGGCCGTTGGGAAAAATGGCCATTGGGATATTCGTGGGCTCCTCCTGCACGTGGAGGGTGGAATACGTTTTGGGCGAGGGGGGGGGGGGGTCGGCACAACATCAACCCCCTTCTTCCATCACGTGGCAAGGGGGGGGGGTGGATTTCCACCACCCACTGTGAACGCAGAGTGCCATGGGCACCTCTGCGATTGTAGCACAGGCTGGCGGCAGCTTGGCTGCCGCCTTATCTGAACCCGCCCTTTGGCACCGCCCGGAGGCACAAGAGAGAGACAGACAGCCAAAGAGGACAAATAGGTGGGTGGATAAGAAGGGACACCCACCACGGCCCATCATTGGCAGCCCATAGTAGCTGCAAGAGCAGCTTCTGCTCGCCAACGCACATCTCTTTTTTTTAATGTCTCAAAGTAACCCTAAGGGTTATCCTTGGAGGTGGTGTAAAGTGTCCTTCGCAAGGGTTATTCACATGCATACAGGGAGGCTAAAGGCGATAGATGAGTAAATGGTATTGTGTTTTTTGGTTGGTAGGTTGGGCTTGCAATTTGGGCAAAAGTCTTTGTACACATGTTCTTTTGTTAATTCTATTTTGGAAAATCTCTCCTATGCAACCCTTAAAAATTAGGCAAATATCGGCTTAAAGAAAATAAGTCGTGGATTACTTTTTAAGACCACGATGTGAAGATGGGTCCCCTGCCCTTGCACATGGCATAAAACGGTTGTATTTTTTGCTCTCACCAATTTATGAGGGTCCCTTGCCCGAGCCCATAGGTGCTCAAAATGGTTTGTATTTGTGGTGTGCTTTGAGTTGTGCATGCATGGGTGTCACACTTTTTGGGTTGGTTCCTTGCCCGAGCACATGGGTGTCCGAAAAGCACTATGGGTTCTCTACCCAACCTACTACATGGTGGTCAAAAGGATGTGCTTACACTAAGCCAGGCACATGCATTGCACTTTGGATTTAGCATTGAGGGGGAGTGTCGAGAAATACATTTGCGCATTGGTGCAAATGCAAAATTGTTGGGGGTGAGAGATGTGTGATCAATTATTTGGAGAGATTTTTGAACACGAAATTTTACATTGAGGAGGGGTGTTGAATTCTGCAATGTAAAAGTATTCGTCGGGAAGTGTGTTCATGTGGGAACACACTCTAAGGTTGAGATCTTGTGGTGTGAATGGTGAGATCCACAAGACAAGTTGCAGAGATGAGTATGCCACATGGCATGATGATGTAAAGGGAGAAAAGGTTGGAGGGCCAATATCATTGTAGGTCTCCTCTAAGATCTAGAGTTCTGTCTATCATAAATGCTACATCTCTTCCAAAATCTTTGGAGAATGGGTTTAGCCTTTATTCCTTGTTGGGAAGGTCATCCCACAATACCTTAGAAGTGAAAGCAAAAAGTCTGAAAGTTTTTCAAACCTTGGGTGTTTTACAATGAGATCGATTAGATTTCCCAAAGGCAACCATGCCCAAAAAATGTCAATAATCAAGGAATGTAGAGCTGCAGACTATCTTGTCTATTCTACTTGCCATTCTCTTGGATAAACAATCGAATGTGCATGGAAACATGTGGCATTATTTTTGAACACACAACTGTTATAATGGATTTTAAAAGGCCTACTAGCTATGATGTTATCTTGGCCATTGACAGCTATTAATGGTCCACAAGACTTGGGAACCAATAATATTTATCAATGTGACGAAAGGAGAAGATGATCAAAGTTAATTTGGCTAATCATAGTGCTCACCTAGATACTCACAACCCCATTGATCTAGATTTAGATACGACGTCTCATTCAAGGAAATCCACAAAGATAAGTGTCTGTTTAATGTGCAAAAGCAAGATCTTGGATTTTGAAGAGCAGATCTTTGCTGATAAAGAGGATATCACAAAGAAAGGAAGATATAGATCTTAAAAAAATTGGGGCCATGGACAATGACTATTACCGAGAAATAGTTCCAAATCCCAGATCCATCACATTGTGAAAATTGGATGGAATTATTGGCAACTTTGAATGTAGTAGCCCAACACAAAGTTGGATCTAAATTCAAGAATTCCAATGGAGATAAGGAATTCCTTTACATGCTGAGTGCCTCATCTTTTGAAGATGTGCTACAAGCTAATGGAGAGAAGACATTCCTTTACATGTTAAGTGCCTCATCTTTTGAAGATGTGCTACAAGTCAAATCATCTTGAGTGACTCCAATAATATTTTGTTACCATATTATAGTAGTGATGTGTGTGAACACACTTAGGACCGCCGGGGCACTTTTTCCCTCACTAGGAGGTTTTTTCCCCCGTGCATTGTATATACGCCCATTATCTTCTAGGGCTTGTTATCTTTCTTTTTGGCACTCATAATACACTACTGTGTTGTGCTCAAGCTTCCTCATCTTCTTGAAGTTGTGTGTGCATTCCTGCAACCCTAATTCCAACAATTGGTATCAGAGCAGGCTTCCACCTCCCGGGCAGCATCACCGGCACCTGCCGCTTCATCTCCTCCGATTGCGACGAGATTTCACGAGCGTCTGCAGGTTAGTATATGCCGTGGAGAGCCCGTAGGGCTCGGTCGTTTCAGAATTTTGATCTGAGGTCATTTCGCCCTCCGTTTTTGCATTCCAAGTACTGCGCAGGCAAAATCGTCCTACTGTGCAGATTTTCTGTCAGGATTAAAATCTGCAGGACAGGTGCCCATTCGTCTGTTTTGGGCTGTGCTACATAGCACAGGTCGATTTTATACAGGTTTTCCTCTTACAGACAGCATTTACATCTAGTAGTACAGTCATTGGCCATGGCTGACAACAATGATGTATTCCGCATGTTGGCTGCTGAGGATAAGTTGGATGGCACCAACTATCCATTGTGGGCATATATGATGCGACATGTATTGGTAGCAAAGGGGTTATGGAACATTGTGCAGGGTATTGATGCACGTCCTATTGTGGCTGGGAATGCTGCAAACACATCAGAAACAGGTACTGTTGATGATGGTGCAGGCACAAGTGCTGTAGCAGCTGTTCGAGAACCACCACTTTCAGCAGAGCAGATTCGTTGGGATGGTAGAGATGCGCAGGCTCATGCCTTGATTGCGCTGTCTGTCAAACGTACCATTATCCCACATATTCGCTCCTGCAGGACTTCTAAGGATGCTTGGGATGTACTTGCCACATTGTATCAGGCAAGAAATGAGGCTCGTGTTGCTTACCTCCGAAAACAGTTGGAGAGTGAGCATATGAACGAAGGTGATTCTATGGATAGCTTTTTGACAAAGATCAAGGATTTCAAAGAGCAGCTCATTTCTGCAGATGAAATCCTGTCAGACAGTTCACTTGTGCAAACTGTTTTGAATGGTCTACCAGATTCTTATCAGGGTTTTGCTTCCACTCTTCGCTTGATGATGAAAGGCAATCCCAATGCCTTATCATTTGAGGAGTTAGTTTCTGTTTTGCTGCAAGAAGACCAGTCAAGGCAAAACAGGAATATTATGCGTGTCGCAGATCAAGCTTTCGTTGCTAATCAGAGAAGCGGGAAAGGTAAAGCAGGCTTTTCTTCTAGTAAGCAGAAATCTGCAAATGCTGCGCAACCAAAGAAGGAAGACAAAGATGAGAAGAAGGGTGACAAACAGAAGACATTTTGCAAGTACTGTAAGGGAAATGATCATGTCATCAAAGCGTGTCCTAAGCTGGCTGCGAAAGAGGCTAAGAAGAAAGAGGCTGGTATGGCTGTTGCAGATGCCTCTCCTTCTAACAATGAATCTGCTAATGTTGTGCTAGATACAGAATGGGCATTCAATGCGCAGTGCAGTTATGACCCATCTTTGCATGACACATGTATGTCTGCAGTAGATTCAGATGTATGGTACTTTGACAGTGGTGCCACTAAGCATATCACCTCGCAGCGCAGTTTATTCACTTTCCTTGAGTCTGCTCCCACAGGGAATACTGTCACTTGTGCCAATAACTCCTCTTATCCCGTTAAAGGAGTTGGACAGATTGTGCTGAATGTTGCAAATGGCAACACCTTTACACTTTTTGATGCATTGTATGTGCCAGGGATCAAAAAGAATCTGCTGTCAGTCTCCGCATTTGCCAAAACAGGTTTGGTTGTAAAATTTGTGGATGACAGATGTACTGTTCATGATCTCTCTTGTGGTGACATCATTGTAGCATCTGGTTCACTATGTCGAGGGCTGTATAAGCTCAATATGGATGGCAAATGTGTAGAGGATTCAGCATGTGCTATTATGGATACGCAGGCTATTTCAAATGCAAAACTGTGGCATGCACGTTTTGGTCATCTAAATTTTGCAAGTTTGCTGCGCCTGCAGAAATCTGAAATGGTGTCTTCTTTGCCTAAACTTGAGGCACCTGTCAAGCATGTTTGTGAGGGCTGCATATTGGGTAAAATGCAGCGTGCTTCCTTTCCCAAAGATGGATCAGTGAGAGCTGAACGCAGATTGCAGCTTGTTCACAGTGATGTTTGTGGTCCCATGCAAACTCCATCATTTGGAAACTACCTTTACTTCGTGACTTTCATTGATGATTTTACCAGGCATGCATGGGTATATCCTTTGAAGGCAAAGTCCGAAGTGTTTTTGTGCTTCAAACAGTTTTTGGTTATGGCTGAAAATGTGTCAGAAAGTAAGATGGGCACCCTCCGTTCAGATCGAGGGGGGGAGTATATGTCTTCAGAATTTAATGCATTTCTGGCTGAGCGTGGGATAAAACACCAATGTACAGTGCCGTATACACCACAGCAAAATGGTGTGGCTGAGAGAAAAAACAGGTCTCTCATGGAAATGGCAAGATGTATGGTTAAGAGTCAAAGTCTACCACATGGTTTTTGGCTTGAGGCTGTCATGTGTGCCACTTATGTACTAAACAGGTGTCCCACCAAAGCATTACAGGTTGTCACTCCATATGAGGCTTGGCATGGCCGCAAGCCATCTGTTGGCCATTTACGTGTTTTTGGTTGCCTGGCATATGCATTAGTGCCTGTGCAACATCGCAGAAAATTGGATGACAAAGCTGTCAAATGTATTTTTGTTGGATATAGTGCTGAGAGCAAAGGCTATCGTTTGTATCATCCACAGACAAAGCGCATTTTGGTTAGCCGTGATGTTGTATTTGTGGAAGATGCAGTTCAGCCCTTGGTTTCATGTACTAAGGAGACAGATATCAGCTCACGTGATGTCTATGATACATTGTTGCCTCTTTTCAGTGGTGCACAGTCAAGTGCAATACCTCATGAGGCAGTTTTTCAGCCTATGCAGGTTTTAAATGATGGCACAGATCAGCCTATATCTGATGCAGATGTGCGTGATGCACTTGAGGATGAGAGACAAGAGATTGAGGGCTCTAGGAATATGCCTAGATGGCTGGTGCAGACTTTGCGTGACAGCAAGTTGGATGCCCCTTTGTCTAGTCGCACTCGTTCTGGCTCTCATGGTGCCTCTTATGCGTCAGATTGTTATGCATTGGCTGTTTCTAGTATGTGCGATGAAAGTGAGCCTGTTTCATTTGATGAGGCACAAAGTTCAGAAAATTGGATGGCTGCTATGCAAGCAGAATACGATGCTATTATGAAGAATGGTACATGGTCTTTATGTGACTTGCCCCCTGGCAAGAAGGCCATTGGCACTAAGTGGGTTTACAAATTGAAGTGTAAGCCTGATGGCACAGTGGATCGCCATAAGGCTAGGCTTGTTGCAAAAGGTTATGCTCAAGAGAAGGGCATTGATTTTGATGAGACTTTTGCTCCCACATGTCGTATGACCACTGTTCGTAGCATCTGTGCATTAGCAGCTCATAATGGTTGGAATGTACATCAGCTGGACATAAAGACTGCGTTCTTAAATGGAGATTTGCATGAGGAGGTGTATGTATCGCAGCCTCGTGGTTTTGTTCAAAGAGGGCAGGAAAACAAAGTGTGCAGGTTAAAAAAGGCTTTATATGGTTTAAAGCAAGCTCCACGAGCTTGGTATGAAAAAATACATGCATATTTGACTGCACATGGGTTTCAGAATAGTCCAACAGAAAGCACTTTGTATGCTAAACGTGTGGATGGTGTACATCTAATCATTGCTCTCTATGTCGATGACATGCTGCTCACAGGACCAAATGAGAGTCATATTGCTGATTTTAAGGCTGATTTGAATGCCTCTTTTGAGATGTCAGATTTGGGGCATTTGCATCATTATTTGGGGATACAATTTAAGCAGTGTGATGGAGGTATTGCTTTGTGTCAGACAAAGTATATTGAAACATTGTTGCGGAGATTTGGCCTTGAAGACTGCAAGCCTATTGCTACTCCAATGGAGACAGGTTTGAAGTTGAGTCTTCATGATGCTGGAGATCACTTTGATGTCACACTCTATCAGACAGCTGTTGGTTGCCTCATTTATGTATGCATTACGAGGCCAGACATTCAGTTTGCAGTCTCACAGGTGAGCAGATTTATGCATAGCCCAGGCATTAAGCATTGGCAGGCAGTGAAGCGTATCTTTCGCTATTTGAGTGGTACTCGGCATCTTGGGTTGTTTTATCCCAAGGGGGGATCATTGCCGCCAGATTTACATGCTTTTTCAGATTCTGACTGGGCTGGTTGTTATGACACACGCGTGTCCACGAGTGGTTTTTGCTTCATGCTTGGAAGCTCATGCATATCATGGTTGAGCAAGAAGCAGCCTACTGTGGCCACTTCTAGTTGTGAAGCTGAGTACAGGGCAGCTTTCACAGCTACGGTTGAGTGTGTGTGGCTCAGACGCCTTATGGCTGATTTGGGTGTTGGGCAGCCATCTGCCACCACCATCTTCACTGACAGTCAGAGCGCATTGGCAGTTGCGCGGAACCCAGTGTTCCATGCTCGTACGAAGCACATTGAGGTGCACTACCATTATGTCAGGGAGAGACTCTCTGCAGGAGAGATCAGTTTGGCTTATGTGCCAACACAGGATAACCTTGCAGACCTTTTCACAAAGGCTCTGCCTCGTGAGAAGTTCGAAGCTTTTCGCAAAGCTTTGGGCTTACTCCCTTTTGTGGATAGCTAGGCACTTCCCTATACATGAGTGTTAGCTCTTGTTCACCGCATCACTCCAGGGGGGATTTGTTACCATATTATAGTAGTGATGTGTGTGAACACACTTAGGACCGCCGGGGCACTTTTTCCCTCACTAGGAGGTTTTTTCCCCCGTGCATTGTATATACGCCCATTATCTTCTAGGGCTTGTTATCTTTCTTTTTGGCACTCATAATACACTACTGTGTTGTGCTCAAGCTTCCTCATCTTCTTGAAGTTGTGTGTGCATTCCTGCAACCCTAATTCCAACATATTTTACAAGCCAAATCATCTTGAGTGACTCCGATAATATTCTTTTTTAAAAGATAATAAAAGCCAAAAAAAAATTGGTTTAAAAAAAATAACAGAAAAGAGAGATAAAAATTGGCACAGTTTGAAGCTAAATCCTATGCCAAAATAAATCAATTGAAATAAAACAGGGCATATATGTATAACGTTTGGGGCGTTTTCAGTAGGTTATTCTCATATCCTTCAGCATGAGTGAAGGTGGTCGGGGTAGTAGAAAGGGGCCATCAAGGACTGTTCTTTACCCTTTTCTTTGGTGGCTGTTCCTTGAGAACTCAAACCAATTTGTAACACCAATTTCCTAGTATTTGCTACTATGACTGTTGATCCCTTTGCCAGCTCTCTTTATATTACTTCCTTTTCCAAAGAGGCTACCTCGGGTTCTTCAAGTTGTCCCTCTGGCAATCAAACCTCGATAGCGTGGCTTAGAATTTGTGTTAGGAGATACGGGTTCACCACCTTGTTTGCCATGCTTCATGAGGTAGTGGGTGAAATCTCAATGGAGTATGCTCAACCAATCATCTTGTTCCCCCCTATGCAAGCAATAGACCTTGTGCATGTCCATTCTATTATACAAGTCTACGGACTTCACTTACATTATCATGGAGGCAACTTTGTAGGCCTTCTCCAGCTTGGGATCTTTTAGGGCAATGAACTTAGCTCCATTGTTGTTGTTGGCTTTAATGGGGTGGGAAGATGTCCGAGAAATCCAGCTTCTTTGAAAAGGGAGTGGGCCTGGGTCTCAGAGGGAGGGTATCCCAAATAAGCTTTTCCATTATCAAAATAGGTTTGTTGGAACCATCCGCACCTATAACCATGCCTCTTTTGGTGCCCTATTGGTAGGAGATGAGAAATTTGGCACATAGTTTGTTGTTGACCTTGAATTGCACAGCTACCCACAACCAGGTTCCCAAGCCCTATCTTCTCTGACTTTTCCTTAACTTTGGTATTGTTTACCAAATACATATAACTAGGTGAATTGCACAGCTTCCCACAACCAGGTTCCCAAGCCCTATCTTCTCTGACTTTTCCTTAACTTTGGTATTGTTTACCAAATACATATAACTAGGTGAATGATACTAGAAGTACTCTTTTGTTGTCCACTATCTCTGTGTGGCTGAGGATTGTGCCTTAGCACTAGTCCATAAGTGGTCTAAGATAGCTTGCTTTTTGAGGTGCATGCTTGACCTTTCCCTTAGGGGTTCTCTCGTCACCACCCGAGGAAATGGGGGGTCCTAGTTTCTCGTATAGTGGATCTGGGTTGGTATCCTTTCCTACCATGATACTGAACAGAGAACTTTATCAGTCCATTGACTATAGTAGAGCATCATGGTCCCTTATTAGAGGTTAAATGTTAGAATTCTAGGTTAGCATTGAACTATGGCAGGGGTGGGAATGAAATGAAACTCTCTATTTTCACATAATCATTCCAACCGTAATTTGGCACGCTCTAGAATCACAGCGTGACATTTTCCATGATTTTAATCATTCAGAGTATCAACACACAGGAGAGAAGGCTCGATGGTGAAGGCTGGAGTGTGCATGAAAAAGTAAGTTTCATGATTGTGTAGCCAATGTGGTGATGTGATTGTGTAGAGATGACATGGCAAACCCAATCATGTTGTTATTGGGTTACCTGATTAATGACGTGACTGGTGACGTGATTAGTGACGTGATCAGTGTCATGGAAATCACGTGCTGTGATTCTGCAGACTACAAAATCATGGTTTTCTTTAGATGTGTTTGACCATGAATTAATGCCATTGGTGGCAACTTGAATGTCACGGGTGCTGGGGTTTCTTGTATCGTTGGCATTCATCGCATCCCTTCACAAAGAGTGATGCATCTTGGAACATAGTGGGCCACCAATACCCTAATTGTAAGATCTTTCGCACAGTTAAGTCTCCTGAGAAGTGACCACCGGCTACACCCATATGTGCCTCTTGCAAAATGTATAGATACTCATCCTCTCGGGCACAACGCCTAAGAACGTCATCCTTTTCTCTTTTATAAAGAGTCTCGGCTATCAGGAAATAGGGTTCGCATTCTTTGATTAGTTTTTGAGCTAGATCTTTACGAAGCTCCTTGGGTGGAAAGCCATTAACCAAAAAGTTAACAATCTTCTCACTCCATTCAGGCATTGTCTCCACCATGAACAGGGAAGTGTCGGTAAGTCATCATCAACCCCTGTAGGAGCCTCACCATTAGGTATGCGAGACAAATGATCACCCATAACATGTTTTTTGCTAGGTCTCACAACAACAGTGAAATCAAACTCAAGAAGAATCAATAGCCATCGTGTGATTCTTCCTGTGGAGCATGGTTTGTTTACCAGATACAACAATGCTTGATGATCCACATAGAAAACAAACTTGGTGGCAAGGAGGTAATAACGAAATTTCCTTACTGCATATATCATTGCCAACCCTTCTCGCTCCGTAGTGGTGTAGTTCATCTCAGCATCGTTCAACTGGCGACTGGCAAAGCTAATGGGGTAGTCTAGCTTGTGTTCTCCAGGTTGAGTTAACACACCCAATAGCAAAGTTTGATGCATCAATATGCACATGGAAGAGTAAATCCTAGTTAGGCATTTGCAAGATTGGAGCACTCGCTAAGGCCTTCTTTAATAGCTCATAGGCACGGTCACATTCTTCGGTCCAAATAAACTCGATGAGAAGCTTATACAATGGTCGAGCTATCTCGGCGAAGAATAGAATAAACCTTCGATAATAACCAACATGGCCCATAAAACGTTAGACTCCCTTATAGTTGGTGGGTGTGGGGGTAATTCCAGAATGACCTTGATTTTACTCTCGTCAGTGGAAATCCCATTTTTGGACACTATATGCCCTAAGATAACCCCGTGTTTAACCTTGAATTGGCATTTGAAAGGATTCAATGAGATGCGATATAATCTACACCTTTCAAATATTTTTCGTAAACACATCAAGTGCTCGTCCCAAGAGGAATGAACACAAAGATCATCTAAGAAAGCTTCACAGAAGTCCCTTAGATATTCCTTAAAGGCCGTGTTTATCAATCGTTGGAATGTTGCAGGTGCATTGGTCAAGCCAAAAGCCATGACGCGAAAGGCAAACACTCCAAACTCCGTGAGATAAATGCTGTTTTAGCTTGGTCCTCGACTGCAATTGTGATCTGATTGTAACCCGAGTACCCATCTAAAAAAGCTATATGCCTCCTTGGCTGCCACTCTTTCAAGCACATGTTCAGAATATGGCAAGGGGGTAATGATCCCTTCTGGTGGCTGCATTAACCTTTTTGAGATCAACGCACACTCTGAGTTTCCCATTCTTCTTTGGTACGATGACTATCAGAGAAACCCATTCTGAGTGCTCAATAGGGTATATGAATCCACATTTTACAAGCTTTTCAATTTCCTCTTGTACAATCTTTGCGTACTTAGGATTCATTGGGTAGGGACGTTGCTGGACTAGTTTAGTAGTGCTAATCATTGGAATCATGTGTTGCACCACAGAGGGTGGAACACCCTTCATATCATGATATGTCCAGGCAAATATGTCCTTGAATTCCTTAAGAAGCTTCGTAAGTGTAGCTTCTTCCGCCTTGGTGAGGTCTTGAGCAATAAAAACTGGTTTAGACTCCTCACCCGGATCTGCTAAGTCTATCTCCTTGACTACCACCGGGCCATCGTAGACACCGCTACTCCCATTGGTAGGCATTCGTTGGGCTTTTGTGTAGACCACTTTATGTTCCCCTGTGGTAAATGATTTGAAATGCTCGGGTGCGGGGTGTAAGTCTACTGGTTCTTGTTGTGCCAGGCTTTTTCTTTCAATTCCGCCTCCTTTTGTTGCTGAGCTAACTCTCGGTTTTGCCGCCTTCTTGCAGCAGCAATACGACTTAGTTTCGACTTCTCTTCGATTTCTAATTGGGCGACGTCATGAGGTTGGGGAATACACCACATGACACTTTGGAGGTATTGTCCCCAATTATCCGCTAACTTCCGATGAGCGTCAATAGCTCCTACATAACTAAGCCATTCTGCGGCGGTGGATCTTTCCTTGTTTATTGTAGTGCGTACATTAGCTCGATAGCGTTGGCGCTTATGTCTTGTTTTCTTCTTACCAAGTTTTTGATTTTTTTTTCTATCAGATTCGGACTCACTTGGTTGATCTTCACTTGTGTCCCCCTCACTTTCGGATGAACTGCAAGAGGTCACTATCCTAGGCCTTGAGCACCTTGCTTCCACATTTGGGTGAATATTTGATTCATTCCCCCCATCAAGCTTAGAGTTAGTTTCTTCTTGAGATTCATACTCAGAGTTGCATTGGTCAGAGTCTTCGCTACTTTCAGTGTCAGTGGAGTTTGCCACTTTCTCGCCATCAGGAGTCAAGTGCATAACACCTATCATGTTTATTGGCACTAATGGTGGCATATCTTGCCCCTCAGGTGTTACCCAACTTGTGCCTCTATTTCCCCATGTGTCTATGGTTGCCGCTAGGTGTACCCAATCCACGTTATCCGACTCAGTCATACCCGGTAGAACATCCATATAAGGAGAATCTTTCCCATCATCAGTCTCTTTTTTGCATGTATAGCAATACCTTAATGGGGCGGAGTGAATAGTAATATCCGATCGATTATCGATGATAACCTTGCTTCCTAAAGGATGCGCGCAACCATTCTCAAGATCAACTCGAATGACAGAGTCCTGGAATTGTAGGTAGACATGGTTTTTCGACCAATCATGCACCATTTGTGCTTTCCTCATGAAAGGACGTCCTAAGATCATTTGATATGACATAGGATGCTTGGAGAAATCCATTACAATGAAGGTATGTTTTACCTTGTATCCCAGGACCTTGATCTTAAGGTCCCTTAACATTCCAATAGGTTTCGCTATGGTTCCGTTTGCCATCTTAACCACTATGTTTGTGACTTCGAGGTGAGGTCTCCCCATAGATTCCCAACAGTTTTTAGTCACAATGCTCACTCCAGCACCACCATCAAGGATTCCCTTTAGAGTTAATCCCTTGGTAGTAATGGGGAGGGTTGCATTAGATTTGTCACCTTCAAAGTACTGTCCCAACTTGTTAACAGGTATTTCAACGACCGAATCTTCATCTAAGTTGGGTTGTAGATCCCAATGCTCCCCTTCATCTTGAAGTGTGCCGAGTCTATCCATATTTGCAAATTGTGGTAGCCCCGCCTTTAGTTCTCCATTGAGAAATGCCCGAAGAGCTAAGAATAGCTCAGGATCTCCGTATAACTTGGATATGATTGTGGTTCTGATTTCAGAGGACATGAAATCCATTAGCTTGGACACATTCAACGGTACTTTTTGAGACATTGCCCCTTGACTAGGGACTAGTGAAGATGGAATCACTTCCTCTTCGATGGGGTCAGGCATTCCCTCACTAAACATTCTTTCAAGCAAAAAGGGTGTTTGCCCACTTCCTGATGTCCTATCCTCACTTTCTTCCCGAATGATACTAGGTATAGCTAACGGTTTATGGTTTCTGTGAGGCTGAACTTGCGTAGGAAACACTGTGTCTGGAATTTTGACTTTTCTCGGGTTTGGCTCCAGTTCTCTTTGTGTTTCTTCCACCAAACCCCTTAAGTGTTGCACTTGTTCAATCTCCTCAACTGGGTTTGGGTAAGTTCCAATCTTTTTCTTGAGGGTTTTTGGCCCACGTGGCTTGTCTTGGGGAGTCTCAGTCAGTTTGGGTGGTCGAGAGGGCATTAACTGACTTGGTTGTGGGGCTGAGGAAGTTTCCTTCTGTTTCCCCTTATTTATGTACTCGCTTGATTCTCCTTCATTGAGCTCCCGAGTGGGTTCCTCCCTTAAGGTAGTGGCTTTGGTCCCCACAGTTTTTATTGAATCAGAATCATCTTCAGGATCATTCATATACACGAGGTCGTCTCCTGTCCCTATGTTGGTCTTTGAACTGGGCTTGGAGCTCGTGGCATTAAGCGATCTCTTCCGCTGTGTTTTCTTTTTCTTTGCCTGAGCGATTGATGCAGTATCCCTCTCTTCAAGAATGTAGTTTTGATTTTGAAGCATTGACTGTGTAACTACATTCGCGGGTACAACAGGTGTGGTTCCTCGTGCTTGGTTGGTGACCTCAACCAAATTCAATGACGTAATCTTGGGTGCATTAGGATTATGTAGACATTGAGCGATCAAATGATCTATGCCACAACGATTACATGTAAGTACCGGCATTCCCGATGTGCTCCCTTGATTTGGTTGCATCTGAGTAGCGATCTTCTGTAGCCTATTAGGGCACTCCGCTACACGATGCAGTCCACCACACTCGTAGCATTGAAGAGGTGGTCTCCTTGCCATGGTATTAAGGTTTTGGCAAGAGCAGCTGCTTGATATACAGGCTTGACTTGCCCGAAATGATCCTCCATGTAGTACTGGTGGGAATCATTTCAAACGTATCAATCCTATATAGAGCAGTGGGGTCTATCTCCTCTTCATAATCCCCACACGCACTATGTGACTCACAACCCATCTGGTTTATAGGGGTAATCCTTGGATGTGGAGGTTGTGGTGCTAGCACCGGCGGTGGTAACAGCACAGACTGGACTACATTCGGATTCGTTGGAACTATGTGCTGTGTGACGGTTGCTCGACAGGTTGTGCAGGCATTAGTGCGGGTACTTGAGGTGTGTTTGACCAGGCTAGTGGTGCCTGATTTGCCAACATTCGCTTAAGTACTAGGCAATCTTTAGATTGATGGCCATACTTACCACATGCATTGCAATTCCCATTGAATTTGACTCTAAATGTGGGACATTAACTCGTGCTATGTGGTCCTAAGCAAACCGAACACCATTGTTGCTCTCTCCTTGGGTGGTACATATGGCTATTCTGGGGAGCTCGATTACCCCTAAAGTATTCTTGGAGAGCCTTAGTAAGGTCGGTCATCACAGACATTTCAGATATCTTGGGCTCCTTGGCAATAGGTTTCACCATCATTGGCTCGTGCCCAGATACTTGCGAACTAACAGATTTTGTCTCCGAAGACACCTTTTTACCTGCAATCATCAAGTTGTCTTCTAACTGGATTGCATTGGCAGTGACTGCTTCCCACGTTGTAAGACCTCTAATGACTAGGCCATTGTATATATCCTTGTGGCGCAATCCTCGGATGAATCTATCGAGTAGTTAGTTATTATTGAAGCGCTCATCGGGAGTGCAGCGAGAATTTAGATGCTTCAATCGACTTATAAAGTCTCTCACTGACTCCCCTTCCTCGCGTTCAGCTTTTTGGAGTTGAGATGCTACTCCCCAAAGCACACTCTCACGTATGTATTCTTTCAAGAACAATCTCTTGAGAGTGGGGTAGTGAGTGCGCTCTTCAACCCTTAAGGTTTGATACCAATCTCCGGCCTTCCCACTCAAGGTTAAGCCTAAGGCTTTACACTTATGTAGCTCATTGTGCTCTTCCAAGGAATCACACACGTGTTCGAAGACTTCAATGTGCTTCCTAACATCCTCGTTACCACTGAAGTTCTGAGTGAGCTTAGCCACTTGTACTGCCTTGCTTTGAGGTTCTCTCTCAGGCAGGCCCCGCATGTTTTCCACAATAGATCGTCCGATCATCTGAGCAAACGCTGCGAGATCACCTAGGTGAGCAGGCATAGCTGGTGGAGGCACTTCTGGGATAGCCTGGCTGATAGGAGTTGGCATTGGTCTGCGTATGTTGGCAAATGACGTAGGATATGATATGTGACTAGGCCTAGCTCCTCTTGGATAAGGGTTGTAATAAGGCGGTCATGGAGCATACGCCATTGGCATACTAAGAGGCGTAGGAGCTACATGAGCATACTAAGAGGCGTAGGAGCTACATGAGTATGAGTAGCGATAGGTACATAAGGTCGATAGGCACTAGCACGCACTGTTGTAGGTACTGTTCCACTAGGTAGCGGTGTCGTACTAACTACAGTGGTAACAGGTGTGCCTTTCGTCATGCTCATCATTGGGGTAGGCATTGTGGATTCCCTAATGGAAAGTTGAGCCAAGATTGGGAAGCTAAAGTTACTACTCGTGGGCTCAACCTGCATTGAGACCCCAGGCAAAACAACATGCGAAGGGTCTATGGGACTCACCGAGGGAGTCTCCAATTGTGATAGGGTTGGTTGTTTGGCCTTGCCCGTATCCAAAAATCTCATAGGGCCAGTGGAAACTAGGTTCACTCCCCTATTTTGCCTCTCAAATTGGATAATTCTATGAATAACCTCACATATCATGTGTTGTTGCTCCTCTAGATTAGTGGTGCTAGATGTAGATCGTAGGACTTCTAACCAACCTACATGGTATGTGTAACCCGTGTATAGGTCAGTTAGAGTCTCTGTGTGTAGATCATATTCCCAATTTTCATTGAGAAATATCCCATCCAGACTTGGTGTGCCAAACGGTTCTCTTGAAGTGGACGCAATGTCACTTGTTATGGATTGGCTTCTAGGGACCTCTACTTTAAGAAGAGCATCGGAAGGTGGTAGCTCCGTAGGGCCCTCATTAAACGAAGTGGGTAGAATATCCACATGGACACTCTTTGGGAGGGTAGGGTCTACATGAGATGTGAATGGCGAATCCACTACCCCTCCTTCTTCATTTACTTCGCTTGTCGCATGTTCAGAGCGTGTAGCTCTACTAAAGGTCTCTATTAGACGACTAAACATGCTAGATCCAGGTGGTGGGACCCAAACTAGCATGTTTTGGCTTGTTTCCTCAGGGTTCTTGGTAGGGTGCCCTTCCATGGTTTCTGAGTCAGAGGACGAGTCACTATCCACTATTCGTGGATCTTGGGTTGCACTTCCTTGGGTCCCAGCAGCAACGGAAGGCCAAGATGCTAACGTGGAGGGATGGTGTGAGCCTGCGTAAACCGAAACGCTTTCTAGTGGCTCAGACTCCAGCACCCGACCAGAGCATAGATGCATGTGACGTGGGTACCCTACGTGCGTTGGTAACTACCCTTAAAGCCCACACAAGTGGTTTCTTAGGTATTTCGCACCCCGTTTTTACTTGTTTTTAGATTGTTTTTAACCCGTTTTTGACCCCCTTACTTATGGTCGAACCTGGACTAGGGCGTGTGATAGCTCGAAACGAGCGTATCGTTCAAAGGGTCCTAGTGTGCTTTACAGCACCGTATTCGCCTATCCAGAGCTCCTGTAGTCCTCAAAACAATCTTTCCTTGTGGAGGAAGGGGCGAAAGCCTATTGGCTTGTGGAGGAAAGGGTGAGGGCTTTATCCCACATGCTCACTTTACTCCTTGGGGAGTGGGCTACATATAGGACACAACTTCCCATAAGCTCTCACTTGAAAGAAAGCTATGGAGGCTCACTCTCCTATATATATATATCAAAAGACCAAGGTCGAGGTCAATTGGGGATTTTTCTTTTCAAAAATTTTTCTCCAAATAAAAAATCTTTCCTCTTCACACGTTTGGTTTTTTTTTCTTTCTTTTAAAAAAATATTTTTTTATTTTTTTCCAAAATTAATTTCTCTTTTTTTTGTTTTTTGTTTTTTGTTTTTTGTTAGGTATAAGTTTCCTAGGGTTTCTTTCTAGGGTTCAGACTTTGCCGCGATGCAGTTCGCACACAGCGCAGGCCTGGGGATTCAAAAATCCCCCCACACGCAGAAAACCAGAGAACAGAACGCACGCCCACACGCCGCGGAGCGAAAAAATAACAAAGCAACGAAAATGCAGAAGACAAATTACAAAAATAGATTGCAAAACACAGAAACACCTCAACAACAAACACACAGATGCCTTTCCTACAGTGTAAACTCACGCAGCAGCCCGAGCTGCAGACTGGAGCTTAGTACAGGGCATCTCCTCGGCAGCGGCGCCAAAAATGTGCGCTTTTGTCGCACAGGTCGTAGCTGGGGACTTGCGAACACCGTATGCGAGCCACGAATGGCTGCAAGCATACAACCAAGAAAGCAAGCTCAAACAGAATGCAAAAAGGTGTGTCACTCACCGCTCAACCGCCGCCAACTTGAAGGATTCTCGCGTCGCAGTGAAGAAGGAGCCGCCGTTATCGCCTCTCTGCCGTCGTGCCGCTACACAGTGCTCGATCGCTCTCTCTCTCTCTCTCTCTCTCACACACACACACACAGGAGAAGGAAACCAAGGAGATAAGGCAAGAGCACTCTTGTATTCACAACACATGAGAATGAGGATTTTAGGGTTACATTTGACTCTTATAGGTGACTTGGCCGTTTTCACACTTGGGCGCCCATACATGGCCGGCCGATCCTAACCCTTATCCTACTGATATTCAAGGTGCGCCTCTCATCGGCGATCACCCAATCCCTTCATCCTTAACATATGGTGCCGACAAGCCCGGCCCATGACTCAGAATATTTAAATTAATGACGTAAAACATAGTACATCTCAATGTCCGTCATAGGTTAACAGCGTCGCAAGCTACCTACAATAAGACTTTAGAGTACGTGACAGTATACTCCATCCCAAAGCAAGACAAAAATATTGGGTTCAAATTTTCTTCCAAAAAGATTGACTTCACATTTCCTTATAAGCTTAAGTAGGCACAATCATCCTTTCTTTGAGGACGTGATAGTATATTGCCCACTTCCTCTGGTGATAGTGTCGGTTGATGCATTACCATATCCTCATTATTATGTAATCCCAAAACTCGCAAGAAGACAAAATAGATATGCTTACATGCAACGTAAGACTTTCCTCTAGATTCTCTTTGCATGAAATCAAGACATGTACACCAAGGTTGTACCTTGATGTGTATAAAATAGTCCTCTCCACTCTCACATGCCAAATGAAAATAGATTAGGGGGATGGCTGCATTACACTCTCATTAAGGACTGTCGCTGTCATGGCCTCGGCACTACCAATCCTCTTTTTTTCTTCTTTGGAAATCCAATGCTGCCACTTGGTTGATCTCTTTGTATTCTGTGTAGCATCATGTGGCCTCTTGTCACTTTCTTTGTTGCCCGCTGCTTATGTGGACGTTTCTCCCACCCCTGACACAAAAGGTTCTTCATGAGTAACATCTAACAGAAGCCCTGCCTTTTCTAATTTCTCTACCTCTTGGCTGGTTATGTTGGTCCCAACATCCACTTTCCACATATTTGGGTATGATGGCTTGTATATTATGTTTGGATCTACATGCCATGTGTGTGAAACATTTGAAGGACAAAACCACATCATTTGAGCCTTTGGCCCTCCTGAACCAGGATGTCGTCGCTCTGAGTAGAAGCTAGGGGCAACAACTCCAATAGAGCTTCCTTGCATGTATGAGTTGCACTTAAGTCTTCCATCAATACCTCCCAAACATTTGACTTTTGAGTTCAATGGGGTTCGTCTAATGGCCCACATTGTGCCTCGAACGGCCTCTTCCTTTACATGCATTTGTCCTCTGCTCATTATGCCATAATGTTGTTTAGGCTCTTCATGTCCGACATCTTTGTTTCCTCCAGTGATTGGACTTTTTCGTCCTCCCCTTGAAACGTGACTTGCTGCACTGTTTATTCTAGATCTATCTCCAAAACTCACTCTTCTGTTGCTGTTCCCCGGTTTTGACGATGTTTGCTCTGTATGACATAACCTGGACGATGTGAGCATTGGTCTACTTCCGTTGTCCTCACCCTCTTCCATTGAATAGTCTCCTTATCTCCATGTAGAGGCCTTGATTCCTCATACATAGGAGTATTAGCTACTATTTTATGGACCATGCGAGCCACTTGTGGTGGTGTCGATCTTGACCTTGCTGCCACCCTATCCAACAACTTGCTCAAGCTTGGTCCCTCACCTTTGTGCTTCCCCATGTGATATGCATATTGCTTTGCACTTTGTAGTAAAGCGTTTGCCATATCTGAAATGCACATACAAGCTAACCTTTTCCTTGTATCCTTCACTAGCAAGCCAACTCTCATGTACACTTTCAGATACGTTTGTTCGAGGGGTTTGTGCTAAATCCACCGAGCTTAAGACCACCTGCACACAAGAGGTTTCATACATGAATTCACAAAATTGACTCCAATGCAAATACATCCATACAACATATCATTTCTCAATTTCTCACCCTTAACATGAGGTTGCCCCAATGTGCTATTCGTACTTCCCACCAACTCATCCACGTATCCATTACTGATAGTTTTCCCTCATGAACATGTCTATTTCTCCACCACTCACGAATCTCTTTACTTTTGGTATTGTCGACTTTCTGCCTTCACGCATTGTTTAGCATGCTTCATCAAACTTTGTTTCCAATGGAATAAGCACGTTCGCTCCCTATCCTCCATAATGTTGCGTGGACCCCCATTGAAAACGGTCCGTCCTAACTGCACACCAATTTGACCCTGCTTCATCAGCTCATAGAAGTGTGCGGGTGCATAACCACATTGCTCCATTGTGCTATTCAGCATTTCCCAAAATAGTACTTGGCTTTTTGTATCCTCCTCCTTCATTTCGCATGTGGCAATTGTCAACAGCACTTGAACACTAGGATTTTGGAGAGAATTTTTTTCAATCAGCTATCATTCAAGTTAAATGAAAGAAAGGAAAAAATTGAAGTACGTCACCTTGGTCGTAAACATGACAAGCATACATCACCTTGGTCGTAAACATGACCAACCAAAAACTCGATGAGTGTGATCAAACAAAACCCAGGACTTTGACAAGTCACCTCCACTATCACACCGCATGCGATTCACCAAGTCCACGCCTGATGCTGGTCCTCGCAAAGACATCTTAAAGACATAACATTTGTCATCAGGGCCACCTTGTCCTAGGAAACGGCTACCTTGGATAAATGAATAGCGAGATCTTCTCTATATAAGAAGGATGCTATCAAAGCCCTCTCCTACCGGCATCAATTTTCTTTTCTCCTGGGATACAATGTGTCTAAACCTAAAAAACATAATTTCACAATAAAGAGAGGACCGAATGTAGAAAAATACATCCAAATATAATTAAGTTACAGAATGAATACTCACCTCTGGTTTTCCACAAGAGGACTCAACTCCTCCAAAAAATTGCAGAGCTCATAATCCCCAATACTTGTAGGTAGCTCATCATTTTGATTCATCCCTCATGGAGGAAAACAGCATATCCTTCACAATATCCATCTGTATTTTTCGAGGACCTGCACTTCTCTGGGCTTTCAACACTTGAGAAACAAACATTTTCACGCGCTCCAACATTGACCTTGAAGTTCCTGGCTGAACTGGATGTTCATGCAGCCCAGTGTGGAGCATCATTCTTGTAATAGTTGTGAGGCATTACATAATACACAACACATCTACACACTTGCACACAGTGTGCAGTTTTGCGACAAAAGTGACAAACTATTTTAGTTTTCTCATCCTCAACTGCAATCTTTTTTGTCAGATGTCCATGAAAGAAGGTGTTGTTATACCTTTTATTGTTCAAGTAAAAAGGACAGCTGAGCCTATGGCAGTCCAAAGTATCCAACACAATAGCTAATATGCCGGTACAACTTACAGACATGTTTGATGTTACTGGACGTGTCCATAGGTGACCATCATATTTTTGCTCCATTCCATCCATATTTCCAATTTTGCCATATGTTGGTGGAAACTCTAGGATGGAATCACCATCATAATGTCTTGGCACCTCCTGGACTTGGATGACTCGAGTAACTTTTTCCAACAATGAACATAGAAGAGAAGGTTCCTCCTTCTTACAAAGAACTGAAAGTATACTCTCTGAAGCAATACATTCATCTTCAGAGATATTGTGCTTTGAACCTTTTGGATTGCTCGTACCTTCACCTGGTTGTTGCAAAACAGTTGCTGAGCCATTCAAGTCACTCTCAGAGGAGGAGCTCGAGATATGAACATAGGTGTTTTGTGTCCCTAATTCTTTAAAAAGCTTTATAATTTAAGGGAGGATTATTTCCTTGCAGAGCTGCCAGGGGTTTACTGGATGTGAAGAATTAACATAAAGAGGAGTTTTTGAAGTTGGACACTGAGGTGATAGAGAACTTCATTGAAGCCCCTAGAGCCATGTCATTGTGCTTTGAAAAAGCCAAGGAAATTGAATCTTATCTTCCCACACAGAGCTAGAAATTCAAAGTCTTCAAGAGGAGTTAGGAATTACTGAAATAGGAAGAGAGCCCTTGCCCACCCTTGATCAAGGAAATGAAGAAGGCTCCATCAACCTTTGGGATGCATCCAAGTTGGAAGAGGATGAGAACTAGAAGGTAATTTATCTGTTCTTTAGTGTGTGAATTTATGTTTTGGTATTGATTGAATTTATGTGAAAGCTAATTCTTTGTTTATTACAGATTGAGCTTGATGATGCCGATGGTTTCCTTGGACGTGGAGGTGTTGCATGTGCAAGAGTTGGCCAAGATGCTAATTTTGCACACTATATCCCATCTGTTGAGAAAGAAATATTTATTGTCTACCACAACAAATATTCTCCTGATGCTGAAATTCGGGGGATTTTTTTTGCGAGCTTTTTTTGCAGAGCTTTTTGGAGCAATGAACAAGGAGTCCGAGCTTTGCAAAGGACCATGAACTTACTATGAGCTTTGTAAAAGACCAAGAACTTACTTACATATAAATAACAAGCTTTGAAAGATCAACAATATAAATTTCAGTCTTTTAAAGATCTAGTCCATAAAAATATTAATTACAAAGTCTTTTGATATATACATATATACATATACCTATCTAAATTCATGCACCTCATACATATACACATACAAAATATACATATATATATACCTATCTAAATTCATGCACCTCATACATATACACATACAAAATATACATATACATACTAACATATATACATACATGCATACATACATACATACTTTCTTGCTTACTTAAATATGTATAATTACATATATACATATACCTATCTAAATTCATGCACCTCATATATATACAAATACAAAATATACATATACATACATACAAGAGCTATCTACATACTAACATATATACATACATGCAAGAGCTACCTACATACTAACATATATACATACATACATACATACATACTTTCTTACTTACTTAAATATAAAAAACAATCCTTTAAAGATAAAAAAATGTATATACCGATCTTTAAAGTTCCAAACCATGAAAATCTCGATTACAAAGTCTTTTGATCCACATCATACTTATTGATATAATTATATATATATCTACCTAAATTCATACACCTCGTACATATACATATACATACATACATACAAGAGCTACCTACGCAGCACTAACATATATACATACATTACATACATACTTTCTTACTTACTTAAATATATAACACAATCTTTTAAAGATAAAAAATGTATATATCGATCTTTAAACTTCCAAACCATGACAATCTCGATTACAAAGTCTTTTGATCCACAAATTATAGCATTCTTCTACGTGTCATCCTGACCTAATGAGAAATCTCCCAGACATGCTTTGGCTACCTCCATGTCATTCTCTATCCCCATATAGTGCCTTTTGAACTCTTGGCATGCATGTCCCAAGCGTCCACATCCCGCAAAAACATCCAAGACACCATCTCCTTCACTTGAGAAGGTCTCCACTAGCCACCTACAATGAAATGCAATCATAAACGTGCATCTAAGTATTTTGAAAAAGTAGCTATGAAAATGAACAGAATGAAAATTGTCTCACCTAAAGAACATAGCCTGAGATCTTTCTACACCACCTCAAATGTAGCACTCCAAGACAATCGTGCATTGGAATGGATGCTTCTTATTCTTCTCAAAAATGAAATTTCGTTGAGCATTGAATAACTTCTTTGAAACATTTTGCCCAGCCTCGCGATCAATAATAGGGACATGGCAATTTACTCGATAGAACATACTAAGCGCCAATGTATCCACCTACCATAACGAGAAAACATTATGTTTGGATATCCATACCACATAACATGTATACATAAAGGGAAATATTTGAGAGATTATGACTTACCCGTTCTCCATTCTCGTACAAATAACTTGATTCCACATGAACAGACATTGTTCGATGCATGACCAATCCAACTTTCTTTCCCATGGAATATATTTTAGGAAGTTGATCCATTAGACTCAAACACACAAACCAACCCTCATCAGCCACAAACAAACCAACAAAACTGAGTGTGGCACGTATCAATGATGAAGAAACTTGATTCCATGAGGGACACCCATCTGGATCTACATCAACAACCTGTAAACCTATAGGAAAGTCAGTCCATACGAGGCGAGCCACTGTATCTGAGAGGGAGCACCTCTATGAGATAGAGCCTTGGGAATCTTCATCAAGAATTCTTCCACACTACATAAAAGATTTATGATGTTTGGTTTTGGTAAGTATAACTTGGAAAACTAATTATATGGCAAAATTATTCTTTTTACCTATCTGAGCCCTCCCAAAGAGTATGGACGTCTACCAACAATATGTGTGAAGAACATCTCTCACAAGATAAAAAATGAGATGCATTTCGAAAGCACACACTTCTCAAAATAAATTTGCGATGGAAAGTACTCTTACTAGTCATGTCCATGATGTCATGTTTTCCTGACACCTCCCCCTCTTGAAGATGCTCTGGAGGGTCTCTCTCTTGATCTTCATTTGTGGGGTCTCCCTCTTGAACATCATGCATAATGTCAAGATGTCTCTTTGTTTGCCTCTCACGTTGCACTTGAGACGATGTAGATGTATGCTCCTGGTGTGATTGTGGCACTCGTGATAGTGGTGTGGATGGTTTTGGGGCCACGCGCGAGGATTCAACTACTGGAGACTGGGTCAAGTTTGTTGGCTGCGAGGAAGGTATTCTAGAGTCTTCTTGAGTTGGGGGCACTCTTTCAAGCTCAGATTGGTAATTCTTAAATTCTTCAAGAAATAGATCAAGATAATTTAGTAAAAAGGTAAAAATCCCCAGACCTTTTTGTATATGTATATGTATGTAGATGTATATGTATATGTACATGTATATGTATGTGTATATGCATATGTATATGTATATGTATGTAGGTATGTATCTATGTATATGTATGTAAGTATATGTATATGTATGTATATGGATCTATTTATATGTATATGTATGTAGGTATGTATATATCAAAACTTAACAATGTTTCTTTAAAATCTGATATGCCAAACCTTAAATGTAACATGAGCTATGTATGTACATATGTATGTATGTATGTACAAATTTGTAAAAAATTTGGATAGCATCTCCTTTGCATTTTCTAAAGAATCCTAAAATAAACTTCAAAACTTAACAATGTTTCTTTAAAATCTAACATGCCAAATCTTAAATGTAACATGAACTTTGTATGTATGTAGGAATTTAGTATATAATTTAGTGTATGTATGTAGGTATGTATTTATGTATGCATATGTATATGTACATATATGTTTACATGTATTTGTATATATGTATATATCTGTATGTATATGTATCTAATATGTATATGCATATGGATAGTTTATATATATTTGTATGTATGTATAGGTATGTATTTGCATCGGTAGGAAGGTTTACATATACATATACATATACATTTACATTTACATGCATATAATTCAGTAGAAAGCAAAAAAGTACCTTTGTCTACTAGGAGCTCCTCACTTGGAGGCACATGATTTAGAGGATAGTCCAACCACCAAGGACATCTCTTATATTCCCAATCAGAAACCCCTCTCTCAACCCATTCCTTCGAGTACATTGTTTCCGAGGAATTTAGATCTACCCATTCTTTGATTGCTTCCGTCTCTTCGTCCATTAGACCTTGGCCAATGAGTAGCTGCACCCACCTACATATCCAAAATAAAACAAACAGCACTAAAATATTTTTTTAAATGCGTATGTGTATTTTCTGCAAAAATAGAATGGCATTAGAAGATATATACCTGTAGACAACCCTCTTTGCATCATTCTCCACCTTAGGTTGCTTTTGGCCTTCCTTCACTTTTCCAATCTTTGCCCACACCTCATGGAAGGCCCATGGTATGTGTTTCAATCGCTCCTCTTGCACCCATAAATGGTGGGATGTAGATAACATCATCATATACCAATAAACCCTCCAAAATAGAGTCCGCCTCCCCTATTAGCTCTTCCCAATACAACTCTTTCTTCATATGCAGCAACGTCTTTTTGTTATCCCCAAACATCTCCGAAATTACCTTGTCCTTTGCCCTCCCGATCATAAGCATTTGAAGTAATTCTGTCTTCCTATTTCAGCATCATACTAAAGCCATAAGAGATTAGATGTTAAGGTTAGTTTATGTTAAGGGAGGTTTATTGACATGTGACATACCTTTGAGTTGAAATCTGAGATATGGCTGTGTAGAGCTTTTCTTTGGTCAGAGCAACCAATCCCTTCTTAAACCAATCATAGTTATACACGAGTTGAAAGAATGCATCACCATTTGATGGTTTTGCAATTATGAGCATCTTGTATGCTCTATCTCGAAATGTTTGCTCTACACCACGTCTGGATTTCTCACATTTTGTCTCATATTCTTGCAACCCCATGGCATGTCTATCAATGCATGATATAGCTTGCTTCACCACATTTTCAAACGATGCCTACGTATAACAAAAAGGACTCACTATCACTCACATGATTAAAAAACATTGATAATCTGTTTATTAATAAAAGATGGGAAATGCAAACACTATCTTCCACACAAGCTGTGCCAAGATTTTAGCTAGAGCATTGCACCATTGCTCTCCACTTCATCGCTCCAAACTAAGCTCCATTAAAGCCCACCTCCTTACGTCTTCACCAAGGTAGTCCAATATGGATGATTTGTCTGCCATTCCAAATCGTTGAAACATGAAGATCTCATGTGACAATGTGGGTGTAGCACTAGTGCGCACCAAACTGTTGTAAAGAGTCACAATGAGCCAAGAACTTAACAATGACTTCACAATGTCCGTAATTAAGTAGAGAGAGATCACTTACTCATTTTGAGATCGCAAAGCCAATAGCAATTCTCCTTCTTGCTTCTTGTCCACAACCAAAAATTGACATTTGACCCGGACATGGCGTGAGGGGCTATGAGACCAAGCTAGAGAAAACAAAATAAAGATATTACAATATATTACTTTTAATGTTGCATAAAATCACTCTATGGCATTCAAAAGAACATACCTTCGTGCACTCGAGACATCCATGCCTTCACACGATGATTGCCATCCCAAACAAGAAACTTCTTACCACCACTGAGATCCTCCCACTCAGTTCCTCTGATTTCATCCTCAAATCTGTCATGTTGTAACACCTAGTATGGTCCCCATTCTTGCAAGTCTATTTGTGTGACCGCGAAACACATAGAGCTTTCGGGACGTGTAAGTGAAACTAAAAAAGGAGGAGATGCTTCGACATAGCCATGGTAGTCAAAGGAATCACGAAACACCTCAAGCTGGCTAGAAACTGTATGGATTGGCTTCATTTGGAATCAGCCTGCATAAAGTGACCAATGGGGTAGAGGAATTACGCTGCACAAAAAACTTAGTGAATACATCACCAAGCAATCCCAATTCAATAGATTGTCCAAGAAGCCTTCTATGGATCTCCCCTTGACCAGTACTAGATTCAGGCATCTCCGTGTGAGTTGGAGGAGGTGAGCTCATTTCGTTCTCCAACACAAGCGCTTCTTCCTCTCATGAACAAGAGAATTATGCGCTTCTGTTTCCTCTCTAACAGGAGATACATGTGAGGACATAGGTGTCCGTGATTGAGCTTCCTCGCTAAGAGTCAAACAAACATGCCCAGATCTAAGTGAGTATCCCCTGTTGTCTGTAAGACACACACACCAAGCCCAAGTAAGCATATCTAAAAACATTAAAATACAATCTCAGTAGAATCTTGGGCTATTCACATCATATACCTTTCTTAGTCTTTGCCTATTGTTTTTCTACTTTTCTTGGAGCCATCTCTCTCTTTTGCCCTGAATATGAGTAGCAAACAAGTTGAGCTAAATGACAGATAGAGATGATCAACCTCACACATAAACCCTACTTCATGTCTATGGGAAAACATCAACCTCACACACAAACCTTACTACATGTCTAAGAAAACATTCAGGATGGTGAAAGCTCTAGAGGCTAGCACACAACTTCAAAGAGTAGATTAGTAAGCTCACAAGGTCAGATACCAAAACCAAGATTGGGCCGTAACTATAGGCCCTATTCAAAGAAACCTCTAGGAAAGAAACATTCACCCATCATCAACTAATGGGCCCCACTGTGCTGGATCCACCATGCCCAAACCAGCCCCAATAGTGCCATGCCCATCTAGTTTTTTGGAAACCACAGAATTGGACTAGATGTAGGGAGTATTAGATTACTTGAATAAATGCATGACAAATCAGTCTTGAGTGAAATTGTCCAAGAGAGTAGGATTGTTAAGCTGAGTGGAATCACTGAGTTGAGTAAGATTGTCATGATTTGAGTTCACAGAGTGCTACGATCCTCGAAAATAGAATCTTTATGGAGCTTAGATTTACAATCATTTTATATCCATACATGCACATTGGGATTAATTGTATTGATGATTACCTTATGAGAATAAGAAAAAAACATAGAGTATGAAGAATATACACATGCTTGCAAGCTCAGTATCTGAATTGAATTTGACCACTATACACATGATGCCTTAAAACACATATAAAAGAGTGCACATCTCCCCCCTTGCCCCCGTTGCTCCGACCACTCCAGGCTCCCGACAGAGCCGGGGGATGGTTTGCGGGAGCCTGGAGTGGCCAGAGCAACGGGGGCAAGGGGGCAGATGTGCACTAGAGAACCACCTCCATCTCCATCCACCTCGCCTTCCACCTCCATCTCCGCCTCCAGCGCCACCGCCTCCTACGCCTCCATGCCTCATCTCGGCCTCCAGCGCCATCTCCGCCTCCAGTGCCACCACCTCCATCTCGGCCTCCAACACCACCGCCTCCGCCTCCAGTGCCGTCGCGGTCTCTCAATTTTCCTGGACAAACCCTCACCTCCGTTGCTCCAGCCACCCTAGGCTCCCAGGGCAGAGCGTGGGGTGGCAGGAGCAACGGGGGCAAGGTGAGGTCATGATCTCTCCATCACACACTGTTGCACACAATTTCTCTCTCCATCACACATGCGCACCTTTGCAAACGTTCGCTCTCACGAACACACATTCATTATAGCTTGGCCATGGCAACCGTATACTTGCCCTCTCAAGCGCTGAAGCCATGGCCGAAAGCCTACTAGCCACCCATCTTTCTTCTTCAACCACAAACGAAAACAGCAGTCATGATCGTAATAGCAGAAAGCTTCATGCGGTGATGATACCATACCCTATCCAAGGCCATATCAATCCCATGGTGCGGCTTGCCGAGGCTTTCATAAGCACAACTTCATTGTCACCTTTGTCAACAACGAGCACAACCACAAGTACATCCAAGAGAGCCGCTAATCAAAATCTTCTTCAGATCAATCTCAAGAAGAAAACCTTCGCTTCGTGTGGCTAGACAATGGCATGATCTCCCCTTGCCCCCGTTGCTCTAGCCACCCCAGGCTCCCGGCAGAGCCTGGGGTGGCTGGAGCAACGGGGGCAAGGTGAGGGTCATGATCTCTCCATCACACACTGTTGCACACAATTTCTCTCTCCATCACACACGCGCACCTTTGCAAATGTTTGCTCTCATGCACACACATTCGTTATAGCTTGGCCACCATGGTGGCAACTGTATACTTGCCCTCTCAAACTGAAGCCATGGCCGAAAGCCTGCTAGCCACCCATCTTTCTTCTTCAACCACGAACGAAAATAGCAATCATGATCGTAATAGCAGAAAGCTTCATGCGGTGATGATACCATACCCTATCCAAGGCCAGATCACTCCCATGGTGCGGCTTGCTGAGGCTCTCATCAAGCACAATTTCATCGTCACCTTTGTCAACAACGAGCACAACCACAAGCGCATCCAAGAGAGCCGCCATTCAAAATCTTCTTCAAATCAATCATCTCAAGAAGAAAACCTTCGCTTCATGTGGCTAGACAATGGCATGATCTCCCCTTGCCCCCATTGCTCCAGCCACCCTAGGCTCCCGGCAGAGCCTGGGGTGGCTGGAGCAACGGGGGCAAGGGGAGATCATGACCCTCACCCTCACCATCGCCGCCGCCCTCCAACATAGCCGACACCCTCACCTCCGTAGCGCCCGGGCATCATGACCCTCACCCTCACCATCGCCGCCACCCTCCAACATAGCCGACACCCTCACCTCCGCAGCGCTCGGGCATCTTCTCCACTGTCGCCACCTCCAACATAGCCGCCGGCTCAAAATTTAACAGAAAAAGAACAGCAGAGAGAACAATACCTCTTTTCACAGATGCGTTCGCCCGTTCGCCTGCTGAGTTGAGAGTATCCACACCTTCACAGCAAAATACATGTACCCTAAAATATGTGTACCATATATGTGTGTGTGTGTAGCCTAAAATATATATAGCCTAAAGATAGATACATACATACACACACATATATATGGCTAAAAATGTATTAAGCTATAGATAGACACACACACACACACACACATTTTTCAATGGTTCAATATGTGTGGCATACTTTTTTAGAACTTTTCTATTATTTATGTTATTGAAATTGTGTGTGTGTGTGTGTGTGTGTGTGTGTGTGTGTGTGTGTGTGTGTGAGAGAGAGAGAGAGAGAGAGAGAGAGAATATGTGATGTACAACAAAGAGAAAACTCATGCTCTTTTAAAACTTTTTTAAACATTAGGCTCAAAAGAGAGAGAATATATAGTTTAGGCTATGTATATATGTACATATATATATATTGATGTATATATATATATATTAGTCTAGGTATTTATTAGGTTACACACACACACACACATATTAAGCTATATGTATATATATATATTTTAGTCTAGGTATTTATTAGGTTACACACACACACACATATTAAGCTATATGTATTTTAATAAATGTGTGTGTGTGTGTGTGTGCGTGTGTGTGTGTGTAGCCTAATAGATATATAGTCTAATATATCTATATATCCTAAAATAGATAAAAGGCTAGTCTCTTTGTAAATACACACACACACACACACACAAATACATATATCCTAATAGATTCTTAGTCTAAAATATATACAATATAATATATAAATATAGACGTGTGTGCACACACAAAAATACATATATCCTAATAGACTCTTAGTCTAAAATATATACAATATAATATATAAATATAGACATGTGTGTGTGTGTGTGTATTTACAAAGAGACTAGCATTTTATAAACATAATACTTAGAACCAATAAATGTATATATTTGTATATTTTTTATATACAAAATTTTATCGTGACCATTCTCAATCGTGATTACTCCACCTTGTTTTATCATTTCAACCACCTTCATTCTCAATCATGATTGCTCCACCTTGTATTATCATTTCAACCGCCTTCATTCTCAATCGTGATTGCTCCACCTAGATACCTGATCTTCTATTTTTGTTTCATAAAGTCCACCTGTTCCTTCGTTTTTATATTTTCATTTCACATTTTTGTCTCTCCTGTCCTTTCTGCATCTTCGTATTGCCTTCCCTATGGAGCACACTATCACCTTTGAGTGGATGGCTGCAGCAAAAAATCTCAAACTTTAATACTTCTCCACCAAACCACGCTTGTCAGTCTCATGGATATCTACAAGGGTTTTTACCTTCATCACACATCCTTTCTGGAGTGAAAGCTACTAGGACCAATGGAAGCCTACAGGAAATCATCGCTCATTATGATATGGAGGGCAATAAAAGCTACCTCGTAGATATTACTCGAAGTAAAACATATATGCTACAATGTAGTCCTCTCTGTGCTGCTGATAGTCATGATTCTAGTGCTAATGACATTGCCCAAGATGTCCGCAATTAGCTCTGATACCAACTGTAAGATCCCTGTCTCCCTCGCGCAACGGATTCGGGGTGCTAGCAGCGGAAGTAGCACGTCTTGCGCGGGGCAGGGTCCCACACTCGGGGCCTCGCCCCACGGATATCCAGACAGGTGACTAATTCCTCGATTCTTCCAAACCGAACTCGAAAAAACTTCTCTTGCCCGGAAAGCACGGGCAATTCCACCAGGATAACTTTTCCCTAACGTAGTCAAAAGCCTTACTTAACTGAACGGATGTGACCGAACTCGTAAGTTCCATAGTCAGATCAAGGGACAAATTGCACTTGGATCATAGAGACCAACGCTTTTTTCCTCATCGAGAGGCACAGCCGTTGATCCTTTTTCCATAGAACAATTTTTGTTTGGGATTTACTTCATCTATCAAACTAAACAGAAATTGAGTCTCAATTTAGGATCCATCAGTCCAGCCTAACCCCATCCAGTCCCATGGGTGGCCAACCGCCCCAACCACTATGGTGATGGGATCCAATTTAGAATTTGGTTAGGTTTTGTCCCGGGTACTAGGGAAAAGAGTTCCCAGGCCCCCTTAGCCGGATGTTCATGCAAACATAAACTAGTCACACCACTTACACACCCAATATGAAATTGCCTTTTTCTTAGCATCAGAAACAATCCTTTAATGAAACCATTGTGTCATTGATAACAATCCTTAAAATCTTTAGTTGAGTCCTTATTTCCAATCATTCCTTCATTGGAGTATCTATGGCATCATTGGAAACTGGAACGCTCACCACCTATCCACTCATGGGCCTTTTCAATAGTTCCCAGACCATAGTACCCAGTAATATAATCACTTATAAAAATCAAGATGGAATCTCCGATGAAGATCAGCAAGATCATCCAACAGATCCATATAAAAGAGCCATGGACTCATCCATTGAGGACCAGCAAGGTCAATCAACGAGATCCATGCCCGGTTTCAGAAAACAACTCTTACTCCTTGTTCCAATATCTTCCATAATGCACGTGTGGGTATCTTCGGTGACCCAGAGCCCGAGCACCGTATGGTCAGCACCCTCTAGGATCCTTCGCAGGTCACCTAGCGCTTCACTCATAGGCCGCTTCCTTGGTCCCTCATCCACCATACCGAAGCTCACCATTTAAATCGAACTGAGGCTGTGGTCAAGACCCCGACCTTGCTACGCGAGACGTCCTCCATTGACTCTCTGTACAGCAGTTACAACTTTATCAGGTAGGTCTTCACGACCACATTCTCAAGATAGTCAAAATGCTTCCCCAGCATTCTTGACATAAAACAGTCATTTACAAACAGATCACAAATACAGTTTCTATAATGAATTCACATCTTTCCAATTTGTTCCACATCAATCCGTATTACTTAACCCAAACCCAATTCATAAGTGTATCCATTCTTGACCAGATACATCATTTTCTATCCCATCTCATCAGATTTATTCACTTCACATAACATCCATTCCCATCTTTCTTAATTTACATTACGTCTCATCACATCCATTTCTCACCATTCGTTCACATATTATATTATTCATTTCACATTCTGATTCACTTGACATCTCATCTCATCCATCCGTTCATATCGACTTCATATCCATTCACATACATATTCGCATTCATATATCCACATCCACATCCACATTCATACATCCACATCCACATCCATACATCCATTTTCACATCCACATCCATACATTCACATCCACATCCTTACATCCATTTTCACATCCACATTCATACATTCACATCCACATTCACATTCATACATCCACATCCACTTCCATATCCATACATCCATTTCCATATCCATACATCCATTTCCACATTCACCTTAATACATTCACATCCCCATTCACATTCACACATCCACATCCACATTCACATTCACACATCCACATTCACATTCACATTCACATACATCCACATCCACATTCCATATCTATATTCATACATCCACATTCACATTCACATCCCCATTCGCATTCATACATTCACATTCACACATCCACATTCACATTCACATACATCCACATTCTTACATCCATATCCACATTCTTACATCCATATCCACATTCACACATCCACATTCACATTCACATACATCCATATCCACATTCCATATCTACATCCATATCCGCATTCACACATCCACATTCACATTCACATACATCCACATTCTTACATCCATATCTACATCCATACATTCATTTTCACATACATCTTTCCTTTCACATACATCCTTCTCACAGACATACATCTACATCATTTCTTCCGCATACATATAACTACATCCATTCTTTCACATACATACATCTCCATCTATTCCTCGTTCATTTTCATCTATCCGATTCGTTTCACATCCTCATATCTATTTATAGAATACAAGAGAATTCTTATTTTTGATATAAGATTTCTTTATGCATCTATTTATGCATAAATTTCATTTTAAGGAGAATAACACTTTTGAAATCAATCTTTTATGCATCTTCTTACACATAAATTCATTTAAAATGAGAATGACACTTTTGAATTAAAAATCAATCTTTTATGCATCTTCCTATGCATAAAATCAAAATTGACGAAAATAACTCTTTTGAACTAAAAATAGATTTCTTTAAGCATCTTTCTATGCATAAAATTAAAATTGATGAGAATAATAGCATCAGTAGGTTTATGTGATAGGTCAATCTAGTTCCTGATTGTATATGGATATTTCTCCTCTTTTGTGCTCTTGCTCTTTTTACTATTTTTTGTTTTTCTCTTTTCTCTTTTATGTATGAAGCTATATATATACATCCCCTCGAATTTGGCAATTACATGGTCAAGGGAGAAGGTTAAGAAGGAAGCAATAGAATGTCGAGCGTGAGTACATGCTCCCCCTTTCCTTGGGTAGATCATATTTTCTGCAATGATGTTGCAGCCTCTTGGAACCAATTTGTCTAGCGGGTCATAGGTTGTGATGTGGGCAGATAGCTTTTTATGACCCTTGTGGCCACATCTAATTGCAGAGATGGTAGTGTACGCTCCCATTGACGAATGGAGGAAATGGTTTTTGACGATACTATTACAAGGGGAGACGTAGACTCATCGCGGCCTTTTGTTGGGTGTTGACAAGAGTAGGTGTAGAGCATGTAGAAACTTCTATATCAGCGTGTGCCTGCTGGCATGAGGAGCTAGAAGCTTCATGTGGCTCCCCCCTTCCTGAGCTAAGTGGTAATGATCGATATCGTTTGGGAATCCAAACTAACTCTGGAAGAAGTGGTGCGGAGCACTCTATTACCTTTCCCTTACCACGGTCTTGAATTGTCGTTGGGGTGGCAACAATTGGTTTGCAAGGTTTTACAGGTGATGTAGAGGGATTCAGCTTATGTTTAGGTACCCAAATCTGGTCATTCCCCTCGTAGTACTCTTGGGCTACTAATAATTTTTTAGGGATCCATCGTGATGTTACATTGCCCTTTCTCGGGTGGGTAGCTGCTTTCTTCCTACGAGGCTTCTTGTCTGAACGAGATTGAGCTGGGGAAGTAGCCGAAGCTTTAGGGACCCATTTGTATGTATTTTTGGCATAGTAAGCGGAGCCTTAGAGACCACACTGCCTGTTTCCACTCTTGGCGTTGAAGCGTTAGAGGGGTGGCAAACAATCAAAGATGGTTTTGCCATTGGACTTTGTGATTTTTCATTATCTAGCATTTGAGTTGATGACTTAGGTGCGGGATTCTGAGCAATCAGACTGAGTGTTGGTTCTTGCGTTGTGACTTGTCTGGTTGCCCAATCGATATTGCACTTGGTGGCCAACATCCATTAGCACCCTAAGTTTACAGTCCCTTCCATGGTACCAGCAGGCATAACCAAAAGCTTTGAATTATGGTCCCCTTGTCGTAGGCCACCGTAGTGTGCAGAATTCCTGAGACAGGGGTTTTCTTCTTGTTGATTCCTTGAACTTGGATAGCACTCTTGGATAAAGGTGGTTTTCCAAGTTGACACCACACGCCATATGATAGCAAATTGTGTTGAGCCCCTGTATCCAATAATGCATTATACAGCACCTCCCCGTAAGGACTCTCTAACTCAATTGGGTATCTTAGAGGTGGGTCAGATTCCAGTGAATCCTCCTCTGTCTACTCGAAAAATACTTGCGTAATTCCCAAGTTGGCATTGTCTCCTAGCACGCTGTTGACGTTCTTTGGCTTCAACTCTCGCTTGTATCTTCTTAAGCTCCGCTTGTTCTTTAGCTACCTTCTTTTGATGGATTGCATGTAACTCCTCTTGGCTCAGGGGGTCATAGTATCTTTTGAATTTACTCCCATTAAGGAATCCAATGGTTTCAACTCCGTCGAGAGTCTCCACTCTGATGGTACCTTGCGGGGTAATTTCACATACTCTATACGGTCCCTTGCCAGCATATTTGAGCTTCTTCTTTTCGTTTTGCACTCCATACATCAGGACTTTATCCCCAACCTTGATGTTCTTGTCCTTTAGGTGGTGATCAAACCATTTTTTTCCTTCTATCCTTCTCCATAAGGGCATTGTATACAGCCAATTGTCTTTCTTCGTTTAGCCGCTCAAGGATATATAGACGCTCTACTAAGGGATTACCATCCCAACCCTCTTGAGTAGCAACACGAAGACTAGGAATGACAAATTCCCATGGCATGATTGCTTCTTGGCCATATACCATCTTGAATGGCGTGCAATTAATAGCCACTTTTTGTACGCAGTACGATAGGTCCATATAAAGCTGTTGTAAGCTTTAGATCCCAATCCGTGCGATGAGCTTCAACTGTCTTTGTCAAAACAGAGATTAAGGTCTTGTTGGTACTCTCGGCTTAGCCATTCGCTTGCGAATAGTAAGGAGTAGATTTATGATGGGATATCATGAAATTTGTTGTGAGCTCCTTAATCACTTCATTTATAAAATGCGTACCATTGTCGCTCACAAGTTCAAAAGGACAACCGAAGCGTGTGATTATATTTTCAAAGAGGAACTTGGCTGTTGTCCTCGCGTCTGCCTTACGTGTCGCTTTCGCTTCAGCCCATTTGGTCATATAGTCAGTGGCCACAATAATATAGCAAGATTGTGTGTTGCAGGCCACTGGGCTAATTGGACCTACAAAGTCTAAACCCCACTTTTTAAATGGTTGGTTTACTTTGATTGGATGTAGGGGCATCTGATCTTTCCGTTGGGGTTTCTTGTATCGTTGGCATTCATCGCAACCCTTCACAAAGAGTGATGCATCTTGGAACATAGTGGGCTACCAATACCCTGATTGTAAGATCTTTCGCGCAGTTAAGTCTCCTGAAAAGTGACCACCGGCGACGCCCATATGTGCCTCTTGCAAAATGTATAGATACTCATCTTCTCGGGCACAACGCCTAAGAACGTCATCCTTTCCTCTTTTATAAAGAGTCCCAGCTATCAGGCAATAGGGTTCCCATTCTTTGATCAGCTTTTGAGCTATCTTTACGAAGCTCCTTGGGTGGAAAGCCATTAACCAAAAAGTTAACAATCTTCTCACTCCATTCAGGCATTGTCTCCACCATGAACAGGGAAGTGTCAGGTAAGTCATCATCAACTCCCGTAGGAGCTTCACCATTGGGTATGCGAGATAGATGATCAGCCATAACATGTTTTTTGCCAGGTCTCACAACAACAGTGAAATCAAAGGAGAATCAGTAGCCATCGTGTGATTCTTCCTGTGGAGCATGGTTTGTTTACCACATACAACAATGCTTGATGATCCACATAGAAAACAAACTTGAGTGGCAAGGAGATAATAACGAAATTTCCTTACTGCATATATCATTGCCAATCCTTCTCGCTCCATAGTGGTGTAGTTCATCTCTGCATCGTTCAACTGGCAACTGGCAAAGCTAATGGGATAGTCTAGTTTGTGTTCTCCAGGTTGAGTTAACACACACCCAATAGCAAAGTTTGATGCATCAATATGCACATAGAAGATTAAATCCCAATTAGGCATTCGCAAGATTGGGGCACTCGCTAAGGCCTTCTTTAATAGCTCATAGGCACGGTCACATTCTTCAGTCCAAATAAACTCGATGAGAAGCTTATACAATGGTCGAGCTATCTCGGCGAAGAATAGAATAAACCTTCGATAATAACCAACGTGGCCCATAAAGCGTTGGACTCCCTTATAGTTGGTGGGTGGGGGTAATTCTAGAATAATCTTGATTTTACTCTCATCAGTGGAAATCCCATTTTTGGACACTATATGCCCTAAGATAACTCCGTGTTTAACCTAGAATTGGCATTTGAAAGGGTTCAATGAGATGCGATATAATCTACACCTTTCAAATATTTTTCGTAAACACATCAAGTGCTCATCCCAAGAGGAATGAACACAAAGATCATCTAAGAAAGCTTCATAAAAGTCCCTTAGATATTCCTTAAGGGCTGTGTTTATCAATCGTTGGAATGTTGCAGGTGCATTGGTCAAGCCAAAGGCCATGACGCGAAAGGCAAACACTCCAAACTCCGTGATAAATGCTGTTTTAGCTTGGTCCTCGACGACTGCAATTGTGATCTGATTGTAACCCGAGTACCCATCTAAAAAGCTATATGCCTCCTTGCCTGCCACTCTTTCAAGCACATGTTCAGAATATGGCAAGGGTTAATGATCCCTTCTGGTGGCTGCATTAACCTTTTTGAGATCAACGCACACTCTGAGTTTCCCATTCTTCTTTGGTACAATGACTATCGGAGAAACCCATTCTGAGTGCTCAATAGGGTATATGAATCCACATTTTACAAGCTTTTCAATTTCCTCTTGTACAATCTTTGCGTACTTAGGATTCATTGGGTAGGGATGTTGCTGGACTGGTTTATCAGTGCTAATCATTGGAATAGTGTGTTGCACCACCGAGGGTGGAACACCCTTCATATCATGATATGTCCAAGCAAATATGTCCTTGAATTCTTTAAGAAGCTTCTTAAGTGCAACTTCCTCTGACTGGGTGACGTCTTGAGCAATAAAAACCGGTTTAGACTCCTCACCCGGATCTGCTAAGTCTATCTCCTTAACTACCGCAGGGCCATCGTGGACAGCGCTACTCCCATTGGTAGGCGTTCGTTGGGCTTTTGTGTAGACCACTTTACGTTCCCCTGTGGTAAATGATTTGAAATGCTCGGGTGCGGGGTGTAAGTCTACTGGTTCTTGTTGTGCCAGGCTTTTTTCTTTCAATTCCACCTCCTTTTGTTGCTAAGCGAGTGCTAAGCTAACTCTTGGTTTTGCCGCCTTCTTGCAGTACAACTTAGTTTCGGCTTCTCTTTGATTTCTAATTGGGCGACGTCATGAGGTTGTAGAATACACCACATGACACTTTGGAGATATTGTCCCCAATTATCTGCTATCTTCCGATGAGCGTCAATGGCTCCTACATAACTAAGCCATTCTGCAGTGGATCTCTCTTTGTTTATTGCAGTTCATACATTAGCTCGTCGATAGCGTTGGTGCTTATGTCTCGTTTTCTTCTTACCAAGTTTTTGATTTTTGTTTCTATCAGATTCGGACTCACTTGGTCGATCTTCACTTGTGTCCCCCTCACTTTTGGATGAACTGCAGGAGGTCACCGTCCTAGGGCTTGGGCACCTTGCTTCCCCATTTGGGTAAATATTTGATTCATCCCTCCCCATCAGGCTCAGAGTCAGTTTTTTCTTGAGATTCAGACGACTCAGAGTTGCATTGGTCAGAGTCTTCGCTGTCATTGTCAAGGGAGTTTGCCACTTTCTCGCCAATCAGGAGTCAAGTGCATAACACCTATCATGTTTATTGGCACTAACGGTGGCATATCTTGCCCCTCAAGTGTTACCCAGCTTGTGCCTCTATTTCCCCATGTGTCTATGGTTGCCGCTAGGTGTACCCAATCCACGTTATCCGACTCAGTCATACCCGGTAAGACATCCATATAAGGAGAATCTTTCCCTTCATCAGTCTCTTTTTTGCATGTATAGCAATACCTTAATGGGGCGGAGTGAACAGTGGTATCCGATCGATTATCGATGATAACCTTGCTTCCTAAAGGATGCGCACGACCATTCTCAACATCAACTCGAATGACAGAGTCCTGGAATTGTAGGTAGACATGGTTTTTCGACCAGTCATGTACCATTTGTGCTTCCCTCGTGAAAGGACGTCCTAAGATCATTTGATATAACATAGGATGCTTGGAGAAATCCATTACAATGAAGGTATGTTTTACCTTGTATCCGAGAACCTTGATCTTAAGGTCCCTCAACATTCCAATAGGTTTAGCTATGGTTCCATTTGCCATCTTAACCACTATGTTTGTGACTTCGAGGTGAGGTCTTCCCATAGATTCCCAACAGTTTTTAGTCACAATGCTCACGCCAACACCACCATCAAGGATTCCCTTTAGAGTTAATCCCTTGGTAGTAATGGGGAGGGTGGCATTAGATTCGTCACCTTCAAAGTACTGTCCCAACTTGTTCACAGGTATTTCAACGACCGAGTCTTCATCTAGGTTGGGTTGTAGATCCCAATGTTCCCCTTCATCTTGAAGCGTGTCGGGTCTATCCATATTTGCAAATTGGGGTAACCCCGCCTTTAGTTCTCCATTGAGAAATGCCCGAAGAGCTAAGAATAGCTCAGGATCTCCGTATTATTTGGATATGATCATGGTTTTGATCTCAGAGGATATGAAATCCATTAGCTTGGACACATTCAACGGTGCTTTTCGAGACATCGCCCCTTGACTAGGGACTGGTGAAGATGGAATCACTTCCTCTTCGATGGGGTCAGGCATTCCCTCACTAAACATTCTTTCCAGCAAGAAGGGTGTTTGCCCACTTCATGATGTCCTATCCTCTTTTTCTTCCCGAATGATACTAGGTATAGCTAACGGTTTATGGCTCCTGTGAGGCTGAACTTGTGTAGGAAACACTGTGTCTGGAATTTTGATTCTTCTAGGGTCTGCTAGCTCCAGTTCTCTTTGTGTTTCTTCCACCAAACCCCTTAAGTGTTGCACTTGTTCAATCTTCTCAACTGGGTTTGGGTAAGTTCCAATCTTTTTCTTGAGGGTTTTTGGCCCACGTGGCTTGTCTTGGGGAGTCTCAGTCAGTTTGGGTGGTCGAGAGGGCATTAATTGCCTTGGTTGTGGGGCCAAGAAAGTTTCCTTCTGTTTTCCCTTATTTATGTACTCGCTTGATTCTCCCTCGTTGAGCTCCCGAGTGGGTTCCTCCCTTAAGGTAGTGGCTGTTGAGATATCGAGCTCTAGTGAGGCGGTGGACACAGATGACCCGCCTGGGGGATAGGCCCCACACTTACACCACTGGCATGGTTGGTGAGATCTTGGGTGATATGCGGCCAGTGGGATGACAGGCTGTGTGACAGCCATTCTAGAGACTAGCATAGTTATAGCGCCAGCTCATTTAATCAGGTTCACACTATAGAGAACCCGTGTATGTATTGGTTGAGTACCTTTCATATTAGTGTACTCTTATCTTGTATATGGTGTGTTGAGTGTTGAGTAGAGAAGAAGAAGATTTTCAGCCTCTCACCTTGTGTGTTCTCTATTAGGGTTTTGTGAGTGTGTGTGTGTGTGTGCTTGCAAGAGCTCAAGCTCTCTTCCCCCCTGCATCTTTTCAATGGCTTTGGTCCCCATGGTTTCTATTGAATCAGAATCATCTTCAGGATCATTCATATACACGGGGTCGTCTCCTGTTCCTATGTTAGTCTTTGAACTAGGCTTGGAGTTAAGCGATCTCTTCTGCCGCATTTCCTTTTCTTTGCTCGAGCAATTGATGCAGTATCCCTCTCTTCGAGAATGTAGTTTTGATTTTGAAGCATTGACCGTGTAACTACATTCACGGGGACAGCAGGTATGGTTCCTCGTGTCTGGTTGGTGACCTCAACCAAATTCAATGGTGTAATCTTGGGTGCATTAGGATTATGTGGACATTGAGCGATCTATGCCACAACGATTACATGTAAGTACCGGCATTCCCGATGTGCTCCCTTGATTTGGTTGCATCTGAGTAGCGATCTTCTGTAGCCTATTAGGGCACTGCGCTACCCGATGCGGTCCACCACACTCGTAGCATTGAAGAGGTGGTCTCCTTGCCATGGTATTAAGGTTTTGTCCTCTTGTGGCGAGAGCAGCCGCTTGATATACAGGCTTGACTTGCCCGAAATGATCCTCCATGTAGTACTGGGGAATCATTTCAAACGTATCAATCTCGTATGGAGCAGTGGGGTCTATCTCCTCTTCATAATCCCCACACGCACTATGTGACTCACAACCCATCTGGTTTATAGGGGTAATCCTTGGATGTGGAGGTTGTGGTCCTAGCACTGGCGGTGGTAACGGCATAGACTGGACTACATTCAGGTTCCTTGGAACTATGTGCTGTGACAGTTGCTCAACAGGTTGTGCAGGCATTAGCGCAGGTACTTGAGGTGTGTTTGACCAGGCTAGGGGTGCCTGATTTGCTAACATACGCTTAAGTACTAGGCAATCCTTAGATTGATGGCCATACTTACCACATGCATTGCAATTCCCATTGAATTTGACTCTGAATGTGGGACATTCACTCGTGCTATGTGGTCCTAAGCAAACCGAACACCATTGTTGCTCTCTCCTTGGGTACATATGGCTATTCTGGGGAGCTTGATTACCCCTAAAGTATTCTTGGAGAGCCTTAGTAAGGTCGGTCACAGACATTTCAGATATCTTGGGCTCCTTGGCAATAGGTTTCACCATCATTGGCTCATGCCCAGATACTTGCGAACTAACGGATTTTGTCTCCGAAGACACCTTTTTACCTGCAATCATCAAGTTGTCTTCTAACTGGATTGCATTGGCAGTGACTGCTTCCCACGTTGTAAGACCTCTAATGACTAGGCCATTGTATATATCCTCGTGGCGCAATCCTCGGATGAACCTATCAAGCAGTTGGTTATTATTGAAGCACTTATCGGGAGTGCAGCGAGAATTTAGATGCTTCAATCGACTTATAAAGTCTCTCACTGACTCTCCTTCCTCGCGTTCATCTTTTTGGAGTTGAGATGCTACTCCCCAAAGCACACCCTCACGTATGTATTCTTTCAAGAACAATCTCTTGAGAGTGGGGTAGTGAGTATGCTCTTCAACCCTTTGCATTTATGTAGCTCATTGTGCTCTTCCAAGGAATCACACATGTGTTCAGAAACTTCAATGTGCTTCCTAACATCTTCGTTACCACTGAAGTTTTGAGTGAGCTTGGCCACTTGTACAACCTTGCTTCTAGGTTCTCTCTCAGGCATGCCCTGCATGTTTTCCGCAATAGATCATCCGATCGTCTGAGCAAACGCTACGAGATCACTTAGGTGAGCAGGCATAGCTGGTGGAGGCACTTCTGGGATAGCCTGGCTGATAGGAGTTGGCGTTGGTCTGGGTATGTTAGCAAATGACGTAGGATATGATATGTGACTAGGCCTAGCTCCTCTTGGATAAGGGTTGTGATAAGGCGGTCGTGGAGCATACACCATTGGCATACTAAGAGGCATAGGAGCTACATGAGCATGAGTAGCGATAGGTACATAAGGTCGATAAGCACTAGCACGCACTGTTGTAGGTACTGTTCCACTAGGTAGCGGTGTCTAACTACAGTGGTAATGTAGAGACACTTGAAGAGGTAAAATATGAGCCAAGTGCCAATGAGAACCTATTTGATTTATTAAGGAGAGCTGGGCACGATAAACGTCTTCCAGATGTTGAGCCTATATTCAATGTGCCCTTGTACAAGCTTCATTCATCACACAGAGATTGAATCTAATGATGAAGTCATGGACCTAGTTTCTGGTGATGAGGATAAGCTTCTAAGCACAGGTTTTGATGTGGCAGACTTTAAGGTATCCACTGTTATTAATGAGGGATCATCTGTGCATAGAGAACACTTGAAATCAAACTTCATCCTCCCTGCGCTGCCCTCCTTTCTTATTAATGGGGAGCAAGAATTTTATTCAGATCAACCGAGAAGCCAAAAATGTCAAAAATTTATCAAGAGGCACTAAAAGGTTGTAATTGTGTGATAAAATTCATACAATTTGATATTCAAACTGAAATTCATAATTTGGTAATTGGGTCTCTTGGTTTTGAGAGTGGATTAGCAAATCTAAGGAGGATCAAACATTGCTATGGTCATGGTTAGGTCATGATTAGAAGCAAGATTATGAGTGGATTAGGAGATACTAATGAAACATGGTTTAGGCATAAACATGGAAACACACGAGTTGTTATCTTCATTAGCAAGAGCCTCTTATATAGGCAAGTAGTACATGACCTCATGACATCGCCTATGATGTCTTACAAGCATAAGATGCCATCTCCCCCATGTGGGTTTGCCATAAATGAGCAAGATGCCCTCTAGGCTATATTTGATGTAGGCGCCCATTTGAGGATGAATCTTGAGTAATGTAATCAAGGTAATATAGCCCCTTTCAACCTTTGAATGGATTTGGGTGATATTTCCAACAAACCCTCCTTCAACCAAATCCATGACAATGCTATCTTTATGATGGCAATTCTAGGCTCTAGTTACAACATACAAAAACTAGTTATGATGACCATGCTGGTGCCCGTAGGTCTTATTCCAGTTAGGTTTAAAATGCTAGCAATGATGGATGATGCTAGAATACCATAGTAAAGCTTACAATGAGATAGTTATGTTTAGGATGGAGAGGTTTTAAACATGGTATGGGCTATCCCTTGATTTTACTCAAAAGGCCCATTCATCTTCGATAAAATTGGCCTCTTCGGAGGCCTCTTCTTGAAGCTCTTCTTTGTCTTGACTTGCGAGGAATGCCTTTTGTGCCTTTTGTTTGAAGAAACAATTTTCTTCAATATGATTGTCATTGCCGCAAAATCCACAAGTCTTCTTCTTTCCTTTTGTGTCGATGAAGTTCTTCTTCTTGAAGTGTGACTTGTTGTTGGAGAAGTATGCCCCTTCAACTATCCCTATCTTCTCTTGCTTCTTCTTGTACTCCTCAAGGAGTGCAGCTTCAATGGCTTCTAAAGTAGGATCCGGAAGATTCATGAGAGTTGACACTAAATGTCCATATTCATCATAAGGCATGCTTTTCAATAAAACTGCAATGGCATCTTCCTCATCTATTGGTGCTCCTATTGTTGCAAGTTGTGACATTAGGCTTTTCATATAATTTAGATGAGAAGGTAAAGACTCAGAAGCTTTCATTTCAAGTTTAAAAAATTGGATTTTCAGCCCTATCTTGGAATGCTTCCCTTTTGCCCCAAATAATTTCTCTAGGATTTCCCATGCTTCAGCGGAGTTATTTGCATTAGAGATATGATGTATGTAGTTGTCACTTAGACCTAATGCAATTATGGCAAAAGCTTTCTCATCCCTAGGTAACCATCCTTGCTCACCATCTCTAGTGGTAGGTTTTTTCTCCTTTCCACTAGCAACTCCCCACAGACCTTTCTTCATGAGAATAAATCTTACTCTAACTTGCCAGTTATGAAAGCCTACCCCATTAAACTTATCAACATGAAATGAGGATGTAGAAATGATGATAAAGCAAGGTCTTACCACTTGAGTATCACTCAAGGGCAGTGTCTAATGCTTTTACAAGATTAGATACCTTCACCAAATAGATGAAGGTTATTTATGAAAAATTCAGACCAGTCATGCCCTCCTGAAACATTGTTTGCTCTTGAGTTGTAGACATTGTTTCTTACCCGTCTCCTCGGCTTTCTACTTTTCTTTTTAGACTTCAAATAATGAATATTTGATGATTCAGCATCAGATGGTTCAGCCATTGTGATTCAAAAAATGATGTAAACAATAACATCATCACAATATAGTAATATCAACAAGTATATGGTGACCAATGTGATAAATGCTTTCAAAATAACTTCCAAAAATTGGGTCACTTAAGTAGAGGCCTAGGTCCAAGCATCTAATGCTTTAAGCACTTTAAATATCAGTGATTTGAGACTATTTTAAGCACAAAACATTGGTGATTAAGTGGAATAATCACCCATTCATTTACTGTTAAGAAATGAAGCTCCAGAAGCTCTGTCAGTCCTACAGCCACCAAACCACGCAGTCATTTGCAAATCTGACCAGATCAGCGTGTTCGCAGCCCATGAAAACCCTCGAGGCTCTGAGGAATTAGAGATTGGTGAAGCGATAGCGATGGGGCAGCGTTTTCCCCCAAATAAAAAGGCACCGGTTTCTGCTGCAATGTTGTTGGCTCCAGGCGCTCTCTGGCTGATTCCGCCCGTCAGCAGCTTCGCCTTTGAGTTAAGAATGCCTGGCTGAGAGCTTGTGGTGAGTCTTGGAGTGGGCGATGAGATCTTGATGCTCCATGGACAGCCTATCTTTCAGCCTAGATAATAGGAGAGGATAAGATATGATTAAGCTAATGAAGTGTGAATTAATCCCTAATGAGTGAGATTTGGATAATGTAAAACCTTTCTCATACCAAATCTTGGTTTTGAGAGTGGATTAGCAAATCTAAGGAGGATCAAACATTGCTATGGTCATGGTTAGGTCGTCATGATTAGAAGCAAGATTATGAGTGGATTAGGAGATACTAATGAAACATGGTTTAGGCATAAACATGGAAACACACTAGGAATAAACATGGAAACACACGAGTTGTTATCTTCATTAGCAAGAGCCTCTTATATAGGCAAGTAGTACATGACCTCATGACATCACCTATGATGTCTTACAAGCATAAGATGCCATCTCCCCCATGTGGGTTTGCCATAAATGAGCAAGATGCCCTCTAGGCTATATTTGATGTAGGCGCCCATTTGAGGATGAATCTTGAGTAATGTAATCAAGGTAATATAGCCCCTTTCAACCTTTGAATGGATTTGGGTGATATTTCCAATAGGGTCTTCAGATGTTGAAGTACCGCAATTGTATGGAATCCCTGACTTGCTTGAGGCCTAGACATGATGGTATTTACCTTATAGTTCCAAGAACCACCCGTATATACCGAGGATATAACTGCAGCTCTTTACTAGCAGTATATACGAGTAAATCTAAGACTTGAAATTATAAGCATTAATGCTATCTAGTTGATGAATTCGAATGTGATTGATATGATTTTTAAATTCTGGTTGAGAACTGATAAGTTGATTTAGATTCTGATTGAAAAATAATGATCCCTGAAATTTGGTTGAAATGTAATAAGCTAAGCGAAACCACAATGAGGATGAATGGGACGAGTCCCTGTGATGATGTTCTTAATTGGAATGATGTTAATGACTTCAGCCAGTCACTATGAGATTAGTAGATTGTGCTGGCAGATTGCTACTGTTAACTTTTGATCAGTGGATCAAGTTAAGGGATGATAAATTAAAATTTTAAAAAATTAAAATCTCCATGGAGGATTGTTTAGATAGAAGAATTCAGTCTGATGGACCATTATTGTGTTAAAGATATGAATGAGATAATGCTGAATGAATTGTTAACTAATAATACATTCTATATGAGTATCTTTATCCCTTGACTCTGTGGGGAGCCGAGAACCCCGGAATCAGTTGAATCAAAAATCGGATTGAATCATAAATAAAGAGACTTAACAAGAATTTTCGTATTGATAGGAACATGGATCGAGATCGTCATGGTAGAAATGTTAACCCACAACTCGATGAAGAAGTGCTCGACCAAGATGTTCGTAAAAATCTTCATAGTTCGCAGCCTGGACCTTTCAAGGGTGGTGAAGGGAAAAACTTGGGCGAGACTGTGGAGAAGTGGATCGAATCAATGGAAGAATACTTCGATGTCACCGGTTACAATGAGAAGAGCAAAATGGCTCTTGCAAGAGCAAAATGGCTCTTGCAAGGCTAAAGATGGTGGAGACAACTAGGGTGGTGTGGAGAAACCACTCTGAGACAAACCGTCTCGACCGAAATACCCAAACCTGGACCGATCTCAAGGCTTACCTCAGAAAGAGATTTTGTCCCCCAGGTTTTCTTGAAATTAAGATGAATGAGTTCTTGGAACTAAAGCAGGAAAACCGGACAATTGAAGAGTACCATCAGGCCTTTGCCCTTCTCCTTAAATATTCCCCTCAATTGGATGAAGAGCAGCTGATGGCCAGGTTCATTCGGGGAATGAACGAGCCATTAGATACTTTAGTCAAGAATGCCAAACCTATTTCCATCGCCGAAGCAGTTCGGATGGCGAAAGATTTCGCCAAAGCCTTTGATGTCAAAGTCCCGCCAAGGCCAGCACTAACTCCTTTCAAAAGGTTTTTATTCCCAGAAAGTGATTCCAACCTTCCTCCGCCTAAGAGATATCAGGATCAAACCCAGGATATGGGAAGTTCCAAAATAGAAGAAATGTCCTTTTCCCAAAACTCAATCCCCTGGATTTCAACTTCAGAAGTTCCACCCTTGAACAAGAGAGTGAAATGCTATAATTGTCAAGGGTTTGGACATCGCAACATGGATTGCCCAACTCCTTTTGGATCAAGGTTTTCAGGGCAAGAAAGTCAGGGATCAAGATTCCAGACTCCAACCCCTTCCGTCCAGAGTAATCACGATTCTATCCGCCAAAATCAGGGAAATCCCAGAGGTAGACCCTCTATCCAACCTGCAGTTTCAACCCAAAGTAATGCCAGACCTCCAACTCAGAATAGGGGAAGTCAAAGAGAGTTGTTCCCAAATCGGTCGTCCACTTCCAAGGCAGTAATGCTGGAAGTGATTGAAGAAGAAGAAGAAGATGAAAGAGATCATACTCCACCTGCGACACGAGATGAGGACATCTCGCATTTTTTAAGTGGGGTAGAATGTAAGATTCCTCCCCCAGCCTCTCAGGATGTCCAGTATATTCCCCTATAATCATTCTCTCTTCAGAAATATAAAAGATCTTGTTTCTACCTGTTTTGGCCTAGAGAGAGAAAATATTCTAAAGAGATAATATTCAGATTTTAAATATTTTTAGATAGAAAAATACCTCATCTTATTAAAATAACTTTTCCTAAAACAGAAGTTCAAAAAGATTTTCATCAGAAGGTGCATTAGAAATTAAGTATAATCTGTTCAAGAGGCATTATCCTGGGGGTGAAGATTTTTTAGAAATTAAGTATAATCTGTTCAAGAGGCATTATCCTGGGGGTGAAGATTTTTTTGAAATTTTAAATTAAGGTTCCTATGGACCAATAAGATTCATCCAAATGTAGGGAGGAGATAAATGAAGAAATAAAAATAAAATCTCCCAAAAATGAGTAAATACTCACATAAGATGAAGAGTTGACTAAGGATAAGGTTAATAGTTAAAAAAGGGAGATATTTAGAAGTAATGATGCATTTTTGACACCTCTGCATGGGGGAATTTCCCTCATGAAGGAGGCGCCTATTTCACATGCTTGAATGAGTTTTAAACTCCCAAATAATGAGATATTTTCATCTCTTCTCTCTCTTGTTTCAACTAGATCCAAAAAGTGAGCAAAACTGACCTAAAAATGGTCAAAAATTGACCAAACTGATGTGGAAAATTCTAGAATCAGTTTGCTTGGTTAGAGGCTCACTTTTTCCTATAAATAGAAGCCCTCCCCTTTGTTAAAACTTAATAGTGTTTTTGCACTATTACCCTGCCTCTCCCAAGTGCCAAAAATAATAAATTTTACTCATAATTCATTAGTTTTTGACCTTCCCTCTTCCAAAAGATTGGTGGCCACTCTTGTCTCAAACAAGAGTTGAACCCTCAAACCATCAAGCCAAAGGAAAGCTCTCAAATTCATTATTAAGTTGATGATTCTTCTCTTTTCCATTTATTTTATGGTTTTTTATGCTTTTTGTCTTCTCTAAAATTGCAAGTGATGTTATGCCTCATTGCAAAAGGCACTCCCCTCTCTTCTCTAGTAAATCCAACCATTCTTTATCCTAGGTGAATGATTAATGAATAAACTCAAGTTTTTCATTATGTTTCTCTTAAATAAGTAGAAAAATGTTACTTTAGAATGATTTAAATACTCTTGATACATTTCTAATTAATTTTAGAGACTTAAAATTGAAAAATGGTCAGCCATACAAAGGAGGTTATGGCAAAATTTTTCAAAAATTTGGAAATAAGTATTATCTTTCATTATTCTAAAAGAGTAATCCTTATGAATTCTATATTCTAAAGTGTCATTTTCATGCATAGGGGTATGCATAAAAGATTTTTTTTTATTATAAAAGTGTTACTTTTATCATATTTAATTTTCATGCATAGAGGTATGCATAAAAGATTATTAATTTATTGTAAAAGTGTTACTTTTATCATATTTGATTTTCATGCATAGAGGTATGCATAAAAGATTATTATTTTATTATAAAAGTGTTACTTTTATCATATTTGATTTTCATGCATAGAGGTATGCATAAGAGATTATTAAGTTATTGTAAAAGTGTTACTTTTATCATATTTGATTTTCATGCGTAGAGGTATGCATAAAAGATTATTAATTTATTGTAAAAGTGTTACTTTTATCATATTTGATTTTTATGCATAAACATATTCATAAAAGATATTTTTTTATATTAAAAGTGTGATTTTCATCATAAATGATTTTATGCATAAATTAGATACATAAGAGAAATTCTTTTATTCTAAAAGTGTAATTCCTACTAAATTGGATTTATGTATGGAAAGAATGTGGATGTATGTGAATGTGAATGTGGATGTGTGAATGTGGATATGGATGTAGATATGGAATATGGATGTGGATGTATGTGAATGTGAATGTGGATGTGTGAATGTGGATATGGATGTAAGAATGTGGATGTATGTGAATGTGAATGTGAATGTGGATATGGATGTAAGAATGTGGATGTATGTGAATGTGAATGTGGATGTGTGAATGTAGATATGGACATAGATATGGAATGTGGATGTGGATGTATGTGAATGTGAATGTGGATGTGTGAATGTGAATGTATGAATGTGAATGGGGATGTGAATGTGAATGTGGATGTATGAATATAGATATGGAATGTGGATGTGGATGTATGTGAATGTGAATGTGGATGTGGATGTGTGAATGTGAATGTATGAATGTGAATGGGGATGTGAATGTATGAAGGTGGATGTGGAAATGGATGTATGGATGTGGAAGTGGATGTGGATGTATGAATGTGAATGTGGATGTGAATGTATGAATGTGGATGTGGATGTATGAATGTGGATGTGAAAATGGATGTATGGATGTGGATGTGGATGTATAAATGTGGATGTGGATGTGGATATATGAATGCGAATATGTATGTGAATGGATATGAAGTCGATATGAACGGATGGATGAGATGAGATGTCAAGTGAATCAGAATGTGAAATGAATAATATAATATATGAACGAATGAGATGTAACGAGAAATGGATGTGATGAGACGTAATGTAAATTAAGAAAGATGGGAATGGATGTTATGTGAAGTGAATAAATCTGATGAGATGGGATGGAAAATGATGTATCTGGTCAAGAATAGATACACTTATGAATTGGGTTTGGGTTAAGTAATATGGATTGATGTGAAACAAATTGGAAAGATGTGAATTCATTATAGAAACTGTATTTGTGATCTGTTTGTAAATGACTGTTTTATGTCAAGAATGCTGGGGAAGCATTTTGACTATCTTGAGAATGTGGTCGTGAAGACCTACCTGATAAAGTTGCAACTGCTGTACAGAGAGTCAATGGAGGACGTCTCGCGTAGCAAGGTCGGCCGAGGTCTTGACCAGCCTCGGTTTGATTTAAATGGTGAGCTTCCGGTACGGTGGATGAGGGACCAAGGAAGCGGCCTATGAGTGAAGCGCAAGGTGACCTGCGCTCGAAGGATCCTAGAGGGTGCTGACCGGGCTCTGGGTCACTGAAGATACCCACACGTGCGTCGTGGAATACGACCGGGCTCTGGGTCACTGAAGATACCCACACGTGCGTCGTGGAATATGATATTGGAACAAGGAGTAAGAGTTGTTTTCTGAAACCGGGCATGGATTTGGTTAATTGACCTTGCTGGTCCTCAATGGATGAGTCCATGGCTCTTTTATATGGATCTGTTGGATGATCTTGCTGATCTTCAACGGAGATTCCATCTTGATTTTTATAAGTGATTATATTACCGGGTACTATGTTCTGAAAAGGCCCCTAAGTGGACAGGTGGTGAGCGTTCTGGTTGCCAATGATACCATAGATACTCCAATGAAGGAATGATTGGAAATAAGGACTCAACTAAAGATTTTAAGGATTGTGATCAGTGACACAATGGTTTCATTAAAGGATTGTTTTAAAGATAGCTGATGCTAAGAAAAAGGCAATTTTATATTGGGTGTGTAAGTGGTGTGACTAGTTTATGTTTGCATGAACATCCGGCTAGGGGGCCTGGGAACTCTTTTCCCTAGTGCCCGAGACAAAACCTAACCAAATTCTAAATTGTATCCCATCACCACAGTGGTTGGGTGGTTGGCTAACCCATGGGACTGATGGATCCGTAAATCGAGACTCAATTTTTGTTTAGTTCGATAGATGAAGTAAATCCCGGACAAAAATTGTTCTATGGAAAAAGAATCAACGGCTGTGCCTCTCGATGAGGAAAAAAGCATTGGTCTCTATGATCCAAGTGTAATCTGTCCCTTGATCTGACTATGGAACTTACGAGTTCGGTCAGATCAGTTCAGTTAAGTAAGGCTTTTGACTACGTTAGGGAAAAGTTATCCTGGTGGAATCGCCCGTGCTTTTCGGGCAAGAGAAGTTTTTTCGAGTTTGGTTTGGAAGAATCGAGGAATTAGTCACCTGTCCGGATATCCGTGGCGAGGACCCGAGTGTGGGACCCTGCCCCGCGCAAGACGTGCTACTTTCGCCTGCTAGCACCCGGAATCCGTTGCGCGGTGGGGACAGGGATCTTACAAGTTGATGGACCGGTATTTTGATGAATCTGGAGGTTCTCACCTCTACATGCTTAAGGTCTTTTTTTGCCGGAGGTGGTTGGGTCTCCTCTATAGGCAGACATTGGGTTTAATCTTCCTTCTACTCAATCTTTTATATCTGACCACAACGCCGTTGAATTGCGTAACAATGATCCTGAGGGCATTTGAACAATGGTGGACAATACAATTGTAAGACTGCCTATGTCTCTTGGATTCCTGGAAAATGAGGGCTCCTTCCATGTGTTTGTCTCATATTCACCCCTAGAGGGAATGAATGAATGGTCATATCTTGCTCTGCCTCCTCAAACATTCTTGCCATGAAGTCACTATGTGTCTCTCCCTTAGACTCTTCTAGAATTGGAGTAGGCACATCCAATTTCCTTTCCCTTATCGGCTCGTTTCTTGGATACATTGTATCCCTTGCCCTATTAGCCCTTAATTTGGCTTCATTAATTCATTGGCACTCCTCCACTAGGGCCTTAGATTCTTCAAGCTTTCTTATCTCTTCCTCAACATTTGGGTATTTGTTGCCAGTCCCCCTTAGGGGTTGCTGGTCTCTCTCTTTATGCCTCTTGGGTATGCTCATCTGATTTTGGCACTTGTTCACTTCCTTCCTTTGATTGGGTGGATCCAGTGTCAATAGTATCTTCTTCGGATCCATCTTGGATTGTGACCATAGTGTCACCCCCTTACCTACTTTTTTCACTCTCCTCCTTCTGCCAGTTTCTAGAGGTTGTAGCACTTAGTGGGTTCTTCCCTTTGTCCTCTTGTTTGGCTTGAGCTTGTGTTAGGACATTCAGTGGCGTGATGTTCCAAGGCTGCACACTTACGGTCTTGATAGTGGCCTGGTTAGAAGTGGAAACAGAACTACTAGAGTGATATGGATAATCTTTGATCAAATGATCAACCCCACACTTAACACAAGTAAATGTTGGCATGTCATTAGGCGGTGTTGCCATTGGCTGAGTTTGATGTGCATGAACCACATTCTTGTTTAGGATAGTATGCTATTCGATGAGGTCCACTGCAACCAAAACATTGTAGTGGCCCCCTTCTCATACCTGAGTTCACATCTTTATCTTTCCATTGCACCATGGTTTGGAATGCTGGCACTGGCGTGTTATTTTGTAAGACATAAAACTCTGGTGCAATCTTCGGAGCCTCCTCATAATAATCATAATTGATTTTTACCGCATGCACAATCTCACCCTTATCCAATGGCTCCTCAATCAATACTTAGTTGATTTTGGCATATAGTGGTTGTTGTGGGGTAGAATAGGTGGCGACAGGGGTGACATGTCTTGTATCTGGAACATCCCTCTTCATAAGTAGCATGATTTTGGCATACAATGGTTGTTGTGGGGGTAGAATAGGTGGCGACAGGGGTGACATGTCTTGTATCTAAAACATCCCTCTTCGTAAGTAGAATGGGTTTGGCTGCCCTGTAGTCGCAGCGGTTAGCATGGGTGGTGCTGGTAAGGCTAATGCCATTAGGCAGTTGTGCTACGGTTTGGAACCTCGGATACCTACACATAGAAGTGTCATGGTTTCCTAATTTCACATAATGAGCACAATAGAGTAGCGGCCTTACTCTTAATTGAGGGCATTTGGTAGTGGTGTGATTCATTTTGCAAAAAGGGAGCACCATACTAGATCCCTCTGAGGGTAGAGATGAGCATGCCATGATGCTTCTCTCCCATCCTTGAACTTTTAATTTGTATAGTATAACATTACTAAGCTCGTCCATAGTCATGTTTCCAACTTGCTTGTTTTGGGTTCCTGTGTCCTAGTGAATTGAGACTCGCGATGTTGTGGCTACTGAAGCTTCCTTGGCATCTTCAGATTGTGGCAATTCAAGCATGTTGTCTTCATATTCTATTGCCAACTTACAACATGCATCTAAGGTAGCCGGTCGGCGGGCTAACACTAGATAATCATGCATTTTATAATCTCAGACCCCTCTGTGGAAGCAAGGCAATAACTGATCATCCGTTGGCCTCTCCCGTAGCTTACATCTTGAATTTAAGTTCTTGAGCCGGGATACATAATCTTGCATAGACTCATTATCTTTTTGGTTAATATTGTGAAGCTGAGCCACGGGACTCCATCTATCACCACTTTGAGCAAAGCTTGGTACGAACACATTCTTGAGACGAGTGAAGTTGATTTTATCTTCTAGCTTCAAGGTTTGATACCATTGATGAGCCTTTCCTTCTAGGGTCAGTGGCATGGATCATGGTCACATCACTCATTGGCCCACAAGTTTTGCATGTTGACTCAAAGATCTCAACATGTTGGATCAGGTCCCCATCCCCTGAGAACTTTTATATAAGCTTGGAAATGGTATGTGGCTTCATTTGGGATGGCCTAGATTCTAGAGCAGTGCTTGGTTCCCTAACCATTCCTTGGCCCATTTCCGAAGCCATATTGAGTAAATCTGCCCTTGTGACCGTGTTAAAATCTGCATTCGGATCCACCATTGGTCTTTGAGGAGCTACTTCCCCCTACCTAGACCTCGTCCTCTTCCTGCATCATAGGCTCTTCTAGGTGATTCGAGTCTATGGGGGTAGGTCTGGCCAACTCATTATGACATGTCTCATTATAAGCAACCCACCTTTGTTGAATTAAGAGCTCCATGTCCTGCAAGAACATGGGATCATTGATCATTTTCTCTATGTCTTCCTTTGTATAAAGGCGATCCTCACCTTCAACAATTTCTCTAGGCATATCTTCTCCTTCATTGTGTGTAATCATTGACGGGTTTTAAATTTAGGGTTACTTCTTCAATCATACCCAATTCCATACCATCAGTGGTGTTTCATGATTAAAATGGATTTACATTCTCCATTTCCTTTTGTTCATCCCTTGTTCTTCGAGTATCAAGCTCTTATTTCCTTAAGCTCAATAATCGCAATTGTTGCTCTGCGTCAATTCTATTTCTTTTAATGTTGGGAAGAAAACCTAACTAGTCCTAGTCGCACTTTCCTTGTCTCTCCTAACCTTGGGGGTTCCATTGATCCTCATAGTGTTAGACAGCCTGGTACTCGAAGGCTGGGTTGGTACTTTTGGTCTTAGACCTTGTCCAATGTTAGTTGATGGGCCTATACCTACAGATTATGCTTCGTCTTCTGTGCTAGGTTGGAGACCAAAAAATCCCCTAGCTATAACAAAGATACCACTGGATCTTATAGGGGAAGATGGTTTTTCTTCCTCTCCAAATCCAAGGAATCGTGGCCCTTCTTCCATGGACTCTTCACTACTTGTATCAATGGTGGTTAGATAACTTTGAGCCAACACACTTAATTGATTACTATTTAACCACTCATATATATATTTACATATGTGCATTTGATTATCTCTCTATCCCTCTTGGCATGTGTGTGTGCACGTGTGTGTGTGTTGTGCATATGTATGTATGTATATATGTATAGGTGTATGTGTACATACATAAAAAATAAAAAATATTGTTTCCCAATCTAATTCTACTCTTTCTCTCTCTCCCTCTTCTCTGATTCCCCCCCTCTCTCTTGTTCTCCCTATTTTCTATTTATTTAAAACAAAAGAAAGTTCAAATAAAAACAAAACATTTATTCTACTCTCTCTCTCTCTCTCTCTCTCTCTCTCTCTCTCTCTCTCTCTCTCTCTCTCTCTCTCTCTCTGTATTTTCTATTTATTTAAAAGAAAAAAAAGAACATTTCTTTTAAATAAAAAGATAAAAAATATTTTTTCCCAATCTAATTCTACTCTTTCCCTCTCTCCCTCTTCTCTCATTCCCTCCTCCCCCCTCTCTGTCTCTCTCTTGTTCTCCCTATTTTCTATTTCTTTAAAACAAAAGAAAGAACATTTCTTTTAAATAAAAATAAAACATTTATTCTCCTCTCTCTCTCTCTCTCTCTCTCTCTCTCTCTCTCTCTCTCTCTCTCTCTCTCTCTCTCTCTCTCTCTCTTGTTCTCCCTATTTTCTATTTATTTCAAACAAAAGAATGAACATTTCTTTTAAATAAAAACAAAACATTTATTCTACTCTCTCTCTTGTTCTCCTTATTTTCTATTTATATAAAACAAAAGAAAGAACATTTATTTTAAATAAAAAAGATATAAGAAGATCGTGAGTGGTTGGATGCACTATCCTCACGAGTAAGGTTATCTCCAATGTGTTTACCAAACGTCAAGTGCATGAGAATGTGATTTGATAGGCTAAATCAATACCCCAATTTATATTTTCATATACTGCGTCGACAACATGTGAGCCAAAAAATCAAGAATCAATTCCCATGTCTGCAAACGGAGACTTATGAGAACATCAAAGATAAACTCACCATGCTCTTGTCACCCCTCTGGATGTGAAGCCTAAGTGCACAAGAACCTGTTGCTCGCAGGTCATGTCAAAAATCATCGGGATCAGAACCTGCACTTTAAGGGGTTTAGGCCATTTCACGAAATAACCTTTCACGGTCTTTTTTTTTTTTTTTAACTGCAATCTCACGGAATTCCATTTCACAGAAACACATTTAAGCCTCATCACGGATTAAGCCATGTCATGCATTAACACTTTCCCAACAATCTTCAATAGCCATTATATATTTGTTAAGCTTAGTGTTTACTATTCTTTTGGCTAAATTAATGTAGCAGCTGCTTCATGATGAGTACATATCCATACTCATGCGTAGGAGAACATTTACACCAAAGTGTCACCCCATCGACAACTTCCAGGTACGTCTTGAGACGAGGGAGCCATGGTGGGTGAAAGTATGGTCAATGGTACAACCCATCGCCCAGAATTTTCTTTCAAATTACAAACCTCTCCAAATGACACCACCATCTTCACAAATCAATGATCTTCAATTCTTAGTGAGATACCTATATTAGCCTTTTGCAAGTCAACGTAATTCTTTCAATCCTCACCATAAGTGGCTACTTCAGCACAAAGCAGTTCAATAAGAGTCTATATGACTCAATTCTTGTACTTCATGTATATCTGCTTCATAAGAGCACTTAAATATACATCAAACATAAAACGCACAAAGCAGTTCAATAAGAGTCTATATGACTCAATTCTTGTACTTCATGTATATCTGCTTCATAAGAGCACTTAAATATACATCAAACATAAAACGCACAAAGCAGTTCAATAAGAGTCTATATGACTCAATTCTTGTACTTCATGTATATCTGCTTCATAAGAGCACTTAAATATACATCAAACATAAAACGCACATGGGTAGAAGAAAACAAGAACAGGTCCTGCTCAACAATATTTGACAAGAATCTTGCCACACAAAGGGACATCATCACATGCCAGTTTCTTCAAATGATGAATGTCACTTCAATAATCAAATGAGGAACTGAGAATCACCATCTCATTCTGATGATTAAATCTATGTTCCTCTGGATCCTTCCTTCTCTTCTCTCCCAATATTAACATCTCTTTTAGTATCCCCACTAACACAAATCACATGTAAACTTTCTTATGATTGCCAAAAACAAAGTGAGCAAAAAGTCCAAAACAAAACATGCTCACACAAATATGCAATCATTCGCAAAAAAACCCACCTCCCACCCCGTTAGGAATTCCTAATAAACCACTAAACTTTTCATTCACTAACTATCTTTTCTCACTTGGATGAGCACTTGTAATGGTGTGACGGAGTATTATGGCAATTCCCACTTCAAGAGCATGTGATCTCGGGGGGGTCACTCGTATAAATATGTAAGTATCACGTGGGTTCAACAGAAGGACATTTTAAATATTTAAAACTTACAGAAATATATTTACAGAGGGGATTTATTTATTGTATTTTAAAAAAAATTTACAGATTTGAATAGGAAAGGATACATATAATTCACTAAAAAATTTACAGATAAGGGACTTTTTAAATAGGCCTTGAACGCACGTGATATAGAGGATTTACATATAGTGACCCCCCCGAGCATGTGATAGCAAGTTAGGATGAAGTCCTAAGTGATGTACTTCATGGATATATTATGAGAGTAGTCGTTGTAATAGCATTAGGCCTCTTATGAGCCTAAAGTGCCCGGTCGGCCACAGTTTAAGTGAGTGTGAACACTTATGGCCATGTATATGAGTGAATATCTCTCATATTACAACATGCTCTCCCATTGTGCAATTGAGTCTTACTCTTGCTAATGCTCTCGCTAATCTCTCTTCCTAATGCATGCTAGTGAGTGTGTGAGTGAAGTGAGGTGAGAGGAGGGATGAGGACCTATAATGCAACACGGCTGTGTGACAACGCTCGCGGGAGGTACGATGGAATTACTTCTCAAGTTGTAGAGCTTGGAGATCTCAAGGGTTACAAGCTCGGCCATTGGAAAGATCCTCATGACAGTTACGGCTCACCAGGTAATCTCTTTTTGGATGTGTTTCAAGAAGTGTTAGGGTGAGCCTTAACAGACTCCATCCCATGTAGTGTTTTCGCTACCGCTCTTTCCAAGGCCTGTGCAAAAGCAACTAGGTCTATGGTGGGTAGGGTTGGTGCTAGCATAATAGGAGTAATGTAGGTAGAGGTGCAATATGTAGCTCTGCATGAGGATGCATTAGTCTAAACCCTGGTGGGGGTTGATGTGTTACATAAGATATGTGTCTTACTGGCACCCCAATAGGTGCTTTAGTCATGGGGGCATTAGGTGCAGTCGGTCTCGTAGGCAGGAGTTGGTAGCACACTCACTCTAGGGATGGGATGTTTCATGGGTGCACAAGAATGAGATGTGACCCCTCTAGGAATGGTAATACTAGATATGCCAGGCACAAGGGGGCTCCATGTGTGAAGCGGTGTTGGCTACTATGGTAACCGTTGGGGCTTGTGGCTCAAAGGTAATTCTACATCAGTCATCATAGGTGCCATAGTTTGTGGTGTGGTACTTGCCCACTGGGTGAGAGAGTGTACTAGTATTGTCTTGGGTAGGGGCAGCTCTAGGATCTAAGAAGGTGAAGCTCATGCTAGTATGCTCTTGAGTCCCTGCAGCATGGGGTTAGAAGATGTGGGTTGGTGGTCCATGGTATAGGTGGGTAATACTACAAAAGTAGGATCAGCTGGGCTCACAGGAGAGGTTACCATTTCGCTCATTGTGGGCATTCTTGCTTTGGATGTCCCAAACTGTGCCATAGGTCTTTGTATCCTTTCATATTCAATGACCCTTTATATGCAATCGTTCCTCCTCTGTTGTAGCCCCAGATATTGATTGGACAATCCCTTCCCAACTAACACCATAATCTTAGCCTATGGCAAAATCCACAAGAGTCTTTGTTGGTGTGTCATACTCCAAAGTCATTTGTGAGAGAAATCACCAATACATGATTTGCAAGCCTTGCTCTTTCCCTGAGGTATACGCAGTGTTATTACTTATGTTGAGACTATTGGGCACTACCTGCATGCAGTCCTAGTTTGGCACTCGTTTTGGGTGTATTGGGCTATTTGGGTTGTAATCACTCGCTATTGTGTCAATTGCAAAATCTCTTATTCCTTTGCTCTAGCAGCTTGGATTAGTGCCTCTATTGCTTGCACTTCTTCTAATGTCCTATCATCGGGCATAAGCACTTGTGCAGGGGGTGGTTCGATGGTCATAGTTGCAGCAGGCAGGTACAACCGGAGTTGTATGGACAGGGATATCAATGTGAACGCTTCCTGCAACAATGAGAGTACACCATGTGTCTCTCTGGACTTTGCCTCAACTCCATCATATGGTCGATATGTAGTAAGATTTGGTTCAGAGGTGCGGTTGAGCGAACCTCTATGGTAGCTAGCTACGTGGTCAAAAAGACTGGTAGTGAGGCCTGGGTAGGGTTCTCACTTCTTAGGACTGGGGATCTTTCCATTGACTCAAAATCTGATGATGTATCACTGGCCCCTACTAGTACAGGTCCTTGTACAATGCTAAATTGGGTTCCAACCGAAGGCCCTGAGCCCAGTGTAGAGACTGGTATGCACCTAGCTCGATAGATGCACTATCATCTATATCGGGCTTTCATACACGCATAGATCATAGGTGCATGTGAATATGGTGTGTTAGAATGTCCTACAGATGCCTTGGACAAGTTTAAGAATTTTTGAAATTTTACTTTTAAAATTTATTTATTTTTTAAAATTTTGGATTGTTCAATTTTTTTGAAACACATCTTTTGTGTTTCTTAACCCATCTGGCACCAAAAATAGTGCATTTTTTCGAGTCAATCGTGCTATAGGCGCTAACTCCCATAGTTAAGGAAGCTCCTTAACTATGTAAAAATGTACATTTTTTGAGTGTCACATAGGTTACATCAACACAATTGCAACAACCCAAAACATATATTAGGTAGGTTTGTGCGTGCACATTTCGAAAATTTTATATATATATATTTATCCCTGGACCTTTTACCTTTTATCTTTTTGCTTCTTATTTTTTATTTTTTTTTATTTTTTACTTTCTACGTTTTTGGTTTACTGTTACGTTTTCAATTTTCAGTTTTATCCAAAAGAGATTTTCCTAGAATCTTTGACTTAGGGCTTGCACATTAAATGCATTCAGCCACTCAAAATAGACTTTTGGACTTTTTGGGCTAGTGGCCTAAAAGCCTACACACATTAAATGTGGCCAGCCAATCAAAATGCTCCAAATTAGAGAGAGGACTAAGCATAATTAACTCGCGTTAATTATACTAATGCGAAAAACGCAAAATGTGCAGAAAACACATAAATTTATGTATGGCTAATCCTCCCCTTATTTATGTTTTTACCTTGATTTCTCCACATCAGGAGTCAAAATTGGGATAAACACTATGCTAAGAATGTTGGATATGATAATTCAACTAAGAAGATTGATCAAAACATATTCAAGGTGGATCAAAGCTTGTACAAAACATCATGAATATGAGAGACAAAAACTGGTATATGCAGAAAATTGCTTTGAGACTTAACACAAGAAGACACTAATTATGATTAGACATGAACCAAACTTACATAATCACTTGATCACGACTTGTACCTTATTTAGAGACTCCTCTACCCTATTTTTAGAGACTCCTCTACCCTATTTTTAGTTTCATGAGTTGCATGAACCACATGCACCAACCATTTGTAGGCTTTACACACCAACACTGACCACTAGCCTAACAACCACACATTAAATTGGACTAAGGAGTTGGAATTACATTTATCCAACAATCCCCCCTTAAGACCAACTTCTTACAAGAACATGAACCAAGTCTAACATACCTCCTTGACACAATGAGTAAGAGTCCCCCCTTAACAACAACATAGGGTGGTGTACTCTCCTCTACAACTCGTCAAGTTGGAACAACATAAGTCTTGACTCAACCACATACATGACATAATTTAAAAAGCATACTCATCATCTACATCTTTTATAAAATACTAAGACTAGAACAAAGATTTGTTTCTTCCTGTTTTTGGTTGACTTCTTCAACCACATGTGCCTTTGCTAGCTTTTGATCTTTTTGGTAGCACTTTGAGGATGAATGATTCCTCTTTCCACAATACTCACAAGGATGTACGACCACAAATAGTACACTTCTTCTCTTTGCCGATGTCATAGTACTAGCATATGCATAAGGATCTATCACATCCTTTGTAATCTTCTTGTCTTCTTCCTGCAAAGAATTTATGATACTTTCCAAAGAAGGGACTGGCTCCTTCTCTTTTAAGTACCGTCACAATTTGCCTAAAGCTTGAAGGTAAGCTTTTAAGCAGGATAGCAATAGCATCTTCTTCAGGATAGCAATAGCATCTTCTTCAGGAACATGAGACTTAACATAAACCAATTGTGTCATTAAGCTCTTCAACCTGTTAATCAAAGCTGCCAAATTTTCATTACTCTCCATGGTTATATCAAAGAGTTGCATCTTCAAACTGATCTTGGAATGCTTTGCCTTTGCACCAAAAGTACGTTCTAGTAATTCCCAAGCTTCCATAGCTGACTCAACATCATCAATATAATGAATAAAATCATCTTCTAAAGCAGTAATGATAATACCAAGTGCTTGCTCATCTTTTGCTTGAAGTGTAGCCGTTGTAGCTCTTGTAACTGTAGCAGAAATATGTGCTTCATCTTCAGTAAGCGGCTTGACAGTACTCCACAAATTCTTCTTCATGAGGTAGCCCTTCACCTTGATTTGCCAGGTATGAAACCCAATTCCGTTGAATTTGTCGAGGAATTTGGAGCTCATGATGATGAAATATGATGTTTGATGTTGATAACTTCCTCATATAGATGATTTAAGCCCAAATAATAAAAATATCATCAATATAAATCAAAATCATAATCACCATGTTGCAGGAGCAAAAGAAGCAAAAAATCAACGACTGAAAAACGTCTTCGTATAGCAGCTACGATGGACCATATGCTTCAAGATTTTGTATGCTGAATCCTCACTTAATGACCTTGAATCGCTTCAGAGGAATTTGGCTAAATTGTAGAGATGACGGCGAATTGATGCAATTAGCAAAAAAATGTCTGTTTGGATGGCGATGAGGAATTCGCGAAGCTGCACTGAAATCCGCCTGTGAGCTTCGATTTAGAGCATGCGTGGGAGCAAAGCTAAAAGCCTACATCAAAATATTAAGGTTTCATCACCTCAGGTGCAAGCATGAAGGCATTCTACAGCATGCTGTCCAAACAAAGAAAAACTAGCTATGGTGATTAAGAGATTGATTAAGATTTTTGCTAATCAACTAAACCTAATTGGATCAAGCTCTGATACCAAATGTTGGATATGATAATTCAACTAAGAAGATTGATCAAAACATATTCAAGGTGGATCAAATCTTGTACAAAACATCATGAATATGAGAGACAAAAACTGGTATATGCAGAAAATTGCTTTGAGACTTAACACAAGAAGACACTAATTATGATTAGACATGAACCAAACTTCTATAATCACTTGATCACGACTTGTACCTTATTTAGAGTCTCCTCTACCCTATTTTTAGTTGCATGAGTTGCATGAACCACATGCACCAACCATTTGTAGGCTTTACACACCAACCCCACTGACCACTAGCCTAACAACCACACATTAAATGCCTAACAACCACACATTAAATTAGACTAAGGAGTTGGGATTACATTTATCCAACAAAGAACCGATTTTGCGGTCTATTTAACCCAATTCTTTCAATTTAATGTTCAATTGGACTGTTTTTTTATTTCAAATTTGAAAAAATGTAAAAACCAGAATATGCAAAAATCGCAAATTGAACTTGTAAATGATATGTGGGAGAAGAATTAACCTAAATGCACAAATTGTAGAACTTACAAGAAATAAAAAATATGCAAAAATTGAGAAACATGTAGAAATTGTAAAATTGAACAATATGCAAAAATTGCATATTTCAACAATGCCATAAAATGGACACTTTTTCAGTAATTCATTTTTGCCCTTCTTGAAAAAACAAAAAACAGAATTATAATAGAATTCATGCATGCACACACACATTCAAAATGCATTGTGGCTATGTAGTAGGGCTATTCCCCAACAGCGATGCCATTTATGGGAAGCCCTTACACCATAGAAAGAGTGCAGAAACTAACTGAGGTTGTGGAACTTTGCCCAATTGCACTCATGAGCATAAAACAACTCAAACCGTGAGGCTAATCTTCCATAACCTAGCTCACAATTGCATGGGCAAGGTATGTCACTCACCTCATGAACGCTTGTGCTTGGATTCTCATAGGAGATAATGTTGCCATGCAGCCACACTCTAAAGCTCCAGTCTAATGCCATCATCGCACTCCAATGGAAGCTCGACCCTCATCTCACTCAATCTCCCTCTCTCACATGTACTCACACATACACAATGAGCATATAGTAGCTCTATTTGAATTAGGCAAGCAAGACACACAAGAGATCAAGAGAGTAGAGAAGAAGAGCACTCTATTAGTTGCATAAGAGAATGAATGGTGAGAATACAAATTGGCCCTTATCTTGGCCCCTAGCCTTCACCTTGGCAGGCCATACTTAAAATATAGGTCAGGTCCGCCTAGGCTTATGCAAACACTTAATCTAATCATGAAATCTCCATAATTAATCCTGTGATGCACCTTTTATAGACAAGCAGCGATCCCACACGTAAAATATACAATGTTAGCATTTTTAATGTCAATGGGGCCAAATGAAGTGACGGTTACCAATGGATGGCATCGACGCTAAAGAGGTGTCCAATGAGGGTTACATCATAATTATAATGGCAGCTCATGTAATCAGGTTCACACTATGGAGCAACCATTGTATGGTATAGTAGGAGAGTACTTTTCCTTATAGTATATACTTTTATCTTTATATTATGGTTATAGAGAAGAGAAGAGAATAGAAGATAATTCAGCCATCCATATCTTTTGTGTGCTTGTCTCCTCTTGTGTGTGTGTGTTTTCTTGTAAGGAGCTCTTTATATTATGGTTATAGAGAAGAGAAGAGAATAGAGGATAATCTAGCCATCCATATCTTTTATGTGCTTGTCTCCACTTATGTGTGTGTGTGTGTGTGTTTTCTTGGAAGGAGCTCAATCATATCCTCTCTCCCGTATTCTTCTCAACTGCTGATGGAGCTGGTCGAAACATAATTTCAACTTGGTAGGATCATAGTTTATAGGCTATGTGACTCAGCCATTTTGGTTTACTAAAGTTATGGCAGAATTATAAGTAGCTCATGTAGTCAGGTTCACACTATGGAGCGACCATAGTATGTTAAAGTAGAAGAGTAATTTGCCTTATAGTATATACTTTTATCTTTATATTATGGTTATAGAGATGAGAAGAGAATAGAAGATAATTCACCCATCTATATCTCTTGTGTGTGGTTGTCTCCTCTTGTGTGTGTGTGTGTGTGTGTGTGTGTAAGGAGCCCAAGCTTACCCTCTCCCTCACATTCTTATCTATTATTGCTAATGGAAGTGGTCAGATAGAATCTTAACTTGACAGGATAGTAGAGCCCATCGAGAACCTTCACCATGTAAGTGCTTACTGGTGTTGTTTAAAGCCAGGTGTGGACAAGGTCCTAAAGAGACTCACTCAGCTATCCATATCTCTTGTGTGTGCTTGTCTACTCGTGTGTGTGTGTGTGTGTGTGTTTTCTTGTAAGGGGTTCAAGCTTACGCTCTCCCCCACATTCTTCTCAACTTATGGTCGAAACATAATTTTGACTTGGATCGTAGAGCTGATCGAGGCCTCTCCCCCTACATTCTTCTCTACTGATTGGTCAGAATAGAATTTTGACTTGATAGGATTGTAGAGCCAGTTGAGGACCATGTAAGTGCTTATCGGTGTTGTTTTAGATCTAGGTGTGGAGGACGAGGTCCTAAAGAGAATCACTCATGGTATATAATGGAAGCTCATATAGTTAGGTTCAGACTATGGATTGTTGACCCCGCTAAATGTTGTAGTAGGAGAGTAGTTTCCCTTATAGTATATACTCTTATCTTTATATTATGGTTATAGTAGGAGAGTAGTTTCCCTTATGATGTATACTCTTATCTTTATATTATGGTTATAGAGAAGAGAAGATAATAGAAGATAATTCAGCAATCCATATCTCTTATGTGCTTGTCTACTCTTGTGTGTGTGTGTGTGTTTGCTTGCAGATCAAGCCTACCCTCTCCCCTGCATTCTTCTCAACAAATGGTCAGAACAAAATTTTGACTTGACACAATCATAGAGCCCATCGAGGACCTTCACCAAGTAAGTCCTTGTTGCAGTGTTGTTTAGAGCTAGGTGTGAACAAGGTCCTAAAGAGACTCACTCAAAGTCTTTAGCATAAAGCATAAAATTCGACCGTGAAAGCTTACTAACTAGGGTATTTAGAGGTATCCAAAAAAAAAGGTCTAACTACATTTAAAAAGCACAAGATTGAATAAGTGGCACATTCCCAATAATCTACAAGCATGGCACCTTCTTAGGTCCTATTTTTGACCTTTTACTTACTATTTTTAGCTAGGCGTGAATTGGCCAAACCACTAGATTTGGTCAATCAAACAGCACAATTGATACATGCAAGAGATGTTGTTGACTATGAAGTAGTGCCAAGCCTGAGGCTAGGGGGGCTGTGCTAAAGCAATAGTGTATAATACATTGTACTTTTATAGTCTCATATAGCGAAAGTGCAGATGTATGAAATTGCATTGAGAGGTACATAAACTGTAAAGAGTAGAGGCATGTATAAGAGGCTAAGGCCTTTTAGTCTAAGGCTAGAGGGGGCTTGTGCTGAAGCGATATTGTACAATACACTACACTTTTATAGTCTCATGTAGTGAAAGTGCAAATGCATGAAACAACATTGAGAGATATAGAGTAGAGGCATGCATAAGAGGCTAAGGCCTTCTGTGTAGAACACATTATGCTTGAAGGCCACATTCAACAATTAAGGGCAAAGGTAAAGCTAAAAGAGAAAGTGTCTTCCAAGATCACGTAGAAGATAGCCCTACTAGAAGAAAACCTATCAAAGTCCAGCAAGATTGTATAGTAGAAAGATTAAATCATTAAAAAATGTAGCACAGATTTGATTTGGGGGGGTAGGGAAATGCAAGATAAAGCAGATAATGTAGAACACATTATGCTTGAAGGCCACATTCAACAATTAAGGGCAAAGGTAAAGCTAAAAGAGAAAGTGTCTTCCAAGATCACGTAGAAGATAGCCCTACTAGAAGAAAACCTATCAAAGTCCAGCAAGATTGTATAGTAGAAAGATTAAATCATTAAAAAATGTAGCACAGATTTGATTTGAGGGGGTAGGGAAATGCAAGATAAAGCAGATAATATACAAAGCACCCACGAGTAGAATGCTACAACAGCTGAAGGTCAACAAAACACTCAAAAACACCAATTTCGACTACTCATATAATCAATTTAGACCTCAATTAACGTATTTTCTAATTTTTTTACCTTTTGAACAAGATTAATCACCCTTAATGACAAAAACCAGTCCATTAAGAGAAATTAGTCAAATTCAAGGATTTTTTATGATTTTAAGAAATTTTTTAAAAGATTAAGCTACTCCTAATGCTTGCTAACACTCTAATCAATGCTTGCTAACACTCTAATCCAAACAATTTCAACAACAAACACACAATTAAACTAAAATTAATGATCTTAGTTCTATGTTTAACACTAAAGAGCTAACATTCACTAAAAATTGCATTCTATTGCATTGTTTGATGCAAAAAATAAGCCTAATACAAACTATGTGCAAGCCTTAAGAACATGAAAACCCATAATAACAACAATAAAAACAACAAATTAAGCAAAAGGCAGTCTTTTCAAAAACAAAAAAGAGAGCTGTTTTACACCAAATCTCACACAAATCACCATCAAATCCATATCTTTTTCATGGAAAACCATTAATCAAGATAATGGGCAAGGGATAATGCATAGATTAGAGGAAAAATGATAGAAAAAGAGAGATTAGTAAGAGGATTAGCAAGAGTAAGAGGATTAGTAAGAGGATTAGTAAGAGAGATTAGTAAGAGGATTAGCAAGAGTAAGACTCAATTGCACAATGGGAGAGTATGTTGTATTATGAGAGATATTCACTTATATACATGGCCATAAGTGTTCACACTCACTTAAACTGTGGGGCCGACCGAGCACTTTAGGCTCATAAGAGGCCTAATGCTATTATAATGACTACTCTCATAATATATCCATGAATTACATCACTTAGGACTTCATCCTAACCACACACTCTTGAAGTGGGAATTGCCATAATACTCCGTCACACCATTACAGGCGCCCATCCAAGTTGTAGCTTTGGACACTATTGCTTCATACCTTGATTGTATGACCCTTTGGTGTATCTATCGTGACTCCTTGATGTAAGATAATGGCGGTATCTTGTTAACCCTACAATTAGGTTAACAGAGTCACAACAAATGCCATCCAACTAGAAGATAATCTCATGGTGGTCAAGGGATCACTACATGGGATGGAGTCACAACAAATGCCATCCAACTAGAAGATATCTCATGGTTAAGGGAGATAAAACATCAGATTCTAAATCTATTGCTTCCGAAGTCATGGGACATAGCACTTCTACATAATCTATTACTTTCGGAGTCATGGGACATAGCACTTCCACAGTTAAACCCCTTGCTAAAAGAGCAACACTTTAGCGGAGATGAATTTCATAGATTTTATGAAAGCACTCCAAGAGGGAATGAAGGCCAATAGAGCCCTCGAAAACATATATATGTACCCAAGGAGGGAGCTTCAATTATGCTTAATTTGCTGAAAAGAAAATTCGACCAATGACTTTCAAGTCCTAAGGGCATGCTTTAATGGTAATTGTGCTTTTTGTGGACGATATGGTCATAAAGCTTCACAGTGCCGCACACGTTTTGAAACCCTTGCTAATGCTTCTAGGCCTTAACAATTAGCTTTACCGGCCCCATCACAGCCAAAGCCATAATGCCTACAACAACATCTAAACCCAACGTTGATCAAACGACATAACAACCTATTTGTAAGGGGGATTTACAATGCACAAAATGTGTCATTACCTCCACAAGTTTTGGGACCTCAACCACCTCTGCCAAGGGTGACACCTTTTAATCAAATAAGCTTTGAGGAGCCTATTTATTACCAAGAATATGAGGTAGATGTCGAACCCACCCCCCACCTCTTTGAGGATCCCATGGGGTAGATGTCGAATATGAGGTAGATGTCGAAGGTAGATATCGAACTCACCCCCCACCTCTTTGAGGATCCCATGGGGATTCATCCTGACTATTATGCCATATGGGATGGTGGGAGAGGGGGAATCAAGCTAGTTTAATAACTTGCTATGATGGGAAGGGGTCGTGACATTAATGCCATAGCTAGAAGAATTCATCTTCAATGTTACCACTGTCAAGGTCCCCATCGAGTTTCGGAATGCCCTTTGAAGTTTCCTCAACTCAACCAAGCAGTGTTCTCAAACATGCCACCACTGGCTACTTGTTGTAACCGTTTTGGCATAGATCATTGGATTAAGGACTGCCCCAACAAGATTGTGGTGATAAGCCCATAAACAAGACCCATCATCACACCCCTATGATTAGGGTAAGTAATCAAACTCAAAGGAAAATCCTCAAAAACCTAGATCACACACCTTTGAATGCTATCACCCGACTACTACAAGCCCAAAACCAACATGTTCTTGAGCATATGTGGCCTCGGTAGAAGAATCTAAAAAGAAGAAGAAAAATCGAGAAAAAAAAAGGAAAGTGAAGGAAACTAAAAAGATAAATATTGGGATGCCTCAAGATACAATCTTCATTACGGATGCCTCAAGATACAATCTTCATTACGGACCTAGATAAGGACTTGGACTCCTTGGACACAAGGGCTTATTCTGAACAGGGTAGGGAAATACTCTTCAAAACCAAGAGCAAGAGGAAGGATACCCCCACTGGAACATGCGATTCCTGAAACTAGATCACACATGACAAAACTTGGCTCTTATCCTTACCCTAAGAAGGAGATTGAGCAACTCCAAGAATTTGATGATTAGTTATACAAAAGCACAAGAGGATCTTGAACCAAGACCCAATGAAGTGAGAGTTTCAGATACTATACACCTTAGTACCTAACGCCGCCTACTACTAAGATTCACAAACCTTTAGATGTGACGAGTGTCGTCATGGAAGAAACTAAGGCCTCCACCTGTCATAGTTTAATCACTGATTGTTCAAGGGACAAATACTATATGGAAACCCTGAGCCCATCTCGGAGATGGATTTTTCGGTCTCAGGACACCTATTGATGGAAAGGAGGTCATGAATACACCACTAAATATCCCCAAATTGTTAGACTTTATGGCCTCACAAACCATTACAAATATAACTACTTGATTGAGTGGAGATCTTGAATTGTTTGAAGTGATGAGAGCTCTCCTTAATGGGAAACTCAGGCACATCACCAATATACAATGGAGACACCTCGAGTTGTACCCAATCAATAGTCCCAATGGAAGAAGAAAATACCAAATCTATGGTTAAAATTCGACTTAACAAACTAGGAGAAAACTTTGAAGGTGATGAGTTTAATGCACTACTACCAATTACGGTCAAAGGGCATCACAGTAATGGGAGTCCTTGATTATGGTGTAGGGGTCAGTATAATCACCAAGAAATGCTAGGAGAAGATGGCCAAGCCATGTCTAGAAGTCTTAGACATCATTGTCAAGATGGCTGACAAGCTGTTGTTACCAAATGTATTAGGATGCTACAAGGTTTAAAGATCAAGGTTCTCTAACATTGGGTTAAACATACCTTCATTGTTATGGAGTTTTCCAAACAATAATAATCATATATGAAATTATCTTAGGACGCCCATTCATGAGAGAAGAAAAGATGGTACATGACTCGTCTAAGAACCATGTCTACCTCCAATTGGATGATTCTATCATTAGGGTTAATCTTGTGACTGGCCGCATACATCCTATGGGTAGTGGAGGACTTTTTGAAAATTGTTCAGACACTGCCACTTATTCAACTCCATTGCAATACTGCCATACTTGCACAGAAGAGAGTGATGTAGGGAAGTACCCACCCTACAAAGATGCTAAAAAAATCTATTAAGATCGAAGATGATCTAAATTGGATACATATGATGGCTCCAATTGATAGATGGGGAGCTAGAGGATCTACATGGGTTTCACCTAATGGTGGTGAGGAGCTCCCTAAGGTCGTGCCCCTATGAATGATTTGTGCTCTCGTTATAGTGAACTTGAGTCCATATGATGGCTCCAATTGATAGGTGGGGAGCTAGAGGATCTACATGGGTTTCACCTAATGGTGGTGAGGAGCTCCCTAAGGTCGTGCCCCTACGAATGATTTATGCTCTGGTTATAGTGAACTTGAGTCCACATGGGATGACTCAAGATTAAACACCAATAGTGGTGAGGGGTTGTTGACAGGTGTGTACACCCCCTAGCATCTTGGCATTAGCTTGGGTGTGAACACTCCCTAAAATTAGTAGCATTAGCTTAGGCTAATGTGAGATTTGGTTATTACAAAATGACATATCAAGAAGTGGTTACAAGAGGGCTAGTGGGGAGTTAGGATCTTGTGGAGGTTATGGGAGCCCAATAGCCACATGGGTAGCCAACCAATAGTCATATGGGTTTCCCAAGGGTCACATGGTTGGATGGCTATATAAAGCCCCTCTTGTATGCAAATTGGACATGACTATGACTATGGTATGTGCATGATTCATTTACACACAATATGTGATATATGGATATGGAATACACTATGATGTTATGTTGTTATGATTCTATGTTTATCTTGTTCTTGATCCATGCCTCCTACTCCAAGCTCATGTGTACATGTGTACTCCATGGCTATGTGTGTAGGAGCATGTGTTTTCCCATGTTAGCAAGGTGATAATGCTTGGCCATCATGACGGGACGAGAAGCTTTGTTCTTGGAAATAAATGCTTGATCTTTTCTATCTCTCTTTATTCGCCTGCCGAAGGGAAGGGCATAGCATTGGGGCAAATTTTTTTCTCTTATAAAAAGTTTAATGATGGGAGGGTAAGGGTTATCATACAGTGTACACGTGGCATTTAATAACTCGTTGGCAAGATTTAGGGTTCTTTATAAAAGAAGGGAAAGCCACTCATTTCCTTAGGCTGTGGCCTGCTTCTCTATCTCGCATACCCTGTGATGATCTCCCTCTTTCATGCCCTATGATTGTAAGTTGCCTAAGCTGCGAGCTGAGGGTGTTCGAAGAGAGAGCCGTGATGATGCTCCCTTGGCCTTTTCATGATGCTAAGGATGCCTCATTCACTGCTATGATTCTGAGGGTTTGTCTTTTGTTATTTGTGATTAATGGCATGTTTCATGGTGTTGAAAGCATGCACTAATCAATGATTGAAATCGTTGGTTCCAAAGAGCACTTTTTTTTTTATAGACTGCAGAGTGCAGGAAAGATTAGTTTTTGCATGCTGTTAGTGCTGCCAAAGAAATGGGCGAAATGATGGCTTAGATCTGATTCCTATTTTAATAGATAGCGCACGTTGCTAATTTTCAGGCATGTTAATTAATGAAAATGGACTTTGATATCATACCCTATTATTTCAATAATTTTGATTTTAACATATTTCCACACCCACCTTAACCATGCTCTCTCTCTCTCTCTCTCTCTCTCTCTCTCTCTCTCTCTCTCTCTCTCTCTCTCTCTCTCTCTCTCTCTCTCTCTCTCTCTCTCTCTCTCTCTCATACACACACACACACTCCCAAGGCTGGTCCAAATTTGTAGCTCTCGTGTAATTTCTTGGATTATCTGATAGAGTATGCTTGATTGCGTTAGATTTCTGTCGTCTTGCAGCGCCAGGATAATTTCATGTATAGGGATATTGAATGTTACATTGTTAATTATTTATTTTCTCTTGTATGGGATTTCCGACTGCTTTCTTTTGATATTTCTTTCTGTGTATTTCCTTCATTGTTTTTTTATTTTGTTGAAGTTTGGTTTAGTTATTTGTTGCTCCGTCTCATGATGTTGCTCTGAAGTGTAGAGTTGAATATCTTTTCATCTTTTTAGGCGCAAGATTCTAGGCTTGAATGGCTTCCAAATCTGCGTCCTCATGTGCCAAATATTTTTTGATATTTTTTTTGGCCTTGCTGCTATTTTTTCTTCTTATTTGTCTAGTTTGAATTTCTTCAAGCACAGTTTTCTAGGCTTTTTGAATAATAGCTTTCAGATCTGCGATTTATGTGGTAAATATTTTTTTTATTTCTTTAAGCATAGTTTTTTGATTTCTAATCTTATTTTCTTGTTTGAATTTCTTTAAGCATAGTTTTTTGCGCTTTTTAATTAATGGCTTTCAGTATTGCAATTTCTTTCCTAAATATTTTTTGATTTCTTTTTTACTAGCTGCTTTCTTTCCCTGATGTTTCTTTCTTTCTTTTTCCCTTTTTTTAAATTTCTTTAAGAGTTGTTTTTTTCCTCTTATATCCTTCTATGATTTTGATTTTTCTTTCTAGTTTTTTTTTCCAAAATGATGCTCGTTTAATATTTTGTGCTGTTTTTTGATTTTTGGTGGTCTATTTTTTTGAATGAATATGTGGCTTCTGTCGCTCTCATTATTTTATTTATTTTCATGATTTTGTTTCTTGTTTTATTTCCAAAATGCTTTGGTATTTAACTCTTTGATTATAGACTTAAGAGGTTTATATTTTTTATTTGATAATTGATTTTTGAATAGTTTATAACAAATATCACTTTTTATTATTATAATATATTATTTTTTATTCTTTTTTTAATCCTTTAATTATTTTATTATTTTTTAATATAAATTCTTTGATATATTGAAACTATTTTTTGAGTATTTTTTTTATTTTTTTTCCAAAATGCTCAATATATGTATGGGTTTTTTTTTCATTTTCCAGAATGCATTGTTATTATATGTATGGCGCTTCTTTTTTTTCCTATTTGATTTGTTTAGTCGTCTCTTGAACGTTTGTTTTATTTTTTATTTCACTTTTTGCTTTTTCCCTTGGTGAAAATAGTCTATCTTATAAGATGGGAATAACAAAAAAAAACTTTTTATTTTCAATTATAGTAAATAAAAAACCATATAATTTTATGCTTAGTTGTGAAGCTGAATAAAACTATGTAAGGTATAAGAGGGTTAAAAATGTCATGCGTTCTTGAGTGTTGCTTTTAGACAGTCCTCTGCAAAACTAGAAAGCGCTGTTTTTTTTCCCTGCTCTACAGATTTCTCGCTTTGCAAATCTATTGGTTCCCTGGCTCTACTATTTTTCCCTAGCTTTGTAGATTTCTCCTTCTGCAAAGTCACTTATTTCCTGCACAACTGAGAACTTGTCTTCTTGTCAAGTGGTATAGTTTAACTATGGCCTCATTAATGGAACATGACCAAGGTAATTGTCTTCTCTTGAGCTAAAAAGAAATCTCTTGAGCTAAAAAGAAATCTCTTGAGCTAAAAAGGTAATTGTCTTCTCTTGAGCTAAAAGGAAATCTATGACCGAAATCTTATATCTTATACCTTACTCTTATAATCTTTATGAATAGACAATGTTGCTGATGAAGGATCATCCAGCTTTGATAATTGTGAGCCGTTAAAGTCTCCACAAGAACTTTTTCGTAGTGGCTCCTTTCAAGTTGGGGCATCGGCTTCTATGACCACAATTGTTTTTTGGCGAACCAAGAAAGTACCACCTACAAGCAAAAACCAAATACCAGACCATAGCAAAATGGGAACTCATGCACCAAGATAGACATTTTGCATTGGCCCATTGATAACTTATTCTTCAAACCTATGAAGATTATGGTGAGTAAGGTCATGTCATCAATTTGGGTTCGTCTTAGGAAAGGCAAGTTAAAACACGGTCGCTTAACTGCTGCTAGAGAAGTGCAGCTAGACACTAACATCATTGAAAGAATTTTGCACTCAAAGGTTGGTTATATAGACTTTGAAGCATTGAGCACATCTCCGGACTATAAGGAAAAGCTCAAAAAAATCTTTTCGCAATGATCAGGCAATTAGGGGCACCTACTCTCTTTGTCACTTTCTGTGTAGCTGAGAGACTATGGAGGCATTTGATTGAGTGTCTGCAATTGCTGAATCCAACCTTGCAAGGTCCTAAAGAGAATACCCCTGCATTTGAGCATCGCCTCATTCACTCCAAGCCCGCCGTTACTTGTGCACGTTGCTATGTTCATCGTTTTGAAGCTATAAAAGCGCGCTTGCAAGCAGATGCTAGCATACTTGGCCCACTCCAAGACTACTTCTTTGTCACTGAGTTTCAGAACTGTGGCAGCCAGCATGACCATGGTTTGCTTTGGATTGAAAATGCACCAACCTTGGACAAGGACACAGATGAAAACATTGTCGCATTCATTGACAAATATATCAGCCCAAAATCAGAAGATTTGGAGGGGTCCTTTCAACTCGCACAAACTCACCAGCATAAGAAAACATGCAAGAACAAAGGCTATGGATATAGATTTGGCTTTCCAGGACTCCAATGTCTTCAACAATGTTGTTGCATCCATGTCCAAGGGAATTAAATCACCTTCAAACAACGGAGGGGGCAGGGGGAGGGTTGCAATGATGGGTGTTGGAAAAGTGGAAAGGATCAATGTGGGAATATGGCACTATGTGAGCAAGGATGTGGAGCAAGCACATGGAGAATAGAATGATCTGACCAAAAGCAAAGCGTAGATCTTTATAGTGAGCTGACAATGCATCTAGCTTTTCTGCTGACAAAGATGTAGGTGCGTTTGTTAGCAATGGCAATTGTAGAGCTGAGTGTATTGTGGTGCCACCTATGTTGAATGCTTCTTTTCCGGTGTAGGCTATCAGCAGGGCAATGGGTGAGGTTCCATCATTCTGAAAGCCCCTCACATAATGGCATAGAAGACCCTTGACTATCAACAACAAGGTGAAGGTTTTGCCAGTGCCAGCTCCCTCCAGTCAAGAAAAGACTAAGAGGCTTGTCTAGGTGCAGTCTTTTGCAAAGCATGATGTCATTAAAGATTTGGTATTGTTCTTCATTCAACTTTCTGAGCTGTGAGTAGAATTCTGAATTGGGCATGAAAATATAGGTTTTTGAGAGACAAAACTTATGCGGTCTTGCTTTTGCCTTGCAATGCATATCCAGAGCAAGATCATATCTTCCATTAGAGAGCTCAGTGCTAGTTGTATGAGTGCAGGATGAAGAGGCTATGGAGGATGTTTGCTGGTGTTGGTTTTCCTCGCTCAATGGAGACGTTTTAGTGTACTTGAGCATATTGTGTGTGATGATATCAATGTTTGATTGGTGGACACTGTCTTCGGCCTCCTCAACCTTATTACCTTTGCTGTCAAGCTCTGAACCTACCAACTCAACGTCCTTTGCTTTCTCACGAGCTGCAGCAAATCCAGTGGCCCACCTTGTGCGCCATGGGGCCGATCTTCAATACCTATTACCATCCTAAGGCGCCTCTGCACTTCATCTCACCCAGCCGTCTGTGGGGCCCAACGCCCTCCTGCCACTATGACCCCTTCCATGGGTGCCTTAGGGATTCGGCATTTTGCTGCAGAGGCCTCTGCTGCAGCGGCGCTGCGGCCCCTGCAGAGGGGTCTTCAAACTCTTTGGATGAATTCACGGGCGCAGGAAGCATTGGTTCCATTGCCCAGGTGATCAGTGTCGCGGTCGATGTCAAATTTGAATCCGGCGTACTGCCCATCCTCACATCTCTCGAAGTCCAGGATCACAACATCAGACTGGTCCTCGAAGTCGCACAGCTCCTGGGAGAGAACACAGTCAAGACGGGCTGTGTGCAAGCAGCAGGTGAAGCAAAATATAGCGAGCGATGGCCATTCTCAAGCACAACAAAGCCCTGGTGGTGGTCGTCTCGTCGGTGTAGAGAAGGGTGGCTATTGTCCAAGCAGAGAGCAGAGGCTGTCTCATCATCGTCGCACACAGAGAGCGTGGCCGCCGTCATCAATCGTCTGAGCAAGCGCCACCAACTCCAAAACTGAAACCCGCACTAAATCTAGCAAGCAAGCACCTGCCCACTCAGCATGCTTGTCTTTACTCTCTATGACCATACAAAAAATCGTGTGAGACCTGCTACTACTACCGTACACATTCATGTTCGTTTGCCCAAAATGGTGGCAGGCTTCTCCAAACTTAAGGAGTTCAAAGACTTGCTTTGGACTACTCTAATACTTACCACCTGTTCACATGCCACAAATACAGGGCATTCGCAGGGTGGGCGTCCCCTGCCCGTAGATGACGCAAGTCGTACTTGGGTGGCCACAAAGTGACATTGTTTGTGCAGAAAAATGGGCTTGCTGGATGAAGGATGCTGATTGAAAGGTTAGGTTCTGAGATGACTTGATATCGAATGGAAAATAAACACAGAAAAAGCTTACCAGCAGTAAGGGGAAACACATCACCACTCGGTTGGCAGGAGCAGGTCGGCAATCGTCTGCCAACAACAGATTTTGGCTGGGTTAGAAACAAAGCTTGAACCACAAGAAAGAACCATCTGTAAGGTGAGCAAGAGGCCGCTGTGGGCATGATGCCCCTCACAAGAAAAACGCTGAGACAGCATCAGAAGCTGTAGGTGCTGCAAGGGCCTGCTGCATGTTCGATGGAGAAGCAGCAAGGCGATGGTTCTCTGTGGAACCGGCATGGCTGAGACCACACAAGTGCTGAAGGTGCTGCTGCAGGACCCTCTGAATAGGGTCCTGCAGGGTCATTTTTTTCGGGGAAGGGGGGGGGGGTGGGGGGGGATGCAGGAAAGGTCTGCGAGAGAAGCGAGAGCCCAAATTTGGGGGCGAATGAAATTGGGCGATGCAGGGCCCCTTGTGCGTGCCAGTGGGACATCAATTTTGAACCTGTCGAACACGCCGTGTGAAGCAGGGAAAAGGCGACTGAGATCCCAGGATTGGGCATGACATTGGCCATGTCAGCAGGGCCCCCCTCTGTAGGAGGGCGGTGGTGAAGAACACCATAGCTACGCAGAGGGACAGAGTAGACACACATGCCAAGAGGTACGTATAAACAAACTGTATTGCATGAGATCTGATTACAAGTGGATGTGACCCTTAAGGCTGAGTGGGGGTGTTAGTTACAACAGAAGTAACAGACAAAGTGTCCAGTGACTAGGTCGTTAGGTGCATGTATGTGCATGGGTGTTTTGCTGTTATAAACCGGTCTGCTCTTTTCTAAAATGGCTGCCCCTTTGTAAGCCCCTGAGAGCACTTGAGGTCTGTCTCTTTTCCTGGGTATTTGAGGTGGTGCCTTTGAGGTAGCGGAGCACCCGCTTGGTGGCCATCCAGTGTTCCTAACTTGGCTTTTCTCCAGAAAGGAGCTGAGTTTGTTGACAGTGGTGATGTGCATACACTTGCATACATGAGGCCGCTTGTCAAATATCGGTATTGTTTGGATGTAATGCTCCTGGCAAACGGTTAGTGTGTGTGCATGACGAAAATGGGTGATTTTAAGTGTGTAATGGGTCCTAAATCTTGCATCTCGAGTGCTTAACCTAATATGTTTTTTGAAAATTATTATTGTCGTGCTGCATGGGCTGGCTAAAATGAGGTCTTTACATAGACAGCTATAATGAGTGTTCTAGCTGTGCTTGTGCTGACATATGTCATCACTTGTTTGAGCCTTAGGTGATGGACCATCTGAGGAAGGCTGCCGTGCCCAATCTCAAAGAAAATATGGGACATGTTGTCCACAGCTCATGAGGCAAGGAACTTGACATATATGTTGAGATTAAAGAGAACCAACGATTCTCGGGATGACACCAGGAGATATCAAAGACCACGTACCAGAGGTGAGAGGAATTGCATCACAACTTAGTGCTTCTATGGAAACAAGTGCCCAAATCAGAGTTACTCTCCTCAACAGTTTTCCGAATGCATATTCGCATCTTGTGGTCACTTTGGATGGAAGGGAAGTAACTAGAGATTTTGACTATCTGGGAGGAGCATTTCCAGGGCTTGCAAAGACAGGAGCACGATGAGAAGGCTTTCATAGCCAGGAGCGGTAAGCACAACCAAGGTAGGAGATGGAACTCAGGGCAAAACAGGGTGTACCATGTGTCTATAGGGCAGCCTTCCCAAACCATGGGACTGGAGGACAGGCGCCCCAAGAAGTAATGTGCTTCTCTTGCAAAGGACAAGGACACTCCGCACATGGATGTTCAAAGAAAGCAGTAGATTACTCCAAAAAGAGACCAGAACATGTCAACATGGTCCGGGTGAATCATAAGTGGCATTAATGGCATCCATAGAAGACCTAAGTGCTGAAGAAAGATCAAGTGAAAAGACACTTTCAATAGATTCAGCAGCCTATACCATGGAAGATAATGCACACCAATAGAAGCAGTGGGAGCAAGGCAGATCGACATCGAAGTCAATGAAGGCATCCAAGGAGTCATACAAAATGTCCTTCGTGTTACCCAAATCACCAAGAATCTCCTGTCGGATGGGGCAATGACAGATGCTGGGCTCTACGAGGAGTTTGCAAGAAATGACTTCTGGATATACAGAGGGACCAAAGACTTCTCCAAGGCATTCCAGAACAGGGACTATACAAGAGCGTGAACATACTCAGAGAACATGCTGTAAGTGTGAACATACCCTTCAATATCAAGCAACACACGTCATTCTGAATCCATGCAGCCTCACGGTTATAACTACCACCACCCTTCATGTAACACACAGTTCTATTCTAGCAATACAATCTTCCTACTACCTGCGTATATCTCTCTGTGTATTCTCTCTGTGCAATGTCTCTTGTGAATGCTCTACGCCCTCCAGTGCATTCTTGTTCTGTTTTCACATGCAAGCATGATAGTCACAAGCCATGCAAGTATATTGCACAAAAGATCTGGACACACATATCATGACGGCCTACACGGCCTGCGCAAAGAAGCGTACGATAATTTAGATTATCGTGGCACTGGTCGCATGCATGTGCACTGTGCACTTGGCAAGATACACTATTAACCTTTTCCGAACAAAAGGGGCATTCTCACATCAAAGTTGGAGTTGTTACACATGGATCTCTGTGGACCCCCATCCTTAGGGGGAGCCCACTACCTCTTTGTCATAACGGACAACTACACAAGGAAGTCGTTCTCGCCATTCCAATCATCCACAAGGATGACACATTCGAGGAATTCAAGCAATCAGGGAGAGTGAGAAATGGGAAGAAGGATCACAAAGATTAGAGTCGACAAAGGAGGGGAGTTCAAGTTGGGTCAATTCAGGAGGCTATGTGAAAATGGAATTAGAAGAATTCACTCGCATACACATCGCAACTCGATGTGCGAGTTATAAAATGCCGAAATCGGCAAATCATGGAGGCCCTATGATGCAAGCTCATTGGGAGCAATTTAGCAAACAATTGCAGGGAGAAGCCACATGCTGTGCCAATTATTTGATATAAAGAGCACCAACCATGGCAGATCCAATGCCACACGATAACTAGGCGCAAATCAGGGGGGCACCTCCAACTTTTTGGATGCAGAGTCCTTTACATTCACCAAAGCTGATAAACTACACAAGCTAGAACCAATATGGTGGAGAACTTGAACTCTCTGCATGATACCGCCACCTGAAAGCCACAACAAATCAGGTGGTAACTTCTCCGAGGACACAATGCCATGAAGGAATTCAACATAAGGACAACTAACCACACACAACCCCATTGATCACAGAAATACCTTCTCCTCAATGCCATATGATATGGTAACTTCCACTCCTCTGCGGCCTCGCTAACAATGTTCCATAGCCCCTTTTCTTCTAAGATCATTTATGATCTCCACTCGAGAGGTGTTAATTGCCCGTGCCTGATGCTTCTGCTGTCCAAATCAATTTTCCTTAGAGGCTCTGCCATTTCGTGGTTTGCTCAAATAGAAGAGAAGCATATATCGTAGTATTTTCCACACCTCGGGAGTCCTCGCTAACAATGCTCCATGGCCCCTTCTCTTTCAAGATCATTTACCATCTCCACTTGACGGGTTGATATTGTGAGTTATGTTTTCTAAAACATATGCTGTCCAAATCAATTTCCCTCGACGCTCTTCCATTTCGATGTTGGATCAAATAGAAGAGAGAAGATTAAAAAGATGCTAATTCCATCATAAGAAAAAAATTGGTGACAAAAATGGGCACATGAATGAGTTGGGTATGGGATCAAAGCCTAGAATGGAGATAGATGAAATGGGTGTGGGGTCACAACCTATGAAGGAGATAGTCGAGCATACGAATGAAGCAAGAAGGATGGCACAACAAATTGTAGACTAAGACAGATGTGCTAATGGAATCAATAAAGGGTTTACTTCTAAATTCATAGACATAAAACAAGGTAACTGAATTGTACGTTGAAACAATTAAGCTGTCACTTGACTAGGGCTACTCGATAACAGATAACAGTTTAACAAAAGCCGCCCTTGAGTGCCATTTTAATAACTTACGTTGTGAAAGACAGGTGCCATTGTAGAGCTTTATTTCATTTCAAGACTTACATTTGAAACTGCCCTTCAGTTTCCTATTGATAGGTTACACACTAAGTCACAAAGGTACAATTTTACCTAGCGTAAGTGCCATTTTTATGTAGCCATACTTTCATTTCAAGACTTATATTTGAAACTGTCCTTCAATTTTCTATTGATAGGTTACACAAAGTCACACAGGTACAATTTTTACCTAGCCTGAATGCCATTAAGTGCCAATTTTTATAGCTTACATTGCGAAAGACCGGTGCCAATGTACACCTCTGAAAAAAACAGGGTATATCGTTTCAATTCATTTTTCAGGCACTTACGATGTGGATGATTTCCTGAGAAAGTTACAATAATCAATTTTCATTACAAAAACTTGCTTTTTCGAACGTTCAACAATTATACATCATTCATGAGCGACATTTCACTTATCAATCCCTTGTTTCCAGATACAATCGGCGTTTCCAAATACGATTGGCGTACACTCCTCCCTTTCCTAACACTTGCTAGAACGACAGCAATTGCAAGAACACATGGACACCGAGAAAGTGCGTGCTCGAAATCAAGAAACAACTTAAAAGAAAACCGAACAATTGAGAGTACAAACAGAGCACGCAAGGTTCTCTCAGCCGATCATTACTTAAGCGCCGGGGACAAATTTGGTGGCGTAAGCCCAGGCGTTGTTGGCAACAGGGTTGTCAAGATGATCAAGAAGGTTCTCGAGAGGGCCTTTTCCCGTGACGATGGCCTGGACAAAGAAGCCGAACATGGAGAACATGGCGAGCCTGCCGTTCTTGAGCTCTTTCACCTTGAGCTCGGCCAGGGTATCAGGGTCATCAGCAAGGCCCAGGGGGTCGAAGTATTGACCACCAGGGTAGAGGTCTCCACCCTCCCCGACGCCAGACAGACCATTGATCCGGTACCCCTCTGCAGCCCCCATCAACACCACCTGGACGGCCCAGATCGCCAAAATGCTCTGTGCGTGCACCAGGTTAGGGTTCCCCAAGTAGTCAAGCCCCCCTTCGGAGAAGATCTGGGAGCCAGCCTTGAACCACACAGCTTCCTTGAAGTCCACTCGCAGGTACTTCTGGGCAACCTCCGGGAAGATGCAGCCCAGGGCTCCCAACATGGCCCATCGGCTGTGGATGACCTGCGTATGCAAGCACGAGTTCTAAGATATTGCTCTCATGCTCTCAACAGCACAGACCACCAAGGTTCAAATGTCACACTGGAATACAAACCTCCAAGGCCCGGTTCTTGGCGAAGGCCTCGGGATCGGCAGACAGACCTGCAGTGTCCCAGCCGTAGTCGCCCGGGAACTCGCCCTTGAGGTAAGAGGGGGTCTGGGCGGAGAATGGGCCCAGGTACTTCGGGCGGTCCGGGCCATACCAGTAATCAGAGCTCTGCAGCATCCTTAAGGTGTTAAACAAGTGGGTGAACCAGACATCAAACTGGAGGGAGAGCTCAGAAAATCTAGCCTCGAGTGGTTCATGGTAGGGGAAAAAAAAACTCACCATGCTGACCCTGGCCTGAGCGACGGGGGCCTTCTCTCGCAAGGCATTCTTGGTGGCTAGGCTGTTGCCAAGGGCAGCTGCATTGGAGACTGAAGCAGCGGCGATGGCGGCCATTATGGGCTTCACGAGAAACCGACACAATCGCACAGAGAACTCTACGAAGCTTTCAGCTACGCTACTTGGTGGTGCGGGTCTATTTGTGAAGGGATCGCCGTGGCCCCTCGCTCGCTTACGTTCGGATAGACGATATCTAAGGGCAGCTCGGGCAGATTTCTTGGCCACCCATCGCCAATGTCCCTCTCTCTCCAACCAATCCCATGTCCCTCCTTCAATCCACCCTGGATTTTCGATCCTGCCCGCTCTTCTACACACCACTAGTATTATTTTATTTTATTTTGGGATCAATAGCAGTAGGTATTTATATAATTATGCTAAGAAAATTATGCTAAGAAAAACAAACAAGTACACTTTCAGGACATATACATCTGAAACTTCCTCACTAGAGTCCTCTCTATTTTTCACCTTTTACTTCATTTAAAAGTCTACAAAGCAAAGACCATCTCTCATCCTCTAATAGAAAGCTAGACTGCTCCCAAGATATCTCATAGCCGAGCATAATGCATGCTTCCATCATAGCTTCTGTGGTACAACCCCTTGGAGATTGTTTTTTCAAACTGCCCCCCTTCTTTGACCAAACTTTGACTGTGGGTTTGGTTCCCACTGGGTTCTCTGTGAATGCAACAAAGGTACAATCAATTTGTTTTTCCTTGAGGTACCATCTCCTGGTTCTCAGCCCAAATCTAGGAAGTCTGCAATTCCAAGCTTCACACAAGCTGTCTTGCAAAATATAAGCCAAGGGTTAGGAACCCCCCCCTCCCCCAGTATGCTTGAGGTCCCACCCAGAGTAAGACAAGAATCAAGTAATGCTCCTTTGCAGATTAAGTAGAAGTTGATCCAGCCCATCTCCTCTTAGCTTATTAAAATTACAAATAGACCAGCACATGCAAACACATTTATGCATTGCATCTATCACATTGATGCCAACAAAGGAGACCTTATAAAACACAATAGCATTCCTAGTGCTCCAAACTTCCCACAAACAAGAAGCTCTGATTATGTTAAACAGTGACCTTGCATTTTCATCAATGAAGGACCATTTCCCAAGAATCTAGTCCTCCCAAAAAGCCTGAATTCCCAAACATTACTCAACCCATTTAGCAATCCTGGCCCATACACCTCTGATGGCTAACACTCCCAAAAAGTATGTTTGCCATCCTCTAAAGCAAACCTACACCTGGGGCAACATCCACTAGATATATTTTTTAAAGCAGTTTGGAGCCAATAGGAAGGGCCCACACGCCAATCCTCCATGGAAACACTTGAAATCTCCTAGGAATCTGACTCTCCCACATTATTATGTTGAGAGATGTAATTGCGATGATGTGTGTGTGTGGGAAAGCACCCTAGAGGTGCAAGATATTGTGGCAAGATAAGAATGCCACCTGTAATATTGAATGGTGTGTGAGAGTTGACCAAAAGAGTGGAAAAGGGAGTGCCACATGGATGATGATGTGTAAAGTGGGATAAGGCTAGAAGGCCTATATCGTTGTATGGTTCAATTGAGATATGCAATAGAGCTTGTGTCTTAAGTGTGTACTCTCTCTCTCTCTCTTATGGAATTCTTAGTGTGGTTTAATCCACCTTAATTATGTTGCTTAATCTATATCTATCACCATGATCAATCCCTTTTTAGTGTTTAACATGGTATCAAAGCTTGGTTCGTGTGAGAGCTAAGGAGGCAAGCAAGAGGTAAGAATAAGTAAGGAAGGAAGCGGTACCACCACATAGGAAAGAGCACCATCATCTCTTTCCCCTTCTTGTTTAGGGAAGGAAGCGGTACCACCACATAAGAAAGAGCACCATCATCTCTTTCCCCTTCTTGTTTAGGTACAACACCCCCTCAGTAACTCTGAGAGCTACACATCTTCGATTGAGGAGCTGTCTTTGCGGGAGCGAAGCTACAGGGCAAGTATACTATCTTATTGGACGAAGTTTTTCAACCAGATTCGCGTTTCGGGTGCGTTATGGACCCCGTTTCATTGCAAGGTATTTTTGATAGTTTTTTTGGTAGAGAAATGTTTCTGCTCGAAATCTAGTTATTGCAGTGTAGCAGTGCATTTTGGAAGTGCAGACAAGGTTTGCACATGTATTGTTGATATTGGGTGTCACCAAATGTGACCAGAGTACATGTACATACACCCAGGGCAGATATACTATCTTATTGGACGAAGTTTTTCAACTAGATTCGCGTTTCGGGCACATTATGGACCCTGTTTCGTCACTACAAGGTTCAACAGTTTTCTGGAAGTTCTGGTAGAGAACTGTTTCTACTCGAAGTCTGGTTATTGTAGTGTAGCAGTGCATTTTGGAAGTGCAGACAGGGTTTGCACATGTATTGTTGATATTGGGTGTATGTACATGTATTGTTGATATTGGGTTTGTACATGTATTGTTGATATTGAGTGTATGTACATGTACTCTGGTCACATTTGGTGACACACACAGGCTGTGCTGAAGTACCGCTGCTGCAGTAGTTACACGAGATACTGCTGTATTACAGGTTGCATACAGAAGTTGTCTATTTTCAAGTTATTTGATTGCTGTATGAAAACATGTCTGACGAGATTAATCAGATTATTAGTGAGAAGCTGGATAAGAATAACTTCCATACCTGGAAGTTCAGAATGACCAATTTCCTAATGGGTAAAGGATTTTGAGATTATGTAGAAGGAGACAATGAAGAGCCTCCATAGTTATTTGAGGAGAATGAAGATAATGTAGAAGGAGACAATGAAGAGCCTCTAGAGTTATTTGAGGAGAATGCCACTCATGTAGATATAAAGGCATTCAAGGATTGGAATCAGGGTGCAAGAAAAGTCATGTGCTGGCTTTCAATTAGTGTCACAGACACTATGGTAGGACACATACAGGATGCAAACACTCCAACAGTTGCATTACAGAATCTGGTTCAGATGTTCCAAACTAACACAAAGTCAAGGAAGTTGCAGTTAAAGCAAGAGTTGCATGCTGTGGGAAAGAAAAGCATGTCCATCAATGAATATGCCTTAAAGATCAAGGGCATTGTTGAATCCCTTGGGTCTATCAATGTATCAGTGGAGAATGATGATTTGGTGAGTGTCTGTCTAAATGGGCTTGGCAAAGAGTGCAAGCCATTCAAGACCTCCATTGCAGTTAGAGAGAATATTCCCAACTTTCGGGACTTGATATCTATGTTGATCATAGAAGAAAAGGCTTCAGGTGAGGATTCTTCTTCACAAAGCAAGAACACATTAGAACAGGCCTTCTACTCTAATTTAGGTAGAGGTAGAGGTAGAGAGGCCGTGGTCAAGGCCAAGGTAGTCAAAGGAATTAGAATTCTGGATGACAACAGTCCAATGATTCACAACAGCAATCATACACAGGTGGAAGAGGCCAGTCAAGAGACAGGGGGAGCCAAAGATGCCGAGGTGGTTGGCAAAGAAATCAAAATGCAAATAGCATAGAGTGCTATTACTGTGGCAAACCAAGACACATGGCAAAAGACTACTACAAAAAGCAGAATGACATTAAAAGTGGGAAGTTACAGTAAAGGCAGTGGTGGATCAGCTTCTCAGACTTATTCTTGACTTGTCTGTAGAGACTCCTCTTCAAGTATCTTGCATCAGGGCTGTTGGAATCCTGGAGAGTGAGAGATTCAATTGCGCTATGGACCAGAGTAGCGAAAGTTTTAGCACAAAGCAATGGCAAGCCATTTTGGGGATGACAAGTAGACTACAGTCCGTATAATCAGCATTAAAATTAGCGCAATGTCAAGTTCTAGCTATGGTGGGTTGTGCACATAATATACAAGCTCAAGGAAGAAGAAGACCATGTGATGCGGGTCCCAATCTACAAAAATTCAGCAAGTAGGCCTGACAAGTTGTGAATGTGTTTGGCGCGTAGCAATAGTGGACTCGACCTTACTACAGTCTGCATGGAGATTTCGGCCCAATGCAAATTCAGATTTCTTTTCTTAAAGAAAAATTCAACCCTTTCAAAATTTGAAAGGTTATTTTAAAAAACATGGTACATTCACACCACCAAATCATTTTTCCGTTGGTTATGCCCCCATTCACATGCTTTTAAAGCATTGTTGACAAATTGTGAAAAGATTTTTTAGAGTTTTTCATACACACACAAGCGGGTTCCCTGCCCGACTGTAGTCAAAATGGATTTGTAAAAGAGTCTCACCCACAATGGATGATGGGCAACCATACCCGAGCAATTAAAAGCTCAAAACGAGAGTATTTTATAATCACCCACATCTATATGAGGGTTGCTCTGCCCAAGCTCACCGAGAAGCTCGAAATGGTTGTCGCGTGATGTGTGCATGAGCAATGCACATGTGTGGTGCATGCACATGGGTTGGTTCCCACCTGAACTTCTATGTGTTCAAATTGGACTCAGTTGTTCCGCTATGAGCGAGTCGGCTCAAAATGGACTTGGTGTCTAAGATCGTAGACACGCGCACATTTTAGGATTGTTTAACATATTATTGCATATATGTCAAAGTAACCCGTTTCGATCTCTTCAATTTTGGAATATCTCCACCATTACTTTGTTTCCAAGCGAAAATTGTGTTCCTCTCTCTCTCTCTCTCTCTCTCTCTCTCTCTCTCTCTCTCTCTCTCTCTCTCTCTCTCTCTCTCTCTCTCTCTACCATCAAGTCCAAAAGAATCATTTCTTATTCCCTATTGGGGACGCCCTACCTCACTCCATAAGGGTAAGATAAATAGTGTGTTTAACACTTCCTCGCATTTATTACAAAAAAAAAACTAAATTTCAAGAGATATTTACATAAAACAAATAGAACTCAAAATCATCTTCAATGCGTTATAAATAGATGAAAATTTAACTTTTCTCTTGCTTGTTTTGCTACCTAAATTCCTAGCTACTCAAGGGAGGCTTTGATTTCAATCAAACTAGTTTGAATGGGATGAGAAAATTCGTATGGTTTATGATTAGTTACAGAGGAGGAGGATGCTACAAAGAATATGAAAAAAATGGAGAGAAGTAAAGAGAAGAGAGAGAGGAGGGGTGGTGGTGGGAATCTCATGTGTGTATGTATCTTAAGAGTGGGAGATTTATATGGAAATCTCCTCTATATTTGTTAATGCTTCTTTGGAAAAGTTCTCCAAACCTATGTTGGTGTTTTTTAAGCGCTTATAATAAATCGTATTGCACTCAGTATTTGGTTAAGTTGCCTAGATAATTGACACATGATATGCGTGGCATTATGTCAAATGGGAGGTAATGTAAAGAAGAGGTTGATGGGTGTCGTGTCACCTTGACAAGGAACCTTGATAAGGATTTTTGCATAAATGGATTATGGATAAGATAATTGACAAGGTTATGATCCCATTAGCATGGTAGATCATATTACCTCTCTTTGGAAGCTAGTTTCAAATGGTGGTGGTAATGATGGAAGCCACCATCATGTAGTGATGTTCATGGTTGGTTGAATTTGGTCAATGATGTTGATGGCGAGGTAGTCATTTGATGGCGAGGTAGTCATTTGATGGGAGGCTAGTCAGGTGTCGGGTTTATGAGGCAAAGACTTTAGGTTCTCCTTTAAGTAGACTAAAACTCCATCCCAATTCTTAAGCTTTGTCTCCAACTCATATGCTTGCTTCTTATCTTTGCTTTCTTCATTCTCTAACGCTTTCTGCTTTCTTCAACACTCTTTTGTTGCTTCCCTTGACATGTTTCCTTGAGCTGTATTAAAGCAAATAGTTGAGGTGCTACGACTGTAAGCTTTAGTCTTGAACATGTGATTGGTCATGTAGACTTCAAGTCTTCACAAATAGAAATCATGATTCAAAAAGATATAAGAAATAAAATTAAAAAAAAGAACTAAAATATCTAATTGTATCGTTCATACCATCATTGATTGCTATGATTTACAGGCCCAAGTATACATCTCCTTCTTGCTCTTAGGAAATTTGCTATTTAGAAAGTCAAGGAATCATGGGCATCTCTTGTGTATCCCTGCATCCCAAAGGTCTCAAAGTTGTTAATGTGTATACATGGTGCTCTCGTGTCATGGATTGTGCCGCTCATTTATGATGGCAGGCATATCTGCAATATATTTCTCCGCATGGCACTTACGAATCCATCTACATATAATTGTTTCCATCCAGTTTCCAAATATAAGAGCACAATAAAGTAGTAAGTAAGCTTTGTAGAATGTTATGCACCTGAACATAGAATGCTTGGTAGATTTGATGACATCAGGGTTTGAAGCTACCACACCTTGTTTCTTCAAGGATCCCACTATTTTCTCAAATAGGTTCCCAAAATACAGTCTCTTAAGATTAGCGAGGTCCTCTTGAAATGTATATGGGAAAATTATCTTGTACTTTTCTGTTATTTCTACAAGGACAGCCACACCTTGTGCTCCAATCTCATACCATATGACTTCTCTTCTTAGCCAATCTCTAAATAAACTTACATTTGCTGCATTACCATTGAAATTATTATTCAAACAAAATACAGTGCTTTGTATATATAAAGAAAAAAGGGGAAGTAATTTTTACTTACTTTTAGGGATTTGTAAGTCCTTTAGCCTATGCGAATCACATTAATCAAAATATCTAAAATCTGTGCTTTCTGGTCATTTGGCAATGTGCTAGATGCTAAGCTATACAATCTATCCTCTGTCAAATAATGTGGTTTCTCATCCCAATTAACTTACACTAGTCGTCTGTAACACAACACCAAAATTAACTTACACTAGTCGTCTGTAACACAACACCAAAATTAAACCACAACATTAAAACCATAAAATGTTGTTGCCTAGAGGGAAGAGTGTAGGTTTTCTTACTCAAAGAAACCATCTCCTTGTGCAGGGTTTATAATCATCGCTAGCTGCCTAGTAGCATGCCTTCACTTTCTTTCATCTTTATAAAGTGCCGTTCTCCATTTTTGTTTGAACTCATTTGCTGGAAAGCTATCTACTACTAGGGATCAATATCTCGGGTGGCTGTAAGCTACTCATCCTATTATTCACATGTTATAACATTAGTTTGACAATATGTTTTCTAGTCCAAGCGCCCCAATGAGGCACACTTTGTCCACAAGAGATGAAGAAACATCGCCCACTTCATTCATCCAATGGCAAAAAAATTATGAGTTATGATGATGAAAGATAAAACATACTGTACTTGGACCTTCCCAATTCAAAGAGACAAGATATATTTTCTCGTAATGTATACATTTCCTTACCTGTTTAAGCAAGCTATGACTGTGAGGGCCTCCCCCTTGCTATCCTCATTGAATTCAATAAGGACAACGTCAACACGTGGATGTCTTGATACAACATTCTTGAATGCTACAGTTAATGGCAAATCTAATTAGTTCTAAAACCATTTTAAAAAACTTAACACTGCGTTCAAAAAGTTAGCAATTTAAGATGACTCACATTTGCTAATCTCCTCCATCCATGAGATAACATGATTTTTGTCCACACAAAACATCTTGTTGGTCATAAATGCTCACTCCATGCCTTTGATCACATTCTCAAACTCCCTGTTTTTCATTCGCCATATGTCATCCCATGCACTAACATCATCTTGAGTTACTTCTCTAACAAGATTATGGGATGACAAGATAGAGAAAATAAACCTGCATCATCGATCGTCAACATAGCCATTTGTATAGAATTCCCCTGCCAACTTCTTGTACCTAAACTGCACTCTACACACACAGGTTGTGCTTGGTAGCCATATATTTGCCTTATGCAAGATTTGGTATAAAAAGTGGATAACAATTACCTTTACTCTGTTTAGATTGTTTTGTAGGAGTTCTAGTCGCAAAACGAGTTGCATGTGTCACCATGAAGTGGTCTTCATTCTTGCCTTCTTCTTCAGTTCCCTCCTCCACCTCTCCTACTCATTTATTTCTTTCATGGATTTTGAAGAAGTACCTTTTTTTGAAGACTTAGAATATCAACCTCTCCTACTCATTTATTTCTTTCATGGATTTTGAAGAAGTACCTTTTTTTGAAGACTTAGAAGATCAACTTGGATTTCTTCGTGGAGGAGCCCAATCATCATCATCTTCTTCTTGCACTATTTTCCTCCTCTTCTTCGTACTTGTCACATCTTGGCTTGCTTGTCTGGCAAGAGTGCTCATTAAGCGTTGTGCACACTTTCGATGTGGGGTTTCCTTTGATGTGTTTGGATCAATCTAAACACATCGACATATGCAAGACAAATTACAAAGGTGGGAGAGAGAGATAACAACACTTACGCAATCTCTTGATGGCCATACAATGATGTAGCCTTTGGTTTGAGTTAACGTGAGGATATCACCATCTTTGAGGGAAAAAGGAAGAGATACTTCTCCCACTTTGACATCTTCAATCGACACGCCAACATGCCCAGGCAGCAAACGAATTCCATGGATAGTATCCACAGTGGGGTTTATGTGCAACACGGTCCTAGTAGCCACTTTGGTACCATTGAACATTAAGAATACCATGTCCCTCTTTCGAGTTGGGAACGCTCCAATTAGAAAAGTGGATAAGCAAGAGACGAGAAAGAGAAGTAAGAGATTGCTAAATAAGACCTCTTGGAAGGAGATTGGAAGAGGAAAGAAAGAGACCAAGCAAACAAAGTGAACAAGAAAGAAAGAGACCAAGAAGATATAAATAAAGGAAGAGGAGATATAAATAGAGAAAAAGATATAAATAAAGAGAGATAAAAATAGAGATTTAAAAAAAAGATAAAATAAAAAAAAGAAACAAATTTTAGGGTTTTGGAAATTAACTGAGAAGAAAAAATTAAGAGAAAGAAAAAGAGAGACTAGGGGAGGCATTAGAGAGAGAAGGGAGATGTAAAGAGAGAGAGGAAAGAGGTGTTAGAGAGACAAGGGAGATGTAAAGAGAGAGAGGGAAGAGGTGTTAGAGAGAAAGAGAGGGAACAGAGAAGAGGGAAGGCATTTGAAAAAGAGAGAGAGAGAGAGAGAGAGAGAGAGAGAGAGAGAGAGAAAGAGGCGAAAGAGATAGGAGAGGGGAAGAGTTGAGGCAAGAGAGAGAGAGAGAGAGGTGGTGGCCCTAAGTGAGGGGAGGGTCCCCTCACTAAGGGTGACCGCCCTTAGTGGAGGGACACCTCACTAAGGGCAACATCGCCCTTAGCGGGGGGACCCTCAAGGGCAACATCACCCTTAGCGGGGGGACCCTCCCCTCAAAAGGGCGATGTTGCCCTTCGTGAGCGACCCTCCCCTCACTTATTACGAACGACCGCATCTCTCTCTCTCTCTCTCTCTCTCTCTCTCTCTCTCTCTCTCTCTTTCTCTCAACCTCTCAACCTCTCGACATCGCCCCTTAGTGAGGGGACCCTCCTTCACTAAGGGCGACCTTCTTGAAAAAGTAGAATTAGTTTTTTGGTTTTATTTAAAATAAAAAAAAGTTTTTTTGGTTTTAAAAAGTAGAAATAATAAAAAAAGTTTTTCATTTGTTTTTATCCTAATAAAATGAGAGAGAGAGAGAGAGAGAGAGAGAGAGAGAGAGAGAGAAAGATATTGATCTGGTGAGAGAGGACAAGGAAAAATGAGAGGAGAAAGGGGAGGGGGAGGGGGGGAGAGAGAGAGAAAGAAAGATATTGATCTGGTGAGAGAGGACAAGGAAAAATGAGAGGAGAAAAGGGAGGGGAGAGGGGAGAGAGAGAGAAGACACCTCACCTGCTGAGTGAAGAGGAGGCTTACAGTAGCAAGTATGATTTTTAGAGTAAGTTGATGTATTTAAAAGATAGTTGCATTTAAACAAAAAGAGAAGGCTTTGCATCGCATCCATTAAAAGTGATCGTAAAAAAGGAGACATTATTACTCAACATTTCATATATTAAATGGAATAGTCATCCAAAAATTATGATTTTAATCACAACAGTATGACCCCACCACGTACAAATTACATGTACTCATGAAAATCCAAGAAGATAACTAAACAAGTAATTATTTATGAGAGTTAGTTATGTAAGCATTTATTATTAAATATAATTATTAAAAATTAATCTTAGATTTTGTATATTAATTACACTATTTATAATGATTCGAGAATGTTTTTATGTTTGTCATAAATATTTTTTTTAATGAATATATTTTAAAAAAATATTCTAATATGTATAGATTTAGTGTTTAAAATTTGAATTCATTTTCATTAGTTTGTTGTGTGTTTGTAAGTTGATTTTGTGAGATATAGTACTTGACAAATAGAGATGTCTTTCTCTCCTATCTTCTTTTAGTATGTATTTTTCTCTATTACTGACATGGAGAACACAACTTTTTACATTTTTGAAAAAGGTTTGGAGAGTGATCCTATTGTTAAAACTGTGCAAGGAAGTTTTTATATTACGAAACCTGATGATTTAAATGGAATGTTATGTCCTCATTCTAGATTGAAAGTTTTTGCAATCAATCCACAAGATGATGGTGTAGATCATCTTATATCTATCCAGTCAGCTAGATCCACTGGAGAGGAACCATGTTATATCTTTGATAAAGATGTAACAATAGAATACCTTGTTGTTCCAATATTAGGAAAGTCAAGCAACACTATAGCAAGTACACCAAAGCAAGTCATTATTGATCTTACAATAGAAGATTCTCCCACATGTACACCACCTCAAAAGAGTGTCATCAAATACTTATTGTCTGAGGAATCTCATGCAGGTGTTCTTCGTAGAATGTTATTAGCAAGCACACATATTGAGAAGATAGATGAGATTCCTCAAATCTATAACGGTAATGTGGCTTTTGAGTTACTGAATGTATGTGATCCGTCATCCTCTCCAATGAAAGGAATGGAGCAAGCACATGATGGCCACCATTGTTGGGTGAAACCTGTAGAGAGTCACGTGAAGTTTCTCAGAGTAGTACAAAGAGTTCCCGTGGAGGCTTATTTGAGTGCACTTATGTCTTGTGTGGAAGTAAAACTATGAAATGACACATCAAATACAACATCGTGGATTGGTAAGCTTATTATCTTGGCTCAATTTCAGTAAACCTTGATTAATAAGAGTATTTATTAGGACTTTGTAATTTTTTAAATAATAGGCAAGCTCAAACTGAAGTTTCCCTCACTGGGCTTAACAACAGATGTGTCTAGCTTGTTTCTATTGCAAGGACAAACCTATATGTAGAAGAATGTGTGGTGCTACAGTGTCCTATGGTATGCCTATGCTGACCCATATATGACCAAATTGATGATACATTAAGGGGAACATTTGCATGAGGTGCAAAGGGGCACATCAAGGCAAACATTGCAAAAGATAAGAGAACTTGTGCAAGAGGCAGTTTTAGAAATGGCTACAAGTGGTCCAAGGAAGATACAAATGGATATCACCAAACAACCTATATTGGATACAGTTGTCAGGAAGCATATGAAGGTTGGATCAAATATTAGCAACATGGAGTTGTCGCTATTATTGAAACACATGCATTTCCTAATTCAATGTCAAAGGTAATGTTGATTCCATATTTTTTTTATTATTCTTGTCAACTTAAGTTTACATAGTTTGTTAAGCTGTCCAATTCTCTTGTAGATTCAGGAGGATGATACGTGCTTCTAGGACCAACGATTCAGTGCAAGGAGCAGAGTCTAGTATCCTAGAATTGAAGAGACAATGCACTTTTGAGTTCTTTAATGGTAGTCATTTTCTTGGGCGTCACAGTGGTGTTACATGTTTAAAATGTCAACCACATAGGGCCCGCATTAGTTTAGGTTTTGTGGTGCAAAAAGGCTTTTCCAAACCAAATTTTTCAGCTTCATGGTTAATAGAGCCAACTGGAGGGCAATTAGGACAGTCTATAATAATGGACCAAAGAATATATTGGAAGGTCATGAGCATTCCTATATTTTTCATTGGGGACAAAGCTTGAACATCCATACAGTACATATGTAGTCAGAAATTTTCAAGAAGAGCATAAGCGACTATGCCATCGCGAGTGGAGATGTAAAAGAACATCTGAGAATCACGACAGAGGCTCGTAGTCTTTGGAGCAAGATGTTAGCAGATGAGCCTATTCCAACAATTGGTATCAGAGCAGGCATCGGCTCCTAGGGCTATGTCGCTAGCACCCTCCGACTCACGTTCTCCGATTGAGGTGAGCTTTCACGAGTGCTTGCAGGTCCCTATACTCTTTAGACCAACCTGCAGGGTCACGCATTCTCAGAAACTGCATCTGAGGTCATTTCGGGCTCCGTTTTTGTATTACAAGTTATGTATAGGTGTTTTTGTCATTTTGTGCAAAAATTTTGAAAGTGCAGTTTTCTACAAAAAAAACAGGCATACGTATTCTATTGTGGACTGTGCTACATAGCACGAGTTGTTTTCTGTGCAGTCTTTGCTTCATTACAGGTAGCATTTGCATCAGTTTCAGTCAGTGGCCATGGCTAATAATCGCAATGATGTATTTCACATGTTGTCTGCTATGATGACAAACTGGATGGAGACAGCAACTACCCACTTTGACCATACATGATGCAGCATGTTTTGGTTGCAAAAAGAGTGTGGAACATTGTGCAAGGTATGGATGTACGTCCAGGTTCTGTGGATGTAGGATCTGTTGAGGATGTTGCAGGTTCTAGTAGCTCTACTGTTGCTGCTATTTTACCCACTGCTGAACAAGCTCATTGGGATGGTAAAGATGCGTAGGCTCACGCCTTGATTGCACTTTCTGTTAAATGTAACATCACTCCTCATATTCGTTTAGCTAAAATAGCAAAACAGGCTTGGGATATTCTAGTTGGTTTGTATGTAGGTCGTAATAACAACGAGGTAAAACAGGCTTGGGATATTCTAGTTGGTTTGTATGCAGGGCATAAAATAACGAGGCAAAAATCTCTTACATGCATAAAGAGCTAGAATCGAAGATTATGTAGAAAAATGATGACATGAATGTTTTTCTTGCTGCGATTAAAGATCTCAAGGATAGTTGATCTTTGCAGGGGTGAGATTATTCCTGATCATTCTCTTGTGCAGACTGTTCTTGATGCTTTACTTGAGTCGTATTAGACTTTTGCTTCCACGTGGAGACTTGTTACTGAGGACAGACCTGATGTTATCAAGTATGATACTTTAGTCAACAAGCTCTTGCAAGAAGCACAGTCCAGGCAAAACAGGGCTAGCAGTGTGCAGTTGATCAAGCATTTGTTGCTGCCCAGCTGAGAAGAAGTGGTAAGGCAGCCCCTTCCACTGTTTCTTCTCCTATTAGTAGGTCTGCAACTTCTTCTCCTTCCATAGGTAGCAACAATAGGTCTGAGAAGGCTCTTGATAAAGGCAAGAAAAAGATTAGATGCAACTATTGTAAGGCAACTGATCATGTCATTAAGAATTGCCCTAAGCTAAAGGCTAAAGAGGCAAAGAAGAAAGAGTCAAATGCAGCCACAATAGCAGATGCTTCTACAAATGCAGCCACAATAGCGGATGCTTCTACAAATGCAGATTCTACAAATGTTGTGCAGGATATAGAATGGGCATTTAGCGTGTATTGCCAGTATGACCCATCTAGACATGATGCATGTTTGGCAGTTTTTGTTAACTCTGATGTATGGTATTTTGACAGTGGTGCTACAAAGCACATAACCTTGCATCGTGATATATTCACTTGTCTTGAGGCTATCCCTAATGGGAATACTGTCACATGTGCCAATAATGTTTCTTACCCAGTAAAATTATGCTTACTGCTGCAAATGGCAGCGCTTTCACACTTTCAGATGCTTTGTATGTGCCAGGGATAAAGAAGAATCTATTGTCTGTCTTTGCGCTTTTGCTAGACTTAGACTTGTAGTCAAATTTGTGGATGACAGATGTACTGTTCATGATTTGACTTCTGGTGATACGATTATTGCATCTGGCATCTTGTTTTGTGGGCTGTATAGGCTCAATTCTTATGACAAGTGTGTGGAAGATTCAACAAATGCAGTTTTTGATGAAAAGGCAGTTTCAGATGCAAAACATGCTCGTTTTGGTCATCTGAACTTTGCTAGTTTGCTGCGTTTGCAGAAATTTGATATAGTTGCTTCATTTCCCCCTCTTGAGGCACCATTGAAACATGTTTGTGAAGGCTGTATTTTGGGCAAAATGCAGCGTTCTGCGTTTCCAAAGGATGGTTCTGTGCTGGACACTCGCAAATTGCAACTTGAACCTCTTCTCTTTTATCATTTTTGTTGCCATTCTTGATGTCACGAATGATTTTAGTTGCTTTGCTGTACATAGTGATGTATGTGGGCCTATGCAAACTTTGTCATTTGGTAAGCACTTATACTTCATGACTTTCTTTGATGATTACTCAAGGCATGCATGGGTATATCCACTGAAGGCAAAGTCATTTGGTAAGCACTTATACTTCATGACTTTCTTTGATGATTACTCAAGGCATGCATGGGTATATCCACTGAAGGCAAAGTCCGAAGTGTTTTTGTGCTTCAAACAGTTTTTGCTTATGGTTGAAAATGTATCCAATTGTACTGTGGGCACCCTGTTCTGATCGAGGGAGGGAGTACATGTCTAAAGAGTTTGATGCATTTCTAGCTAGTCATGGGATAAAACACCAATGTACAGTGCTGTTTATCCCTCAGCAAAATGGTGTTGCTGAGAGGAAAAACAAGTCACTTATGGAGATGGCACGATGTATGGTCAAGAGCCAAGCTTTGCCACATGCATTTTGGCTTGAGGCTGTCATGTGTGTTGCATATGTACTCAATAGGTGTCCCACTAAGGCCTTGCAGTCTGTTACTCCATATGCAGCTTGGCATGGCAGGAAGCCTTCTATTGGTCACTTGTGTGTCTTTGGCTGCTTGGCCTATGCTTTAGTGCCTATGCAACAATGTAGAAAATTGGATGATAAGGCTGTCAAATGCATTTTTGTTGGTTACACTGCTGAGAGCAAGGGTTACATATTGTATCATCCACAGTCAAAGCGTATCTTGATTAGTCGAGATGTTGTTTTTGTGGAAGATAGTGTGCAGCCTTTGTTATCATGTACCAAAGAGATAGGTGTGAGCTCACGGGATGTATTTGATATGTTGTTGCCTCTCTTTACAAGTGTGAGCTCACGGGATGTATTTGATACGTTGTTGCCTCTCTTTACAGGTGGGAATTCAAATGTAAGTCCTAATGAGGCAAATAATCAGCCTATGCAGATTTTCAACGACATCATAGATTAGCCTATTTCTGATGCAGATTTACAGGATGTAATTTATGAGGATAGGGCTGAAAATGAGCAGGCTAGAGGTATGCCTAAATGGCTGGCGTAAACCTTGCGTGATAGTAAAATTGATGCACCTATGTCTAGTCGTACTCGTTCAGGTTTTCAGCGTGCCTCTTATGCATCAGATTGTTATGCTTTGGCTTTGTCTAGTATGTGTGAAGAGGAAGAACCTCTTTCATTTGATGAGGCACAAAAATCAAAAAATTGGTTGGCTACAATGCAAAGTGAATATGATGCTATAATGAAGATGGTACATGGTCTTTGTGTGATTTGCCTATTGGTAAAAGGTCATTGGATGTAAGTGGGTTTTTAAGTTGAAACGAAAGCCAGATGGCAGTGTTGATCGCTATAAGGCTAGACTTGTTGTTGCAAAGGGTTATGCTCAAGAAAAGGGCATTAATTTTGATGAGACCTTTGCTCCCACTTGTCGTATGACTACCATTCGTAGCATTTGTGCATTGGCAGCTCATAATGGTTGGAATGTACATCAATTGGACATAAAGACTGCATTCTAGAATGGAGATTTGCATGAGGAGGTGTATGTATTGCAGCCTCGTGGTTTTGTTCAAAGAGAGCAGGAAAACAAAGTGTGCAGGTTGAAAAAGGCTTTATATGGTTTAAAGCAAGCTCCACGAGCTTGGTATGAAAAGATACATGCATATTTGACTGCACATGATTTTCAAAATAAAACATGTGGATGATGTACATCTAATCATTGCTCTCTATGTCGATGACATGCTGCTCACAGGACCAAATGAGAGTCATATTACTGATTTTAAGGCTGATTTGAATGCCTCTTTTGAGATGTCAAATTTGGGGCATTTGCATCATTATCTGGGGATACAATTTAAACAGTGTGATGGAGGTATTGCTTTGTGTCAGACAAAGTATATTGAGACATTGTTGCGAAGATTTGGCCTTGAAGACTGCAAGCCTATTGCTACTCCAATGGAGATAGGTTTGAAGTTGAGTGTTCATGATGCTGGAGATCACTTTGATGTCACACTCTATCATCAGACAGCTGTTGGTTGCCTCATTTATGTATGCATTATGAGGTCGGACATTCAGTTTTTGCAATCTCACAGGTGAGCAGGTTTATGCATAGCCTAGGGTCTTAGCATTGGCAGTTAAATGCATCTTTCACTACTTGAGTGGCACCATACATCTTGGGTTGTTTTATCCCAAGGGGGGATCATTGCCGCCAAATTTACATGCTTTTTCGGACTTAGATTGGGCTGGTTGCTATGACACAAGAGTGTCCACAAGTGGTTTTTGTTTCATGCTCGGTAGCTCATGCATATCTTGGTTGAGCAAGAAGCAACCTACTGTGGCCACTTCTAGTTGTGAAGCTGAGTACAGGAGGGCAGCTTTCATAGCTACAGTTGAGTGTGTGTGGCTCAGACGGCTTATTGGCTGACTTGGGTGTTGGACAGGAGTCTGCCACCTCTATCTACACTGACAGTCAAAGCGCATCGGCAATTGCGAGAAACCGAATTTTTCATGCTTACACAAAGCACATTGAGGTGCATTATCACAATGTCAGGGAGAGACTCTCAGCAGGAGAGATCAGCTTGGCATATGTGCCAACACAGGACAACCTCCTCGATCTTTTCACAAAGGCGCTTCCTCGTGAGAAGTTTGAAGCTTTCTACAAAGCTTTGGGCTTGCTCCCCTTTGTGGACTAATCTACTTCAGGCATGGCACTTCCCTATACATGAGTGCCAGCTCTCGTTCACCATCACTCCCAGGGGGGATTTGTTGCCATATATATAGGTCTTGATGTGTGTGAACACACTTAGGTCCGTCGCGGGGCACTTTTTCCCTCTTTAGGAGATTTTTTCCCCCGGCTTGTATATACGCCCATATTTCTAGGGCTAACTTATCTTTTGCACATTGACACAATCTAATACACTATGTGTTGTGTGCATTCTTGCTTCTTCTTCTCCAAGCTTTGTGTGCTTTTCTGCAACCCTAATTCCAACATGCCCTTTTCTCATCGTCCCACTGCTATATTATCCACAATTACCTCATCTGTAGGTTGATTTGTGGGCTGAAATTCAAGTTGATTTTTAGCCAATATAGGCTGATTAGCAGCATCTTGTTGAGCATTCATTTTCTCCACATATGGTTGCCCAACATTGTACAAAAATAGGAGTGTATCAAAGATGTCATGTGAGCATCCTTTTGTTGTTTTTTGCATAAAACCGAGGCTAAAGGGATCTCTCAACAAAAACATCTCTACTTCCCAAAATTTACTTTGTTGCACCAGATGAGAGAGTTTACACCCTCTTTGCTTTTTGAGTTGTATCCCACAAAAATGCATTTTACTACCTTATCATCTAGCTTATTATGTTGTTGCTCAGGTACAAAAGCATAAGAAAGGCAACCAAAAACATGCAAGTGAGACATGGAAACACTTCCTACCATTCCAAGATTTATAAGGGATAATTATCTAGAAGGCTGACAAGCATTTAATGTACAAACAAGAGGATAATGCCACTCTAGAGGCAAGGGAGCCAAAGAGGACGAGGAGAATGCCACTCTAGAGGCAAGGGAGCCAAAGAGGACGAGGTGTATGGTAAAAAAATCAAAGTGGCAATAGCATAGAGTGCTATTATTGTGGTAAACCAGGTTATATAACAAAGGAGAGTTATTAAAAGCAGAATGATCTCAAAATTGGGAAGCTGCACAACAAGGGAACTATGCATCTTCAAGCAAGCAAGGTGAGGCTAGAAGTGAGCTATTATTATGGTAAACCAGGCTATATAACAAAGGAGATTTATAAAAAGTAGAATGATCTCAAAAGTGGAAAGCTACACAACAAGGGAACTATGCATCTTTAAGCAAGCAAGCCAAAGCTAAAAGTGAGCAGCTTTTTATGTATGCTTAGTTCCATGACTGCAAATGTAAGGAACCCTAGATATGATGATATTTTGATTCAAGTGCTTCTAACCACGTGACCAGTTAGGATGCAAAAAATGGAAAAACCAGGGTATGTGGAAACAGGTGATGATATTTGCACATCCTTTTGCACATGTTGGTAAGGTGCCATTGTCTATGTAGGATGGAAAAATGACGTACTTGGATGATGTACTTCATGTTTCAAATATTAGAAAGAGCCTATTGTCTATTGGATAAATGGTTGATCATGGTCTAAGTGAGGTTTAACCCTCATGGCTATTATGTAGAAGATTTCAATAACTAGTACTGTGTGGTTGTAAAGGGCAATAGAATTGGTAGAATATTAAATATAAACATGCATAAAGTGAAGGGTATAATATAGCTGTGATTGAAGAAATTGACATTTGGCATAAGCATATTGGTCATGTCAATATTCACGTGGCTGAAAAATATGCAAGCCCAAAGCATTGTTACAAGTTTGTTGAAGTTCAAAGTAGATGGAATACACAAAGTATGCAAAGCATGCCAATTAGGAAAACAATGTAAGCATACATTTCCATATGATAGGAATGCGAATCAAAGACCATTGTATGCAAAACCCGTAATTATGCTTATATGGTCAATGTCATACTACATGAAATGGAGCCCACATGTTTTGAGGGGGCACTTGGACATAAACATTGAGAAGTTACAGTGGATGAAGATATGTATGCATGGATGCAAATGAGACATGGGAGTTAGAGCCTTTGCCTACCTAAGGAGAAGAAGGCAATCAGATGTAAGTGGGTCCATAAAGTAAACTAAATTTCAGATGGGTCTGTGAGCAAGTGTAAGGCAACATTGGTAGCAAAGGGATATGCATGGACCTATGGTATTGATGCAATCATTGCTATGGTTTTTGCCAACTAAAAAATGGCCTTTACATTAGATGGATATAAAGAATACATTTCTACATGGTGATTTACAAGAGGAGGTCTACATGGTGATTTACAAGAGGAGGTCTACATGGTGTGGCCACCACCAGGATATGAGGACCATGCACACTCAGAGTTTATTTGTAGATTTATTAAAGCCTTGTATGGCTTGAAATAGACAACTAAAGAATGATCAAACAAGGGAAGGGTCTAGGTAAGCTACGATACGTCTTGGGTATAGAGGTGATAAGATCACATGATGGGATTTAGCTATTACAGAGGTAGTATCCCATACTTAGACATGTGCCGTCTAAGTATGGGATGATAGGTTATAAGCCAATCTCAGTGCCATTGGAGTAGAGCACAAAATTGGCTACTGTAGATACATGTGATCTTTTAGAGGACCCTACTATATATATGTGTATTGTAGGGACTTTGATATACATGTTGTCCAAGTATGGGATGATACGTTTAAAGCTAATCTTAGTGCCATTGGATCAAAACACAAAATTGGCTGTAGATACATGTGATCTTTTGGAGGACCCAACTATGGATAGGTGCATTGTAGTAGGGATTTTGATTTACATGACTATTCCCAAGACAGATTTGAGCTATGATGTTGGATTGGTAAGTTAGTTTATGTAGGTCCCAAGTAAGCCACACTTAGATGCGACTAGGAGGGTACTGGCTTGTGCAAACACTTAATCTAATCATGCAATCTTCAAAATTAATCTCGTGGTGTGCCTTTTATAGACAAGTGGTGATCGCACATGTAAAATATACAATGTTAGCATTTTTTATGTCAATAGAGAAATGAAGTAATGGTTGCCAATGGATGGCATCAACACCAGAGAGGTGTCCAATGAGGGTTAACATGCCCCCCTTCCTGATGTAGATCCTGTCCTTGGAATATGTCAATGAAGAGGTTGTTTACTGGTTGCATGTTGTCGGCATTGGAAGGTTTACTGGTTGCATGTTGTCGGCATTGGAAGGTTTTGGGAGATCTGCAAGAAGGCAACATGGTACAATGAGTAAGGTGTTCGTGTAGAAACATCAAGCATAATTCAAACATCAATCAGGCAAATGAGGAAAGATTTTTGCAACTGGTCTAGTTAAGACAAGGGTAATATTAAGGCTAGTCCAAATTCGATCTAAATTATGATAGAACAAAAAGCATATTTTTAGTTATGACCTTAGTCTCGACACACTATCACTTTGGTGAAACCATCTCTAGCTATTATCTAGCCTCATAAATGAAATTGCTAAGTGATTATTATAAGCGTTCGTTTTGATTCTAAAAATACAAAAGTAGAGCACCACCCTATAGAGACCCAAAGCAATGGTCCAGAGATCTCATAAGGTTTTTTTTTAAGCCCTTTATTGATAGGTTTTTAGCCACAAGGTTCCATCCAATAGAGATAAAGTCTATGGTCCCAAGGCTCCATTTTAAAAAAAAAAACCAGTTTCACTGTCACAATTCACCTAGAAGGCTCTATTCTAACTAAAAAGGGCACACTAAGGAAGGTGGAGTACTTGGTATACTCCTTTGTCTCTTACTCTAAGGTCAATCTTAGGGAGGATTGAACGAGGACCAAAGCCTAAAGGGTTATCCAAGTAATAACTAGAAAATTGATAAACCAGTTACATAACAATGCAAGCAAGCACTCAAACACACACTAAATGGAGAATCGTAAAAAATATTGAAACAATAGCAAAAGGTAAGGATAGGTTAGAATACACCTGGGCAACGAGGAAAATCCTATCCATTGCACGTCCACTGTAAGTTATAAATCTGGATCTGGCCTACATAACTGTACCTCAATAACCTGTAAATAAAACTCATCTAGGAAGCTCATCGTCAGATAACCACAAGTCTCAAAAGTTAAAGCCTCGTAAGATAAATTATAAATTTCATGACGTCGAACTTTGAGTTGTTACTCATGCATTAAAATTAGGGAGACGTTACTTGCTTGGTCAGAGATTCACTTTGGTGACATACCAATAAAGTTTGAAAAGGATATTTACCATAATGATCTCAACATGCATCAAAGAAGATGGATCCAAACTTTGCAAGAGTTTGACTTTGAGATAAAGTACAAGTATTGGAAGGAGAATGTAGTTGCTAATGCTCTAAGTCTCAAAAGGTTTCCTTGTTAGCAATAATAACTATGATCCTCAATCCTTTTGCTTTCTGAGATAAAAGAGAAGATTAGGATAAAAGAGGTCTTCACCTCGACTATAACTTTGTTGAAGAAGGAGAGCAAGACTCCCCAAGAGTTAAGTTTAGGGATACAAGGTTGAAGACGGTTGTTTATACTTTAATATTCACATGTATGTCCCAAAGAGGTGATTTAGTCAAAACTCACCATAACCTTATTATTAGACATCTTGGATATATAAAGACATTCATGGCAATCAAAAGGATATATATTATTAGACATCTTGAATATATAAAGACATTCATGGCAATCAAAAGGAGTTACTTTTGGCTTGGATTGAAAAGGGATGAATTAAATCATGTATGACATGTTGAAATATAAGTGAATAGGATGTGTGCGGGAACAAGCCCTTAGTAAGAGGCTGTAAAAGAGAATCTGTAAATGTGAGAGAAGCTGTGAAAAGGTGAGAAGTATCTACTGGGAGAGAATAAAGGGTAGCATGAGAAGATTTAGAAGGTGTGGAGATATTCTGGGAAGAGGTGGAGAAAATCAAGCAAAAGAGGTGGAGTGAATCAAGGAGAGAGATCAATGGGATTAGATGCTTGGATGTAAACTCTATAAATTGAGGCATTGGCCTAATGAGAATTTGCTAATTTTTTATTATCCATGCCCACATTAAGCTATCAATTAATTGCTCACTAATCATGTCCTAATTATCATCTAATCTCTTTTCTAATGATGTTGATTCTAGCATTTTATCCACCATAGCTCATCACATTGCTGCAAATTTAACATGGAATCAGAGCCTAGCTTAGAATCCATCAAATATATGAGCCCATTATCTTGCTAATCACCTAGCTAATCCGAATTTGTAGATAATCAAGTTTTTTTACCTCTTTTTCAACCCCTAGCTAGTGGAGGAGCTCTCTCTCCCTTCACACATAAAATTGACCCAAACCCTTTTGGCCAAGCATAGCCATACCCCTTTTACTTCAGCCCGAAGAATACTTAGCTCAAGATTACCCTCAGTTTGACGAGATAAGGACATCTCAAATCTTCAAGTAGGGAAGAATGTAAGATCCCTCTTACCCTATATTTTATGCAAACTATAGATTTAGAGAGAGAAAATTGAAATAAATGATGAAAATTATCAATAGTTGAGGAACAAAATTTTAAAAATAAATTTAGCCTATAGAAATTAGTTATAGTGAGTGTACCCAAATTTTTAAGCTCAAAAAAATTAAATGAGAGCCTTGGGGCCTATGTGCACGTGTATGTACAACCCTGGCAGTAATGGTGGGTAATTAATGAAAATGAGGAAATTTTAAGAAATGGATCCCAAAAATGAGTCCAGCACCAATCACCCTAGTGTAAATATTCAACATAAAATATTATGGTTATCCCTGAGAAAATAATTAAAGGTCCACCTTAGGCAACAAGTGTGCACATTAATTAATAAAATCTCCTAAGGTTAGATGGATTAAGTTCCAAAACCATGGTATGGTAAACTGCTAAGGGTAGATTTTGTTAGGTGGAAAGCTAAAAAACCATAGAGTGGTAAGGGATAAGTAGTTTTTCAAAAGTGGGATATCATGCATATCTCTAATAGATAACTTTAGTACATGCAGGCCCATGCAAATTGATAAGCCTTAGTCCATAGCTAAAAAACCATAGAGTGGTAAGGGATAAGTAGTTTTTCAAAAGTGGGATATCATGCATATCTCTAATAGATAACTTTAGTACATGCAGGCCCATGCAAATTAATAAGCCTTAGTCCATAGCACACAATTAACTACTATAGCCACCGTTTTAACTAATTGAGAATCACCCAAACTCAACCCGCAAGAGGATCCAACCCAACATTATCTAGTTGAGCCCACAAATGGGATGGAGGATAGCCAACCACTTGGCAAAAGGCTAGTTGGGCAAATTAACTAGTTGAGCCCACAATCGGATGGAGGCTAAACAGACACTTGGTAGAGGGCCCGTTGGGCATTTATAGGGGATAGTTGGCCTATAAAAATTCCCCCTCCCTCCCTCGTGCAAAATTTGTGATTTTTTTATTAGAAGGATAATCATCATTAAAGTGCTCTAATCTAGATTTTACATATGCTTAGTCCATAGCTTACCTTAGGGGAAGTAATTAGTTGTCATCACTTCAATAGGATTAGGTGTCATAAAGTGCAGCTAGGTGCTAGATCTCATCATTTCTAGGGTACTTGATTGGTGCACAATTACAATTTACTGGGTGCAGCAGCAGCAGTGCAATGGTCCATAGCAAGCCCACAGTTGTCCTTCATCAACCCAAGCTTGATCCAGTGACAAAAGGGAGTGAAGAAGAGTTAAAAAAGGACATCAATCCCTAGATTAAATCGCACCAAATTTTGAAGCTCCTAGCGATCAAAGAATTCATATATAAGGTAAGACTTAAACTCATATTTCCTATATTTATGCTTTAAATTGGTCAAAAATGCATAGTTTGGCTCATAAATTATTGTTATCAATCATATTTCCTAGAGGATAAACATTTTTTCCTTTAATATTTATTTCTCTATAAAAGAGAAATTATAAAGAATTAAATTAATGAGGCCTTTTTACATGTGAACCTTAGGATGTATATTCTAATGGGAAGTTAGTTGGTATAGAACCTTATTCTTTATGTAGTGAAATTTGACCTTGGTGTAGAATTTCAAACAGTCATGATGATTTTGTGTTCCTTGACATACCCCTTCAAGCCAAAAAATGGCCCCATCTCCTCCTCAATAGCCAAAGTAATTTTGTTACACCCTCCAATGGTAGCATAAAGACTTTCAAAACATAAAGAGGGTCTATCACATGTGCACCATTGTTGGTATGAACTACACCATTCTTTTGCATCTATTCAAGCTAGGCTATAGTATCGGGATTATTTATGGCCTCCTTCTGTGGAAGAGATGTGAAATGTAACACATGCCCACCTTTTCCAACCAGGATCATCTCTTATGGTGTTGGTATTCACATCCAACTATACTAAAATTTTCTCGAACTCCACCATGTTGGTGATGGGGGAACAAAGATACACAAAGCATACAAAAATAAGAAAATAAGGAAGCAAAGATACACAGAGTGCGAATAGCATAGAAAATAAACAAAATTGCATAATGGGAAGAAGAATAATCATGAAAGGAACAACAATAATTTATTGTGCACACAAGCCACACTCCTAGTACAAGAACTAGAGGCTCCCCCATAGTCAAGTAAAAGACAAAGAACGCCAGAGCCTTCAAGTCCAAGCAAAAGAAGGAAATTGGAAGATAAACAGCAACTGCCTCAACTACCCTCCTTACAGGACATTGACTATCACCAATTCATGCAAGAAACAATGGAAGGCCTAGAAGCACTGCTCCACGATCCCCATAAGGCACTGGCAGCTAAATCAAATGAAAACTGGGAACAAGAGCAAAAAGTTTGGCGATGCCACCTACTAACGACACACATGCTCCATGATAGGAACGCCACCCTCTGGAAGCAGCTAAAGGGTGCAACTACACAAGTGAAAAACTTAAAGGCAAACCTTGAAGCAGCAGAGTCAACTCACACAGGAAGGTCATTATGAAGAGCTTAAAGGCTATAGAGGAGCAGGAACAAAGGTACAACTCCTTGGAAAATAATAACCTCATCTTAAGCCAGACTATCGTACAAAAGATCAACGACAATGCTGACCTAAACGCTAAGCAAGCAAAGGACCAACTCCAGAAAGAGGTCGCCCACACACAAATACTCACAATAGTGCATGCCCAACAAATCACAGAGTGCCAAGACAATGTAAAGGCTAAGGAAGATGTACTTCACCACAGCAAATTACGCAACTAACAGCACAAATCAAAGCAGAGGAAGAAAGGGTGAATAGTCTACAACAAGAAAGAGAACAAACAAACAAAGCACATGTAAAGAAGATATAAGCCCTCAACGAAACAATAAGTGTGAGCCAGGCAAAAGCACATATGAAAGAATTGGAGCATCAAGAGACCGTGACGACACAGCTTACAAAGTAACTACAAGACACTTAGAGGAACTTGAATTGGAGCCAGGCAGGCAAAAGCACATAGGAAAGAATTGGAGCATCAAGAGACTGTGAGATGACACAGCTTACAAAGTAACTACAAAAGATACTTAGAGGCTGGCGGTCCAAAGGCTCCATCAAATTACCTAAGCACAAGAAAGGGAGCAACTACCCAACAAGCCCAAGAAGATGCAACGAGAAGATTTGAAGAGATGGATGCTGCAAGGATGGTTAGGGAAATGACAATTTCAAACCACCTCAGCAATATCGCCTGCTGCAAGATCTTGTGCATCAGCTCACAGCACAAGAAAGAAGTCAACGCTCGGAGCCAAGTGATGATTTGCGTATCCTCCTTGAGCACGCCTCTCGGAGTTGGGCTAGCTATTGCCAGTAACTCCTCGGGCCCCTCCTCACACTCTTTCTTTATTTTTATATACACTAATACTCTCTTTACTTCAGTATGATATAAACCTAGCTGAAGATATAGGCCTAGGAGAATTAACAGTAATCAAACAAAATATTGAAAGAGATGCTAACCCAACCATAGTCATGGACATTTTGAGGGACAACCTTGTATTAACTAACCCAACAGACATCTTCTTCTACCCCTTACATCGTGCTAAACCTTCGTAGTTGGTGTCGCGTGCTCCAAAATTCAGAAATACTGGACAACAGTATCAAAAAACTCGAGCTGTTTGTTCCAGATGGCATACCAGAGATGCTAGCCAACTACGAGGTGGTAGCAAATACTTACCAATGGGTTATCAGTCATGGGTGGCTAGAGGTGTTTAACACTCACCAACATTTGAATCTATGTGAGTCTACATTATATCACCCTGTTGGCATACTTAAACTCTATATTATAATCCACAAACATCTAGAAGCCATGCTAACCAATGTACGATATAATTTTGATGCGACTCACATAAACTACCCTAATATCAATGATAAAGAAATTCTCGAACTAAAAACTTTTTTACAGTCCATAAGCCCAGCCACCCACCCCCTAGCACAGGTCAAGGTCAAGAAGAAAGTTCTTCTTCACTTTCAAAATCCACTTATGTTACACAAAAATCAACTTCAATGGGAATAACACTTTTATTAAAAAAATCCTTTTATGCATCTATTTATGTATAAAATCAAATTTAATAGAAACAACACCTTTAAAATAAAAATAATTTCTTTATGCATAAAAATCAATTTTTATAAGAATAACGCTTTTATAATTAAAAAATTTTCCTTCATGCATCTTTCCATGCATAAAAGTCAAATTTAATAAGAATAACACTTTTATAATAAAAAAATTTCTTTATGCATCTTTCTATGCATAGAAATCAAATTTAATAAGAATAACACGTTTATAATTAAAAAAATTCCTTTATGCATCTTTTTATGCATAAAAATCAAATTTAATAAGAATAACACTTTTATAATTAAAAAAATTCCTTTATGCATCTTTCTATGTATAGAAATTAAATTTAATAATTAATACCAATGATATCCATGCATATTCATAGGTGAATATGTACATGGAGTAATTAGAATATTTCTTTTAGATGCAAAAATGGTGGGAATTACTCTTTTGGAATAACATAAAAACAAACTTTATTTTTCACAAAACTCTGGAAAATTTTGCCATAACCTCCTTTGTATGGTTGACCATTTCTCATTTTTATCTTTCTTTGTTTAACTTAATTAATCCAATTTAGAATTATAGAACTCTAATCTACACAATTTTCTAAATTCAAGAGAATAAACAATAAGAAGAGTCTAATTAATCACTTAGTTAATCTTTCTAGGATTAAGAAAGGTTGGAATGTAAAGAAGAGAAGGGGGTGGCCTTTTCATCAAAGGCTTAGCATTTGAATTTGATTCAATCATTTGCAAAACATAAAAATCAAGAAAACCATAGATTTTTCATTAAAATTCATAAACAAGCAAGATGGAGCCTATAAGCTCTCCTTTGGCTTGAGGGATTGAGGGTTCTACTCTTGTTTTTGAAGCAAGAGTGACCACCAATTCACTTTGGAGAGGATTAGGCAAAAAACAATTGAATTATTAAAAAATTCAATGTAGATGGCTCAGGACAGGAGTAGAGTAACAGTTCATAAACACCATTAAGCTTTTACAAAGGGGAAGGCTTCTATTTATAGGAAAAAGTGAGCCTCTAACCAAGCAAACTGATTCTAGAATTTTCCAGATCAATTTGGTCAATTTTTGACCATTTTTGGGTCAGTTCAGCTTACTTTTTGGATCTAGTTTTGAAACATGAGAGAGGAGAGATGAAAATATCTCATTTTATTGATTAAAAATTGGGAGTAATGATGAGAAAAAGGCGCCTACTTCATGAGGGAAGATCCCCACTTAGAGGTGTCAAAATTCAGTTTTTTTTTTTAAATTTTTTTCTTTGGTCCTTAGTCCACTCTTCATCTTATGTGAGCATTTACTCATTTTTTTTGGGGGGGGGGGGGGGTCTTCAATTTATCTCCTCCCTACATTTGGATTAATCTTATTGGTCCATAGGAACCTTAATTGGACCATAATCCAAAATTTTTAGAAAATCTGGACTCTTAGGCTAAGGTCTTTAATACATATTTTTAATTGATTCCTAATGCACTTTATGAATTTCTTTTTAAACTTCTGTTTCGAGGGAATTTATTTTCCATCCAAATATATCTAAAAATTGAATTATCTCTCTCTAGAATATTTTCTCTCTCTAGGCCAAAACAGGTAGAAACAAGATCTTTTATTATTCTGAAAAGGGGATTGATTATAGGGGAAGAAACTGGACATCTTGAGGGGCTGGGGAGGAATCTTACAATTAATTCTAGTTTAATTGTGTGTTGTTTCGATTAGAGTGTTAGCAAGTATTAGGAGTAGGTTAATCTTTCAAAATAAATCTTAAACAAAAAACCCTTGAATTTGACTAAATTCTCTTAATGCACTGGTTTTTATCATTAAGGGTGATTAATCTTGTTCAAGAGGCTAAAACTTAGAAAATATGTTAATTGGGGTCTAAATTGATGATGAGTAGTCGAAATTAGGGTTTTTCAGTGTTTTGAGAGCATCTAGATCCATCAATACACCTAATCACATCAATTTTTTGATCAATTGGAGAAATTTGACTCTCTTTGCTTAATTTTGCCTTAAAGAGGAGACTATAATTAAGAGTCTAATTAATCTCCCTAATTTAGATTAATTTACACAATTATTGATGCACAAAGATTAGTTTTTCCTTGCTCTATCCATTGATGTGCTCAATTGTGTGAATTACTTAGGGATTAGTGGTTAATTAGAGTCCTTGATTAGTGTAAAAGAGGAAAAGATTAGTGAAAGAATTAATCTTTGATTAATCTTTAATCACTTTTTTACACAACTCATTAAGGCTAATGAGAATTCAATGAAAGTAGATGCTCATGAGTTGTCAAATTTATCCATTTTGGGGGTCATTTATGAAGAGTGTAAGGTGTGTTATTAAAAGGTTGACTTTTTTGATTCCTACTTACCTTTTTGGAAAAATGCCCATACCCTTTTCATTTTAAATTCAAAAATATTCTCCCCCCAAAAAGGGAAATTCGTATTTCCCACTAGACTCCAAATTTTTAAAAAAAATGTGAAAAGGTCCATCATGAAAGTGTAGGCCGTGAACGGCTGGGGCGTGAACGGCTCGGACATGAATGGCTGGGGCATGAACGGCTCGGACGTGAATGGCTGGGGCGTGAACGGCTCGGACGTGAACGGCTCGGACGGTTAGGACGTGACAGCTTGGGCATGAACGGCTTGGCACATGAAAGTGCAGGACGTGAACGGCTAGCATGTGAATAGCTTGGACATGAATGGCTTGGACGTGAATAGCTTGGACGTGAACGGCTTGGAATGAACGGCTTGCATGGAACGGCTTGGACATGAATGGCTTGGATGGAACGGCTTAGAGTGAACGGCTTGGACGTGAACGGCTTGGACGTGAACGGCTTGGACGTGAACGGCTTGGATGTGAACGGCTTGGACATGAACGGCTTAGGCGTGAAGGTGCAGGACGTGAACGGCTTGGCACGTGAATGGCTTGGACATGAACAGCTTGGCACGTGAACAGTTGGGGTGTGAATAGCTGGGGTGTGAACGGCCGGGACATGAAAGGATTGGGACGTGAACAGCTTAGGCATGAAAGTGTAGGACGTGAACGGCTTGGCATGTGAATGGGTGGGACGTGAACGGCTTGCTAGGACGTAAACAGCTTGGGATGTGAATGGCTTGGCACGTGAAAAGGTTCTAAAAAAATGAATTTAATATTCTGCTTATTAAAAAAACTATGGAAAACACCCCTGTTTGGGGCCCATATCTCCTAAACCGTATATCCAATAATGAAGGCGTTCTAGGGCTCATCGAAAAGCTGACATCGAGCTCTTCGACTTTGGACATGGTCGTCCGAAGTCAAAATCAACCATTTTGGCCTCCGACCAACAGCCTCAAAATTTGACCTGAAAATGGAGGTAAAAAACATCCCAAAAACCACGAAAATTTGCAAAAACAATGCGAAACAACAATGAGTCATATTCGGGCTACTTTTTGAGGACCTAAACGACAAAATCACGGATGACTCATGGAAACAAAGTTATAGTACTCCAAAATTACTACAACTCCTTTTTTATACAGAGTTTTTTAAAATTCCTTTTGGAACACCCTCAAAAACGTGCTGCGAAACAGGGAAAAATTCTTGGGAAACTTTTTCATCTTGAGACAGTGATGGAAAATAGGTTTTAGGACCTCCTCTTCCATTTGGGAAGTTCCTAGCATACGTTTTTTTCAGAAAAATATCCCTAAGATCGTTCACGTACGTATAGAGCCTAAGCTAATTACGACAAAACGGACACCCTTTTGATCCAGCGAAGAGTATGCCAAGCCTCTTGAGGCTGTAATGGGCTATGGAAAAGTATAAAAAGCAAAAAATAAATAAATAAAACAAAACAAAATCCAAAATATATATATATATAGATATATATAATTGCTCATTAAGGAGCATTTAGGCACTCCGACATGGCCACAATAAAGGGAGTCCCAGGGATCACACAAGGACTAAACCCAATGGCTATCATCTTCGAGCCATTGAGATCTATGCCGCCAATTCACCTCCCCATGCCATTGGCCATACCTATAACAAGTGTGTCATCAGGTTTTACATCCCCTATGACTTTGATCCCACTGGGCTTTGGTCCCTTGCCTAATATTCCCGCAAATCCTATAGGTACCAACCCTTTCCTGGATACCCACACCTTGGGCATACTGACTAGTCTAGGAAGGGGTTGGCCCAAGGACTCACTAAGTCTCTTCCAACAAGAGCTCTCACATATGCCCTGAATGATTCATACAGAAATACGACCGTACAAATTTCTAAAATTATGGGCAAATATGATGGAACAACCGACCCTATTCAATTCATTCAAATGTTTGAACAGAGATGTGAAGCCTTTGGAAATCCCAACTGCCCCACTAAGGTACGTGCGTTGAACTTATGCTTGGAGGCAAAAGCTAGTCGATGGTTCATCGCATTGATGCTGGTGATCAAGACCAACTTCAAAACCTTGAAATCATCCTTTATACATGGCTTTTCCAGACGAGGTAATCGATGGAGTGCAGTAACAAAACTTTATTCAATTGAGCGTCAACCAAATGAATCCATTAGATTTTATCCTTCGGATAAAACTCTTGGACTCACGTTGTGAGTCATGGGAAAAATTAAACGATATTCAATTGAATAGATGTTTCATGTGGGCTTGAAAAATAACATCTTACACAACTTAATCATTGTATCCAATCCGGAAACATTCTATCAATGTTGCAAAGAAGCAATACAATTAGATGACAACATGCTAGAAGATGATTATGCTACGAGGTGTTCCTCATCTAAACCAAGTGAAGCAATGGCAAAAGAAAGATCGATCTCGAAATTGACATTCCCCGAATTTTATGCAGCCTTGCTTAAAACCTTACAGCAAACATCTCTAAGAGATGATGAAAACCTTCAAGCCCAGACATCCTTAATGCCTCTAAAAGTGAGGAGGAGCAAAATGCCTTGTGTTGAATGCAATCACTACGACCATCTCAATCCTCATTGTGCATACAAGGCACATGTCCTTCTATACTGCATATATTGTAAAACCTTTGACCACGATACTAAAAAGTGTCCCGCTTCATCCACGATGGACTCAAAACCTCCATTTTCCATGCACCAAACAGAAACAGTCCAAAGGGTAAAAACTACTCGTGGAGCAGTTAATCATCACTTCAGTGTTTCTATTGTCATGGACCACCTCACAAGGTGGCAAACTACACAGTTTGGAATACTTCTATGCCCATAGTCACTGACACCTTGCAACCAATGTGTGAACAATGTGGCATTGATCACATGTTCTAAGATTGCCCAAGCCGAGTTGCTTCAATGCAACTTGTCTCACAAAATACAACTCTTAACATCTTAAGTGTACAAAATGGGCAATTGTCCACGGTACCCTTGAATGTGCTTACACGCTTACAAGCCAAGGCACGAGAAACAGTCAAAAGGAAAGCAAAAGATAATACCTCAACATGGGTAGAAGAACATGGGTAGAAGAACATGCTTTAAAATAGAACCCAAAAGAGAAAACAAAACCTTCTAAACCCAAGAAAGACAAGGGACAAAAAACTATCGAAACCAAGGTCGAATTAAAAGATAAGAAAAAGGAGTCTATAAAGGACGTAAACCCAAAAAGGGACATAAACACAAAAGAGTCAAAAGCTATACATGATGCAAAAGCATCCACATCAAAGACCACCATACAAACCTCAACACCCATATGTGCAACACATAATATAAAAACCCAAAAGATACAACATACTCTCCCATTATGCAATTGAGTCTTGCTCTTGCTAATCTCTCTCCCTAATGCATGCTATAGTGAGTGTGTGTAAGTGAAGTGAGGTGAGAGGAGAGATGAGAATCCGTAGTGCAACGTGGCGGTGTGACAACACTCACGGGAGATGCAGTGGAATTGCTTCTCAAGGAGTTGTAGAGCTTGGAGACCTCAAGGGTTAAGAGCTCAGCCATTGGAAAGATCCTCACAATAGTTGCGGTTCACAGGTAATCTCTTTTTGGATGTGTTTCAAGGAGAGTTAGGGTGAGCCATAACATGACGAATAACAAAATCAAATTCTTGCAATATTGGCATCCATCTTGCTGATTTTCAAGTTAAATTAGACTCATTCACCAAGAAAGGAAGGCTTCATCCACATGGAAAATAGATTTGTTGCCTAAAAGATAATTTATTAAGAGAATAAATCATCCCAAGAGCTTCCCTTTTTGTAGTGGAGTGATTTTTATCGCTCTTGAGATAGCATCTAATTAGTATAATACATTGGCCAGAACCATCCATCTCATCAAATTCTTGCACGAGCACACTCCCAACTGCCACTTTTGATGCATCAACAGACACATAGAATGGCTGCAGTTGAATGATTGCAGCCCCAGATAACATAATCTATAAATATCTGAAAGTTTACTATTGACATTGCCAATTGCCACTTTGGATACATTAATGAACACATGGAATGGTCACGGTTACGAATGATTGGGGCCACAATTAACTTAATATGTAAATATCTAAAATCTTACTATTGACATTGTACTATTTAATCATAGCATCATACGGTACCTCCTTCTTTGTAAGGAGATACCGGTTGCAGTTAAATGATTAGGGCCACAGTTAACATAATCTATAAATATCTGAAAGTTTATTGTTGAAATTGTGCTATTCAATCATACTGCCATATCTGCTAAGTATCTTAGAAACCGATTATGCCATTTGATATGTCTAAGAGGCATTTCCCGAATTCTTTGATATTGCAAGGTGTCATCAAAGCTTTAATCACTTCCACTTTTTTAGAATCCACTCCAATTTTGACTCCGGACACTACATGCCCCAAAAGGATTCCGCTGGCCACAACCGCAAAGGCACATTTAGCTAGATCTAGGGTAGGCATGCAAAATGGCATTTTGCCAAACACAGTGCCTAAACACAAGAGATGCTCCACTATTTTACTAAAAACACTGAAATCATCCAAGAACACTCTAAAAGTGACCAAGTATTCATAAAATATCTCTTGGAGCTTTCATTGAAATGTTATTGGAGCTTTCTTAAGGTCAAAAGTCATCACATTAGAAGTAAAAGCTCCCCAATTTGTCACAAAGGCCATCTTCTCCCAATCTTCCAACGCCACCAAAACATGATTATATCCGCTAAAGCCATCTAGGAAAGAATACATTTCATGACCTACTACTATAGCATCTAGTTGAGTCCATGAACAAAAGTGGGAAAGGATCCATCTAAGTTGCTACATTCAACATTCAACTTTCTGTAATCCACACATTCCTGCAGCTTCCCATTCTTCTTCAGAACTATTAGTATGGATGACATCTAAGTCACCTTATCTACTAGTAAATGAAACCCACCTTTAACAGGTTATCAATCTCTTCCTTGACATGTTTTGCATAATTATTTAAGAGTTTGTTAATCTCTTCCTTGACATGTTTTGCATAATTAGGACTTATCTAGTATCTCTACTAACTAGAATAACATTTTCCTTAAGATTGATGTGATGTGAATAAAACTGAGGATCTACCCCCTTCATATCTTTGTAACTCCAGGCAAACACATCCATATATGATTTTAATAACACATGTTCTTGTTTAAATTTGGGATCTAGTTGACTGCTTACCCATACCATCTTTTAATAACACATGAAGTTCTTGTTTAAATTTGGGATCTAGTTGACTGCTTACCATACCATCTTTGGATCCTTCTCATCTCCCAAATTTATGTCTTCTAGATTATCTTCCTTAACTTGGTGGGTGTGCTTCCTTTGTTGCCACCACTAGAGCCTTAATTTCATCCGGCATGCTTGCTTCATCCAAGAGGTTAGCTTGGAGTACTAGTGATGTATGGAGATTGCCAGTTGGGGTATACCGAGACATAATCCAGCCTCAAACAATGAGACCAGATCCAAATTTTGAGTGCGAATCTCTTCTTCCTCTCAATATCTAGCCCCTCTAACCAATTCAGGCCTTTCAACACATATCGTGTGTGTGTGTGTGTGTGTGTATAAGTGTTTACTAGTGTGTGTGTGTGTGTGTGTGTGTGTGTGTGTGTGTGTGTGTGTGTGTGTGTGTGTAAGTGTTTAAAGGTATATTTGGAGTCCCTGATTGAACGTTATCATAATCCTTTGCAATGAAGGTATCCTCCCACATGTCCTTTGCATCCCCATCTAGACGATCATTGAGCTCCCTTGGATGGTCTTCATCAGCCATCTTAGTGAGTTGGGCACGCTTTGTAAAGCTGCTCATGGTCAATCATGCACTCCACCACCTATAGTGGTCATAACCTTGCTTGTTTCCAAAGGGTTTCCAAATCGTCAAGCTCTAGCTTAGTATGTGTATCAAAAAAATAGATGCATTTCACTCAACAATAGAAAAAATGGGCGAAAATCCTGAAACTGGGAAATGGCACTGAAATGAAATTGCTGATAAAATAACGCGACTCTTTAGGAAGATGGATAGTGTTAAATTTGATACGGTTGATAATACCCCAATAACTAGCTAATTGAATAGAAGATAGTTCAACTAGACAATAATTTATATATGATAAAGCAGCATAGGCATAGAACCCAAATGTAAACTAGAGGAGTATGCACAAGGACCACATTTCAATTAATTAATTCAACATTTTCAATCTCTAGAAGAGCTTTGATGATTGCTCGCTTGGAAAGGAGAGATAATCCCTCAACCAATGACAAGTTCATGATAACAAAACAACATTCTAAAACAAAATTAAGATGAACACACAAGAATCAAATGCATCAAGATCACCAAAAGTGATGGCAGATTTGGCCTCTACATCAATAAGATTTTGGATTTCATTGATACAGGAGGGGGAGGAGGCATATCACTAGCAGGAATCCTTGTTTCCATACTACGTTATGCTGTGATAACATTGTGCTTAGTGTAAATTCTCCATAGGCTCTCCTAGAAGCCTCTTGATACATTACAAGACTTTTGTGCACAACGGAATCTCACAGTAAACCTTGGGAAAGCCAAGGTTATGGTCTTTAACATATCCCCTCTTTTCACATCTCAACTATGTTTCACCTACATGGGTAACCCAGTGGATATTGCACACTCATATGTGTACTTAGGAGTCACTTTTATCGGACCAATCTTCTCAATGAGCCATGCTGCAGAGGCTAGATTGATGCAAGGGCATATGATATGTAGCAAACCATTAATCCCACATGATATTATCCTGGCAGAGTTTGTTGCAGGAAACCATGGTAGTAGAGACACTCTTTCAGATGGCACATACATTCACAGTATCGATGTCGTGGCCCCTTGGAGACTCCTAAGGCTCGCCCTACAATCATAGCTAGAAGATGGCCACAAGTCATGGTATATCAAAGTATTCACATGGTTCACAAGGCAACAAGGACTAAGGATGGATCACTTTTGTTCACACCTTGCATGTTGAAGATTGTATCCTGCGTGTTCCACATGTATTGAAACTTGGGAAGGAAGCCACTCTAGTATGACCCGGATACCCCATTCATCAAGCTCATTCATCACTCAATCAGAATGTCTTAGGATGATAGGAACATGATGATCAAATATGATTTATTAGGACTATACATACAAGATACTTAGATCACAACATATGAGCCACTTTCACATAAACGGCAGTACTACATGGATACTTTCATTAGGCTTATAGAGAATGATTTCATATTGAGGGGGGCCAGATATCTTGACATATACACGTCACTTTTAATCTATAGTATTACTTATATAATATTAATCTTAGTCATATTCCCGTTTTAGATATCAATCGACATGCTGGAACCATATGTGTCACTTTGCATCTTTTCTGTTTATCTTGTAGCACAAAGCGCAAGCTCACATTATATTGAATCATCATCAGTCACTCAGCAGCAAGAGAGATTTTATAATAATACAAAGATAAGTTATGTCGTCACTATTTATCTTATAGATGTCTAGTATGTACTGCTATATGTTTATGTTATCAATCGATTATAATGTATTAATATGTTAAACCATACGTGTTGGGAGACAATGGGCATCCTCACTTCACTCCGATAATACTAGAGATCTCCTATAACAATCCTCTTAGGCATCTCACCCGCCTTATGTGATCGACTCATATAATGCAATGATCTCCCAGGTTATGTCTGATGGTACCCCCAAATCTAGAGTCTCTGTAGTAGTATGACTTGAGGCACCATTCAGGGACATAGATAACCTTGCCTTGCCTTACCTTAAAGAGATCAAGAGGTAAGAATAGAAAGTACGGAGAGTAAGAAGAAGCCAAAAAAGAGTCAGGCCAAGAAGTAGGAAGAAAAGCCTAATGATAGAAGCAAGAAAAAAAGACCCACCAACCAGCACATGACTGGAAAAGCAGAGGAGAAGAATGCAACCATGAAGAGGCTAGAGAAAAAATCAAGGCAATACAAAGAAGTCGAGAAAAGAAGAAAGAAGTGACCAAATAAGCGAGGCCAATGAAAAGTGATGAAGAAGAAGAAGGGTGGCAAAAGCAAAGAAGAAGCCGGCAAAAGGTTGGCTAGTTTACAAGTAAAAAAAGAAAAAGAAAGTTTAACCAAAGAATGACAAAAGTGGAAAAATCAAGCAAGCAACACTAGAAGCAAGGTAGAAAAAGTAGAGGGAAAAGTGATCAAGAAGAAAGCAAGCAACCGAGCACCCTCTAGTGCAAATCAATGCACTGTAAGAACAACCAAACCTCCAGCAAGCATACCTCAATGCAACACCGACATCAACCCTCTTTTTGATAACCCGGTTTGTGAGGTAAATTTCTCAACCTTCTTTTTACTACTTATTTAGCTCCCCACCTAAGTGGGTAAGAGCAGGTACAAATAGGTTTTCTTGTAAGTACCCACTCAAAAAATCTAAAGACCATAAATTCCAACCATATCTAAGCAAATAGTTAAAAAACCACACCAAAGTCTACATTCTTCAATGTAGATTCCAATCTACCCAAACCACTCAAATTGTTTATGGGCATGGAGCCTGTACAAAACCCCTGTCAACTCAAAGGGCGGTGCCACAAAAGCTTCGTGACCTTGATTTCCCAAAATCAAGATCATAGGTAAATGTTGAACAAAGCAAAACTAAGAGTTGAAGAAAGTAGAGAGTTGGAGTTTTCAAATGGAGGAGAACACGGGCATATCACCTTCAGCCCTTATAGCCCACATGCAATGCTAGCACCTACACCAAGTCCACTATGATAGCCATCCAAGTACATGTCTAGATGGGGAGGCTGAGCACCCCAATCTCTAGTTTCACCATGAGATTTGGGAATTATACCTTGCTATGCCAAACCCTTCAAAACCACCATTAACGATTGCCAATCAAATGAAGGTGGCCTTGGCGAATGAATCCATAAGCAAGCCATGGGCCCTCTTTCCTTGTGCAGACCCAACCAACTCACAAAAATGTGGATATCAAGCCTCACATCAAACATTTTTTCCCCACATTACACAAGAAAGCTAGGAGCCTTCTTACCTTGTACGGGCCCAACAACCTCATAAAAAACCTGGAGATGAGGCCATGGGTCCTCTTTCCTTGTATGAGCCTAATCAACTCCCAAAAATACGGATATGAGGCCTCACATCAAGCATTTTGTGGTCCACATATAGCCTTAACATGCTTCCTAACTCAACAGCTAGCAAAACCCTATCTCCAACATGTCCACCACTAGTCTCATTGCCAACTACATATCTTTGACCCATACCTCTCTAGCACCAATAGCATGAATCAGTATCATCTGCACACCACCAGAGGTTGGTGATGTAAGGACACTGTCAAACTGTTAGGAATTAACCACTTTGCAAATTAACATGGTTCCACCTGCCCAACCTATCGTAAGGTGCTTTGCCATCCTATCCGCACATATAACGGAAGCCTAGTTCTTTGTAAGATGATGCTAGACTTTATAAAACAACCTTACCCTAAGCTTAATGCCAATGAGGATGTAACAAACTTCGTGTGTATACTTGCTTAATGACTTACCCTAAGCTTAATGCCAATGAGGAAGTAACAAACTTTGTGTATATACTTGCTTAAGGCTAGAACTAGTCGCTTGGGACTATTTTTAAGTTATGACCAGCCAAGTGTGAACAATAGCCATTTGTGTATATAAGTTATTTTTGACATTGAGCAATGCACATTCATTCCCTTGCAATACACATTCATATAGTAGTCATTTCTGACATTGAGAAATACACATGCATTCCCTTACAATAGCCTACTTGAGCTCTCCCTCTTATCTACTCTTGCCTACTTGTATTGTGCTGGATTCTTGCATGCTAGATGATTGCTTACTTGAGTAGGTTTAATTGTAGGCTTCTCCCTCTCACTAGGTTGCTTGCTTGAATAGGTTTGATTATAGACGTCTCCCTCTCATTAACTTCTTCTCCATCCAACTTTTGTGACAGAGAAACACCGCAAAAGGCTATCTCATCTTTGCTTCCATCTAGGCAAACTCTTCCTTCACCCTAATAGCCATGGAGCATTCTGGTGTGACAGCGGAGTGAGGATGCAATGGATAGGCTAGCACACCGACATTGGGTAGTTGCATTTGCGGCTCAAAGACCAAGGGATAATTGGTGTGGAAAAGGCTAAGGTAAGTTATTAACTTGAACACTAGTCCACAACAACGAGATGTCCCAAAGGTAACTTTCAAATTCAACATTCCTTGTGTAAGCAAGAACACGTTTTCTTTTTATATCCAACTTTGACTTTGTCAAGTGCATTTGACATTCTCTTATGTCCTCCAAAATCCACCTCCAAACATGTTGTTTTGCACTTAGCTTCTTTTGGAAATATTTCCTTTGTAGGGTGCTTAGCTTATCTTCTTTTACAATATTGCCTTTATAGGGTGCTTCTTAGTGATTGAAGATACATAAAAACAATAGCTCATTTCTACACATTTAAACTCCAAGTATTTGGCTTAATAAGCTAGCTCAATAAGTCACAAAATTAAAGAGGATTTTTTTCCAAAAGTATAAACTTTGCCAAAACCTCAAGTAACTTTATGTACTTTAGTATCTTTCTCTTAAAGCTTATTTTAAGAAAAAGAAAAAGGGAAGCTCACTATGTAGCCTTTTCCACAGGCTCCCATAGAGTGTTATGTTCCACAAGGGTTAAGTATCGATGGTAGTTTTATCAACACACTTTGGAGCAATCCATGCCAAATACTTTTAGTATTGCTATAGACATTTATATTGGGATATAAAGCTAATATAGCCTTTTCCAAACCTTGATCCCAAGGAATTAGTGCACAAGTGTCAGTTATGTTATCTCAAACTTTTTAGTCTGCCTTTTTTTAACTCATGAGATCTTTTGTTAGTGTTGCCACATATGGTATGATGACCATTCCTTTGTACATGAGATCTTTTGTTGGTAACCCCAACATATAATATAATGACCATTCCTCTATATAAGTCTTATAGAAGGGGTTGCCTCAAATAAAATCGTACATTGATGTTCTACTACCATGCTTTAAGGGCTATTTTCCCAAAAATATTTTTTTATTATGAGTGAGTGATCCTCTCTCTCTCTCTCTCTCTCTCTCTCTCTCTCTCTCTCTCTCTCTCTCTCTCTCTCTCTAAATTGAAGACCATTAACCATACGGTGGTTTAATTAGATCATCCCCTTTAGATCCTCATAGAGGATAGATAACTTTATATCCATCTCGCATATAAGTTTTTTATTTTAGTGATAGGAACAATGTTGATTTAGCACACCCCCTCCTAGGAGTTAAATCCTTCAACTTAAGCAAAGCCTAAGGAACAAAACCTTGTGCAAACCCAAGATAAACTTGCGCATTTTTTCATGATACATGACAGACTAAGTTTTTTAATAGGTATTGTAGTTTGATTATATATTGCATTCATCCACTCGCAACCCTTATGCCCCTTTATAAGAGTTGTTGGTTCACTACCTTGACTATTAAGGTATGACTAACAAGATTCACTTAAGGTGATCTTGTTCTTGTATACTCGGGTTAATATTGCTTATGGCTAAACTATAGACACTTATGAGATTTGAAAGAAGGAGCATCAATGCTTGGAGATTGAAGTGGGAACCTACTCAAGAAGGAGATTGAAGTGGGAACCTACTCAAGAAGGAGATTGAAGTGGGAACCTACTCAAGAAGGAGATTGATTTTGAGCTAGGAGGAGAAGGGAGGGGGAGGGGAGGAAAAGGAAGAGAGGGTGCAAAGTGTAACCAAACCTCTAGCCTTGAAAGATGTCTAAATCATGCTAATCTACATTCAGAGATGCTCATAAGCCATTTTAAGTACTAAGATTTAGAATTGAGCAACACACCATTCACGAGGCTTTGGTTTTGCCATGTTTATTAACCCATATGCTGCACCTCTACAAAGTTGACGTGAAGTTTAACAACATATCGCACCAAGCTTTTGGTATCTTAGCTACTCACAAAAGGCGACACATACACACCAGCATCACGGAAGAAACATTCTTTTTGTGCCTACCAATTTTTTTGTAAGCGACAGATTTTCCCTTAAAGCAATGACAATTTGTCTCATTTTCTCTTATTTTTACCATAGTAGCAACAAAAGAAGTCATGTATGTGGTTCCCTCGACACATAAAAGAAGACATTTTTAAAATCTATGTAGCAATGAATGACATCATCAGTTTTCTTGTAGTGGGGTGTAGACTTCAAAGTCATTACATCATCAAGTATAGAGTTTATTGTTTCTCTCATAAACTATCAAACAACAACAATCAACAACCAAGTCGCAGTTTCTTTCATTAGATAATGTAAAATTGGGTGGCACTTGTAGCTTGCCAGTCCCATTTTTTTAATTCACAATTTTTTTCTTCCTTCAAAGTGAAGAAAAGGCCATAGCTTATAATATTTTCTTTACACATAACTCTTTACACAATTGATGGGCCATAGCTTATAATCTTTTCTTTACACATAACTCTTTACATAATTGATGGGCCACATGTAATGTTTTTTTTTAAGTTTTATTTTACTAAGTTGTTCTTCTATAAGGAGAAAATTTTAAAGTATTATACCTTGAGGTTATGGATATTTCCACAAGTGCAAATGTACCTATCATCATGGACACCATTTGGCAAATTTTTAGGCTTTGCTTTTACCATTGTAGATTTGAGTCGATGAAGGAAGTAAGTCAATACTCTCCTCTAGGCCAGCCAATGCTAGAGTATTGGCAACTTGTTCTTAGTTGATGTTCACAACTTGTTTATTGGTTTTGATGTATTTTGAAGTCATTGTTGTGCAACTCAAATCACAATTCACCAGATAGCTTAAAAGGTTACTCACATGTGCACTGAGAATTACCAATAGGAATAATTTAAAAAATGATTTTAAAGCATGTAAGTACATTATTATCACATGCTATAAATCTCTCACTACACTATCCTCCACTTTCAACACTATATGTGCTCATCCTCAAATTACTTATCTAAATGGGGGAATGGCATGTTCCCCTATGATTATAATTTGATGAGGTGACTTGTGCCACCTTCCCACCACCATTATTGTGTGTTTTATCTTCTTTTTTTCACTTACACACACATGCACAAAAGAAGCATTGTTAATGTCATCGAAATGGTTAACTTTATCAATGAGACCGATGGTGGTAAATATGTCGATGTGCATGGATTCTTTTTTTTAGAGGCATCTTCTATGATCAGAGCAAAAAATGGAAACATCATTAAAAAAAGTCTAGAGATCTTCTTCTTGCCATTGGCTACTATGAGGTAGACTATCCCCAATCCCTTATGTTCCTTATTGTATTATGTATTGTGCACTATTGCCATATATGTTGCCATGTATGATACTATGTATCTACACATATATATTATGTATGTTTACTTGCATTATTTCATGTTTGTATATTTCATTTGATCTATGTCTCGTCAGTTTATTGTCTTGCTACTACATGTCGACATGTATATTACCATCTACATGTCTGGCACGTATGTATACCATGTACGTTTACTTGTATTGTTTATCCTTAGTGTTGTATGTATCTTACTTGGATGCTTCTTTAGATCTTAATTTGTATATCATCATGTGCGATTCTTACCCAATTTGTATATCATCATGTGCGATTCTTGCCCAATTTGATGCATCTTCCTATTCTACTATGTATGCATATGTACTACTATTTCTTGATTTGGTCTTTGTATATATGCTTATGTATCTACATATTGACACATCATTGTTCTATGTAATTTTCCTATTCCTTTGCACATTAAGTCTATTCATATGCATCATGCCATCAAAGTTTGTATGTTGATCTATTTTTATGTTGTTTGAAGGCTTATATTTGGTTGTTTTTTTAAATGCAAGGAGTGTGAAGCTATACACTATCTATGAAAGTTGTACGCTATATGGTTTCTTAATGAGCCAAGAGGCAGTGATCCTACAATAGTAGAGAAGCTAAAAGAGAACAATCACTCTATACATAATATTTTGGCATTTTTAAGAGTCAAGCATTATTATAGTTAGGCTTTGGAGTGTTCTAATAAATTGTCAAATGGATCCTACGGGTAGGCCCACATAGTGGATATAGTTGTGCTATATAAGGAACATCTTCTGTTATAAGAGGAGAACTTTATCCCTTCTTATGATGTGTTGAATCCCCTCCCTCTGTCCCTCTCTCCTTAAATTTTCCTTGTGGTTTTTAACTTTGAGAGTTGGTATCATTGAATAACTAAAAAGAGGACATATAGTGGTTGTTAGTAGTTTTTGCAAAAAAATCCCACACAATTATTATTCTTTTCGTAATGGTCGAACTCTCAAGTCAGACTTCCCTGTCCATAGCTTCTTCTACATCGACACATGAACCAACCCCTCAACTTGCAGTTAATTGCATAGGTCCGAGGACCTACATCAAGCAAGGGGATATGTTAACCCCATTTATGGCGGTTAACTAGGTGGACAGCTTCAATAGGGCCCATCGAAATTCTTTCAAAGCATTCAAAGCCATTTGAGTCAAAGTTTCTATTAATTTGGGTGCTATTGTTACATGACAACCTATTTGTGCTAGTGGAGTGCTCTTTTGCACTGTTTATATATACACTAAAGTGCTATTTTGGTTAGCTTGGCATATACTACTATTTCATGGTTTAGTCTTTATATATATGAAATGTATCTACATGTTGAGTTGTTCTACATAATTTTCCTATTCCTTTGCACATTAACTCTATTCAAATGCATCATGTCATTAAAGTTTCTATGTTGATCCATTTTCACGTTATTGTTTGAAGCCTTACATCTGTTTGTTTTTTGTGATGCAAGGAGTGTGAAGCTATAACTATTTATGAAAATTGTATGCTATATGGTTTCTCAGTGAGTCGAGAGGCCGATCCTACAACAATAGAGAAGCTAAAAGAGAACAATCTATACATATCATTTTGGCATTTTTGAGAGTCAAGCACTATTATAGTTAGGCTTTGGAGTGTTCTAATAGGTTTCTTTTTATGGTTATGTCAAATGGATCCGTCTCCTATGGGTAAGACCACGTAGTGGATATAGTCAGGCAATACAAGATAGTCAGGTTTCTTTTTACGGTTATGTCAAATGGATCCTTCTCCTATGGGTAAAACCACGTAGTGGATATAGTCAGGCAATACAAGAAACATTTTTGGTTACAAGAGGGGAACTTTATCCCTTCTTGTGATGTGTTGACCCCCCTCCCCCTCCCCCTCCCTTCCCTCTCTCCCTATATCCTTAAATTTTCCATGTGGTTTTTAACTTTTAGAGTTGGTATCATTGAATGATTAAAAATAGGAGGCATAGTGGTTTTTTGGTATTTTTTTGCAAAAAAATTCCACAAATTATTTTTCTTTTCATGCTATTACAACCTACTATGCTAGTGTAGTGTTTATATACTTCTATTTTGGTTAAGTTACTTAGGGTGTTTACAGACTATGGGCCTGCCCACGAAAAAGGTTGAGAGTTGTGGGTAGGCACTTTTTTGATAAACAATTGCTGGGCGACAATACCCTTTACAGACCGCGGGCATGCCCACGGAAAAGGCATCCTGCAAAACTGAGAGCTATGGGCAGGCTATTCCGCCCGGAACTGGAACGGTGGTTGTTGGGTTCCAATCAGCAAACACATCAGTGCTGAGGGTGCATGGGTGTGGTCATAGTTTGTAAAAAAATATCAGACGGATGGGTGATTGATGAGAATTGTGGTGATCCGATTGGTTAGGCAAAACTTTTTCGTGAGATTCCACCCAAGTGTAGCTTCAATTGTTGTCTTACCGAAACCCAAGCACACCAGTTAGCTTCAATTTTGGTGTTACAAAAAGCCACTACCCAAGTAGCTTCCACGTTAACAGTGTGTAGCTTCAATTGTTGTCTTACCGAAACCCAAGCACACCAGTTAGCTTCAATTTTGGTGTTACAAAAAGCCACTACCCAAGTAGCTTCCACGTTAACAGTGAATTTAATGGGTTTTGGGCCACACGACCGGCGGTGAGGGGTTGTGGCCTGTCGAGTAGTGTTAGCGAGTTTGTCATGGGATCGAGTGTGAGGGAATACAACAAGGCAGCTCGGTTGGAGCCAATCTTGGCAACTCTTCTCCAAGACCCCATCCTCGCAGATGTCCCCAAAAACGCCAGCCTTGCAGACATCGACACGCTCATCAGCGTCGAGCTGGGCAGTGCTATGAAGCTCTCTGTCGTCAAGATGGACAACACAGTCGTTGGTAATTTTTGCTTTGTGTATGTATGGAGAAATAAAGAAATATATTAAACATCTTCAAAAGACCCAGTGGGTCTATGAGACCAAAAGTGATACAATAGTGTCCATGTAATCTCATCATGGTACAAAAGAAAACAAAGACTAGAGCTATGAGCTGGGAATGTCAAATTCGAGAGAGAGAGAGAGAGAGATTAACATCTGTGAAAGGCCAAAGTGGCCTATGAGACCAAAACACAGTACACAGCTGATGGTGTCTCATCAAAAGTAAGACAAAAAGGACTAAAAAAGTCCTAAACAGCTATGAAAGGAAAATACTCCTACTGAGGTACAACAAAAGTGTATAGTATCTACAACTAGCATAATAGTCGTGGACGAGGTCCTGGTAAGCGTGGGCGTCTCGCTCGACAAAGCGCTATGGTTCTGTCAAGGGTGACTCCTCTTGAAGGACGTCCATGGGACGGCTGGCTCACCGAGGGGTAGTGGAGGTCCTGGTCGTATCTGCCGGGGTGGTCCTGGCCCTGAAAAAATATGTCATGGCTCGTTGGCGGGGTGGATCCTGGTATGCTGTCCTGGCTCGTAGGAGAGCCTCTCGATGGCGTCTGAGCTCCAATAAGAAAAGCCCCAAACACCTCTGATCCTCATCAAACTCCATCACATGTCGTAATGGTCCGAAACCCTCTTGGAAGAGACACCAATATCTCCCTCGTATCTCATAGTACACAGTACATCGGCGTATGTAGTGCTCCTCTGACTCCACTTCCTAGTGACATAGCTGACAAATGCGGTCTTTTGGCTTCATCCCCTCGTATCTGCCAGTCTCTACCCTCAACTGATGTGATGAAGTGTGGATTTGTCCAATGGCACTGCGAATGCCATGTGAGAGATGGGTGTCCATGTATGTAGACCGTGTCACAAAACCATCTTGGGAGAGATGTAGAAAATGGTCCCAATAGTGGGCCATCTTCGTGCCTAGTGGTAGGGTGGGGCTGGACCATGTCCTTTCTGCATCTAGCCTCACGATGTCCATCCTGATCACCCTATTTTGCTCAGAGCGACTAAGGTCCAAGAAGGGGCAGTCCAGGCTGTAATTAAATGGAGGGAGTGCATCAATCGTCATGCCATGTAATCTCAGCCAGGTACACATCTGGGTGTACCAACATCGTGTAACGACGTCTGTTGCTAACTCCTTGGAAGAGATAAGTGCTCGGTGTGGGTATCTCTGTCTGGGGAGCTCCCATATCCGTTGCAAAAATGTCATTGATTGGAACAGGGCTTCGGTAACCACCACTGGTGTGGCTCCTATCTCTGCTCTGACAATCTCATGAGGTACCGATGGTTTGCTCCAAATCATGCATGCGATCATAGTCACTAGTGATTTCTCTAGTACCTGCCATCTATCATAGAAATCATAGAGAGAGAGAGAGTGTGTGTGTTATATTAACGTCTTCAAAAGACTCAAAGGGTCTATGAGACAATAATGATGTGTACGTTCTTGTCATGGATGAAGTAAGAAAAAGAAATAGTAAACTAAAACTGAAAGCTAAGATCTCAGACTTTGAGATTATATAAGATGAGAAGCCTAGATCAGATAGTGAAATCTCCCTTTGATCCCATAGATCAGATAGTGAATTCTCCCTCAAATCCCATAGTAGACTAGGCACTGGCAAACATAGTGCTCCTCCGACTCAACACTTGTCTGATAGAGCCTACATGTCCTCTCCTTTTTGAGAGAGAGAGAGAGAGAGAGAAAGTTATATTGATTGTCTTCAAAAGACCCATAGGGCCTATGAGACCGAAAGATTACATCATATTCCATGTTATATCTCGTCATGGAACAAAAGAAAGCGAAAATGAAAATAAAGCTGAAAATATAACTGACACGAGAAAAAATTCCCTAGAAACTGCCATGAAAATGCATCATCATGAGAGCTAGTATGATCATCCCCTAGGGTGGGTAGAGGGCCAGCTAGAATATCTAGTATGGGTGATACAAATAGATCAGATATCCATCACATATCCACTAGGTTGGAAGGGACTGATCTGTGTTGGTGGAGCAAATCCCGTATCTGCAAAACAGCTGACAGGTAGATGGTAGGCGTCTTAGGTGGAGGTGGGTGTCTAGCCCATTGTAAAGTATCAGCATGGGCGAGGATGACTCCCCATGGCGGTATGGGATCTGTATTAGGAAGGGCTCGAGCTGGTGGCTGTGTGGTGGGATCTAGCCCCTCATCATCCTCAGCCTGTCTTTGGAAGAAATTGGTAATGGGCTGCTCCCAAGGTCTAGGGGGTGCTCGTGGGTGAGGCTCTCTGAGAAGGGACTCTCTGTGTCTGCAAAGCTCGAGTAGAAAGAGCCCCAATCATCGTTGGTCAAAGTAATCAATGATCCGAGTCAGTGGACTGAATCCCTCTGTGAAGAGGCAATGGAATCTCCCTCATATCTCATAATAAACCAGACAATGGCAAATATGGTGCTCCCTAGCCTCGACTCCAGTGAGGTAAGAGTCTGCAAATGTGGCTCTCCTTAGGTATGCCCTCTGCTCTTCCACTTTGAGGCAGTGGAAGAGACACCTAGCTGGCCAATCGCTATCCTCATAGCATGTGACATGTGAACATGGTGGTAGCATGCTCTCTGCTCCACCAGTCTCCACTTTGAGGCAGTGGAAGAGACACCTAGCTGGCCAATCGCTATCCTCATAGCATGTGACATGTGAACATGGTGGTAGCATGCTCTCTGTGTAAACCCATCATGTGTAAGCCTCAAGAAGGGATTGTCATGTGCATGCCCATTCCAGGAGCTGATCTCTTATAGGCAACAGGAAAAGACATAGGTTTTGGGCATGAGCCAGGCGCTTTGGTGTGTAGGAGAACCCCATTGTGGAACAAGAGCTTGTCGGCTGCAGCTAAGGAGCTGGCCAACATTGCTTTCAAGTTGGGTAGAATATTCTGTGGGCCGATAGCAGGTCGGCCAGGTCTCTTGTACCAGAAAAGCCTATAAAAGACAGGATGGTGTCTAGGGCTGAAAGAAGACTCCCAAAGCTTCCGCATGTAACATTGGTATCAGAGCTTCAGGCTGGTTTTGAGATATCGTTGCTGCCCATGTCCCACCCACCCTTATTGCATTGCGCATGGATGAAACTATCACCCGTGTCTTGATCTTTTGTTGGTGTGGGGACCAGGCAACATTGTTTCAGTATCAAGCTCAACAAGGCTAAACGTTGATTCAGCCCAGATGAAGGTGCACAATCCAAGAAGAGGAACACAAGACATGGAAGAAATTCCCAGGAGGTTGGTTGGTGGTGTTCCACAAGACCCAAGGGGAATGGCAGTCTTGTGCCATTAGCCTCTAATGCCGTTCAGCTATTGCCCACTTTGAATTTGGTGCCACCAGTGGTATTTGATGATAAGTTGGAGGGTGAGGCTGTGGGACAGAAGAAGACTCTCATCCGTGCCTATGGCACTGCAAGGGGATTGCAAGAAGGGGATAGCAACTTATTGTCCTCTTCGACATGGGCAGTTCTGAGGATGCCATCTCTCGACAGTTGGCAAAACAAATTACATGTACCTTGGTTCCTTATCATTTAGATGTGGACGGGTTTACACCTGGTCTATGTACTCACATCTCTCAGAAAGCTTAGAAGTCTGAGTTTCAGGTTCAGAAGGCAACATAATAGTGGGATATCATTGTTTCCCCTCTTTTAGGGTGTGACATGATCCTCGGGATCCATTAGTTCAGACAGTATGCACCCATTCCTGATTGGAGGCATGACACTTTCACTATTATTGAAGGTTTGCCTGAGCCCATCATGATTCACGGGGATCGGAGCATTTCTGGAATACTACTCATTTCCCATATTTAGGCCCAACGAGTCATAAGAAAAGGAGCAGAGCGTGTGTTGATAAATGACGGCTCCCAGTCTAATGTAGTTCAGATAGCACCCACAGTGTACCCTTGGCATAGAAATAAGGAGGGAAAAAGTGCTTGGGCTGGTTCTAAGTGTGTTCACACACATCAATATCATATATATGGCCACAACATCCCTGGTCCTCATAATGGATAACCTGTGAGAGAGGCCGAATTGTTCTCGGAAGAGACAATGTAATCTCCCCCAAATCTCATAGTAAGATTGGCATCTGAACATGTAATACTCCTTCATCTCAGCTATAGACATTTATCAGATGGTAGTGATGTGTGTGAACACACCTAGTATAGCCAAGGTACTTTTTCCCTCTATAGGAGGTTTTTTTCCCTGGCATGTGAACACCCTCCTAAGTCTTATCATTTGGGTGTTCTTTATGGTTTGCACTTGGCACCACTCATTATCTGATGCTACCAATATCAAGTTGTGTGCTTCTCTCTCTCTCTCACTACTGTGTACATGCTGAACTGTGTGTGGGTGTGTGTTGTTGCTGCTGCAAACCCTTGGCTAACATTTGGGATTAGAGCTTTGGTCGACTGTAGCATGCGGAAACTTACAGATGGGGATTATACTTTCAGCACCTTGGTTTATGACGATGTATAGCACAATGTAATGAGAATAAGAGTGCAGAGAGAGAAGAGAGACAATACACAGTGTTGGGTTACAAAGACCCTCTGAAGGGCCCCCACCATGTATTGTGTATTTGCTTTATTGAACGAGTAGAACGACTGAATGCTGGGTGTAGATAACCAGGACTGAACTGAACTTGGAGACCTTCACTTGGCTGAGGTGACTCTCAGCCTGAAGATGACCCTTGATCTTCACTTTCCACCTTGCCCTTGGTGTCACATGCGGAAGCTCTGTGTACCTTCTTCAGCCCTAAGTAAACTGAATAGGAACCTTGATACAAGCCACCAACGAAGGCAGATTGTCTTGAGCAAATAGGGATTGTACTACGTATCTTTGAACCTTGTTAGGGCCATAAACTAATGTTTTTCAGCTGCCCAAATTGGGGATTAGCCTTGTCCATGTGTACATAGGACATCCCCTCCTATAGGATATCTATTTTCACAAGATACAAACCTTAGTAAGTGCTAACTCCTAACAATAGGATATCTATTTTTCACAGGATACAAACCTTAGTAAGTGCTAACCCCTAACAATAGGATATCTATTTTTCACAGGATACAAACCTTAGTAACTGCTGACCCCTAACAATAGGATATATATTTTTCACAGTAAGCTTATTTAGTGTCTTATATTCTATGCATATGAAATACGTTTTGTTCTTTTTCTACACTAAAAGAACTAGGGAGCCAAAGGGTAAACTGTTAGGTCGAATGAGTCCATAGTCTAAGAGTTGTTCTACTTGCCTTTGAAACTCTTTTTGTTGAGTTTAGTTTTGCCTATAAGGTTCTCTATGAGGTGGTTGGCTACCAAGAATGATCTCTTTAGTATGGTCTTTGGGTCTAGAGATAGGTAGACTTGGTTTCATATGCATTGGTATGGAAATCTGGCCAGAAATGCCCATGACACTATGTACTTAATTCTCCCAAGATCAATATACTTTATTTGAGGGAGGGGTCGGCTGTTCCGGCTCATTGTGTGTCTCTTGTCAATTCAGCAATTTACTTCTTGTATTTGAACAAGTGTCCATCAAATCTTAGTGTATTTAAGTGTATTGATTAGCATTGTGTTCAACCACGTTACATTGGTATCAGAGCATACGGTTCTCTTTCACTTCTATCGTGAGAGATGATCATCGTGAACACTAGCTATCTCTACACTTACAACATTATGGACAGCCATACAATGAATGTTGGAGATGCTAATACAAGAGGCAAGGACAATGAAATGCATGCCTCCAATGCTTTACAGGATGAGCAAACTCATGTGGTGCACAATAGGGAACATGAATATGTGGGACAGCCGTCTCGTGGCAAAGAGGAGATGCAGGAAGAAGAGTCCATAGTCTTGAGGGCTGAACTTACTCGTATGCAGGCTCTTCTCCATGCACAACAAGAAGAATTGAATCTCCACCGCCGCGAGGATCCATTGGTACATGACCGTTTGAAGACCAAGAAAGCTGAATCTTATATGGATCATGCAATGGCAATGATTGCTCAAGAGTTGCACATGCAACCGAGGGATACAGCACATGCATACTTGGCTCGTACCAAGGATACCTATGCAGAAAAGGCAACTATCCCACATGTCTTGGAATTGCCACAAGTGCCCGAACAAGAACTTATGTCTAAGAGGATGAATCTCCATGCTATGGGAGAGGAACAATCAGTGACTTCACTTTTTTGCCCTCACAGCTAGGAGAGCCAAATAGTTACATAATCCCTCGCATGGGGAGATAAGTAATGCTATGCCATGCAGGAATACCTTATGTAGCTCGTGAAGGATACAATGTTTATGGCAGTGGTCAAAATGCATGTCAAATTGCCGGTTGAAAATGTGCATGCACAACACATGCAACATGGACTGCAATTTTCTGTTGGTGCAGGTATTCCGTGTATCTCTCATGCCACTCATGCCTTCGAGTGTGCTCGTGAGGGAGAAGTTATGGTTGAAAATGTATCAATGCATGTTGAGGGGCCAGCCATGCCTCATGCTTACAGGGCACATGTATCTATGCCTTATGCATCACCTTTTGGTCCAAAAATGATGCCAGTCATAGGGGCTGTCCCAATGGACAAACATGGGGGAAAACATTTTGAGATGCACACACATGCATCAAAGTCTCGTGACTTCAAAGCCAGAGACAAATCTGGGAAGTTTGACACATATCATGGGGAATATGATGCATCAAAGGCACTTGCCCAGTTTGATATTGCTTTCAGTGATGAGGATTTCACTCAGAAATCCATGATCCGACATGTAAGCATATTCATGAAAGGCACTGCTGCCCATTGGTGGCTCACGGAGAAGCTCTCACTGAATCCTGTTAGATCATGGGAAGAGTTCAAGGAGAGGTTCTATGCTCAATTCTTGCCTCCCAATGCATTGAATGAGATAACAATGAAGAGGGATTGGGTAAAGCAAAATGAGGGAGAATCGGTAAATGCATATGTACAAAAGTTTTGGAAAGTGCTTTTAGAGGTGTCTCCATTTATGCATGTCACCGAGGTGGAAAGGAAGAGAAGGTTTCAATCGGGATTGCAACCCGTGTACACAGCGGGACTACAAATGTATCCTGGTCATACCTTACACCAATTAATTGCAGCCCCGCAGTCGCCACCGAGCAATTGGAACTCAAATTGAGTCGATCCAATAAGGCTAAACCTTCATTTCAAGGCAAAGAGAGGGCTGTTCAAAACCTGCAAAATGATGGACAGCCACCTAAAAAGGACTAAAACCAAGATAAAAATGGTCCAAAGGCTCAAAATAACACTACCAAGAGGTGTCCTTTCAAATTGAGAGACTATGGTCTCACTCCGGAACAAAAAAAGCAATATATGAGTTAGGGGAAATGCTTTACTTGTGGTAGCACCGAGCATATTGCAAAGGCATGCCCATACAAGAAGAAGCGTGATAATGCAAATGCATCAAAGCCTAATGTGCATATGGTTCCGGATGTGCAGGGCAAGACTTCACATGATAGCAAAGATAGGGTTGTATGCAAAGCTTGGGGAGAGCTCAAAGATCAGCCCGCTTTGTTCATGTTTGATGATTGTGCATCTGAAAATTTCATATCCACTCAGATGCCAGCTGCTTTGGATATTGAAGTGGAGGACATGGGTTCTCAAATTGAAGCAGGGGCTGCCTTTGTTGGTAGAGAAGTGTAAGTCATGCCTATTTTTGGCAAGTTGCGCATACACATTCAAGGCTATGTGGATCATGAGGATTTTCTTGTGGCACCTTTGAATGGTTGTGATGTATTGCTTGGAAAGCCTTGGCATACACGTATTGATCTGTGCAAGGCTTACAAGACCAACAGGATCACCTTCATGTGTAAAGGCCGAGAGCATGTAATTGATGCTGGTGAAGAGGGTGATACCATTCCCCTTGTATCTCATGTACAAATTAAGAAAGTAATGAAAAAGAGTGTTTTTGCGTACTTGATTTTTGTATGAGATCATGTTGAGGAAAATAATGTACATGTAAACACTCTTAGTAATGATAGACTGAAATTTTTGTAAGAGCACAATGATCGTTTTGCTGATGAGGTACCACCTGTACGACCGGAAGATCATCGCATTGATCTTGTGCCGGGTAGCTCACCACCTAATAGACCAGCCTATTATGTAAGTGCATCCCAAAAAGAGGAGATCATGAAGCAAGTGAATGAGCTTCTTGAGAAGGGTTTGGTTCAGCCAAGCTCTTCCCCATATTGTTCACCCGTCCTCTTGGTTCAAAAGAAGGATGGATCCTTTCATATGTGTGTGGATTATAGAGCTTTGAATAAGCTTACCATCAAGAATCGGTTTTCGATTCCACGCATAGACGACATCCTTGACAAGTTGGATGGATCGGCATGCTTTAGCCGAATTGATCTCAAGAGTGGGTATCATCAAGTGCGTGTAGTGTCTGCAGATGTACACAAAACTGCTTTCAGGACAGCATTTGGGCTTTATGAGTATCTTGTTATGCCTTTTGGTCTTACAAATGGCCCGGCTACATTCAATAGAATGATGGATCACATATTCCGTGGGTACAGGAAATTTACAGGTGTCTTCTTTGATAACATCCTAGTTTTCTCGAAGACCGAAGAAGAGCATAAAGCTCATTTGGCTATTGTTTTTGAAGAGCTCCATAAGCATAAACTCTTCATAAATGCAAAGAAGAGTGAGTTCTTCTTGTCACAGATACATTATCTTGGGCATATTGTGTCCAAAGATGGAATGCGGATGGATCCTACAAAGATTGATGCAATTCGGAATTGGCCCGAATTGAGTTCGGTGCATGAGATTCGTAGTTTTCTTGGATTATGCTCTTACTACCGCAGGTTCATTCGGCACTTTGCAGGGATTGCTTCTCCTTTACATGATTTGACAAAGAAGAGGCCGTGTTCAAATGGACTAATGTAGAGAGAGATGCATTCCTCAAATTGAAAGATGCAACTACTCATGGTCCAGTGTTGACCATTTCGGATTTGCAAAAGCCTTTTTGTGTGGAATGTGATGCATCTGGAAATTGCATAGGAGCTATCCTTAATCAAGAGGGACATGCTATGGCTTATGAGAGTCGTAGATTGCATGATGGAGAGCTATCTCTTGGCATTTATGAGAAAGAGCTCTTGGCTGTAATTCATGCACTTACTATATGGATCTTGGGACTGATTTCACTGTGAAGACAGATCACCAGAGTTTGAGGTATTTTCTTACTCAAACTAAGTTGTCAGAGAATTGCAAATTCAGCCGTGTTGGATCTCTTGAAATGTTATGTGGTGGATCAGAAGTCTTCTTGGGAGAAGTACTTACCGCTTGTGGAATTTGCATACAACACAGTGCATGCATCTACGGGAAAGGTCCCGTTTGAGATTGTTGGTTTTGCCACCCATCTTCGTACAAAGGATGAGATATTTGCAGTTAATGAGTATGTAAGAGACTTGGATATTGCTTTTGCTCAAGTGCGGACAGCCATTGCAAGGTCACAAGACAAGCATAAAAAGGCTGCCGATAAGCATAGAAGGCAATTGGATGTTAAAGAGAATGATTGGGTATTGCTGAAATTTGAGAAAGCAAGACTTGCAAAGAGGCCAGCAAAGAGGGTGCATATCCTAAGCTTGCAACCAGGCACTATGGGCCTTTTCGAGTGATCGAGAAGATCAACGAAGTGGCTTTCAGATTGGCATTACCTAGTCATTGGCACATACACAATGCTTTTCATGTGAGTCTCCTTCGCAAGTATGTAGGGCCGGATCCCAGTGAAATGGTCATTGAGGATCCACCAGAAGTGGATGAGCTTGAGGAGATCTTGCAGCTAGAGCAGATTGTGTATCACAAGGAACGCGAGCTTGCCTGCAGGCAAAGTTGTGAGGGGTTACCTTGTGAAGTTTAGGAACTATCTTCCCATTGATGCTAAATAGGTAGATGAAGAATTCTTCACAGATTGCCTGCATGTGCTTCAGACATATTTGGATGCTTTTCAGTTGCGGACAACTGTTTAGAAGCCGGAGGGGATGTCACCATTTGGCCACTCAATTGGTCCACCCGTGCTTTCTTATCATGTATGTACATTGGACTCGTGTCCATGGCAGTTGTTTATGCCGGGGATTGATGCCACTCATGTGATACTGTAGACTTGGCTTTTCATTGGGACTTGTGCCTCTGTGTACATGCCCGGAAATGCTTGGTGGATTGGTGTTCCATTGGGTCTGGTACCTCGTTTACTTGCCTGGAGCACGTCTATTTTGTTCTAGTCTCATGAACGGGGATTGTTCATACCAATGCTGCATTGCATAGCATCTTTATGTGCTTGCCTGCAATTGAAATTACATGCCGTTTTCATGCTTGCTTGACTAATGTGTAGTTCCGGGTAAGGGGACGCCCACCTGTGAACCGTGCGTGTGAAACTGTCTGTTGACATGGTTGTGTGGCATGTGAACAGGTGGTAAGTATTACCCAATCTAGGCTCAAATAGTCCTTAGCACTTAGCCAATATTTATAAGTGAGTGCGTTCCCACTTCATTAAAGTTTGGGCGCCCAAAAGTCACTTATAAATTATGACCGCTTCCAAGTTCACACTCACTGAAGTCCCGAGGCGGACAAGACTCAATGTCCAGGACCTGATCCTCTCCTTTTACTCATAAATGGGCATCTCCCCATGTCCCTTCACCTGATTAGACCCCAAATTCACTTACTTATTAAGAGAAAATTCGTGTTTTCTCTTCATGAAGATTTTTGGAGGCTAAAAACTATGTTTTTCCACCATTTCTCTCCATTTCCAAGCTCTCCATAGCCATACCCAACTTGCTAGGGTGTTTTCCAAGCTTCCAAGAGTTTTTCCAAGTGCTAATCACTCTCCTACTCACTCCCAATGACTGAAATTCAGCAAAACAGCTCTCATTTTTGCTGTAATTTCTGGTCTTTTTGCTGAAAACCCTAATTTCAACCTTTCTTTCTCAAGTTGAACCATAGGGGAAGCTTTCCCAAGGTTCCCTTCATCCTCTTGAAGACTTTTGTCGCGAAGAAAGGCGACAAACCAAAGATCTCAACACTCCAAGGACTTCCATCGCGAAGACTTCCGCTGTCATCGACTCTACTTGCTATTGGTAAGCTTTTATGCTTAAATTTGGGAGCAAGTAGCAGGAGGGAGGAACCGGATTACAAGATCACATACCCTGTGTAGTGTTCTCTTGTCGTACGTGCTCTTTTGCAGATTGTTGCTACCATGTGTTGGTGGAACAATAGAGAGCAGATGGTAGGGAACATGGGCACTTGAGAGGGTAGTGTGGGTTGCAAGTCTACATCGACAAACTTGTTTGCGATACTGTATTCATATGCATTGGTATGGAAATCTGGTCAGAAATGCCCATGACACTATGTACTTGATTCTCCCAAGATCAATATACTTTATTTGAGGGAGGGGTCGGCCGTTCCGGCTCATTGTGTGTCTCTTGTCAATTCAGCAATTTACTTCTTGTATTTGAACAAGTGTCCATCAAATCTTAGTGTATTTAAGTGTATTGATTAGCATTGTGTACAACCACGTTAAACTACCATTCCCTTCCGAGGGGGGGTTAGATACTAACATCAAGTTTACCATATGAAATTTTGAGCCTCAGTCTTATGATAGGGATTTGACAGTGGCTTAGATTCAAGAGATGAGGTTGTGTCACATGCACTTTGCACTGTAGTGCATGGTGACAAGCTGGCTCATCATCATCAGTGCAACATTGTACAATATTAGCACCTTTTAGGATGATATTTGTCGTATGCCGTGACCCCATTGTAATCCTCAGTCCAGGATAAGTCAGGCACGAGCCACGTAGGTCATTCTCAGCCTTAGACAGAGAGTCAGTCAGTCAGTCAGTCAGTCCAAGTCCCTTAACCCACTTGAAGAGACGCATTCATGTATGTAGAGTCAGTAGCAACCTTAGGGTTTGCATTAGAAAGCACTCTGCATATTGTATATCATTCATTCATTGCATATAGTTCATTGCAGAAGCCTTCAAATATCATCTAGCAGCCATCAAAATTTATCCAGAATTATTCTCATATTTTATAGCATTTATTGGGCATTTTTTACATCATTTATATATTTTTATTGGACAAGTGCAGTCGGCCAGCCCTATAGCCGGCTGACCACCATATAAATAGCCCAGCATATCATCCATTTATTCATTCATATCGCATTCAACTGTGAAGCACTCAACGCTTGGAGCCTTCAACACAAGGAGCATAAAGCGATTGCAGAATTCAGCACCTCATACCTCAACGTTTTCCTCATCAGCATATAGGAGCATCAACGCTTGAGCAATTCAGCCTCTATGCAGTAAAACGCAGCATCTACAGCATTTAGCCTTCAGTCCCCTTTGCGTTTTCAGCATACATACAGTTTTGAGCATTCATCTCTTCATCGTTTTGCTACAGCCAATTGGTGAAGGTAAAACTCAGCATTCATACACATTTACAGCATTCATACATAGCCTGGAACAGTCCCAAACAACCCCTATCTCAGCCTCAGATTTGCAGCCATCCCTCATTCCATTGGGAAGAGTGCATAGACTCGAGATTGGACATCATAGGTGTTTCTACAGCTGTGTATAGTTCTGCCCGACTCTTGGTCTTTCGAGATCTTGTGTTTGGCTTATTGTCAGTCCATCGTCAGTCTCTTCAAAGATAATAAAGCAAATACTATTCCGGTAACGGGATAGGGGGCCCTTCAGTGGGTAATTCAAGACCCCATATGTTGTACAGTTTCCCTCTATCTCTCATAGGTCTCATAGGTCACTTTGGCCTTTTGAAGATGTTAATATATAACATTTCTCACTCTCTCAAATCTCTTGAAGTTTGAATTCTTAAAGTGGATTGCTAAACTCGCGAAACTCAGGATACAGAAGACGGTGTGAGCATTTGTGTGACAATATCCTCAATTACGAATACTTCCGTTGCATGTTACATTGGTATCAGATTCAGCTTGTCCACACACACCGTATCCTAGCGTGAGGGCATCCTTGGATGGTCAGATTGCGTTCTGGCACGACCACCGACTTTAGCACCATGTCTACAGAGGAGAGTACACCTTCAGCCAGAAGACGTCTCCCCCGAAGGAGACCTTGCTCTTCTGACTACCGCAGACACCATAGCTCTACTTGGAGCTCAGAACCAGCTTCTCATGGAGCGTCTCCAACTCTTGGGAGGCAACAGCAGCACGCCCTCCTCCACCTCCAGCAGCCCCCGACTACATCTCCCTCTTCTTTCAGATGGAATGACAAAGAAGAGAAGATGAGGCCAGATTGAGAGAAGGAAAAGCAGAAGGCAGAAGCAAGAAGACAACAAGAAAAAGTAGATAGACGGGACTATGAGGAAGCCCAACGTAGGATCGAAGAAGACCGGTGTTAGGCTGAACTCGCCGCTCGGGTGCACCAACGAGAGCTCGATCAAGAATGTATGTTACTCGAGCACCAACGGGAAAAGGAGGCCATGCATCTTAGATACCAGCACCTCTCTTCAGTTTCCCTAGCCTTAGGTGCCAGCAGTCCGCAGCATCAACTACCGTCATTCGAAGTCAACCAAATTTTAGTAAGTATGATGGGTAAGTGTGGTCATTTAGCAGTTAATCAGTTTATTCATCAATTTACTGCTCATTTTCCATTAGCTAGGATCACAGATTCTCAGGATAGAGTCCATGTAGCGGCTCCCCACCTCATAGGTGAGGTAGTCACTTGGTGGCAGCATTGGTCTAATCTTCATACAGACCAGACTATAGGTGTCACAGCTTTTAGTTGGGATTCGTTTGTTCATGACCTAAAGACCAGATTTCTCTCGTCCCAGTATATGACCGGTCTGGTAGATAAGTTCTATGGACTTAGACAGAATGGGTCTCCAGTGCTTCAGTTTTCCGGAAAGGTTATCACTTTAGCATAGCAGTTAGGGCTATCTGCGCAGACCAAGATGGAGCAGTTCATTCGTGGGTTGGATCCCAATATCTGGTTCACAGTTCGCAACTTTGAACCCAGTACATATGACCGGGCTTTGACTCTCGCTCAAAATGAGGAAATGAAGATGAACGGAGGCAAGCCCAAGCAGTCATCCCAGTCCAGTACCAAACCCCAGTAGCAGCAATCTGCTGCACAGCCAAGAAAAGGTAATGCATCTTCTAAAGATGCTAAGAAGGACAACAGTAATAGCTCCAGTTCAGGGGGTAAAAAGGATAAAGAATCTAAGCCTAAGAAAACCCCCGATGAAAAGGCTAATGCAAGCATTACTGGAGGTATCTTCCTCCAGAGGAGTGAAAGAAATACCAATCAGAAAACAGTTGTTTTTTCTATCACATCATAGGGCATGGTAAGAAGCATTTCCACAAATGGCAAGCGGAACAAGCCACCAAAGCACCTTCTACCACAGTTGCCACAGCATCTCGAGCTCCTCCAGTCCTGCCTACTACCACCAATGCGATTCAGCTTTTACCGTCTATGCATCCTATGCCATCCGTGGTATTTGATGCTAAGCAGGAGGGTGAGAGCGATGCTGCACAGAAAAGCCTCATCCGAGCTTATGGCTCCGCCAAGGGCCGATAGTTTGTAGTCCTATTCGACATGGGCAGTTTTGAAGACGCCATCTCTCCCTAGCCATATCTCAGAAGGCATAGCAGTTTGCCTTTGAAGTTTAGAAGTCCTCATTCCAACGAGATTTCATTGTCTCGTCTCCTTTGGGGTGTGACATGATCTTAGGAATCCAATGGTTTCGCCAATATGAGCCTATTCTCGATTGGGGGCAGGATACTTTTACTATCTGTAAAGGTTTTCCTGAGCCCGTCATGATTCATGGAGATAGAAGCATTCTCGGCATCCCATTGATTTCGCACCTCCAGGCCCGACGAGCTATCTGCAAGGGAGCAGAAGGAGTACTACTTTATGTTCGTGCTCGAACAGCCTCTACCTCATCGGTAGCATCTATCTCATCTTCAGTACCACAGTTAGTAGACCTCCTGTCCAGACATCAGGACATTATGCTTAGGAATGATCTTCCGCCCAGCCTCCCTCCATCCCGTCTTGAGGACCATCATATTGATTTGGTCCCTGGATCAGGTTTCCCTATGGTCTTTCCAAGACCTTAGAGAGCGAGCTAGAAAGATAGTTATATGAGCTCCTCCAAGTCGGATTCGTTCGGCCTTCTTCCTCACCATTTGCTGCACCCATGGTCCCATCCTATTTGTCAAAAAGAAAGACAAGTCTGCACGCCTTTGTGTAGACTATAGGGCATTAAATAAACTCACCATTAAGAATAAGTTTCCTATGCCAAGGATTGAGTACATTTTGGAGCGTTTAGATAGTGCTAAATTTTTCACTAAGATCGACCTCAAGAGTGGTTACCATCAGGTCCACATTTTCAAAGCTGACATTCCCAAAACAGCTTTCCGGACAGAGCGTGGTCACTACGAGTTCATAGTCATGCCTTTTGGGCTTACAAATGCACCCACAACCTTCAATAAGATGATGCCCAGGATTTTCGCAGTTCTCATTGGTAAGTGTGTCTTCATCTTTCTTGATTACATACTTGTATTCTCAGCCACTGCAGAGCAACATGAGAAAGGTGTGGAGAAAGTCTTGCAACTTTTGCGAGATAATAGGCTCTACATAAACGCCAAAAAGTCTATCTTCGATGTTAAGGAAGTTTAATACTCGGGCTATATCATCGGTTCCGATGGGATTAGATAGGACGCCACAAAGGTTCAGGAAATCTTAGATTGGGACATCCCTCATACCGCCCAAGAGATCCGTTCTTTTGTAGGTCTTTGTCAAGCCTGCAGCACCCATGTTCATCAGTTTTCCAACCTTGCAGCACCTCTCACCGACTTGCTCAAGGGGGGTGAAGACTCGTAAACAAAAAGTCTCAGTCACAGACAAGGCGCTTGATGCATTCCGTGCACTCCAGAAAGCTGCCTCCTCAGAAGTGCCTGTTTTGAAGTTAGCATCTTGGGATGAACCTTTTGAGGTCATTACCGATGCAAGCAATGTAGCCATAGGTGCAGTTTTCCAGCAGGACAATAGACCGGTGGCATACTACAATAGAAAGTTGGATGTCGCCGAAAAGAATTATTCGGTTTATGACAAAGAGCTTTTGGGTGTGATCACAGCGCTCAAACATTGGAAGTCTTTTCTTTATGGACAGGTCTTCACAGTAAAAACATACCACCAAGCATTTAAGTGGCTTCTTCAAATCATACCAAGTGCTTAGTGGAGTGATCGGCAAGCCAGGTGGAGTCAACTCTTCCAACAATTTGGAGGAATGATTGAGTACATCCCTGGTAAGCATAACCCAGTAGTAGCAGATGCTCTTAGTCGAAAGGCCAGCATCCAGGCAGTCCAGGAGTCTACCATTCTCGAAATCACGGGAAAGGACGTAGATAGCATGAAGGACCAATATGTCGACTCCCCTGAGTTTGGTACTCAGTATAATTTGGCTCTCTTTTCTGAGCCTGGCCATTATTCAGTACAGAACGGTTGGTTGTTCTTCAAGAACCGCCTCTGTGTTATTCAGGAAAAGCGATCAGCTCTTCTCCATGATGCCCATGACTTCTTAGTTGGAGGACATAGATGTATCAATATGAAGCAGCCTTTGGTCGCCATTTCTCTTCTCTTTTGACGAGATTGGTGTCTCCATCTCTAGAGGTTAATAAAACCACGGAAGCATTTTCTGAAATCATTGAGTCAGTCAAGGACCGCTTGACCAAAGCACGGGAAGCTTATAGCAGACAGGCAAATAAGTCTAGATGAGATGTCCACTTCAAGGAAGGGGATTGGGTATTGGGTTTATCTGCGCATTATGAAACAAAGATTGAAACAAGTGGACAAACGTTGTCCCAAGATTTCATTCCGTAGTTTTGGACCTTTCCCAATAGTTAAAAGTTAAGTGATGTCTCTATGAAGTTGAAATTGCCTAACAGTTGGACGATGCATGATGTTTTTAATGTTTCTTGAACAACAGCCGACGTGGTAGACAAAGCCAAAGTCATCGAGCTCGAGTAGATCCTTCTCCATTGTTGGAAGCATGGTTCCGATCAACGGAGACGTCAGTTCTATACGAAGTTCCGAGATTGAGGTACCCACAAAGTTGTATGGCTAGACAAGGAGTTCTTTCAAGTTATTGGCGGACTACTTGGAAGCCATGAACTTGCCGCCAAGCTAAGCAGGAGGGAATGTCACATGCACTCTGCACTATAGTGCATGGTGATAAGCTGGCTCATCATCATCAGTGCAACATTGTACAATATTAGCACCTTTTAGGATGATATTTGTCGTACGCCGTGACCCCATTGTAATCCTCAGTCCAGGATAAGTCAGGCACGAGCTACGTAGGTCATTCTCAGCCTTAGACAGTCAGTCAGTCAGTTAGTCCAAGTCCCTTAACCCACTTGAAGAGATGCATTCATGCATGTAGAGTCAGTAGCAACCTTAGGGTTTGCATTAGAAAGCACTCTGCATATTGCATATCATTCATTCAGTGCATATTGTTCATTGCAGAAGCCTTCAGATATCATCTAGCAGCCATCAGAATTTATCTAGTATTATTCCCATATTTTATAGCATTTATTGGGCATTTTTTACATCATTTTTTTAAAATTTTTATTGGACAAGTGCAGTCGGCCAGCCCTGTAGCCAGCCGACCAGCACCCCATGCCCATATAAATAGCCCAGCATATCATCCATTTATTCATTCATATCTCATTTAGCCTTGAAGCACTCAACGCTTGGAGCCTTCAGCACAAGGAGCATAAAGTGATTGCAGAATTCAGCACCTCATACCTCAGCGTTTTCCTCATCAATGCTTGAGCAATTCAGCCTCTATGCAATAAAACGTAGCATCTATAGCATTCAGCCTTCAGTCCCCTTTGTGTTTTCAGCATACATACAGTTTTCAGCATTCATCTCTTCATCGTTTTGCTATAGCCAATTGGTGAAGGTAAAACTCAGCATTCATACACATTTACAGCATTCATACATAGCCTAGAACAGTCCCAAACAGCCCCTATCTCAGCCTCAGATTTGCAGCCATCCCTCATTCCATTGGGAAGAGTGCATAGGCTCGAGATCGGACATCATTGGTGTTTCTACAGTTGTGTACAGTTCAGCCCGACTCTTGGTCTTCCGAGATCTTACGTTTGGCTTATCGTTAGTCCACCGTCAGTCTCTTCAAAGATAATAAAGCAAATACTATTTCGGTAACGGGATAGGGGGCCCTTCAGTGGGTAATTCGGGATCCCATATGGTGTACAGTCCCCCCCCCCCTCTCTCTCAAATCTCATAAAGTTTGAAGTCTTAAAGTGGATTGGTAAACTCGCAAAACTCAGGATACAGAAGACGGTGTGAGCATTTGTGTGATAGGATCCTCAATTACGAATACTTCCGCTGCATGTTACAGGTTGAACGGAGGCAAGCCCAAGCAAGACCGGTTAGGTTCCAAAACCGAGCAAGAGCAGCACCGGCACTAGGATGGTGTACAGTTTCCCCCCCCCTCTCTCTCTCAAATCTCTTAAAGTTTGAAGTCTTAAAGTGGATTGGTAAACTCGCAAAACTCAGGATACAGAAGACGGTGTGAGCATTTGTGTGATAGTATCCTCAATTACAAATACTTCCGCTGCATGTTACAGGTTGAACGGAGGCAAGCCCAAGCAAGACCGGTTAGGTTCCAAAACCGAGCAAGAGCAGCACCGGCAGCAATCATCATCCCAATAGGGTAAGGGAGCATAGAACAACAAAGAGAATAACGATAGAGAGAAGGACTCTCAGAGCAACTCAGACAGTCAATAGGACAAAGATTCAAAACCTAAGAAGAGACTTGAGAAGAAGGCCAAGGAGGGCTTTACAAGAGGTTACCTCTAGCCAGAAGAGAAAAAGCGATACCAGGCAGAAAACCGATATTTGTCATGCCATCATGAGGGGCATAGTAAGTGGGATTGTATAAAGTGGTAGGCTGAGAAGGCCGCCAAGCAGCCATCCCCTACAAGCCGAAGCTACACCAACCTCAGTCTCCAATGCCATCCAGCTTTTGCTCGCTTTGATAGCAATGCCTGCAGTGGTGTTTGATGGTAAGCAGGAGGGTGAGGTTGCAGGGCAAAAGAAAGGTATGATCTGTGCCTATGACACAAGGAAGGGACAAATGTTCATTGTCCTCTTCGACATTGGCAGCTTTGAAGACGCCATTTGTCTAGAGTTGGCTGCTAAGACGGTTGTGCCTTAGTACCATACCATTTGCTTGTGGACGAGTTTACACCTGGTCTAGCACTTATATTGCTCAACAAGCTCAACTGTTTCAGTTTCAAGTTGAGTAGGCCACATTCCAACGAGACTTCATTGTTTCACCATGCTTTGCACCCATTCGTGATTGAAGGTGTCTACCTTCACTATTGTTGATGGTTTTCTTGAGCCTGCCATGATTTGTCGGAGCATTCCGGGAATTCCACTCATTTCTCATATCTAGGCCCGACGAGTAGGAAGCAATGGAGCTGATGCTACGTTGATCCATGTCCAATGTCAATGATCCATCATTCAAACAGCAAAACCTTTAGAGCAATGGATGGTAGGGCTCCTTTTGTAACTTCAAGACATCAGGTTGAGGATTGACCTTCCGCCCAAGATCCCCTCCATTTTTCCTGAGGATCATCAGATTGAGTTGGTCCCAAGGGCAATACCTCCCAATAAGTTCCCCGATCATCTGTTCAAGGCATTGGAGGGCAAGCTAGAAAACAGAAGTTCATCCAGAAGAAAGATAAAACTACACGGTTATGTGTGGACTCTAGTGCATTTCATCCACCACCAATTGGTTAGACAAAAATGCAAGAAGCCTTCACTAGGCAAGCCAGCCAGTCCAGACGAGATGCCAACTACAAAAAGAGAAATTGGGTGTTTCTCCAAATAATGAAGCAACGGTTGAAGCATGCGGGCAAGCATTGTTCCAAGCTCTCTTTCTAAAGCTTTGGCCCATTTCCTATTGTGAAGAAGCTCAGTGATGTCTCCATGAAGTTGAAGTTACCAGACAATTGGACTATGCATGATGTCTTCCACCTCTCATGGTTGAAGCCTTATATTGGACCATCTTTGCAAGAGGTTCCGGATGAGTAGCATCATGAAGTGGTTATGGGGCAGTGTTGGGATTAGGATTAGGGTTTGCAGCAATGCACAAAAAAAAAACACACACACACACACACACAGTGTGAAGCAAGCGTGAGCAAGGAGGCACAATACTTGATGATAATTGAGTGTACCACAATGCTTAGTACAAATGATATGTGAGTGAGCTACAATACAAAAGTAACTTCACACACACTCCAAAAGTGAGATAGAGTGTGTTCGTGTGCATGGGGGAAAAAAGTTAAAACCTCGTAGTGAGGGAAAAAGTACCCCAGTTGGTCCTAGAGTGTTCACCCACCACTGCTTGACATATAATGTCTACAAACAAACACCGCCCCCCCCCCCCCCCCCATGCGCGGAGTGATGATGTGAACATGTACAGTGATATCGTTGATCAATCCCCAAAGGAATAAGCTTAAACCTTTCCAGAAAGCTTTGAGCTTTTCACGAGGAGGGGCCGATCCTCATAAATGTGAAAATGGATATGAGTGAAAATAGAAACTGGGGGAGCTGATGGGGGAGGTAAAGGGCATGAGACATTGAATGAGAGGTAAGTGTGGTCGGTTCCTATAGGCGGGGGAGATGATGAAATCTGGGATATGTGATATGAGAGCAGGGGACCCCATGAGGTAATCCACTCTGCTTGAACCTCCACTATGTGGGAAGCATGTAAGACTGTCCCGATGTAGGCTAATGGGACATCCATTGCATGGCTCCTGTAAAGCTTTTATGGCTTTATTAACATGATTAAGACTTAATTAATAAACATAAGACAAATGCTGCAAGAAAGATTGAGTTGTTTGCATTGAGACAGGGGCCTTTCTTAAATAGAGGTCGAAAGGGTACAAGTGAAGAGACACATCCCTGGGAAGGGGTGTGGCTCTTGAGTCAACGGTTATGTCCTTTGGACCTAGGGATGTGTCTTTTAATGAATAGACATGTCCTTTGATAGTGACCCATGTGTAAGGGTGTGACCCTTCACAAGTGTCCTTTCAGTTAATAAGAGATTAAGGAGTAATTAAGGAGAGATTAAGAGAGTTAGTCACAATCGTGACATTCCCTCCCACTTAAAATAAGGCTCCGGCTAAGAAGAGATGGTTGTCTTTAAAAGAATTCCCGAAGAAGTTCTAGATATTCCTGTAAGTCTTCATCACTTTGCCAAGTAGAGTCGGAATCATCAAGATCTCTCCATTTAACCAAAAATTATGTAGTGAGTTTATGTTGTGTTTCTTTCTGTCTGACATCAAGAATTATCTCTGGAATTAAGAGTATGTGTTCATCTTCGATTTCTAGAACATAATCCAAATGATCTAAAACTGGAAAATTACCGTCCACAAACTTCTTGAGCCAAGAAATGTGGAAAGTTGGATGAATTCTACCCCAAGAAGGTGGTAACTCCAACTTATAATTGAGAGATGAGTTCTTCTTAATAATACGAAAGGGTCCATAATATCTTGGGCGAAGCTTTGGGAAAACTGATTTCACTGTCTTGTATCGATGAGGGGCAATATATAATAGTACCAAGTCTCCTTTTTAAAATTCAATGTGACGACGATGCTTATTAGCTGTGCACTGATATTACTCTTGGACGCTGATCATCTTATCCTTAATCTGTAATAGAATATCTTGCATTTCTTGAATGAGGTGGTCTGCTAAAGCCACTTTATGTTGAAGAACAAAGTTGGCAGGAATAAGGGGAGTATGGCCATAAGCTGCTTGAAAAGGTGTCATTCCAATAGTTGAATGATAAGAATTATTATAAGCAAATTCTACCAAAGGTAAATATTCTTCCCATGAAGCTAATCGAGACTGAACATAATGTCGCAGCATTTCTTTCAGAATCTGATTAGCTCATTCTTTTGTCCATCTGTTTGAGGATGATAAGCAGAGCTAAAGAGTAAATTTGTACCAAGAGACTTGAATATCGAAGTCCAAAAATGTTCTATAAACTTTGGATCTCGATCCGAAACTATAGATTTTGGCAATCCAGGATGTCGTCAAGATAAATAATGACGAACTTGTCCAAAAAAGGACGAAAAAGATCATTCATCAGACTCATAAATGTTGCAGGGGCATTGGTTAACCCGAATGGCATGACCAGATACTCGTAATGACCATATTTTGTGCGAAAAGCTGTCTTATATTCATCACCTTCGCGAATGCGAATTTGATGATATCCAAACTTAAGATCAATTTTGGAGAAGACCTTTGCATGGAGCAATTGATCAAACAATTCATCAATGCGTGGAAGAGGATACTTATTCTTGATAGTTAACTTATTAAGGGCATGATAGTCGATGCAAAGACGCATAGACTTATCCTTCTTTTTCACCAAAAGCACTGGAGCTCCAAAAGGGCTTTTACTTGGTCGAATATGTCCTTTCTCCAAAAGTTCAGTAAGTTGTCGTTGTATCTCCTAAGATTCCGTAAAAGAAACTCGATATAGAGCACGAGTAGGTGGAGCACTGCCAGGAAGAATATCAATAGCATGGTCAACTGGTCGACGAGGTGGGAGAACCGCAGGAAGCTCCTGAGGAAAAAGATCCAAGTATGGAGCAAAGAAAGGTTGCCCGAGATCGTCTTCGTTTGCGGATACTGTTGCTGAAACATCTGCTGCTGGTACGGAACTTGTGTAGGAGTGGCGATCCGTGTGAAGCTGCTGGATCTGAGAGGCCAAGGATGCCATAGACTCCTGGAGTTGATGTTGGAACTGCTGTTGAAGTTGCTGCAAAGCTGACTGCCATTCCGGAGGGGCTGGTATGTCAACAGGTTCTGCCATGAGAGGAGATGTTGATGTAGAGGCTTCAGGGTGATGAGGCTCTGGGGGTTTTTGCTTGTGATGACGCCGCTAGGCTCTAGTAAGAACCATCGGCTGGGAGGTGTGGCATATGGAAATCCCGAGAGGAGAGGCTACGTATCGGTGAAGCGGCTATAGACCATCCAGTATAGTAAGGGCGATCCTCTGGGACTGGGCTCGCACGAGAGTCTGCTACTACTGGAGAAGAAGGTACAAGTGTAGGGGCAGCTACTGGTGTCAAGGCTGTATACTCCGGTGTAGAGGGGCGCACCGTGAATGAAGATGGATGAATGTCCTCAGAATAAGTGCAATATTCATAAAAAATGATGCTACACTCGGGGAGGATAGCGCCCAGATAAGGATGACGCCTGAGTATAAAACAATAATGATCCAGATCCTGTGCAGAAGTACGAACACGGATCACCCACACGTCGAATTCTCGGAGGTGAGAACTCGGTGTGGCTATCTGAATGCGGTAATGAGTGGACTGGAAAAAGGGGGACACACTTACTGGAACAGGGGCTGAGACTGGTGGAGAAACACGGGTAGGAGAGGGCACTATGGACTGAGAGGGTGTATCTTGTAAATAACTAAGGTCATAGGTTTCCTCTGTCATAAGCCGTCGGAGAAGAGGGTAGTGTGTGTCCACGTGATCAAGTGTCGTCGTCACATTGAATTTCAAGAAGGAGACTTGGTATTATTATATATTGCCCCTCATCGATACAAGACAGTGAAATCAGTTTTCCCAAGGCTTCGCCCAAGATATTATGGACCCTGTCGTATTATTAAGAAGAACTCTCAGTTATAAGTTGGAGTTACCACCTTCTTGGGGTAGAATTCATCCAACTTTCCACATTTCTTGGCTCAAGAAGTTTGTGGATGGTGATTTTCCAGTTTTAGATCATTTGGATTATGTTCCAGAAATCGAAGATGAATACATACTCTTAATTCCAGAGATAATTCTTGATGTCAGACAGAAAGAAACACGACATAAACTCACTACAGAGAGATCTTGATGATTCCGACTCTCCCGTAAAAAGGGGTATTGACCCCGGAGGAGTGGAGAGCCCGCAAAAGAATGAAATGGCGGGTTGCTGATATGTTAATACTCCACATTATGTGAAATGTGTATACTCAAGAAAATGGAAAGATCACACCTGAAGGAGGTTGCCATAGTAAATAGTATTGCTGGAGAAGAATTACCAAGGTAGTAGCCGTCAAGCCACAGAGAACACCAACTACACGTGATGGCTGGTCCACACACCAACATAGACCGCAGGAGCCTAGCAATGAAGAAGGCTGCTTTCGAGGAAGGGAGGCAGTAGCAAGCTGGCGCGCAGGAGACCAAGGCAGGCGACGGCGAGCGCGTGGCTGAAAACGGCCGCAAGGGTGGCGCCGTTTCATAGGAACCCGTAAGGTAAGTTTATGGTTTTTTTTTTTAAAATGCGCTGGTTGGGCTGGCCGTTGGGTTCGATGAACACATACTCTTAATTCCAGAGATAATTCTTGATGTCAGACAGAAAGAAACACGACATAAACTCACTACAGAGAGATCTTGATGATTCCGACTCTCCCGTAAAAAGGGGTATTGACCCCGGAGGAGTGGAGAGCCCGCAAAAGAATGAAATGGCGGGTTGCTGATATGTTAATACTCCACATTATGTGAAATGTGTATACTCAAGAAAATGGAAAGATCACACCTGAAGGAGGTTGCCATAGTAAATAGTATTGCTGGAGAAGAAGTACCAAGGTAGGAGCCGTCAAGCCACAGAGAACACCAACTACACGTGATGGCTGGTCCAAACACCAACATAGACCGCAGGAGCCTAGCAATGAAGAAGGCTGCTTTCGAGGAAGGGAGACAGTAGCAAGTTGGCGCGCAGGAGACCAATGTTGGGGTAAAGGCACTATGCCCACCCTTATAGTGTGTACAAGCCCATAAGTTATAGTACATAGTATACTTAGTACTTTTAATGTACTAAGTGCACTATGTGTACTAGTGCAATATACATGTGTGATAGGGGAGTCACACACTCATGCCTCATGAGTTGACTTATCCCCACAACTCTCTCTCTCTCTCTCTTGTGCTTCTCTGTGTATGTCTCCCACATTAACCTAACCCTAATTCTTCCTTCTCCCACACAACTGGTATCAGAGCCCTGGTTTTAGGGTTTTGTTCTCAAGTGCTGCATCGCTGGAATTCAACTGGAATTCATTTGCTGCGTGTGTTGAACCATTCGCAGGCAGGTGGGCGGAAAGAGAAGGAGTCGAGGGCAGCCTTTTCTCCTTCAGCAGAGAGGCGAACGCGGCGTTAGTCGAGCCTTAGCCACAAGGCGTAAGGCTACTAGGCGGAGGTGGCGAAGGCAGCAGCCGTTGAATCATTGCCGGCTTCATCGTCCGCTTCGGCAAGGACGGCTCTCGCCTCATCGATATGAGCGTCAAAGGCCAGCTCGACCGGATCGCCTCTCAGATCGACCTCGCAGACAAAGCTGCCGCCTTCTGACGTGCCACGGTAGCTCGCTGTACTATGACATCTTCCCTCACGCGCTCTCTTACTAAGTCTTTATAGTCGCATTTTACCTCGTGTAAATGTCTGAGGATGGGAGCTGTCCTCCACGACTTTCCTTTCACCTTCACCCACAAGTCGACTTTCCTAGCAAGAAGGTCATGTTCGTCGATACACTTGCCTTGGCCGTGAAGCAACATCTCTCTGTGCCCATGTCTTGGGCTGCTCTCTTTGAGGATACTCACGCCTGAGGAGTTCCCCTTTCTGCACCCTTTCCTGCAACAAAAAGAAAAATCAGAAATTACAAGGTATTTGCCTCAATTTTTTTTTTGGGATTTGCAATTGAGCAAGTACAGTAATCAATTGAGCAGGTACAGGTGCCCAATTGCTCAATTTTTGAGCAAAATTGGCAAAATTGGGTGAAATTGGTCACAATCAAGATCAATTTGCAAGAAATTGGCCAAATCAGGATCAATTTGCAGGAAATTGGATGTCGAAATTTAGGGCTTTTGATGTAATTGTGCAATTAAGCACTCATACATGCTGTATGATGTGAAAAATCGCACATTTGGGCAAAATTGCAGCAAATTGCAGTGCAAATCAAGGGGCTTTTGTGCCGATTTGGTTGATTTGCATGCAGGCGATCGCATTTGATGCTGTGGATAATGTGTTGATGCCTTACAAGCACTCAATGTGCCTGTAAATCAAGGGGCTTTCATTATTTTGATATATATGTGGCCAAGGGGAAGCATCGTGAACACTCTAGATGCCTTCATGTGCTTCAATGTACCATGTATGATCAAAAATTGATCTTAAATCAAGGGGCTTTTCAAGTTTGTATGCTTGTTGAGCTTGGCAAAGCAGCAGGCAAGACATTTATGCCTTGAATCCTCAAAAAATCAGCTTGCAGTCAAGGGGCTTTTGCCCAATTTCTGTTCAGGACTGTTTTATGCAGTGTTCGGGACTGTAAAAGTCTGATTTTTACTCATTTGGACAGCCAGGAGAGCATTTATTGCTACTGTACCTGCTGGTACAGATTTGGCACAACTTTGTGCATGTTTTGGCATGGCTGTACACTGTTTTGAGTGACCAAAAGGTTCAATTTCAGCTGCTGTACTTGCCGGTACAGGTTTGGTACATCATTGGTGAGCACTTGGTACTGCTGTACAGTACTTTGGAAGGGCAACAGAGCACATTTAAGGTGCTGTCCAAAATCTGCAGCAACCAGATTTTGGTGATTTCATCACATAAAGTGGGAGAAAAGTTGCATTCTTGCTTCCGCAGTGGGAGATAAAGCTTGGGAGAATAACTGTGAGCACTTTGTGTGCTTTTGGTGCAGTGTTTGCACATTTTGCAGGGAGTCAGGCATTGACAGGTTGCATTTTGCTATGGCAACCACAGGTGAGAGCTCTTCATTGCTTCACATCAAGAAGCTTGAAGGCTCGCATAATTATGATATTTGGCAAACCCAGTGCTACAATGTGTTGCTCCAGAAAAAGCAGCACAAGCCTATCAAAGAAAGGGGTGTAATGCCCACTTCTCTTACTGCTGAAGAGTGGGAAGATATGGATGAGCTGGCAAGATCTACTATCATGTTGTCTGTGTCAGACTCATTACTTTTCAGCATTCGTGAAGAGAAGACAGCTTGGGGAATGTGGCAGAGATTGCAGGACTTGTATGGCCAACAAAGTGCCTCAAGCAAAGTGTATTGGTTAAAGAAACTCATAGGTCTTCAGATGAAGGAAGGGGCGTCTATGACAGCCCATCTAAATGAGTTTAATGGTATTGTCAGCCAGGTCATTAATCAAAAGTTGGCACTGGACGATGAGTTCAAAGCCACTTTTTTGTTATGCACTTTGCCAGAGAGTTGGGACACATTCAGGACAGCCACTAGCAATTCGCATGCTATGCTGTCATATGCAGATGTTGAGGGTGCTCTTCTTCAAGAAGAGATGAACAGGAAAAACAACTCTGTTGGAAAGTCCAATGCAATGAATGCACGTGGGAGATCCTAGCAAAGGGGAAAAAGCCAAGAAAGGGGAAGGAGCAAGTCTCGCTCCAAAAAGGATTTGGAATGCCATTATTGTGGCAAGAAGGGACACATTAAAAAGCAATGCTACAAATGGAAAAATGATCAAAAAGAAAAGGGAAAAGGCAAAGACAAAGAGAAAGATGAAGCCAAAGATGTAAAGCCAAAGGGCAAAAGTGGAGTCAAGATTGAAGAAATCAATGTGTCACATGCAGGTGGCAGTGAGGATGAGGTCCTATTTACGTCTTCACTTGATGCCCATTCACTTCTTACAGGTGGTCATGGTATGCACTCATGGATCATTGATTCAGGTGCCTCCTTTCATGTCACAGGTTGTAGAGACTTGTTTGTCAGGTATACTGCTGGCAATGAAGGAGTGGTTTATTTGGGTGATAACCATGCATGCAAGATTCTTGGCAGAGGTGATGTGAGGCTTGTGTTTTCAGATGGCTCACAGCTTATGCTCCATGATGTCAGGCATGTGCCTGAGATCAAGAAGAACCTGCTTTCTACTGGACAGCTTGATGATGCTGATTATGTTACCACATTTGGTAGTGGAAAGTGGAAAATTAGTAAGGGCTCACTGGTTGTTGCCAGAGGCTCTAAGGTGGACACTCTTTACTTCATGCATGCAGGTGTTTGTCACCATGCTAATGTAAATGCAACCGAGCTGCCGGAAATTTCTATGTGGCATAGCCGGTTGGGACACATGAGTGGAATGGAGCAATTGTCTCGTTTGGGTTACGTGCCTTCTCTAAAGTTTTCAAGTTTTCAATTTTGTGAGCATTGTATATATGGTAGGCAACTACAGTGCCCCCACAAGAAAGCTCTTGGACAGAAAGATGCTCAGTTAGAGCTTGTGCATACAGATGTATGTGAGATGCCTCAGCTTTCTTTGGGAGGGGCAAAATATTTTGTGTCTTTCATTGATGATGCCACACGCAAGGTGTGGGTTTATCCTCTTCGTTTGAAGAGTGATACATTCTCAGTGTTTGAGAAGTTTGTTGCTCTTGTTGAGAATCAAACTGGCAAAACACTGAAGGCTTTGCGTTCCGACAATGGTGGAGAGTATATGTCCAAACAGTTTCAGGACTTTTGTGATGCTAAAGGCATCAAGAGGGAGCTCTCTACTCCTTATGATCCTCCACAAAACGGGACAGCAAAGAGGATGAACAGGACCATTCATGAGAAGGTCCGTTCTATGTTGTCACATGCTGTATTACCTCATGGTTTTTGGGCTGAAGCTGTTATGACAGCCGTTCATCTTATAAACAGGTCACCTAACACGAGGCTTGGTGGGAAAGTGCCAGAGGAAGTATGGAGAGGGAAGCCTCCGTCATACAAGCACTTGAGAGTGTTTGGTTGCGTTGCGTACGTGCACATACGCAGGGAAATGCGCACCAAACTTGATCCTAAGTCTCACAAATGCATATTCCTAGGATATGGTGACAAAGGTGAAATGGGGTATAGACTTTGGGATCCCGTGAACAGAAAGATCATACGCAGCAATGATGTCATTTTTTATGAAACATGCATGTATAAGGAGCCTGCAAGGCAACAGGAGCCTGGCAGAGTCATCTTTGATGATGATGGACATCATGGACAACAACAAAGGGCTGTAAATCAGCCATTACAGCAGGAAAACCAGCCCTTAAATGGTGCTGAAAATGGTCCAAATGGACAGCCAGATATGGCAAAAGATAATGGATGCCTTGAAGCAGAGGCTTGCATCAAACCTTTGATATGAAGGATTTGGGTGATGCAAATCACATTTTGGGTATGCGGATACTTCGGGACAGAAATCAGCATGTGTTGTATTTGTCTCAGAAGGAATACATTGGCAAAGTCTTGCAGAGGTTCAATATGGACGGGGGGAAGAAGACTAGTACTCCTTTGCCTCCATATGTGAAACTCAGTGCTATGGACAGCCCACAGTCAGATAGAGACAGAGCTGATATGGCCAAGATTCCGTATGCTTCAGCTTGTGGCAGTCTCATGTATGCCATGGTTGCTACTAGGCCGGACATTGCATTTGCAGTGGGAGTGGTTTCTAGATACATGGCCAACCCTGGCAAGAAGCATTGGGAAGCAGTGAAAGGTGTCATGAGATACCTGAAGGGCACACAGGATATGTGCATATGTTTTGGCAAACAGGATGCATTAGTGCATGGTTACACGGATTCGGATTATGCCGGTCATCCAGATAACCGGAAGTCTACTACCGGTTATGTATTTACATTCACAGGAGGTGCTGTGTCATGGATATCCAGGATGCAGAAGTGCACAGCCTTATCTACTACAGAGGCCGAGTATATTGCAGCCACAGAGGCTTGCAAGGAGGCATTATGGCTATCTCGGTTAGTGGTTGATTTGGGCTATACAGGGGATATTCCATTGTTGCATTGTGATAGTCAGAGTGCCATCCAGTTGGCAAAGAACCCTGTCTTTCATGCAAAGACGAAGCATGTGGATGTGAAGTATCACTTCATCAGAGAGGTGATAGAGAACAAGCAAATTCAGCTTGTTAAGATTCATACGGATGACAACCCGGCTGATCTGTTGACTAAGAGTTTGTCTCCGGAGCGGTTTGCTCATTGCAGACACTTGATGGGCATTGGATGAGGCCAGTTTCAGCCTTGATATGGCCTTGTATATTATCATGTACATGCTGATTTTTTCTTTTCCTTTACTTAAGGGCACTTTGCCTTTAAGTGGGAGGTTGTTGGGGTAAAGGCACTATGCCCACCCTTATAGTGTGTACAAGCCCATAAGTTATAGTACATAGTACACTTAGTACTTTTAATGTACTAAGTGCACTATGTGTACTAGTGCAATATACATGTGTGATAGGGGAGTCACACACTCATGCCTCATGAGTTGACTTATCCCCACAACTCTCTCTCTCTCTCTCTCTCTCTCTCTCTCTCTCCCTTGTGCTTCTCTGTGTATGTCTCCCACATTAACCTAACCCTAATTCTTCCTTCTCCCACACAACCAAGGCAGGCGACGGCGAGCGCGTGGCTGAAAACGGCCGCAAGGGTGGCGTCGTTTCGTAGGAACCCGTAAGGTAAGTTTATGGTTTTTTTTTTTAAATGCGCTGGTTGGGCTGGCCGTTGGGTTCTCTTCCCCCCCCCCCCCCCCCCCCCCCCCCCCCTCAGCGCTAGTCTGGCCTTTGGGTTCTCTCTCTTTTTTTTCTTAGCGCTGGTCGCGCTGGCCGTTGGGTTCTCTTTTTTTTTTTTTTATTTCCTTAGCGCTGGTCACTGGCCGTTGGGTGCTGGCTGCCGAATCGCCAACGGAAAGGGGTGCCGGTTCACACTAGCGCACGCCCGTTGTTTTTTTTTTTTAAATTAGAGAGAGACCCACGTGTCAATATGAGGTAATAAAATTTGTGTTTTTTTTAATGGTGTAAGGGTGACGGCCTGGATCGCGTAGCCGACTGGAGGGAAAAGGTGTGCCCCTTCGTGCCGCCAGCAAAGCGAAGAGATGGCGGGCAGTCGCTATTCGGCGACGATGGGCGCAGGGTCGGCATCTGCATGAATCAACGCAAGGGGCTCACGCCGGCAGCGAATGAAGCGAGGAGGGGGAGGGGTGTTCCATATTTGGCAGCGAGAGGGGAAATTCTTGCCATGCTACGAACGCCTAACACCACCGGCAGCAGGGAGGGAGGGTAGTCCAGGTATGCAGCAAGGGTTCCCTCTCTGCAATACACACGGTACGTGTGTATGGGTGTGAAACCCTTTTTTTTTTACATCACTATGAGCAAGGATTTACGCCAAGTCCACCATCGCTCCGCTTCTTCCATACAACACCGAGAAGAGGGTGAGGGCTTCACAACCCACGGGTAGGAAAAAATTTTGCTCTGATATCACTATAAAGCTTTTATAGCTTTATTAACATGATTAAGACTTAATTAATAAACGTAAGACAAATGCTGCAAGAAAGACAAATGCTGCAAGAAAGATTGAGTTGTTTGCATTGAGACAGGGGCCTTTCTTAAATAGAGGCCGAAAGGGTACAAGTGAAGAGACACATCCCTGGGAAGGGGTGTGGCTCTTGAGTCAACAGTTATGTCCTTTGGACTTAGGGATGTGTCTTTTAATGAATAGACATGTCCTTTGATAGTGACCCATGTGTAAGGGTGTGACCCTTCACAGGTGTCCTTTCAGTTTAATAAGGGATTAAGGAGTAATTAAGGAGAGATTAAGAGAGTTAATCACAATCGTGACAGCTCCCATCTCTAGGAAGTGTCTCCCATATGGTGTGATATGTGCTTTATCTTGAGAGGGGAGTTGCAAACCCATCTCATCGAGATCAATCTTGGACAACATGATGGCATCATTGTGGAAATTATACATCGGAATCTGTTTCCTCACTGTTCGTGCATTAAAATCACCCAACAAGAGAACATCTCCTTGTTGAGAAAACTCTGCAATGTTTGCAAACGCAGTGTATATGGGGACTCGCCTTTCGGCGTCAAGGCGCCTGCATAATTCGATTTTTCAGGTGGGAACAAGCATATTGCAATGTACAACCTCATGCCAGGCCTGGCTAAATGCATTCACATAAACTGGGTCTCATCATCCCGTTTAATCACCGTGAGCATCCTGTGCCTATGAAGCCGAAGCAATCATGCTACTCCTCCCGAACCATGCAGCCCCTGATGGTGCGTGATTTGCCTTCTAAAGGTTGACGCCCAAGCATATCTAGACACCTCAGGTAGCTCTCTCTCAGGGCTTTGATATCTCTGCCTGTGAATTTCTCTGTAAAACCTCCTGAGTCAGACCACAGAGTTCCATTGCAATTCCACACAGCCATGTTCCTCGTGGTGGTAAACCGCCCACTTCTCTGCATGGGGTTCCATGACTTCAACCATTCCAGCTTTTCTATGCTCCACTTGCAAGGGTGTGAGGTCATCCCCTAAGTATATCTTGGTACTTTGAGAGCTACTCTTTTTTCCAAAAAAGCAGTCCATGATTTGGGATCTCTAAACTTGAGGAGGAGGCGTTGTTCCCTCAACAAGTCCTTCCCGTCTCACCTTGCATCTATGAAAGACCTAGAGGGTCTATGAGATTGAAAATGAGTACATATGATCCATTAATAACTGGATGTCGGAAACATGGAAAAAATAACATCTGCCAAAAATAACTGGATGTCCATTAATAACTGGATGTCGGAAACATGGAAAAAATAACATCTGCCAAATAAAACGGGCCCATGTACTACGTGATCCCATGGATACATAAAGAGAGTCAAAGCTCATCCTCCTCTTGAATGGTGTACAGTGCAGCAATGTTCATGTCTTGTGGCGGTACATCTCTATTGCATCTGAGAGTAATATTAACGTCTTCAAATGTTCATTGTAGATGTAGCTGTTCCAAACAATGCACGTGTGTGTGATTTAAAAATCGTTGTGGAAAAGAAAGTAACCGGACTCGAGCAAGCAGAGTTGGGCCACCGACATATTTCATGGTAAATTCACATCGCCTACCTTTTTAGTGCTAATGTTGTATTATTCTTTCTAGTTTGTTGTGTAGGGTCTGTATGTGTTGAGCTTTGAAATGATTGCGTGTTGGATTGTATTGAGTATGCCTTTTTGTAACTGGTGTTGAATGGAATTCTGAGGGATTCGAACCAAAGGCTTAAGCACATGATGCTAAGCTCTGTCTTACATATAAGCTTACACAATGCCAAACTAAAATATGAAATGGAACACATTTGGTCCAAAATTTCAGGTGCGAGCTCAAGACCTCTTCAATGCATAACATGTTGGGTGTTACAATAAGGAAGATACAAATTACTTTTTGCATAGCAGGTCTCTTGTCACTGAATTCCAGGCGGAAGAAAAGTAGGCTGATGATGGGAACCCATCACTGCAAAGTGAAGGGCTGCTGGCCATAAATGACGCTGCTATTGAAGACCAATGGGAGACACGTGCTGTTGAAAAAACTAAGTGATCAAAACCAGTTTTAACCTTTGTGGAGTTCTTCATCTGAGGATAGGACGTAATAAAGTCTTGTGAAAGAAAATTGTCTTCCCATTGTTTCTCACTCACAGGTTTCGACTCACAAGAGATGGATAGACGAGAGAAGCTCATGCATTAAGAAACCTACAATCAAACAAGCAAGCATCCATCTAGCAAGCATGAATCCAATAAAACACAAGCAAGCAAGAGAGTATGGAGAAGAGGGAGAGCTCACATGTATTCTATTGCAAGGGGAATGATTGTGTATTACAAATGGCTAGTGTTCACACTTGGCCGGGTCTTAACTTAAAAATAGTCCATGGCCGGGTCTTAACTTAAAAATAGTCCATGGCCACTATGTCTTCTAGCCTTCATCAGTGAGCTTAATTTAGTATGCTTCTAAGTTAAGAGTTTTTAGAGGGCTTGATTAGGGGTGGAAGAGACCACTGGAAAGCTCTATAAAGGAGCATGAATTGTAAACAATTTTTGTGGCACTTTCAATAGAAAAAAATAAGAATATTCTACGTGGCCAATCTGAGAGTGTCGCCTTCTTCGCTTTCTGCGGTGCATGATTCATCAGTTGTGTTTCAATCTCAGTGAGAGAGAGTGAGGGTGTGTGTTGAGGTTAGATTCATATATAAATGCTAATACTTGATACCGATCAGCTTGTGATGAAGTGCATCCATGCATAGCGATTATCTGTATCCTGTGTTGTTGCTCTGATTCTTAAGAGCGTTTGCATGCACCCTGTGGAGGGCTTTTTTTGTGAACTCATCATCGAATTGCTGGCCTGCAAGTGCTTGAAGAAGATGGTGTTCATCATATTGAGGGTGGCCATGCTCAACTTCTAAAAGCGCTGGTCAGCCCTATACCTACTCACAAGGGTGGTAGTAATCTGTTGAGCCATTCAGTCTTTCTGTGACCAACGTTATCACCAATTTGGTTTGATCTTAATTACCTTCATTACGAAATGGTGTGTGGGATCGTCAAGCCTCTGCTGCACTCTCGAAGAGACTAGGTGTGTCATCATTTTTCTTAATTGGTGCTAACTGCACGGATTTGGCCATGACTTATTTGCTCATTAAGGGAAAATTATTCAAGAATGCGGATGCCCAAGTGCTGTCGAGGGATCCTCCTCCTTTGGATTGGTGAAATGATTGTGTGAAACGTCTAAAATCTATGATTTGGTAGGAAGAATATTCAGCTAAAATCTATGATTTGGCAGGAAGAATATTCAGCTACTTCCATACACACCATCTCTTCATCGATGTGATTATAGAAATCAGCACAAGGATGTCTGTATATTGGTGAGTGATGTTGGGATTCGGAGTCTCGTGTGTGTGTGTGTGTGTGTGTGTGTGTGTGTGTGTGTGTGTGTGTGAACAGCCCCTAAAAGGGTTATTGTTCTAGTATTGTGTAAACACAATCTTATAAGTGGATAAGTGTGCCTTGCGGCATACACTTATTAGAGTGTGATATTTGTGTGTGTCAGAAGATAAGGCCGCAAGCCTACAAAAGCATTGTACTTGGTGAGTGAACGTCACTTCTATCCATCAATCACATCATCGAGTCATGCAATAGTCTCTCTCTTTGAGCACTCCTATGCACGCTCCCTCTATCATATCCCCCATCAGCCACCCTGGTCCCCTACCCCCACCACGAGATCCCCGTCCCACCACCTCCACCTTCTTCACAAAGGGCATGCTCCTCAAGGCCATTCGTAGACTACGCAATGGGTGAGCCCAGGATCATGAGGGACTCACTGCTGAGTACATCTCGCATGCCGATGATACCCTGGCGCCCCTACTAGCCTACATGTTCAATAGAGCCCTTTGTGAAGGATTTCCACCCTCTTGGTCCACCAACACCATCACCCCCATCCTCAAATCCAGAGATCCACTTGATTCTAATAATTACAAGACGATCATGATTGGCTACACATTGGCCAAACTATATGGATTAGTGCTAGAGGCAGAGCTCAGTTCATTTGCAGAGAGCCAGGGATCCAGAGCCTCAGGATAGGCTACCCTTGACCACATCTTCACCCTCTTTGCCATCATCGAGAAGGGTAGAGCACGACATCAGAGGATTTACTGTTGCTTTTGTGGATTTCCGCAAAGCTTTTGATACTGTACCCCGAGCCCGCCTCCTACACCGTCTATAGGAGATAGGAGTCCCATCTAACATGGTTTGGAGCATCATCGCCCTCTATGAGTCCATCAACGGACGAGCGAGAGCCCTAGGAGGTACATCACAGGAGATTTCTAGGTACATAATAGGAGATTTTCAGCACTATTGGGGTGAAACAGGGCTGCCCTCTATCACCCACTCTTTTCGGCCTCTACATTGATGAGATCTCAAGCTTCATTGGCGGATTAGGCAGGGCTGGTCCCACACTGGCAGTCATATTGATCCCCATACTACTTTATGCAGATGACATCGTCCTCCTCTCAGACTTAGCCGAGGGGCTTCAAAGACAGTGGGATGCCTTACATGACTTTTGCACTCAACGGGACCTCTCTGTTAACCTTGGTAGAGTAACATCGCAATTGGAGGTGTATTACAACAGAATGGCCATCCAGTAGCTTACATGTCTTGTAAGTTATTGCCCGCAGAAAAGAATTACTCGGTCTACGATCGGAAACTCCTAGTAGTCATTCAAGCCTTGAAACACTGGGAACATTTCCTTTATGGCCGAGAATTTGAAGTTCTCACTGACCATCAGACATTACGCTAGATTTAGTTGATACTCCATCTCCTTCATTGCCAGGATCCCCTACCCCCAAGTGGTTTCTCTTCCCAATCTTTCTTCTTTATGTTTCTCTCATCTAGGTCTTTCTCCCACCCCTACCCATATACCATCCTACAATCCTCCCCAAGTTAGTGACTCCATGAAGCTTACAACAACCAACTATCATACATGGTCTTTCTACACTTAGTTATTGCTGGAAGGAGCCGGTGTGTGGATGGCTATCTCTACACCTCACTTGGTGGACCTTGCTTTGAGAAGCATATTGGATGCTCGGGCTTGTTGAGGAAGTCGTGAGTTATCTCCACACAAGTGCATGCTTTGCGGAAAAGGCAAGTCAGAGTCTGCTTTTGTTGCCTCTGACAAGGGCAAAGGCAAGGGTGAACAAGATTCAAAGGAGTCCAAGGACAAAAGCAATGAATTACTGGGGCAGGGCAGGTCATACTACTGAGGCTCACTGCTTTGCTTGTCGTGATGACTCTCGAGCAGCCAAACCAAGTATCAAGCCCAAGATGCTTCTAAAGCATCTGACAAGGACAACACCAAATATAAGGGCAAGGACAAAGTTTCAGAGTAGGGATCTGTCAAAGTTGCATACATGGCAGTCACAGGTTCGGAGTCCATGAGGGGGATCTCTACAAGATCACCAACTTTTCTTCCTAGATCCCTCGCATTGACTCACATATTCATCAGCTCTTCTCTCCCTTAATGGCTTTGGTTTCTGAGGGAGATACTTTTCTGTGGCATTCTCGCTTCGGTCATGTACCCATTGCTGCCTTACAAAAGTTCCATTCTCAACAGGTTGTCAACGGACTACCTCAGCTCAGGTCTCTTTCACACATCTGCTCATTCTACATAATGGGCAAGCATCATCGAGACACATTTCTAGAGGAGGCCACTCATTGAGCAACCTGAAGATTGAAGCTTATACGTGCAGATCTTGTTGGACCCATGGAGGTTGAGTCTCTTGGAGAGGCCCGATATTTTCTTCTTCTTGTGGATGATTTCGCTCGCAAAGTTTGGGTATGTTTTCTGACTCACAAGTCAGATGCTTTTGCCAGTTTCAGGACTTGGATAGCAATGGTGGAAATCAGTTTGGGGTAAAATTTCTTTTCTCCGAATTGATAATGGTGGCGAGTTTATACCATTTGATAATTTCCTTGCGCCAAAGGCCATTCACTGACGACAGACCACAGTTCCTTACACTCCTCAACAAAATGGAGTTGTGGAATGGAAGAACCGGACCGTAAAAGAGATAGCTCATTGCAAGTCTCCCTCTTGCTTTTTGGGATGAAGGTGTGGCTACCTCAGTTTATCTCATTAACTGCTCTCTCACAAAAGCAGTTGAGGGGATGACTCCAGAGGAGGCTTTTATAGGACACAAGCCTTTTGTTCTCATCTACGTGTTTTTGGTTGTGTTGCTTCTGTGCATGTCCCAGATCAGAAGAGGACCACACTCGCACCTAAGTCAAAGAGAATGATCTTCACAGGCTACAGTCTGAGATCCAAAGGGTACTCCTTATGGGATCCGGAGGTTGATGACATCATCATTTCCCGTGATGCTCGATTTAATGAGAGCTTGTTTGGCATCGACTCCTCTCCACCAGATGCATCTACAGATTTTTTGGATGATCCATTCTCGGCCGATGTTAGTGATCTTATACCTCTTCCACATCCAACTCCTCCTCCTCCTCCTCCTCCTCCTCCTCCTGCTACAACTCCAGTGCCAGTTGATGTAGCTCCCAGTCCCTCTACGGGTCCTGCTTTGATTGCGGGATTACCCCCACCAATGCTTACTTCATCACACCTCCCAGCAGCATCAGATGAGTCCTCTACTGTAGTTGGATCTTCTTCTTCTTCACGCTTTGAGAGGAAGGCTAAACTACCTCGGTGGGTTCAGAAACTCTTTAGAGATTCTGGTCTCACTGATGCACAGCTCCATAACCAGATCTCTACCACCACCCCTGGACCTTGTTGTTCATCTCGGGCTTCCACACAGGGAATTATGCACTCATGAGTTCTCTCTAGGAGATCGATGAGCTTGAAATGGATTTTCAAAGTCAAGTTTCATGTAGATGGTACTTTGGATAAGTACAAAGCCCGCCTTGTTGCTCGAGGATATGCTTAGAAGGCAAGTAGGTGAAGACTTTGATGAGACATTTGCTCCTACAGCTAGGTATACCACCATCAAGATTGTTTTGGCTTTGGCTGCACACTTCAAATGGCCTGTGTTCCAAATGGATGTCAAATCCGCTTTTCTGAATGGAGATTTAGAGAATGAAGTTTATGTTGAGCGGCCTCCTGGTTTTGTTCATCAGATTCTGGAGCATTTGTGTGGTGCCAACACTTCCCCAGGTACCATCTTCTCGGATTCTCAGAGTGCTATTGCTCTAGCTTAGAATCCTGTGATACGGGGACGATCCAAGCATATTGAGGTGCATTATCATTTTGTACATGACTGGACCGAGTTGGGACTTCCTCAGCTGGCCTATACTGTTCTACCAAGGACAATGTGGCTGATCTCTTCACCCCTCTCACGCTGAAGAGGAAGTGTTGGAATATATATCATCTCTAAAGGGTCTACATGTACCTTTTCATGCTTGTACTGGTCATTTTATGAGACCCTGCATTAGCGTATTTTAGCAGATATTATTTAGGATTTTTTCCAACATTTTATGAGCTTTTTTATGCTATTTATGGCATATTAATGTTCACGACTGCTGTCAGCCTGCTACAGCTGGCCGACCAGCACATATAGGAGGTATATAAGGGATCACACCCTTCACCTAACTTTTTATCTCATTTTGCATGTGCTAGAGGTTATTGGCTGTAGCAAGAGTCTCTTATTTTTATCTCATTTTCAGCAATAATCAACTGTTCTCAGCCTTCTACAGTTTGTGCTTTTGCCTACAACCTGTGTTTGCTCTTTCTTTCAGCATTTGCCTTGAACAGCAGCATTTATCTGCAGCTTGGGCTGAGATTAGCTGTTGATCATCTTTTGGGAATCGATTACTTTAGTTGTACAGTCCATTTATTGTAAATATTCATTATTTGTACAAGTTTAGAGTAGGATACTTGTGAATGATTGTGTCTTCCACTGTGCATATTTCTCTGTTCACACTTGTCACTTGTGAATGATTGTGTGTTTTGCACATCTTCCACTGTTCATAGTCTTGTGGGTTGACTACCATGAGTATATAACATGCACGTTCCTAAAAGGTGAATTTGGGCATGTTCCTGGATTCATCTAGGTATATATATATATATATTTCTCTGTTCACACTTTCATCGCACTAATAGTCTTACAGTTTTTTTTTTTTCTGAAAAGACTTTATACCCTCGTGATGCAGGAGACATGTATGGAAAAACTATTGTTTGTGCTACTTGAATCAGAAGCTCCTTGATGATTTGGCCTCTCTACAAGACTATGGTATAAGAAACAATTGTCAGGTAAACTGAATTTCGTGCTTCAGTGGCGGCATATGAATGAAAGAATGAAAGGAAAGTGGAATCTAGTGCATCATGATATCTTTTTTTATGTATTGTTTATCTAGCTCTGAGCTGCAAGTTATTTGGCATTGTCTCCATCTTCATCACCTCCCACAAGCTTTAGGGAGGAATACAAGTCCTTATGATTGGTCGTGTGCCCCGTGATCCCCAAATCATCGTGCAAAGCTACATGAACTGCTTCACTGACATCATCTGCAATGCCCATAATTTCTACAGCATGCTAGGCTTATCTTTGGTCTTTAGAGTGCTGTTTTCGCATCTTGTTGCTTCTTTCTGCACTCTCTAATTGTTTTATGATGCTTCTTGTTATAGTGCCAGTGCCCCCCGTTTGGAAGCTGCCCGTTTCTTATAACACCCTAACTGCTTGTGATAAATGTTATACTGTATAACTTAATGGTGCAGCTCTCAGTGCTAAATAAAAGGATTTTCTTACTCCATGCTTTTGATGTCAAAGTGAAGCCTCTCATCGTAGTGCACATGTGCAATTATTGCACTTCTTTTTAATTGCACTAAACTGGTGCATAGGAAAGTTTAATCTCTAGCTGCATGATGTATGAAGAGGCTAGTGTTCTTGGAACTTGCGATATAGAGTCTTGTCAGGGCTGCACCATATATGACTTCACAAAGCAGGTTCATAAAATAGAATGGCACATCATGTAACATGGAAGCAGAACCAGTAGCAGATGCTGCTTGAGCAGGAAACGTGAGAAATGGCAGCCTGAGAGGTGAGAGACGCCATTTCCATGAGCAGGCAGCACATGAGAAATGCATTTTGGAAGAGAAACATGTCTCATCCTGAGAAATGGTGTGTTTCTCATGTTTCAGGGCGTCTGAGAAATGACCGCTTATTCAGAACCTTATCATCAATAATAGAAAAAGGCCCGAATTCATGAGGTCGTGTGAACCATAGAGAAGCAAAAAAATGTAACATTTTCAAAAACCAATGCACTGTGTACTTGTTGCGAGCAAAAGCCTACAATTCTGTCATGTGTAAACTTGTCTACAATCATGACTCCCTAATAGCCTCATTTTTTTTGCAAATTCCCCCCCTTTTCTTGCAGCCTTATCTCTCTTTTCTTTAGTCCCATTTTCTCTTTCAGGCTTTCAGCCATCTCTCCCTTTTTCTACAAATTTTTCTTTCCCTTTTCTTGCTCTTACTCGGCATTCAGGGCTGGGTCTCTCCTTGAAAGAGAGCAGCACAAGAAATTCACTCAAAATGATTATTGGTGGCAGCAGTGGAGCAAAAAGATTTCAATACCAACTTTGTGTTTGGAAAGAGGTGGCTGTACAAATTGAGTGAAGCCCATTTGCTTTTCTTGGATGGGTTTGGCATTGGTACATGCATGAAGATTCGAGCCAATGAGGCAGCAAGGATGGACGGTGAAGCTTCACTTCTTCCCCCTCCACCAAATCCGATGCAAAAATACACTATTGGAAAGCCACATAGAGATGGAGATGGACAGAGCACAACCTTCCACGTATATCACATCCATTAATAATATCAAAGTACAAAAGCAATAGATAGAGTGTCCTTTCACACTAGATATGCAAGGGGAAAAAAGTGCCCTTGGTTAGGTTCTGTTCACACGTAGCACTGCCATAAGTGTGCATTTGCCTTCAATTTCCCCCTGTAGTGTAAGTTGTGAACCTGTACAAGGTGGTGGTGTTGGCAGCACACAAAGGCAGGTGCAGCAGCAGCTGCACACAGCAGTTGAGGTGGTACAGGCGGTGAACAACAGCAATAAAGCAGCTGCGTCAGGGGGTGGCACAGGTGGCGCAACCAGTCTCACAGGTGGCGGCTAGCTGGCACAGGTGCAGTCGGCAGCAAACAGGCAGTGTGTAGGCAGTACAGGGGGGTGGCGCAGCCCAGGAGACGGTGCTAGACAGGTGGTCGGCGCTGGTTGCAAGCGGCGGCCGCACTGGTGAGGTGGCGCAGACGGCAGCAACCAGTGCAAACAGGCGGCAAATGGCAGCTGGCAGTGGGGCGGCGGCATGGCGCACAGTAGCAGCCAATCGACGATGATGTTCTTGACACCGTAATGATGATGGTACTCAAGAGGGATTCATGCTTCTTTTATACCTGAGGAAGTCCTGCTTTTTGCCAAAAAGCTGTCCAGGCTTTTTCTTTTCTTCTTTTACTTTGCTTTTGTCATTTTCACTTTATACAATAAATATTATTCAAATATGGCCAGCTTTTCCCAAAGTTCTTGTGCTTTGCCTTTCTAGCTTCAAGCATAGTCACAGGGGACGGAAGGGACGTCTGCTTGGAATGCGGGGACGCCTAATCGGGACGCCTAATCGGGACGGAACGACGACGGGGACGGACAGGGACGGACGGACGTCCCCCACGACGCGTCACTCACAAGGAACGGGGACGGGGACGCCGCAAGAACGGGGACGCCGGTGGGGGACGGCTCTGTGGGGGGACGGCAGAGAGCCGTTGCGTTTTTTTCTGGCTATTTTTTTGCCGTTGCGCTCGCCGTTTTTTGGCCGTTGCGCTTGCCGTTTCTAGCCGTTTATGGCTGTTGGCTTGGCCGTGGGCCTTGGCCCTTGAGCCTTGAGCCTTTGAGGCTTGGCCCTCTCTCTCTCTCTTGCCCTTGAGGTTTTCCTCTCTCTCTCTCGCCTATCTATATAAGAACAAGCCTCTACAAGGCTACAAGCACACACAACTCTCAAGGCTCAAGCTTTCAAGCTTCTTCTAGCTTCCAAGTTCCAAGCCTCTAGGCTCTCGCACAAGGCCTGCGGGCCGCCGCCCTACTATCTAGATTCTAGACTCTCTCTCTCTCTCTCTCTCTCTCTCTCTCTCTCCCCCTCAACTTTCAAGCCTCAATTATTAATATGACTCAAAAGCTTACCATTTTAGTGTAAATTTGACTCATTTTGATGTACTTCCAAAGTAGAATAAGTGTAGAGTAGAATTTTTTTTAAAAAAAGTATTTTTTGAGTGCCGTTCCCTCCCCCGTCCCCGTTCCCTACTTATGGCCGTCCCCCATTCCGTCCCCGTCCCTTGTGACTATGGCTTCAAGGCCTTGCTTTTTGGCCTTAGAGCTGCTTTTTGAAAAAGCGGCCTTTTGCTTTTTGGTCTGGTTCAATCTCCTCTTGCCAGTGGTGCTCCTGGCTCCTGATCAACTCAGTTTGACTTTTTGCTTTTTTGTGCTTTTTGACCAAAATTGGTGCTTTTCCATGAGCAAACTTTATGGTCCCTATTCACATGCCTTCTTCTACTTGTCCAGTGTCCAGGCAAGGGTTCCATCATGTGAATAGTGCTAGAAGGGCCAAATAGTTACATTCCCTCCCTCTTATATATCGGAGTCGTCCTCAACTACAGAATAGAAATGTTCCAAGCATATTCATATGTTCCAAGTACTGGCCCAATCTGGTGAGCTTGTGCATCATGTCATTCCCCATATCTATGGTGTCATCTGCTCGTCTAGCAACATCTCTATGCCTTTTCTTTAACCAATGGCTTTGTTCTTGATGGTACTTCTTCAAGGCCTGTGACATGTGTTAGATAAAATAAATCTATACTTACCTCCTGTAAAAACTAGACAAAAGCTAGTCAACAAACAGGTATGCATCATTCACATCTACGGGGTATTCGAGGTACTGGCTAGGTAGTCTGGAGACCAGTGGACTATCACATGCCATAAATCCAAGCATTGTCCACGCATCATACATAGCACACAAGATCCAAGAAATTCAAATATACATCAGTATGCAATGCACAAGTAAAGATCCTCCTATTCATGGATTGTCATGCCTGGTCTCATCGAAAACCGGTTCTGAGCTATCTGGCTTCCGAACAATCAATGATCAGGGCCATTTGGTCATGAGGACTGCGCGAGTGTTAATCAGGGCCATTTGGTCACTTATGACCACCCGAGTATTAATCAATAGTCATCTGGGCTATCTGGTCGCACTCACCGTCCGACTATGAAAATTCAATACAGTCATCTGGGCTATCTGGTCACTATGACCGCCCGACTGTTCATCAGTAATTATTTGGGCCATCTGGTCGCATTGACCACCGGACTATGAAATCTAAGGCATTTGGCACAAAGGCCGCCTATATACAAATGTCGCTCCTTGGGTCATTTGGTATGCAACCGACCGTATGCAATTAACCCTTACATAAGCAAAATAATGATCAATTACATATACAATGAAGGGGGCTAGAGGTACAATCCTCCCTCTTGAATCTGTCTTGTTCGCAAGACGTCTATGCTTGTACTTCTAATACATCTGGACCTACTGCTGCCTCGTAAGCTCGAAGTATCTCTAGATAGTCCCTGAAGTACACCTCTGGTATCCATTTCGCATCCAAAGGCAAATAATTCTTGAATTTCAAGAGGAACTTTCTGACCACTTTTTCTCACATAATGGAATACAATCTGTTCTGGTTGCAAAATCTCTTCTTGCTCTTCCAGCTCTGGTGGATCCTCCAATACAGGCACCCCTAGGGGTAGTCACGTATATGGTTTCAATAAATTGACATGGAAGGCATTTTTTATCCTCCAATGATCTGGAAGGTCCAACCGATAGCATACATGGTTGATCTTCTCTGCAATCTAAAAAGGTCCATAATACCTAGGAGCAAGCTTTGGGTCCTTGTGCTCCTTGGCTTTAGACTTCTTGAGTCTTGCTTTCTCAAATCTCAACAAGACCCAATTCCCTTCTTCAAATGAGACCTTCCTTCTATGTGTATCTGCAGCTTTCTTTTTGCTTGGCTTAAGATGTCTTAATTGCCCTTCGAACCTGTGCAAAAGTTGTTTCCAAGTCTTGAACGAACTCATCCGCATGGAAGATCTCTTCCTTGGTTCTAAGTATGGGCAACAACAATGGTTTGCCATAGATAATCTCGAAAGGAGCTTTGCTTGTCAATGAATGAACAGTATTATTGTAAGCATACTCAACTAAAGGCAAATACTTCTCCCATTAATCCTTCGCTTCCAGAGGATAACACCTTAGCGTGTCCAAGATAGTGAGGTTTGCAATCTCACATTGTCCATCAGTTTGAGGATGATAAGTCGAAGAGATTCATCTTTGTCTCCATATTGTCGAAAAGAGCTCTCCAAAAGAAACTAGTAGTTCGAGGATCTCTATCCCCCACAATGGACTTAGGCAATCCATGGTGCTTGAAAATCTGCTGAATAAACAATCTTACCATATGCTCTGTGTAGATAGTCTTCTTCACTGGAATGAAATGGGCTTACTTACTGAATCTATCATTAATATTCCATGTACCATCATTCCCATGTCATGACTTTGGCAAACCAAAGATAAAATCCATAGCAATACTCTCCCATGGAACATTCAGAATTGGCAATGGCTGCAATAGTCCTGTCGACTTTTGTCGATCAAACTTGACCTTCTGACAAACCAAACATTCTCGAACATATAGCTCAATGTCCTTTCTCAGTGTAGGCCAATAGAAGTAGCTCTCCAAAGCTTGAGTTGTAGCCAAGATGCCTCTATGTCCCATGTAGGGTGGAGCATGGCATTCTTCCATCACTTTTGGCCTCAAATCTTTTTGTCACACATAAACGGGTTTGCATCATAAGGAAACCCTCTTTGATGACATAGGAGCTCCATTTTGCAATCTAATCCAAATATCTTTGAAATCCTTATCGGTAGCATAAAGATCTTTCATTGAAGTAAAATCCATATGATAACCCATAGAAACCGCATGGCTCATGGGTCTCCAGGATAATGCATCCGCTACCATGTTGTCTTTTTAAGTATGCATAATTTGGAAATGAAATCGGGCCAGATAAGTAGCCCACCTTATATGCCTTTCGGATATCTTAGGTTGAGACATGAAGTACCTAACACTTTGATGATCTGTCTTGATAACAAATTCAACACTCATAAGATAGTGCTTCCAAATCTTCAATGCATGAATGATAGCCATCAACTCTTTCTCATATGTGGGTGCGGTCTTTTTGGCTCCTTTAAGTCTTTGACTTTCATAGGCCACAACATGGCCCTCTTGGTCCAAAACTTCTCTAATGCAATCACCTGAAGCATCACATTCAACCATAAAAGGCTTTGATAAATCCGGAATAATCAACACCGGTCCTTTGCTAGCATAAAATTTCAATGCTTCAAAGGATTATTTTTTTCAGCTTTGGTCCTCTGAAATCCCACGGCTTTCTTTGTCGAAACATGCAATGGGCTAAGCACCACTGCAAACGACTTGATGAATTTCTTGGCATAATGTCAATCTGATGATCTTCCTGTCTCTTTGGCTTCTTGCTCTGGCTTGTCAGGATGATTTGCAACCAAGTGTCCCTTCTTTCCACATTGAAAACACTTCCCTTCTTTAGCATATTCCTTAAGTTGCTTGAGGGACAATTTTCTTTGAAAGAGTGGAGGTTTGTCCCCACTCATATCCTTCTTCTCTTGAGGCTCGGTTCTCGATTGGGATCCATCTTTAAACTTCTTCTTTTGGGGTGAATCTCGGTTGTCATTCTTTGTCTTGCCCTCCATCCAAGGCATATATAGAGCCTCGGCTTCAAAGCGTTGTCTTGAGCTTCCTCCAAAGATTTTGGACCAGCCATATACATTACTTGTGACATGTGGGGGATTGATCGTAGGTAATCACAACCTTAGGCTTAACTAAACTTCACTTAATAACACTTAAGAGATAGACAATGGTGTCAATGCAATGCAATGCAGCTATATTAAATGCAATGGTTACAATGAAGATCTATAAATAGATCTATGATGTTGTACCAAATGAATATCCTTCTCAGAAAGAGAGAGAGACACTGAATGCCAATGGTGAATGACTGTTCCTTTCTCCACTACTGAGGTCCACCCTTTGGATGTCGGATTTCCTCTATGTAGGAGGCAGCAGGCTGATCTGAATGCTAACTACTATAGTACTAACGGAATATGCTAATCAACTGACTCTCCTTGCTCCCTAGGTAGGAAATGCTGAGCAGAGGCGTGATATGAGATGCTGAATGTTGTCTAAATGCTGAACTCCTGACTAACCTAGGGTCTTGGGGCTGAAGACCACAAACGATGATGAGATAATGAAGATGAGATGACCTGAATGATGTGCTTCTATATATATGGTGTGCTCCTGCTGGTCGGGCAATTTACTGCTGTCGGCCAGCTTGTCTAATACTCCACAACTACATTAAATGCCTAATAATGCTGTCAGCTGCTGCTGAATTAAATGCTCTTGATGACTTATGTGCTGAGGATGGTGTTGAAACAGTCCCATACATGCTGTGATAAATGCTTGAATGAATGGATTAATGCTTGGATAAATGGATTAATGCCTGCTAAATGCTTATGAATGCCGTGTCACTTGTACAACCCATAGGGTGTGCACGTGACACTGCTTGCATAAGCTTAGGTTGTAATCCATTCACAAACTTATGCATTTCCATTAGCGGTGGAATAGGAGTATAAGAAGTAAACTTTAATGAAACGGTTGAAAAGTTGTTAAGATAGGTTGCAACATTCTCACCAACTTTTTGTTTTACCTTATCCCATTCTTTTTGCACGTCCGCTTCAAAGTTTACGGGTAGAAACTTCTTGTTGAATATAACCTTGAAGTCAGTCCATGTCTTTGGCTAGGTTTCTTCTTGTACCACCTTTAGCCACCAATTCAAGGCGGCATCCTTCAAATGCATGCAAACCATACGAAGCTTGGACTTTTCGGAGAAGTCCTCTCCTCCAAAAGCGGCATCGAATTGCTTGATAAAGGATAAAGCTTTTTGAGTGTCCCGCTTACCATATAATGCATCGAACTTGACACTCTTCTCTCCCGGCTTGAAGTTCACTTTGCCGGTTGTTGAAGGCTCCTTTCCCTTATTTGTCCCGAAGAGGCTGCATCCGAGAGAGCAGGCCTAAGAGGCCTCCCTGTCTCTTCCACGAGAAGCAGACTTAGTGTCTCTAGATCCTTCTGCAATGGTGACTCCTTTGGCACGAAGATAGGCTTTGGCATCTTCAACTCCTTCAGCTTGGCTTCAGTGGCTCTATCTTTGACGAAATCTTCAAACATTGGAGTCCTTTGCAAGGAATTCTTCATCTCTGAGCAAACGCATGAATTGCTGAAAATCATGGTACTTTTCTGATGATACAGCCGCAGTCTCATGAGTAATGGATCGATGACCCTGGTTCCGATCTTGAAGTTCTGGATCAGCCTCATAGTTATTCCCTTCATTAAGCCCTTGGTTGCCCTCTACACTATGTCACCCGAAGAAAGATTCCTCAAGAGAAATCCTGCTCTGATACCACTGTAAGCCTAGCGAGGCGTGCTGCGACAGATTCCACCACGTACCCAAGAGAGAGAAATATAGAGAGAGAAGATAGAGAGTAGAAGAGAGAGAAGGGTTTAGGGAACTTTGCACAAGACACATGCATTGAGCGGGGAACATGCCCCGCTCCCTTTCAAGAATTTATTCAAGAACAATCCACGCGCTTAGCAAACCAAGATCAATACATAAATGAATACAAAAGCAAACAAATATGCCAGTGTAAAAAGCCCAAGTCGAAGTCGATGTCAAGGCATGAGATCCTGATGCCGAGCACATCACAGGGACGACCCACAAGAATCTCTCACCAGGCCAAATCCGAATCCAAAGTACTCCAAGCTCGTGAACAAGATATTCAGATAATATGTGTAGAAGGCGAAGCTTAAGGTGATCAGTTGTAAGCTTGTTATCCCAAACTGAAGTCGAAAACAATCCACAAGATGCGGCCATATAGATGAGTATGAACAGGAGCAGGTGGTAGCACGTAAGTATGGCAGTATGGATAGCAGACGGCTGCCAAGTATGCGATGCAACTCTGCAAGCAGCAGCCAGGTAAGCGGCAGCGCTAATGAGTGGTGGAGCTAGCTAGTGGTGGTTCTAACCGGTGGTGGGGCTGGCGGCGCACAGAGATAGGTGCAGCAGCGGTTGCACACAACATTTCAGGAGGTGCAAGTGGCGCAGGCAACGCACATCAGCGTAAAGCAGCTGCATCAGGTGGCGAAACCAGTCAACAGACGGCGGCTGGCTAGTGCAAGTGCACAGTTGGCAGCAAACAGGTGGCGTGTAGACAGCGCAGAGGGATGGTGCAGCCTAGGAGACCGCGCTGGACAGGTGGTCGGCGCTGGCTGCAGGCAGCAGCGGCGGCGCTAGTGAGGTAGCGCAGACGGCAGCAACCGGCGCAAACAGGCAGTAGATTGTGGTTGGCTGTGGCGGCGGTACAGTGCACAGAAGCAGCCAATCGACGATGGTGTTCTTGACACCTTAATGATGATCCTCACGCCCTTGTTGATGGTGCTCAAGAGGGATTCATGCTTCTTTTATACTTGAGGAAGTCCTATGTTTTGCCAAAAAGTTGTCCAAGCTTTTGTTTTTCCTCTTTTACTTTGCTCTCGTCTTTTCACTTTATACAATAAATATTATTCAAATATGGCCAACTTTTCCCTAAGTTCTTGTGCTTTGCTTTTCTAGCTTTGGGGCATTGCCTTTTGGCCTTAGAGCCCCTTTTTGAAAAAGGGGACTTTTGGTTTTTGGTCCGGTTCAATCTCCTCTTGCCAGTGGTGCTCCTAGCTCGTGATCAACTCAGGTTGACTTTTTGCTTTTTGACCAAAGCTGGTGCTTTTCCATGAGCAAATTTTATGGTCCTTGTTTCCATGTATTCTTATACATGTCCAGTGTCCAGGCAAGGGTTCCATCATGTGAATAGTGCTAGGAGGGCCAAAAAGCTACACCTCCAAACCTTGATCGGTTATGGCTGAGACGGAGAGTATTTTTTTTTATCCCGAGGACATACAACACATTTGTCATGCATACATTTCCACCAAGCATGACCTTGCCTATCCCTTTCATTGGATAAGTAGAATGATATGCACATGATACAGTGCGGCCATCAGAAGCAAAAACACATCTTTGGAAGAAGTGATATGGCTCAAAGCACCATTATCAAAATACCAAACTACATCCTTACTGTGGATGCAATCAAAGACACGTGTTCTATAGCACTTGGTGTGTCACTAGTGCATGTGACCAAAAATATCCACTCCTCATGGACTACATGAGTAGACTGCATTGCTTTGTTATTAGAGGTGCTAGCTACTACTGCATTTGTTAATCCATAGTATTACAAATACGGTATCAAAACCTTAGTCACCGTAGTCATTATTCCCGCACTTAAGATATCAATCGGCATATTGAAACCATGTGTGTCGCTTTGTATCTTTTCCGATTATCTTATAGTGTAAGGCGCAAGCTCACAATGTAATGAAATCATCAGTAGTTAGAGAGAGCTTTTACAATAATACAAAGATATGTTATGCCATCAATGTTTTATCTTGTAGATGCTTGGTAAACCGTACGTGTTGGTTATCTGCTAACACTTTTGGCGATCCTTTCGCTTTCGATTCTCCTATGTTTCTCTTGGTTTTGCTTTAGAATGTTGTTCCGTTAGCATGGACTCGTCGTTGGTTGAGGGATTACCTCTCCAAGCCAAGAGTGCAATCGTCAAAGGTCCTTTTTTTGGAGACCGAACAAATTGAATTAATTCACCGGAATGTGGCCCCTGCATAGACTCCTCGAGTTTACATTTGGGTTCTATCTGTCGACGCTTATGCTTTATCATATATGAAGTATTGTGGCTGAATTATCCGCTATTCAATTAGGTAGTTATTGGGGTATTGTCGACCATATCGAATTCAACACTATCCATCTTTCTAAGGCATCAGATTATTATTAGCAATTTCATTTCAGTGCCATTCCCCATTCCATGTGGTTTGAGAATTTCCATTTGTTTCTTCCGTTTTTGAGTGGAATGCTTGTAAATTTCGATCCGCATACCGAGCGAGAGCTTAAATATTTGGAAAACCTTTGGAACGATCGAGGTTATGACCACTAAAGGCAGTGGAGCGCATGATTGATTGTGGGCGACGTTACGAAGCTCGTTTGGAGCGTGCTCGACTCATTGAGCTTGCTGATGAAGACCGTCTACAGAAGGCTGATGATTGTCCAAATGGAGATGGAGAGGACATGTGAAAGGAGATCTTCAGTGAGGAGTATCTGACTATCAATCCGGGACCCTCGGATGGGGTTGTACAGGCTTAGAATTTGTTAATTTCTGGCCTTCTTTTCGCCAATCTTGGTACAAACATTAGACCTTGGGTTCCTCTTGGCCTTGGCACTGCAGCATTACCCCAACAACGTGCTCTTATGGCCCATCGAGTGCCCCTCAAGTATCCAAAGTCGCCAACGTTGAGAATATTTGGCGTACCAATGGCATGCCGCCCACTGTCTCCAATATCAAGAAGGAGAATGCTGTCAATGGAACCTTTGATAGCCAAGCAACCAATTGGCATACTCGATATGGCCCCAATCATTTTTTCACTTTCTAGGACCTATGAGATGCCTTCCTTCATCGCTTCCGAAAAGACAAGACATCCTTGCAGGTGGTGGATAAGTTGTGTCATCTAGGGCAGAAGAGTTTACCAATAGAAGATTATGCAGCTAAGTTCTGCACTCTCCAAAGTAGGGTAGATAACGCGGATTGGCCAACTGAAGCCTTGATTTGGGAGTGGTTTGTATGCGGATTGCGTAAAAAGTTGAAATCAGATATCGCCTCAGTGGACCTCACAATGGGTGGTTTTGATACATTAGTGGAGGTCGCTAGGTGTGTCGCTAGGCGTTTTGAATGCAACTTGACAAAAAAGACATCTAAGAAGGGAAAGTACAAGCAGGATACGGATTCCTCGGATTCGGACCAGGAAGTGGAGGACACTTTGGACAAGGACTCGGATACGGATTTGGATCCGAATTCAGATTCAAAGCATCAAAACTGGAAGAAGAAAAGCCAGAAGCCGGATAAGAAAGTCGAATATCAATTGTTGGTAGAATTGGCAACGTTCACCCGAGGAAGTGCAGGTCCGGAGTCCGACCAGATATCTAGTGTACCAAGTGCTCCAATCAAGGTCATACCAAGGAAGACTCTAAGTTAACCCCATACTGTGCAATACGCCAAACCACTACTCATGTTACCGAGGATTGTCAGTATAATAGCCGAGTTCATCATCCACAATGAGCCGCGAAGCCGGCATGTGCAACAAGTGACTCCTATTAATCTAGTAAGCACCGGTCCACCACCTATTGTCTGTATGGGTGAGATAGACCAGGGAGAATACTACACTTTTCAATGTCATTACTATAAGGCTCCAGGGCACCAGAAGTCTGAATGTCCGGTTTGGCAGTGCCATCAACAGTTCAATTGGAGTCGCAACAAAATCAGGCAGAGGGGTCTACCTCGAAGGCCTCGGCAATTAATATGGTCTGGATTGAGCCGTTGCTAGTGGAAGATAGTCCACCAAAGGCTGTATTGGCGGTCACTCGGTCTCAAGGGCCCATGACGAAGGAAGGGAGTCGGGAAGTGCCAAGGACCAAGGATAGGCCCACGGATTGGGCAGAACAACGGCGTGTCCAGGACTAGGTTGCCAAGTTAGTGCAAGAAGCAGAGGGACGGTGTGGAACGATCATCAACAGGTTCCTGCTGAGGCCAAGGAGGTTGTGGATGGTTTGACTCTATAGATAAAGGAAAAATATGTCGGTTAGGAGCAACCCGGAGAACAGACGAATGCATAACAGTTTAAGATAGTACCAGAAGAATCCAGAGTCCGGAAAGAAAGCAGTAAGGTCACGGAAGGCCAAAGAGCACCAGTACGGACCGGATGTGTGAGCAGGATGGTGGTCATCCAAAAGGAAAGTCGGCAGTATTGAAGCAACTGGAAGCAGGATGCTTCAAAAAAAGGACCCCAGCACAGAAAAGTAAAATAGGAGAGGATACCCTGATATAGAAAAGTGAAAAAAAGGTGAAGCCTAGGGGTGATGATAAGCCCAATGCTGAGTATGATCTGTGAACGATCTTAAAGACATGATGCTCATTATGACATTGGATCAGTTGTTGTGCCTGGTGCCTAATTAGAACACAATTTATCCAGAAGCTTGTGGATAGAAACCAAATGGCGAGTCAAGAGTGAACATTATTTCGGATGCTATTTGCAGGGAATTGTGAATTAAGGATCGGGAGCAGGAGCAGGAGCCAGCCTCATTTCAAATCAGAATTGCTAACTAGCGAAGAGTGAAAGAAACCTCTTGGTCTAATTCGAAGTTACAGATATCCAGATGAAGGATGTGATTTTCCAGTAGCATTTATTGCGTTAAAGATGGAGGGGGCCTCTGGATCTTACTCAATTTTGTTAGGCAGACCCTGGTGGCTGCGACAAGCAAACATCAAGCATAACTAGGCAACTAATCAGATTACAATTCAGAACTGAAAAGAAGATCTGGGTACAGGTGGCGTCCAGAGATATGTTGCAGCAATCAGTCCGCCCAATATGTGCTGAAGGCCTAAATTGGCTAGAGGGGGTGGATATTGATGAGGAGGAAGAGATTCTCACTCAGAATCTGGATTTGATCTCATTGTTTGAGGTGGATGTGGACCAGATTGTCTCTTAGTAAACCCCAACTGGCTATCTGCATATATCACCAGCACTCCAAGCCAACCTCTTGGATGAAGTGGGCGTGCTGGAAGAAATCAAGGCTCTAGTTGCAGCGGAGGAAGCACATGAGAGGGAAATGAAGTACACTTGCCGAGTTAAGGAAGATGATCTGGAAGACATGAATTTGGAAGATGAGAACGATCCGAAGATGGTACAGGTCAGTAGTCAACTAGATCCAGAATTTAAAAAGAAACTCCATGAGATACTAAAATCATATGTCGCAGCTGTCCACTCAGTCCAATAATTGCTGTTGCATGTCCACCTCTTGTCACAACTGCCCGCGTTCCATAGCTTCCTGTCATACAGCCCTCACGTGTGAACACAGCAGTCCATAAAGGCTGTACGGCCGCTTCCCACACTGCTGGTGCTGCAGTAGATGGCTGCACAGACGTCGATGTGGCAGTCTGTACATGCTGACATGGCAATCTGTACTGGACTGCAGGTGATGATGTTGCAGTCTGTACAGATGCTGATGATGCGGCTGGCCAGAAACAAGCTGTACAGCCCACATGCGTGCTGAAGCTGGTTGTACTTCATTGTTATGACATACAGGAATCATTCACCAAATGTTAAGACATGAGACAACTGCCACACCTACACCAGCTGCTTCTAGACGAGACACCATATGATGAAGCAACACCACTCACACTCCTCTTGCTATTTTATGCTGTTCTGGTCACGTCACGTAACAGCACTTGAATGAGTGTTAACAAATTGCTTTTGATCTCAACAACTGACGTGCATACATGCTCTTGCGGCAATGACGCAGTGTGCATGATGCCCTAGTAACAAAACATACTGAAGATAAGATCCTTTTGATCCATTTCTTTCAAGATTATTAGTAGGTATTCGACCCCAAGATTTACAAATTTAGACCCTTCGTACAGCTATGTGAATGTTTTGAGGCTCGATTTGATATTGTAAACTGATCTTTATGTGGGAGTCTGTCCTCTTAATGTTTCACTAGATTTTAACGAGTGTTTTGATGCAATTCATTCTCTTCACAGGTTAGATTTGTTTCTCATATAGCAACAAAAGAGAATGGGAGACATTCGCGTGCTAAAAAACGTCGATTTTTTCATGGTCTTAGCAAGCAAGCATAGAGACCAGTGGTTGTTTTATCACTGCAAGCTGGGAAATTTACGTGTGGGAAAGTTCATGTGTAGAAAGAACAAGATTATAAGGTGTAGGAAGAGGTTGATGCAAGCTATGCCTTTGAGGCTGAGCTATTGGTAATTTCTTCAATAATGCTATGATAAATTGATCTAAGGACTATCATTCATTAATCTTGGGTTCTATGCATGATTAGTTAAGTCGGTAATCAATGATCGAAATGATATTATTCCATCTCAACGTTTGTGGTAAATCCAACTAAAAAATCCACACAAATGCTTTTGTCATTTCATCTCAAGCACTTGACTTCATTGACGTAGTGTTGCTAACAAATCTTAACTTATTGTTTGACATTAATTTTCAAGTTTGACCTATCCTCAATGTGTGAGGATGCTTAGCAAAGGGACATGTCATGACTCTCAAAGAAGATGAAACATCCACTTAGTATGTAGGCCTTTTCCTTTTAGAAGAGTAAACTATTCTAGAATACTCTCTCAAATTTTCATAAATAGGAATCATCCTAGCCTCGACTATATTTGGGATTCTATTAAAGAGTCTCTCTATTATGCAAATCCTTTATAGAGTCATAAAGGTAAAATTGAGTCTCAATATATAAAAACAAATTCACAAGTCTAATTCTTCTACTCAAGGTATCTTCTACTCCAATGGTAGATCCTTTTTACTAACATATCTATGACTAGACGGTTTTTCTCCCTTAATTCAAAGGAGTGGCATTAGTACTTTAGAGAAGAGTTATCCCTTAATTCAAAGGAGTGGCATTAGTACTTTAGAGAAGAGTTATCCACAATACCATAAAAGTAAAGACATACAAATAGTATCTCCACTTTTTCAATGCATAAATAATATACATAAAGCTCCTTCACATGCATAGGCCATTTGTGGGTGAGTTAACTTTTTACCCTTTAAAGACATTGGCCTATTATCTTGGAATAGAGCCACTCTTATAGCATAACCATTGGTGTCAAAGGATAGATTCATTCAAAAGTCATCATTTAGAAACCACGGTATCTTCTTAGACACACATCACATGCCATGTGTAGTGCGATTGGGATGATCCTAGTCTTATCACACAACCTACCAATAGAGATAGGGGGAGCCAAGGGCATCGCATAAGAGGAGAGGATATGCAAACTATGCTCCCTAGAGGTTGAGAAAGCGAGATTAAGGAAACCACGACTCCCAAGAGTTACACTAGTAGATAGAGCACTCCAGACACAAGACCCATCAAATCCATGCAACCTTCCATGCAACATCTCTCTAGATTGAAGCAATCCTTCAACAACACTTTCAACATGGAGATGCTTCACCCTAGGATATATAAGATCAGTAACATAGCCTCCATAGAGTAACTCCCTCCCTTTCTTGATAAGAGCCATGTCTTGTCTATGTATGATTGTAGTTGCACCACATCATAAGCTTTTAGCCACATGGCTAAACATTTTTGTATTCACATGTTCATCATACATGACTTGTTTTCCATTTTTGGGAATGGTCACCGAGGGAGCACGATGAAGGGAGATTTTCTTGGCTACCCTCTCTCTCTACTTGAAAACTCTCTCTTTAACTATTCCTACCATCTCCGCCCACCACCTCCCAACCCCCTCCACCACCAACCTTGTTCCTCCCCTTTCTCTCTCTATCTATTACTATCTTCCCTTCCTCTCCTATCCTCTCTCCAACCATCTCACATCTTTTTGTTGCCTTCTCTCACTCTCCCTTCTCTCTCTCTCTCTCTCTCTCTCTCTCTCTTTCTCTCTCTCTATATCTATCTCTTTGCTCACTGTCTCTATCCACCATCTCTCTCTCTCTCTCTCTCTCTCTCTCTCTCTCTCTCTCTCTCTCTCTATATATATATATATATATATATATATATATATATATATATATATCCTTCTTTTTTCTCTTATCCTCCTCCCTCCCTCTCTCTCTCTCTCTCTCTCTCTCTCTCTCTCTCTCTCTCTCTCTCTCTCTCTCTCTCTATCTATCCATCTCTTCGCTCACTCTCTCTATCCTTCTCTTTGCTCTCTCTCTCTATTCGTCCTCCCTCTCTCTCTCTCTCTCTCTCTCTCTCTCTCTCTCTCTCTCAGATGCGCACATCCTCACACCAGCTAGAGATTGAGACTGGCAGATTCAGAGGAGTACCAGCTGAGGCCAGGATTTGTTAGCTATGCCAGATGGAGCCAGAGAGACAGAGTTACATTACATATGTCACTGTCCAGTATATTATGAGATACGAGGTGATTTTCACTGCCTGTTTAGAGAGGATTTCGGACCACTTTCTAGAGTCATGAGATACCAGGATCAAAGATACCTCGGATTATACTTGCTGGAGCTTCGTAGACATAGAGAGGGTCTCTCGAGAGGGACGGGATCAGAGAGGGAGACACCTACAGAGGCAGATTACAGACTTCTTTCGACCAGAGATTGAGCAGTCAGGCCAGCAGGCATTGCAGCTAGCCCCAGAGTATAGCCGCACTAGAGGTACATTGCTTGATCGGGCTATAGAGCTAGGGCGGTCCAGGCGCCCCAAGATGAGAGGCCCATCTCGACACCGACGGAGACTACAACAGAGGATCAAGACCATACTAGCATGGCATGGGAGACGTCTAGTCAAAGTACTCACCATGGAGGACATTGAGGATATCTGCCATCGACCGATGAGAGACATCTTTGGATAGTGATGTGTATGATGTTTACCTTTGTTGCTAGAGTTTTCCTCCCAGATGTTGTCCATTAGGAGCTCCTAGTACCGTACTTTTCCTCACAGTTATTTCAGTTTCAGTTAGTTGTTTTTAGCTTTTCTTGCACAGACATTGTATCAGATCCACCAATTGTTGTAACCTTTTTGGTCTCATAGGTCATTTTGGCCTTTTGAAGACGTTAATATATCATTTCATTTCATTTCATTTCTATCCTCCCATCTCTCTTTCTCTATCCTTCTCTCTCTCTCTCTCTCTCTCTCTCTCTCTCTCTCTCTCACTCTATAGCCTCCACTGTCTCTATCCTTCTCTTTGCTCACTCTCTCTATCCTCCCTCTCTCTCTATATCTTTCTTATTTCTGAGCACAATACACTTAACTCATGTTTTGTGTACAGATCCTTCGAGTCTACAAACTTAAACTACCTTATTCAGTCACACACAATACAGAAAATGTAAATTCTTTATTGTTAAGCACAAATATTGTTGAAACTGTCAATGATATCTTATTGCAAAAACCCAACATGCATTAGTCTCGTCCTCTTTCTCTCTTTTTTCATATGAAAAATAAGATCATGACATAGTCATAAGCAATTGTCAAACCCAATCACTTAAATATTCACAAACAAATATGTTCATTGCACTACAATGAAATCTTCATCAAGATACCCTTTCACAATGTCCTCTTCCGAATCAATACAAATAATGTTCATGCCTAATTTGTGCTCTACCATAGCACAATCTCCACATCCTACATAAAGCTCTATTATCACTTGTCCTTCTTTTGCATGATGCTTCAACAGGCTATCCCAAAAGTCATATCCACACTATCATCCACCTACAACAAAGAAAACATTTCTCTTAATTCCATAAAAAATGTAACTCTTAATTTGAAGCACTTATATGTTTGTACCATACCTCGTCATGCTGTCCCATCTGGCATCTTTCCCATTGCATCATGGTGCAAGGATCAATGATATAATCAATTGAGAAAGGTTGTGCATGGTTTATTCCAACTATGCTCGTCAAGGTAGCAGACGAGAATAATGTGTCTGGACAATAGTATGAGATGAGTTATTGTAACAGAAAGTGATGTTCAAGGGCAACCGTTATGGTTAGTATTATTGCTTATCTCTTGTCCAAACGCCTTTCCAATCTGCATTGTACACGGCACATTCACAAGGGTGTCTAAGGAGAAACCACATTTCTCGGCCTAGCACTATAATGGTTATCACTTGATACATAGTACCAATGACACAATAATAGAGCCATTGTCATCTAGGATGGTCTCACAAATCTGAAGCAATAAAGGCTCCTCTCCATCTACGTGGCATAGACATAAAACATGAGAATTTTCACCCAACGTATACACAACAACACTTAAGGTCTTAATGATGGAAAAATCATCTCATCACTCACATGTAGAGAGATTCCATGGCGGGACAGTGTCATCGGGGTAGCCATAAACAGAACCTCCTATGAAAAACCTCACGACAATACAATCACACGTTGTGCTTGTATTGATATCTTTAAGATTAAAGGCTCAGTTTTCCTCTTTCACCATCTGCAACATATCAAAAAGACATACTAGCTCCTCTGGACACTTCTAGTTCTAAAATGCACGGCCTATCTTCAAAGGATCCCCAACAAATGCCCTCATCTTTGGAGAATCATGTCTTGCTACACCATGTTGAGAAGAGTTACACATTAATTGTCATTACAGGATATAAAAGACACATTTACAATCCTTACACATGTGTTCATAATTGATTATTACACATGTCTCAACATCGAGGCTTCTATAATAGTAGAGGAACTAGCACTTTGATGTTCACTCAGAACACCAAGGACTAACGACGACGAGACACTTCTACAAAGCGTACATTTTGTAAGTGTATACACTACACATATACATTACATTATCATTACTAATGAGTAATATCATACTTGGCAAATTCATTTGGATTGGGATCAAAACACGTAGGCTAGGTGGATTATTATGTCGTAAATGGTGCATTTGGTGCTTCAACTCTTGCCAAGCTTATCTGGATCCATAACTTATTCATCTACGTTAGTATTACAACCCTGTAATAATCAAACCCCTCAAAAGTATCTCTAGACATATAACTAAATCATGTACGTTAGTACCCGAACTATTTAACAATAAAACTAATGAATCACAAGTAAAAGAGTGCCATGCTTATGTTGCTGCATGATCCAATTCGTTGACTTCTGGGGTTGCCTCGATCTTATAAGTTCTATTCTCATAATCAATTTTGTCATACTCTGATGCAAAGACATCAGAGTCATCCTCTTTCCCTTGTGCCTTTGCTTTTTTTTGCATCCTTCTTTGGCACTTTTGTCCCTTCATCATCATTATCCTCTTCATCATCTTCATCATCCCCTCATAAGACCTTTGCCCTTGTCTTGAACATGTGATTGGTCATGTAGACTTTTAGTTTTCACAATAGAAATCACAATTTGAAAAATATAAGAAACGATATTAAAAAAAACTAAAATATCTAATTGTATAGTATATACCATCATTGATTGCTTTTATTTATAAGCCCGAGTATACATCTCCTTCTCGCTCTTGGAAAATTTTTCATTTTGAAAGTAAAGGAATAATAGGCATCTCTTATATATCCTTGTATCCCAAAGGTGTTGCTCTTGTGTATACATAGTGCTCTCATGTTGTGGATTGCATCAGTCATTTATGATGGCAGGCATAACTGCAATATATTTCTCGGCATGGCACTTACGAATCCATCTACATATAATTGTTTCCATTCAGTTTACGAATATAAGAGAACAACAAAGTAGTAAGTACGCATTCTATAATGTTACGCAACTGAACACACAACACACTTAGTAGCTTTGATGATAGCAGGGTTTGAAGTTACCATGCATTGTTTTTTCAAGGATCCCACCATTTCCTCAAATAGCTTTCCAAAATACAGTCTCTTAAGATCGACGAGTTTCTCCTGAAATATATCTAGGAAAATTATTTTATACTTATATGTTATTTCTACAAGGATGGCCACACCTTGTGCTCCAATCTCATGCCATATGACTTCTCTTCTTAGCCAATCCCTAACTAAACTTGCATTTGTTGTATTGCCATTGAAAATATTATTCATACAAGATATAGTGCTTTGTATATATCAAGAAAAAAGGAAAAGTAATTATTACGTAGGGATTTGTAAATCCTTGAGCCTCTACGAATCGCTATCAATCAAAATATCTAAAATAGTTACTTTCTAGTCATTTGGCGATGAGCTAGATACTAAGTTGTACAGCCTATCTTGTGTCAAACAATCTGGTTTATCATCCCAATTAACTTTCATTGGTCGTCTGGAACACACCACCAAAATTAAATCGCAACATTAAAATGATAAAATGTCGTTGCCTACCAAATATACAAAAAAGAGGGAAGAGTGTAGGCTTTCTTACTCAAAGAAACCTTCTCCTTGTGCCGGGTTTGTAATCACTGCCAACTGCAACATTAAAATGATAAAATGTCGTTGCCTACCAAATATACAAAAAAGAGGGAAGAGTGTAGGTTTTCTTACTCAAAGAAACCTTCTCCTTGTGCAGGGTTTGTAATCACTGCCAATCACCTAGTACTATGCCTCCACTTTCTTTCATCTTTATAAAATGTAGTTCCCATTTGTCTTTGAACTCATTTACAAACAAGCTATCTACTAGGGGATCAATATCTCGGGTGGCTGCGAGATACTCATCCTATTATTCACATGTTACAACATTAGTTTGACAATATATAAATGTTAATCATATATTATAAATGTTAGAAGATTGAAGTTTTACCAAGAATACTATTTGGGAAAGTTCTGAAAGCTCGCAGTTGTACCAGGATGGACGACCCTTTTTTTCTACGTCAAGGCATGCTTCTTCAACCATGCCTTGTTCAACAACCATGCCTTGTTCATCACTCTTGTATGCTTCATAATTATTTCTTTATTTGCTAGTCCAAGCGCCCTAATGAGGCACACTTTGTCCACAAGAGACGAAGAAACACAGCCCACTTCATTTATCCAATGGAAAAATAATTATGAGTTATGATGAAAGATAAAACATATTGTGTTAGCTTCCTCAACGTTTATACCCCAAACGCTGCTACTACAAGTAGGGCCCTCTTTTGGAGCATAGTTTGGAAAGCCCTTCCCCAGGCTCACTTTTGGTGCATGGGTGGTGACTTTAACATAATAGAGGCAGCAGAGGACGGCTCGGAGGAGGCACGGCCACAGTCTCAGGAGCAGAGTACTCTGCCTGGAGGAGTTAATACTGGTACTAAGGAGACAAGACCCTTGGCATCTACTGCTAGAGTCTAGGCGTAGCCCTGGGAGCCTCAGCTTCTCGAGAGATCGGATAGGAGGAGCACTGGCCCCAACCTTTCTAGACTTGACGGGTTCTATGTTTATGAGTGGGCTTGCAACCGTGGGGGCATGATTGGTATCTTGGTAGGCACTTCCTTTTCTGATCACCCCTCGGCTATCCTGTCCCTAGAGGACCCCTGGAGGCATGACAGACGTGTGAGCTCTAGAATTTCGGATAGCCTCATTCAAGATCTGCAGTAGAATAGAGCAGATTTGGGTGGGACTAAACTTTACATCAAGCTCTACTGCATGCACATTGGGGGATGTTGGCCTAGGGGAGATCAGCGATTTCTTGCAGGAGGCAGCCAAGAGCAGATTGGAGGGATTTTGGGAGCAGGAGCGGAGTTTGAGGGGCCTAGCCTCTTTACATTGGCTACATGAATATTCATCATAACCCATGGATTGAGAATCAGATGGCTACTGCTTGCACAGAGATTAGATCCATTGTGAGGAGAGGAGGGTGGAGTACAAATACCATGCTCGAGCTTCATTCTAGACCTAGGCTAGGACAGAGTCACGAGATTTCTTTGAGATAGCTAGCCCCCACAAGAGATTTCTTTGAGATAGCTAGCCCCCACAAGAGGAGAGATGGTATTCGTAGGCTACATGGCCAAGATGGAGCTATTGTTTCTGACCCCCCCATGTGAGGACTTTAGTGGCTACACCTTTCAAAGGGTGAGGGTTATTGGTTTTTGGGCACAGGAGTGGCACATTGACCTAGCACTGGGGCCAAGGTGGCCAGGGAGAGATTCTGGTGGCGACTATGGATATGGGAGTGCCGACCTCTCCAGCGCCAACAGTAGGACCTGGGAGAGTGGACTTGGCATGACCCCGCGGATCAGGAGGTTAATCTGGGTTCCCCCTTCTTTGCATATACAGTGCTGCTAGGCCACAGGCTCCAACTGCCAAAGATAGATGGCACCCCGACAGCAAAACAGCCCATTGGCAGCACAGGGCCTCTCGTAGCGCTTCCTTTCAGATTTCTAAAAGAGGCTCTGGGACAGCTTTCGGCCTAGAAAGATCACCCTCTTTCTTTGGTTGATGGCACATGTGGTCGGTACTTGGCTGGCAATTAGAGGTTGGCTAGTAGCTTGCCCATGGTGCGGCCACCCTCAGGAATCTCAGCAACATTATCTTTGGGATTGCTCGAAAGCTTAGTAGATTTGGCAGTGGATTCTCCGTATCTTCACAATGGACAGGGCATCGACCCAGATCATTACATGGGGCACTATCACTTGGGCTACAGAGCGGGAGTGGTTAGGGCTTATGTGAGGAGGATGGGGGAGGACTAGCCCTTCAGGTTTCTCACCATCGTATTGTAGTAGTACCAATCATCACAACCCCACCTATAGGCGGCATCCAGGCTCATGCGAGAGATGGGAGATTTGCAGTAGCATAGCAACCTAGCACATTTGGTGAGCTAGATGCAATGAGGCCATCGAGGGTACCCACACTCTGTCGGCAGCTAAGTCTATGAGGAGCATATGGCTCAATATTATTCACACTCTCCACGGGTCAGTGGGGGAAGTTACCAGGGAGGTTTTGACTACATGAGGAAGCGGCAGGAAGCTTTCTTGAGGCTTTGAAGGCCTGGCCCATTTCTCATAGATAGAGGAGGTGACCCCATTTGGCATTACAAACCACATGTGTGGTTGTTCTCCCCTCCCCCTGTATGAGATAGCCTTCTCCCCACACAGAGTGGCCAGTCAAAGGAGAATTGTCTCTTCCCCTTTTTGATCATTTGATTCCCACCCTTAAATGAGGTGAGTTTGTATTTAGCCCTTCCTAGTTGTATCTAAGCCTTTGTGGCTATTTTTTCATTAACTAATAGAAGGATCTTTTTCTTGGAAAAAAAAAGATAAAACATACTGCACTTAGACCTTCCCAAGTCAAAGATACTTAAGACATATATTCTCATAATGTGTACGTTCCCTTACCTGTTTAGCGATCTATGGCTGTGAGGACCTCCCCCTTGCTATCCTTATTGAATTAAATAAGGAGAGCATCAACACATGGATGTCTTGATACAATATTCTTGAATGCCATAGTCAGTGCAAATCTAATTAGTCCTAAAACTATTTTACAAAACTTAACACCACGTTCAAAAAAGTTAGCAATTTAAGATGACTCACATTTACTAATCTCCCCCATCATGCCACAATGCGATGATTATCATCCCACACATAAAACATCTTGTGGTCATGAATGCCCACTTCGTGTCTTTGATCACATTCTTGAGCTCCTCATTTTTCATTCACCATATGTCATCCCATGCATCATCTTGTGTTACTTCTCCAATAGGATTATGGGATGAGGAGATAGAGTAAATGAGCCAACATCGATCGGTAACATAGCCATTCATATAGAATTCCCTTGCCAGCTTCTTGTACCTAAACTACACTCTTCGTATAGAGGGGTTAGGCACATGTCTGCACAAGGGAATAGGTGGCAAAGGAGTGGATTTCTTTACTTGCAAAATGTACACACACAGGTTGTGCTTGGAAGGCCATAAAAATACCTTATGCAAGATTTGGCAAAAAGTGGATAACAATTATCTTTTTACTCTGTTTAGACTGTCCTGTAGGAGTTCTAGTCGCAAACAAGTTGCATTTGTCACCATGAAGCTGTCTTCATTCTCGCCTTCTTTTTTAGTTCCCTCCTACTTCCTTTGTTTCTTTCATGAATTTTGAAGAAGCACCTTTTCTTGAAGACTTAGAAGATCAACTTGGATTTCTTCATGGAGGACCCCAATCATCATCTTCTTCTTCTTGCACTATTTTTCTCCTCTTCTTCGTACTTATTACTTCTTGGCTTGCTTGTCTGGCAGGTGTGCTCTTTAAGTCATGCATACTTTAGATGTGGGGTTTCCTTTGATGTGTTTGGATCAGTCTAAACACATCGACATATACAAGATAAATTACTCTCAGTAAAACCACAAAAAAGAGCATAATTGCAAAGGTGGGAGAGAGATATAACAATACCACAATCTCTTGCTAGCCATACAATGATGTAGCCTTTGGTTTAATTTAACCTGATAATATCACCATCTTCGAGGAGAAAAGCAAGAGGTACTTCTCCCACTTTAACATCTTCAATCAACATGCCAACATGCCCAGGCGGCAAATGAATTCCATGGAAGGTATCTATAGTGGGGTTTACATGCAACACGGTCCCAATAGCTACTTTCATGCCGCTGAATGTTAAGAACACCCATGTCCCTCTTTCGAGTTGGGAAGACACCTTGTAGAAAAGTGGACAAGCAAGAGACGAGAGAGAAAAGTGAGAGATTGTTAAATAAGAGCATTCGAAAGGAGATTGGAGGAGGAAAGAAAGAGACTAAGCAAACAAAGTGAACAACAACAGAGAGGTGAAAGAGAAGATATAAATAAAGAAAGAGGAGATATAAATAAAGAACAAGATATAAATAGAGAAAAAGATATAATTAGAGAGAAAGATTAAAAAAATAAAAAAAACTAAAACAAATCTTTAGGGTTTTGGATTAAAAAACACAAGAAAGAGAAACAAACTGAGAAGAAGAAATAAAGAAGAGAGAAACAGAAAAAGAGAGAGTAGGGGAGGTGTTAGAGAGAGAAGGGAGATGTAAAGAGAGAGGGAAGAGGCATTAGAGAGAGAGGGAGGGAAAAGACAGGAGGAGAGGCATTTGAAAGAGAGAGAGAGAGAGACGAAAGAGATAGGAGGGGGGAAGAGGGGAGGCGCATGCGCGCAAGAGAGAGAGAGAGAGAGAGAGAGTCTCCCTAAGTGAGGGGAGGGTCCCCTCACTAAGGGTGACCACCCTGAGTGGGGGGACACCTCACTAACGACGACATCACCATTAGTGGGAGGATCCTCCATCACATCTCATCCACTCGCATCAACCCCATATTTACATCCCATCACACCTCATTCATTTCACATCTGTCTCAATTTACATCACATCTCATTCATTTCACATCTGTCTCAATTTACATCACATCTCATCTCATTCATTTCACATCTCATCTCATTCATTCTTATCCCGATTCACATCACATCACATCTCATCCATTCACATCCCATATCATACATTTACATCGGATTCGCGTGACATCACATCTCATTCATTCACATCCCGATTCACATCACATCACATCTCATTCATTCACTCACATCGATATCACATCCTTTCACATACACATCCATATCCATTCTTTCACATACACATCCATATCCATTCTTCCACATCCATACATACACATCCACATCCATTCTTCCACATACACATCCACATTTATTCTTCCACATACACATCCATATCCATACATACACATCCACATCCATTCTTCCACATACACATCCACATTCATGCTTCCACATATACATCCATATCCATTCTTCCGCATACACATCCACATTCATTCTTCCACATACACATCCACATTCAATCTTCCACATACACATCCCATCCATGCATACACATCCACATCCATTCTTCGACATACACATCCACATTCATACTTCCACATACACCTCCACATTCATTCTTCCACATACACATCCACATCCATTCTTCCACATACACATCCACATTCATTCTTTCACATACACATCCACATTCAATCTTTCACATACACATCCACATCCATACATATACATCCACATTCATTCTTCCACATACACACCCCCATTCATACTTCCACATACACATCCGCATTCATTCTTCCACATCCATACATACACATCCACATCCATTCTCATTACATCACATCTTATCATATCCTATTTTCATCTTATCACATCCTACCACATGCTATTCCCATTTAATAGTTTTTTCTAGGTTGATCCTGATAATGGGACTTTTTTTAAATTTCTGCCAATTGCTTGGCCTAATTAAAGGTTCTTTTTCTCAACGATTAGTTCCATATTCATTCTCAATTTCTCAAATGAATTATATTCAATATTCCTCTTTTGGAATAGAAGAATTCATGGGATTTACAGAAATCAATTCTACCCATATTTTCACTTTTGATAAGTAATCAAAAAAATTGAATTATACTAAAATTTTCTCTTCTTCCCATTTAATTTCTTGGATCTCAAATACCATGGAAATTCCTCTTTTTGCATTTAATTAATTGCATTCCAATGTCATGGGTATTCCTCTTTTATTCATAAAGTAATTTCATCTAAAATAAAATACCCATAAATTCAATATGCTAGGAATTTCTCTTTTTTCATCTAAATGATGGAATTCCAAATGTCATAGAAATTTCTCTTTTAACATTTAAATATTTCTTATAGATAAAATAAATTTATCTAAATTTTATCTTTGAATTTAATTAAAATACTCATTAATTCCAATATGCTAGGAATTCCTCTTTTTTCATCTCAATGATGAAATTCCAAATGTCATAGAATTTCTCTTTTAATATTTAAATATTTCTTATAGATAAAATAAATTTATCTAAATTTTATCTTTGTATTTAATTAAAATACTCATTAATTTCAATATGCTAGGAATTTCTCTTTTTCCATCTCAACAATGGAATTTCCAAATGTCATAGAAATTTCTCTTTTAACATTAAAAATAAATTACTAGAAAATTCTCTTTTGCTAATTATTATTTATGCAGAAACATAAAAATCAAATTTTTCATGATTATAATGAGAATCATTCAATTAATCTAGGATGATTAATCCTAGAATATGGTAGGAAGTCCTCTTTTCATAATATAAATGAAAATGATTTATGTGTTTATTTTTTAAAAAATTTACTATAGCTCCGCTGCTGCTGCTATCACTGATAATTCTCAATAACTTTGAAAAATAAAGTTTAGTATTATTCATGTGACTAGAATAACCACTAATTGGATCATTATCCAATTATGGATTGATTCTTAATTTTACCATAAATTAAATAGCATAAAAGTATTAAAAGCTATTATTTTGGCCTCCAATTAGACAAGCATAGAAATTACTTTTAGATTAGAGAAATGCTTCATGTGAGAAGCTTCATTTGAATTGAGAATAGGTCATAGGAATGACCATTCGGGAAAAGTTTATGTATTTCTTCATTATAATACATTGAAGAACTTCAATAGTATTCAAAAGCCATTCAAATTAATGCTTCTCAAGCTTGAGAGGGGTTGAGAAGAGAAACAGTTGGAGATTTAAGAAAAAGAAGACAATAATCCATATTTACCTCCTAAATTACTTGATTCTTTGATCACAGTAGAGGCCCCCAACCAATCAATTAGTTTGGTATGTTGTTGGATTCACCAAGGAAGATTGAAGAGAGAGAGAGAGAGAGAAGCTCCAATCTCTTCAATTTGTAGAGAATTTTTAGAGGATAATAGAAAATATCATTATTTCAGTATAATACTGGCATGGTATAGTTCTCATATTTTTTTACAAAGGGCTAAGGGTCTATTTATAGGTGAGGGAGGCCTCTAACCAAGTCCAACTAGTTTTTAGAAATTTCCATGTTCAGTTTGACTGAATTTTTTGGACAAGATTTGGAGCTAGTTTGACTTCCTTTTTTATTTGGTTTGATCTAAGAGAGAGGAGAGATAAAAATATCACTCCCTTCTCCTTACCAAGGTGTCAAAATTGAATCATTATACTCAAAATATCTCATTTTTTTAGTAATACTCATAGTTTTTTACTAATAAACCTTGTCCTTAGTCAACTCTTCATCTTATGTGAGCATTTACTCATTTTTGAGGGGTTTTCTTTTATAAATTGGATTTATCTCCTCTCCACACTTGGATTGATCCTATTGGCCCATAGGGACCTTAATTGGACCATAATCTAATATTTTTTATAGATAAAATAAATTTATCTAAATTTCATCTTTGAATTTAATTGAAATACTCATTAATTCCAATATGCTAGGAATTTCTCTTTTCCCATCTCAATGATGGAATTCCAAATGTCATAGGAATTTCTCTTTTCCCATCTCAATGATGGAATTCCAAATGTCATAGGAATTTCTCTTTTAACATTTAAGTATTTCTTATAGATCAAATAAATTTGTCTAAATTTTATCTTTGAATTTAATTAGAATACTCATTAATTTCAATATGCTATGAATTTCTCTTTTCCCAATGGAATTTTCAAATGTCATAGGAATTCATCTTTTAACATTAAAAATGAATTACTAGAAATTTCTCTTTTGCTAATTACTATTTATGCATAAACATAAAAAGTAAATTTTTCATGATTATAATGAGAATCATTCAATTAATCTAGGATGATTAATCCTAGAATATGATAGGAAGTCCTCTTTTCATAATATAAATGATAATGATTTATGTGTATTTTTTTAAAATTTTACCATAGCTCCGCTGCTGCTATTACTGATAATTCTCAATAAATTTGAAAGAATAAAGTTTAGTATTATTCATATGACTAGAATAACCACTAATGGGACCATTATCCAATTATGGATTGATTCTTAATTTTACCATAAATTAAATAGCATAAAAGTATTAAAAGCTATTATTTTGGCCTCCAATTAGACAAGCAAAGAAATTACTTTTAGATTAGAGAAATGCTTCATGAGAAGCTTCATTTGAATTGAGAATAGGTCATAGGAATGACCATTCTTTGGGGGAGAGAGAGAAATGCTTAAAAACCATTATAAATTAAGCATAAATAAAAATTTATGTATTTCTTCATTACAATACATTAAAGAACTTCAATAGTATTCAAAAACCATTCAAATTAATGCTTCTCAAGCTTGAGAGAGGGGTTGAAAAGAGAAACATTTGGAGATTTAAGAAAAAGAAGACAATAATCCACACTTTACCTCCTAAATTACTTGATTCTTTGATCACAGTAAAGGCTCCCAACCAATCAATTGGTTTGGTATGTTGTTGGAGTCACCAAGGAAGATTGAAGAGAGAGAGAGAAGCTCCAATCTCTTTAATTTGTAGAGTAGAAGATAATAGAAAATATCATTATTTTAGTATAATACTGGCATCGTATAGTTCTCATATTTTTTCACAATGGGCTAAGGGTCTATTTATAGGTGAGGGAGGCCTCTAACCAAGTCCAACTAGTTTCTAGAATTTTCTAGGTTCAGTTTGTCTGAATTTGGACAAGATTTGGACCTAGTTTGGCTTCCTTTTGATTTGGTTTGATCTAGGAGAGAGGAGAGATAGAAATATCACAATATTTTTGAGTTTAAAACTCCACCACACAAGTGAAATAGGCACCTCCTTGAAGAGCTCCCTTCTCCTTACCAAGGTGTCAAAATTGAAACATTATACTTAAAATAGCTCATTTTTTTAGTAATACTCTAGTTTTTTACTAATAAACCTTGTCCTTAGTCAACTCTTCATCTTATGTGAGTATTTACTCATTTTTGGGGGTTTTTCTTTTATAAATTGGATTTATCTCCTCCCCACTTGGATTGATCCTATTGGCTCATAGGAACCTTAATTGGTCCATAATCCAAAAATTTCTGAAAATGTAGACTCTTAGGCTAAGGTCCTTTATACTTCTTTTCAATTAATTCCAAATGCACATTGGAAAGTTCTTTTTGAATTTTTGTTTCAGGGGAAACCATTTTAGACACTAGGAGGATTTTTATATCCGAAAATATCTCAATTTTGGATTACCTCTCTATAGACATTTTCTCTCTCTAGGCTAAAACAGGGTAAAACAGAATCTTTCTTTTATTTCAAAGAGGGGAATAATTATAAGATCAGAAGGGGAGATTCTTACACCTGTACACCTCAAAAGCTCGAGGGAGGAATCTTACATCCTACCCCACTTAAAAAACACGAGATGTCCTCATCTCGTAGGTGGAGTATGATCTCTTTCATCCTCTTCTTCTTCTTCTTCAGTCACTTCCAGCGTTATTGCCTTGGAAGTGGACGGCCGAGTTGGGAACATCTCTCCTTGACTTCCCCTATTCTGAGGTGGAGGTCTTGCATTACTTTGGATTAAAACTGTGGGTTGGTTAGACGGTTTACTACCTCTGGGATTTCTCTAATTTTGGCGGAAAGAAACCTGATTACTCTTGAAGGAAGGGGCTGGAGTCTCGAATCTTGATCCTTGATTTTCTCGCCCTGAAAACCTTGTTCCAAAAGGTGTTGGGAAATCCATACTACGATGTCCAAATCCTTGACAGTTATAGCATTTCACTCCCTTGTTCAAGGGTGGAACTTCTGAAGTGGAATTCCAAGAGATTGAGTTCCGGGAAAAGGAAATTTCTTCCCTTTTGGAACTTCCCATATCCTGGGCTTGACCCTTATATCTCTTAGACGATGGAAGGTTGGAATCACCTTCTCAAGCTAAAAACCTTTTGAAAGGTGATGGTGTTGGCTTCGACAGGACCTTGATATCAAAGGCCTTGGCGAAATCCTTTGCCATCCACACTACTTCGGCCATGGAAACTTGCTTGGCATTCTTCACTAGGATATTCAAAGGTTCATTCAGTCTCAAAATGAACCTGGCCCAATCAGCTATTCTTCATCCCCAGCGGTGGTGAGTATTTGAGGAGGAGAGTGAACGCTTGGTGATATACTTCAATAGTTCTGCTCCCCTGAGTTAACTCTAAGAGTTCATTCATCTTTGTTTCCAAAAAACCGAGAGGACAGAATCTCTTCCTTAGGTAAATTTTGAGATCATTCCATGTCTAAGTGTTTCAATCCACACGGTTTGTCTCGCATTGGTTTCTCCATGCTACTCTGGCTATTTCTACTACCTTCAGCCTTGCAAGAGCCATTTTGCTCTTCTCATTGTACCCAGTGACATCGAAGTACTCTTCCATTGCTTCGATCCACTTCTCTCTACAGTCTCACCCAAGTTTTCCCCTTCACCCTTGAAAGGTCCAGGCTGCGATCTATGAAGAGTTTTACGAACATCCAAGTCGAGCTCTTCCTCATCGAGTTGGGGGTTATCATTCCTACCACGACGACCTCGATCCATGATCCTATCAATACGAAAATTCTTGTTAAGTCCTTTTATTTACAATTCAAATCCGACTTTAGATCCAACTGATTCTGGGGTTTTTTAGATTGGTCAGCTCTCTACAGAATCATGGGATAAAGATCCCTTATATAGAACTCATTATCAGATAACAATTCATTCAGAAAATATCATTCATATTCTTAACACAATAATGGTCCATCAGATCGAAAATTCCATCTCAACATTCCTCCATGGAAGTTTCAGTTATGCAGGTTTTTAATTTGTCATCCTTTAACTGGATCCACTAGGTCAAGTGTTAACAGTAGCAATCTGTCAGCACAATCCACTAATCTCATAGTGATTTACTGAAGTCCTTATCGTCATTCCCATTATGAACATCATCACAGGGACTCGTCCCATTCATCCTCATTGTGGCTTTGTTCAACTGATCGCTTTTCAACCAAAATTTAGGAATCATCTCGATCACAATCCAAATAAACTCATCAATTCTCAACCAGAATCTTAAAATCATATCAACCACATTCGAATTTATCATCTGGATAGCATTTTTACTTATAATTTCAAGGTCTTAGATTTACTCGTATATACTTCCAATAAAGAGCTGCAATTATACCCTCGGTATATACGGGTAGTCACGGTCCTTGGAATTATAAGGTAAATACTATCATGACTAGGCCTTAAGCAAGTCAAGGATTTTCATACAATTGCGGTACTTCATCTGAAGACCCACTTTCAATTTTATGAACCTTCATTCTGAATATCAATTTGTATGAACTTTTATCACACAATTACAACCTTTTACTGTTACTTCACAATTTTTTGTCATTTTTGGCTTTTCAGTCGATCCACTTTAGTCAATTCGCTCTGATACCAGCTGAAAGATCCATGCCCCCTCCGCACAACAGATTCGGGGGTGCTAGCAGTAGCGGAAGTATCACTCCTTGTGCGGGGCAAGATCCCTCACTCGGGGCCTCGCCCACCACGGATATCTGGACAAGAGACTAAAATCGAACCCGGAAAACTTCCCTCGCCCAGAAAGCACGGGCGATTGCTCCAAGATATTTTTACTCTAACGTAGTCAGGGTCATTACTGACCAAACTAATCCGACCGAGCCTGTGAGTCTCTTGGTCAGATCAAGGAAGAAACTTGCACTTGGATCATAGAAACCAACGCTTTTTTCCCCATCGAGAGATACAGCCGTTCATTCTTTTTCCATAGAACAATTACTATCCGGGATTTATTTCATTTATCGTACTATAACAGAATTGAGTCTCATTTTATGGATCCATCAATCCAGCCTAACCCCATCCAGTCCCATGGGTTACCCTGTAGTGATGGAATCCAATTAGGAATCTGGTTAGGTTTTATCCCGGGTACCAGGGAAAAGAGTTCCCAAGTCCCCTAGCCGGATATTCATGCAAATTTAACGCCAGTCACACCACTTACACACCCAATATGAAATTGCCTTTTTCATAGATTTAGTTATCTTTAAAACAATCATTTAATGAAACCATAGTGTCACTGATCATAATCCTCCAAAATATCCGATTGAATCCTAACTTCCAATCATTCCTTCATCGGTGTACCTATGGCATCATTGGCAACCAAAACGCTCACCACCTGTCCCTTAGGGGCCTTTTCGATAGTTCCTAGCTCATAGTACCGATATAATCACTTATAAAAATCAAGATGGAATCTCCATTGAAGATCAGCAAGATCAACCAGCAGCTCCATATAAAAGAGCCATGGACTCATCCGTTAAGGACCAGCAAGGTCAATCAACCAGATCCATGCCCAGTTTCAGAAAACAACTCTTACTCCTTGTTCCAATATCTTCCCCGACGCATGTGTGGGTATCTTCAGCAACCCAGAGCCCGAGCACCATATGGTCAGCACCCTCTAGGATCCTTCGCAGGTGACCTAGTGCTTCACTCATAGGCCGCTTCCTTGGTCCCTCATCCATCGTACCAGAATCTCACCATTTAAATCGAACCGAGGCTGGTCAAGACCTCAACCGACCTTGCTATGCGAGACGTCCTCCATTGACTCTCTGTCAGCTATTGTAACTTTATCAGTTAGGTCACCACTACGACCTCATTCAAAAGACAGTCAAAATGCTTCCCTAGCATTTTTGACATAAAACAGTCATTTAAAAACAAGTCATAAATACAGTTCCTATAATGAACTCTCGTCTTTCACATTGTTTCACATCCGCCCACATTACTTAATTCATATCCAATTCATATGTATACCCATTCTCATCCAACCACATCATTTTCCATCTCATCACATCTTTCCTCATTTATTCTCATCACATCTCATCCACTCGCATCAACCCAGATTCACATCCCATCACACCTCATTCATTTCACATCTGTCTCAATTTACATCACATCTCATCTCATTCATTTCACATCTCATCTCATTCATTCTTATCCCAATTCACATCACATCACATCTCATCCATTCACATCCCATATCATACATTTACATCCGATTCGCATGACATCACATCCCGATTCACATCACATCACATCTCATTCATTCACTCACATCGATATCACATCCTTCCACATACACATCCACATCCATTCTTTCACATACACATCCATATCCATTCTTCCACATCCACATCCATTCTTCCACATCCACATCCACATCCATTCTTCCACATACATATCCACATTCATACTTCCACATACACATCCACATTCATTCTTCCACATACACATCCACATCCATATTCATTCTTCCACATACATATCCACATTCATTCTTCCACATACACATCCACATTCATTCTTCCACATACACATCCACATTCATTCTTCCACATACACATACACATCCACATCCATACATACACATCCACATTCATACTTCCACATATACATCCATATCCATTCTTTCACATACACATCCACATCCATTCTTCCACATACACATCCACATTCATTCTTCCACATACACATACACATCCACATTCATACATACACATCCACATCCATTCTTCCACATACACATCCACATTCATACTTCCACATACACATCCACATTCATTCTTCCACATACACATCCCCATTCATACTTCCCCATACACATCCACATTCATTCTTCCACATACATATCCACATCCATACATACACATCCACATCCATTCTTCCACATACACATCCACATTCATTCTTCCACATGCACATCCACATTCAATCTTCCACATATACATCCACATTCATACATACACATCCACATCCATTCTTCCACATACACATCCACATTCATACTTCCACATACATATCCACATTCATTCTTCCACATACACATCCCCATTCATACTTCCACATACACATCCGCATTCATACATACACATCCACATCCATTCTCATTACATCACATCTTATCATATCCTATTTTCATCTTTTCACATCCTATCACATGCTATTTCCATTTAATAGCTTTTTCTAGGTTGATCCGATAATGGGACTTTTTTTAAATTTCTGCCAATTGCTTGACCTAATTAAAGGTTCTTTTTCTCGACGATTAGTTTCATATTCATTCTCAATTTCTCAAATGAATTATATTCAATATTCCTCTTTTGGAATAGAAGAATTCATTGGATTTATAGAAATCAATTCTACCCATATTTTCACTTTTGATAAGTAAACAAAAAATTGAATTATACTAAAATTTCCTCTTCTTCCCATTTAATTTCTTGGATCTCAAATACCATGGGAATTGCTCTTTTTGCATTTAATTAATTGCATTCCAATGTCATGGGTATTCCTCTTTTATTCATAAAGTAGTTTCATCTAAAATAAAATACCCATAAATTCAATATGCTAGGAATTTCTCTTTTCCCATCTAAATGATGGAATTCCAAATGTCATAGGAATTCCTCTTTTAATATTTAAATATTTTTTATAGATAAAATAAATTTATCTAAATTTCATCTTTGAATTTAATTAAAATACTCATTAATTCCAATATGTTAGGAATTTCTCTTTTCCCATCTCAATGATGGAATTCCAAATGTCATAGGAATTCCTCTTTTAACATTTAAATATTTCTTATAGATAAAATAAATTTATCTAAATTTTATCTTTGAATTGAATTAAAATACTCATTAATTCCAATATGCTAGGAGTTTCTCTTTTTCCATCTCAATGATGGAATTTCCAAATGTCATAGGAATTCCTCTTTTAACATTAAAAATGAATTACTAGAAATTTCTCTTTTGCTAATTACTATTTATGCATAAACATAAAAATCAAATTTTCCAAGAATCATTCAATTAATCTAGAATGATTAATCCTAGAATATGATAGGAAGTCCTCTTTTCATAATATAAATAAAAATGATTTATGTGTTTATTTTTTAAAAATTTTGCCATAGCTCTGCTATTACTGATAATTCTCAATAAATTTGAAAGAATAAAGTTTAGTATTATTCAGGTGACTAGAATAACCACTAATTAGACCATTATCCAATTATGGATTGATTCTTAATTTTATCATAAACTAAATAGCATAAAAATATTATTATTTTGACCTCCAATTAGACAAGCATAGAAATTACTTTTAGATTAGAGAAATGCTTCATGTGAGAAGCTTCATTTGAATTGAGAATAGGTCATAGGAATGACCATTCTTTGGGGGAGAGAGAGAAATGCTTAAAAACCATTATAAATTAAGCATAAATAAAAATTTATGTATTTCTTCATTACAATAAGTTAAAGAACTTCAATAGTATTCAAAAACCATTCAAATTAATGCTTCTCAAGCTTGAGAGGGGTTGAGAAGAGAAACATTTGGAGATTTAAGAAAAAGAAGACAATAATCCACACTTTACCTCCTAAATTACTCGATTCTTTGATCACAGTAGAGGTCCCCAACCAATTAATTGGTTTGGTATGTTGTTGGAGTCACCACAGAAGATTGAAGAGAGAGAGAAGCTCCAATCTCTTTAATTTGTAGAGGATTTTTAGAGAATAATAGAAAATATCATTATTTCAGTATAATACTGGCATGGTATTCACATATTTTTTTACAAAGGGCTAAGGGTCTATTTATAGGTGAGGGAGGCCTCTAACCAAGTCCAACTAGTTTTTAGAATTTTCCAGGTTCAGTTTGGCTGAATTTGGACAAGATTTGGATCTAGTTTGGCTCCCTTTTGATTTGGTTTGATCTAGGAGAGAGGAGAGATAAAAATATCACAATATTTTTGAGTTTACAACTCCACCACATAAGTGAAATAGGCGCCTCCTTGAAGAACTCCCTTCTCCTTACCAAGGTGTCAAAATTGAAACATTATACTCAAAATATCTTTTTTTTTGTAATACTCATAGTTTTTTACTAATAAACCTTGTCATCTTATGTAAGCATTTACTCATTTTTGGGAGTTTTTCTTTTATAAATTGAATTTATCTCCGCCCACACTTGGATTGATCCTATTGGCTCATAGGAACCTTAATTGGACCATAATCAAAAAATTTCTGAAAATCTAGACCCTTAGGCTAAGGTCCTTTATACTTCTTTTCAATTAATTCCAAATGCACATTGGAAAGTTCTTTTTGAATTTTTGTTTCAGGGGAAACCATTTTAGACACTAGGAGGATTTTTATATCCAAAAATATCTCAATTTTGGAATATCTCTCTCTATATATTCTCTCTCTAGGCTAAAACAGGGTAAAACAGAATCTTTCTTTTATTTCGAAGAGGGGAATAATTACAAGATGAGAAGGGGAGGTTCTTACACCTGTACACCTCAAAAGCTGGAGGGAGGATTCTTACACACACACACACACACACAGAGGAGGTAAGTTGGGCTAGAGGGGAGAAAGTGGGCTGGGCTGAGAGGTGGTGGTGAAGGTTGTAGGAGATAGTGATAGACTCGTCTAGAGGTAGTGGTGGAGAGACTCGAGAGAGACTGTCCACATTTTTAAGAAAGAAGAGTTGCTACTAGTAAAAGCTCCTTCAACCAAGCTCCCTCAAAAAACACACTCTTCATTTTTCACTAATTTTTTTCCATGACTCGGTATTCTCAGAGATCCATTGTACTAATTTTTGGGTCATGGAACCTTTAGGTCTTTTGAAGATGCTAATAACTCTCTCTCTCTCTCTCTCTCTCTCTCTCTCTCTCTCTCTCTCTCTCTCTCTCTCTCTCTCTCTCCAAGTTATCATTAAGGAGAAAAAGGCACAAAGGCAATGGATTTATTGTTACTTTGTAGACTTGAGGAAGGCTTTTAATTCTAGCACCCTTTGATCTCAACTTTTTGGCCACCTACATGAGCTTTAGTTTCCATCAGATATGTTATGGGGAGACAATTGTCTAATATGAAGCTATGTTTGACAAAGTACAAGGACTATAAGGCATCTCAAAAGATATGGGGAGACAATTGTCTAATGTGAGGCTATGTTTGACAAAGTACAAGGACTATGAGGCATCTCAAAATATATGAGCAGTATTATCGAGGTTCTATAGGGCTGCTCATTTTTCACTACATTGTTTAGATTATATATTAGTGAGATTTTACGGCCCATGGCAATAGGCTCATGATTGATTGTTAAGAGATTTTCCAATACATGAGCGCTTACTAAAAATTTTATTGATGCTAGCACATCAGCAAAGCACTATGACTTGGGAAACACAAATCAAGAAGGAACTATTATGATCAGTATGATCTATCCGGATCTACCTAAACATGCACTATGACTTGGGAACACAACTCAACAAGAAATTATTAATAATCAATATGACCTATCCAGATCTACCTGAACATGTTGTGTTCAAGCATCTCACCAAAAGCATCACACTATGCAAAACATGAAAGGTAGTATCACTCCTACAAATACTTTGACTTCCATTACCTAGATTAAACTATGCCACATGACATTAATGTAAGAACATCAAAGTATCCCACCTCCCTCTCTCTCTCTCTCTCTCTCTCTCTCTCTCTCTCTCTCTCTCTCTCTCTCTCTCTCTCTCTCTCTCTCTCTCTCTCTCTCTCTCTCTCTCTTGATTGAAGAGCTAAATACCATCAAGGAACAAATGAGGATCATTCGAGAGGAGGAGGAGCAACATAAAGAGAAGACATCTTCAAGGGTGGAGGTGATCACACAGAGACACAAAAGAAGATGAACAAGGCGGAGAAATGGATCGAGGTCACTAAGAAAGGGAAAGGTAAAGAATTTCCACCCATCCCCACTCCCACCATCATTGACATGACCCTTGAAGAGGAGCAAAGGAGGAAGACCCGGGCCTTACATGTACGAGTGTCTGATCTAAAAGACCGTGATGATGCGAAAGGGGAAACCAAGGAGCTCTTCTCTATGATGGGCATTGAAGCCACGCACACAAAGGCATGGAGAGTGGGAAAGAAGAGAGAAGGTAGTGGCAAATCTTCTAAGGAGAGAGCACTTATCATTTGTTTCCCCCTCCATGGAAGCGAAGAAGGACTTCTTGAAGAGACATCCTACACTCAAGAAGACGGGAATATTTCTTGGAGATGAACTCACACTCTCGCAGCTTGCCCACATGCAAGAAGTTATGCCCGAGATAAGGGTAGCCCAAGAGAAAGGGAAAGTGACCTTCTATAGAGATGGTAGAGTGGTGATTATGGAGAGGCACTCTTCATGACGGCGCGAGACCTATGGGACTACACTCAAAGTTGCTACTTGGAATTGTAATGGATCTCTACACCTTGATGTAGGGGCTTTTGAGGATAGTTTCACTGGGAGGGATATCATCTTCTACTCTGAGATGCATCACGCTCCTGGACAGTCCATGCCACATGTTAGTGGATACCGATGGGAGACAGCTTGTAGACAGGACTCATTCAGAGCATAGAGGATGGAGCTCAAGAGGAGTGGCAGTATTATTTAGTGAGGAGATGTAGCCAGTGATACATATAGTCTGCAGAGATGAGCAGGCTAGGTACATGTGGGTTAGACTGAGGGCAGAGACGAGCAGATATCTCTACATTGCTATATGCTATTTTGCTCCTAGTACATCAGTGTATGCATCACCTAGCGGGTAGTCTCCGTTTTCTATTTTGGATGATGACATTTGGGAGTTCTCCACAGGGATGGTGACGTTATTCTTCTGGGGGGACTTCAATTCCAGGACTGCCCCTAACTAGACAGTATTTTATGATACCTCAGAGAGGGATCTTGATGTTAGAGATATGGGCCTATCTAGAATCTCACAGGATGGGGAACACACTGAGTATGGGTGGTATTTGATAGACATGGGGACTGCACATGGATTGGCCATCCTGAATGGCCTACAGAGATTCGTAGCAGGCAGCAGGCGGTTTCACTTGCTTTCCACATTGGCATGGTGCTAGTACAGTGGACTATGTTATGGCTCAGCCCAGTAGTCTCATTCCCTCTTTTCAGTATATTACAATAGGCACTAGGCCGGTTGGAGTAGTGGATCATGCTATCTTGTTCTTCACTCTCACATTTCAGTCCAGCACAACTCCATTGGGACAGGTCTCCACACACTCGTTATACCTTTACGAGGGAGACTGACACCATGTACACGAATGAGATATATAGACGCTTATGTGGTGCCGAGGAGCCGAGACGGCCATTAGATGAGCTCACTCAGATATTGATAGAGATGCTTCATGCTGCAGCATCTGAGAGGCATATCCCCATAGTCAGCCTACACGGAGACAATCTGGGAACATGCCCCATAACAGCTGATGAGGCGTGCAGAGAGATGAGGAGGATCAGATTACAAAGAGAGGTTCTCATGGGTGTTACCACTCACAGACAGTCACGAATTACCTTCCGGCACCTAGTGTGACGGAAGAAGAGGGCTTATCTTGCTCAGTTAGAGAGGGATTTGTATCAGTTATTTATAAGTCAGGACTCAGGCGAGGCATGGAGACTATTCCATGAGCATTCACCATCACTAGCCATTACCTCCACAGAGATTTGGGGTGAGTATGCAGCATCCCTGTACACACAGCACCAGGATGGCCACCCCTGCCAGACCCATCAGAGCCATGCCCAAAGACATGTGCTTTCTTTACTGCTGCTGAGATGGTAAGGAAAGCTATTGACACGATGAGGACTGGGAGAGCATATGATCATGACGGTTTGGTAGCAGAGCACTTTATTCATGCCAGAGATATGCTTGCAGAGCTTATTGCTATGATTTTAACCGAGCCATGTGTGAGGATTTTCCTAAGACTTGGAATATGTCCATGATTGTGCCTATCTTCAAGTCAGGGGATCCCATGCTTCCTAGGAATTATCGTACCATCATGATTGGTCACACATTGGCTAGATTATATGCATCTATTCTTGAGCAGGAGTTGAGCAGATGGGCAGAGAGAGAGGGCATATGTGCATCAGGGTAGGCAGGGTTCAAGGGCACTCACTCGATTAGTCTCCTTTATACATAGCACCTAGAGACAGATATGCTTGCTTAGCCCTAGAGTCTTCACGATAGCTAGCATCACAGGGAGATGGATCATGTTGGTATGCACAGATGATAGCTTGGTTCCAACTGCATGGCTTTAGTATGGACAGGCTACCTCCATTTCAGTACTCCCTGGATGCACCCTCCCTCTCTCTCACACGGGCAGAGATTACCAGACTTATCAGGCAAGACTTGACTCAGCTAGACACTAGGAGGACATGGATACAGCCGACACATGAGCTTGGTATGAGGATGGCTTTCTATAGAGATTATCTTCTCTAGCTCACGAAGGATGGGTTTGTGATTAGACCTAGCTACATGGATACTCATCTTTCTCATGGGGTACGGTGTGCTATTGGTCGTCAGATGCGCACATCCTCACACCAGCTAGAGATTGAGACTGGCACATTCAGAGGACTACCAGCTAAGGCCAGGATTTGTCAATTGTGCCAGATGGAGCCAGAGACAGAGTTACATTACATATGTCACTGTCCAGTATATTATGAGATACGAGGCCATTTTCACTGCTTGTTCAGAGAGGGTTTCGGACCACTTTCCATAGTCAGGATCAGAGATGCCTTCGATTATACTTGCTAGAGTTGCGTAGACATAGAGAGGGTCTCTTGAGAGGGAGGGGATCAGAGAGGGAGAGACACCTACAGAGGCAAATTACAGACTTCTTTCGACTACCAATCAGGCCAGTAGGCATTGTAGCTAGCCCCAGAGTATAGCCGCACCAGAGGTACACTGATTGATCGGGCTATAGAGGTAGGGCAGTCCAAGCACCCCAAGATGAGAGGCCCATCTCGACATCAGCGGAGACTACAACAGAGGATCAGGACCATACTAGCACGGCATGGGAGACTTCCAGTCAGAGTACTCACCATGGAGGACATTGAGGATATTTGCCATCGACCGATGAGAGACATCTTTGGATAGTGATGTATATGATGCTTACCTTTGTTGCTGGAGTTTTCCTTCCCAAATATTATCCATTAGGAGCTCCTAGTACCTTACTTTTCCTCAGTTGTTGTTTCAGTTTCAGTTAGTTGTTTAGTTGTTTTAGCTTTTCTTACACAGACATTGTATCAGATCCACCAATTGTTGTAACCTTTTTGGTCTCATAGGTCATTTTGGCCTTTCGAAGACATTAATATATCATTTCATCATTTTTATCTCTCTCTCTCTCTCTCTCTCTCTCTCTCTCTCTCTCTCTCTCTCTCTCTCTCTCTCTCTCTCTCTCTCTCTCTCTCTCTCTCTCTCTCTCTCTCTCTATTCAAGATATAAGACCCCACGGGTTTTGTTACAAATCAAGATCAAGAAAGATGATGAAGGTTGTTAGACCAAGGAAGATGATGGAAGTCATTAGCTAACAAGTTCTGTTATAATCACGATCAAGAAAGATGATGGAGGTCATTAGCTAACAAGTTCTATTATAATCAAGATCAATAAATATGATGGAGGTCATTATAATCAAGATCAATAAATATGATGGAGGTCATTAACGACTAGGTGCCTACCTTGAAAGCTAGCAAGACATTACTGCTAGCATTTTTTCCATGAGTTGACTAGTTAACACCTAGCACATCTATTGGGTTGTGATGCCCCATGGTCAAATATTGAACCCACATTTGTGTTAGTATTGGAGTAACCAACCTTTCTTCCATGCATACTGATCTACCACATCCAAATCATAGCCAATACCTATGAAATTGCATGGGTGGTACCATACTTGAATCTAGATCAGGGCATTAGGGTGCTTGGCTTTGCAAAATCTATCATGGCCCTTCTTACAAAATATGGAGATAGAACTTCCCAAGGGTTTGTCTTGAGTGGCTCGATCAGATCATTTCCATCTTTATTACCTAGAGATCTACAAAAAAAAATTGCATGAACTACTTTGTAGATCGTGAGCTTTGATTTCCAAATTTTGAACGAAAGATGCTCAAAAATTTGAATGAAATTTACCTACCCCAAAACAAATGTCTTCCAAGAGGGAGTTTTTACATTCTTTATTTGGAAGATGCTTCATTAGTCACTCACCACCACAAAAGAATAAGGCATGTGAATACACATGGTGTATGGACTTAGTACTTTAATGAAAGCTCATAGTATTCCCCACTTGCATATTACTACTCCCTTATATCCATCTTAAGCAAGATATGCATGCGCCTCTTTTAACAATTTTATGATATTGGAAAATATTTACTTATTCACTCACTACATAATAACCCATATCAATAACTAAGGTATGTCCCCCACCCATTCTTGACTTCATTTTGTGAGTCCTATTAGCATGCACTTGGTTTGTCAAGAGTTAATGCAAATATTTTCCCTTAATAGATTGAAACTTATTACTCTAGATAAAACCACCCAACAAAATGAAAATACTTAATGTACATATAAATACAAAGATGTAGGGGGAACATAGTGATGTGTATGATAAATAACAAGGAAAAAAATAAAAACATATGTGATTTGTACATAAGCTATAAGGTCTTTAAAAATACCCATAGTAATGACAAGGTGTGAAATAATTACAAAAAAAAAGGTTTCTATAATACATGTATGACTACTTTTGTTTTTCCAGAGGAGTGGTTGCCTTCCACTGTGAGGGAAAAAGGTTATCTTATATTCCTTGCCTTTTTTTTAATGAATGTCTTTAAAATCCCTTCATCCAATACCAGTGTTCAGTTATGCCTTATATTGACATTCCAAACACCTATGCCCTCACAATGGTTGCCTTATATTGACATTCCAAACACCTATGCCCTCACAATGGTTGCCTTCCACTGTGAGGGCAACAGGCTATCATATATTCCTCCTTGCCATCTTTTTTATGAATGTCTTTAGCATCTCTTCATCTAATGCTGATGTTGCATCAGTTATGCATTGTATTAGAAGTCCAAACATCAATTGTTTCCTTAGTTATTGCATCTTGACTTTGGTTAATCTTGAAACTTGGTAGGGAAGAGGATGTTCTTATTTGCTATGTCCACGAAAGTGTTGCATAATCTTTTCGCTTAGTGTGCTACAACCATTGCTTTTTGTGAGCCTAGAGGAGGGATTCAAGACCTCGAATGCCACCATCCTAAGGAGAATAGTGTTATTAGGTGAAAGATTATATAGTGAGAGAAAGCAAAGTAGGATTGCACACCACATCACAAAGCAAAAAATTTAAGACTAATTGAAAACTAAAAATTTACAAAATACCCAGGCTTATATGGCTATATGCATAAGGATAGTAGGAGTGGCCATTGGCCATATGTGTACGCATTGCAAGATCTGTCAACATATCCATGAGATTGAAAAGGCATCATGGTTTGGAGATCATGGAATATTATGAATGATAGCACAGTAAATGTGTGTAATAATACCAAGGGTATGCATCCAGAGATCTCATCAATATATCGATGGATTGAAAAGGCATCATAATTTAGAGATCATGAAACATTATGGATGTTAGCACAGTGAATGTGTGCAGTCATCCCAAGGGTGTGCAATGGAAAACAAAGTGAAAATCACATTTTTCCCACAACCCAAAGATCCTCCTCCATAAGAGCAAGAGGAGGGTACTCATATACAATGCTCGATGATGGTGAGGATATGTGAGATATAGGGGGATCCTACCAAGACTCAAGTTATGGTGATACAAAGCTTGATGAGATGAAGCCATAGGGGGCATGTGGAGCTCCTCATAATGCACCATGATGTGGTCTAAGTGATGCACATATAACAAACCTGCGACACTAATAAAACTTGTGTGACCTTGGGTGTTGGGGCAATGCAAAGGTCAAAAAAAAGTATTTCTAGGTGAAGATGTGCATGGAAAAAATTTGCATGATCCTGGAGCAATAAAAAAACATACAAGAAGCCATGGAATGCAATGAATATCGCATAGTGAGATGACCATGGAGTGCATAATACAACACTGAATAAATCCTCCCATGCATCCTCAAGAAATGGAAAAACACCCTACCAGTTCTCATACCGCCTAAGTATGTGCATGAAACTTAGGTCACACATATGATTACATGGTGGCAGGATGGAATCAAGAATGCTTGCTAAAGGATGTGCCATGATTAAAAAAATATACATGGAGATAATCAAGGCAAGAGTACACATGGGGTGTGTTGCACACATGTAAAAATAAACATTGCATTATTTCTTTCATTATTTTTTTCCTTTTTAAATATATTCTTTGATTTTTTTAAGAGATACTAAGGTTTAGTGTTTAAAAAAGAAGGCATGTGTTAGAGGAGTTAGTGGGGATTTATGAGGGAAGGGGGGGAACGATTTGGGGGGGAGGGAAGCAAACAAAAAATAATAATAATAAAAAAGGTCGCTTATTTGCATCCTCATCCTCGCTTGACGGTCGTTTGTAGGTTGTATAGATCTGGATGTGTATATGATAAGTATGGATGTGGATGTATATGTGATAAGTATGGATGTGGATGTATGTGGGAGAATACATATGGATGTAAATGTGATGGATACGAACGAGAATTGAGGCGATGAGATGTGATGTAAATTGGATGTGAATGAATTATAAGGGATGTGAATGAATGTGATAGCATGTGAATCAGGATATAAACATGTGAATCGGGATGTGAATGAATGATAAGGGATATGAATGAATGATAAGGGATGTGAATGAATGTGATAGCATGTGAATCAGGATATAAACATGTGAATTAGGATGTGAATGAATGATATAGGATGTGAATGAATGAGTTAGCATGTGAATCGGGATGTGAATGAATGATATAGGATATGAATGAATGTGTTAGCATGTGAATCGGGATGTGAATGAATGTGTTAGTATGTAAATCGGGATGTGAATGAATGATAAGGGATGTGAATGAATGTGATGTGATGTGAATCGAGATGTGAATGAACGATAAGTGGTGAAGTGATGAGATGTATGGGTAGATGCAAGTGGATGAGATCTGATGAGGATAAATGAGAAAATAAGTGATGAGATAGAAAAATATGTGATTAGAATGGGAATGGGAATGGGAATGTTTATGAAATGAATGTGGATGGATGTGTGGATAATGTGGATTGATGTATGAATGATGTGGATGATGTGGATGGATGTATGGATGATGTGGATTGATGTGTGGATGATGCGATTGGATGTGATTTGATGTGAGAATGATGTGATGTGATATGGATCGATGAAGAAAATAAAATTGTGGTAAGATGAGAAAAGATGGGGTCTAATGTGAAAGGATGCTGCAAGTAATGAAAAAAGATGAAAATATTGTTGGAACTGTATTATATGTGAAATCTGTTTTTAAATAATTGTTTTATGTCAAGAATGCTGGGAAAGCATTTTGACTCTCTTGTGAATGAGGTCATGGAGACCTATCTATTAAAGTTGCAATTGCTGATGGAGAGTCATCGGAGGACTTCTCACGTAGCAAGGTCGTGGCCGAGGTCTTGACCAGCCTCGGTTTGATTTAAATGGTGAGCTTCCGATACAGTGGATGAGGGACCAAGGAAGTGGCCTATGAGTGAAGCGCTAGGTGAGCTGCGAAGGATCCTAGAGGGTACTGACCATACAGTGCTCAAGCTCTGGGTCACCGAAGATACCCACAAGTACGTCGGGGAAGATATTGGAGCAAGGAGTAAGAGTTGTTTTCTGAATTCGGGCATGGATCTAGTTGATTGACCTTGCTGGTCCTCAACGGATGAGTCCATGGCTCTTTTATATGGATCTGTTGGTTGATCTTGCTGATCTTCAACGGAGATTCCATCTGGTTATTTTTATGTGATTATATTGTCAGGTACTATGAGCTAGGAACTATTGAAAAGGCCCCTGAGTGAATAGGTGGTGAGCGTTCTGGTTGCCAATGATGCCATAGGTACACCGATGAAGGAATGAATTGGAAATTAGGATTCAACTGGATAAATAGAGGATTATGATCAGTAACACTATGGTTTCATTAAATGATTATTTTAAAGATTGTTGAATCTGTGAAAAAGGCAAGTTTATATTAGGTGTGTAAGTGGTGTGACTAGTTTTATGCTTGCATGAATATCAGGCTAGGGGGCCTGGGAACTCTTTTCCCTAGTACCCAGGACAAAACCTAACCAAATTCCTAATTGGATCCCATCACTACAGTGGTTGGGCGGTTGGCTAACCCATGGGACTAGATGGGGTTAGAGGCTGGACTGGTGGATCCGTAAATCGAGACTCAAATTCTGTTTAGTACGATAGATGAGGTAAAACCTGGATAAAAATTGTTCTATGGAAAAGAATCAACAATTGTGCCTCTCAATGAGGAAAAAAGCATTGGTCTCTATGATCCAAGTACAATCTTTTCCCTAATCTGACTATGGAACTTACAGGTTCGGTCAGATTAGTTCAGTTAGTTCAGGCTTTTGATTACGTTAGAGAAAAGTTATCCTGGAAGAATCACCCATGTTTTTTGGGCAAGGGAAGTTTTTTCGAGTTTGGTTTTGGAAGAATCGATGGATTAGTCTCTTGTCTGGATATCCGTGGGGGCGAGGCCCCGAGTGTAGGACCTTGCCCCGTGCAAGAAGTGCTACTTCCGCTACTAGCACCCCCCAAATTCGTTGCGTAGCGGGGTAAAGCATCTTACAGACATTGGTATCATAGCAAATTGGCTACTGAGGATCGACCGAGAAGCCAAAAATGTCAAAAATTTCCACATACATCCACATCCATACTTATCACATATACATCCACATCCATACTTATCACATACACATCCACATCTATCCTTTCACATACATCCACATCTATCCTTTCACATACATCCACATCCATACTTATCACATACACATCCACATCCATCCTTTCACATACACATCCACATCCATCCTTTCACATACACATCCACATCTATCCTTTCACATACATCCACATCCATTCTTTCACATACATCCACTTCTACTCTTCACATACATCCACTTCCATCCTTTCACATACACGCATCCACATCCATTCTTTCACATACATCCACTTCTATTCTTCACATACATCCACATCCATCCATCCCTTCATTCACATTTATCTAAGTCACATCACATTTATCCATCCATTCATTCACATTTATCTGATTCACATCACATCTATCCATTCATTCACATTTATTTGATTCACATCACATCTATCCATCCATTCATTCACATTTATTTGATTCACATCACATCTATCCATCCATTTATTCACATTTATAAAAATCAACTTTAGTGGGAATAACACTTTTATAAAATTCCTTTATACATCTATTTATGCATAAATTTAATTTTAAGGAAAATAACACTTTCAAAATAAAATAAAAATAAATTCCTTTATGCATCTTTCTATGCATAAAATCAAAATTGATGAGAATTGATGAGATTAACTCTTTTGAAATAAAAAATAAATTCTTTATGCATCTTTCTATGCATAAAATCAAAATTGATGAGAATAACTCTTTTGAAATAAAAAATAAATTCTTTATGCATCTTTCCATGCATAATATCAAAATTGATGAGAATAACTCTCTTGAAATTAAAAAATAAATTCTTTATGCATCTTTCTATGCATAAAATCAAAATTGATGAAAGTAACGCTTTTATAATTAAAAAATTATCCAATATACATCTTTCTATGTATAGAATTTAAATCTAATGTAAATCACTCTTTTATATATAATAAAAAAATTATCAAATATACATCTTTCTATGCATAGAATTTAAATCTAATGTAAATCATTCTTTTATAATAAAAAATAATCAATATGCATCTTTCTATGCATAGAATTTAAATCTAATGAAAATCACTCTTTTATAATAAAAAATTAATCAATATGCATCTTTCTATGCATAGAATTTAAATCTAATGAAAATCACTCTTTTATAAAAAATAATCAATATGCATCTTTCTATGCATAGAATTTAAATCTAATAAAAATCACTCTTTTATAATAAAAAAATAATCAATATGCATATTTCTATGCATAGAATTTAAATCTAATGAAAATCACTCTTTTATAATAAAAAAATAATCAATATGCATCTTTCTATGCAGAGAATTTAAATCTAATAAAAATCATTCTTTTATAATAATAAAATAATCAATATGCATCTTTCTATATGCATAGAATTTAAATCTAATAAAATTCACTCTTTTATTAAAAAAATTCAATATGCATCTTTCTATGCATAGAATTTAAATCTAATAGAAATAACACTTTTTGTAATAAAAATATATCTACTATGCATTTTCCTTTGCATAGAATGAAAATAACACTTTTAGAATACACAAACGATGGGGATCACTCTTTTTGAATAATAAAAGGTAATAGTTATTTCACAAAATTTAAGAAAATTTTGCCATAACCTCCTTTGTATGGCTGACCATTTTTTAATTTTTTCTATTCTTAATTTACTTAAAAATTATCCCCAATTTGTTTAAAACATTCTGAACTAATAAAATTTCACTTTTAAAAGAGAAACAATATGAAAAGTTTAATTTAAATAATTTAATTACTTAACTAGCATAAATAAGGGCTGAATTTAAGAATGAGAGAGGGGGAAGCCTTTCCAGTAAGGCATAGCATCAGATTATCATTTTAAAGATAACAAAAAATTAGAAAACCATTAAAAGAATAAGAAAAAGTAGGATTTCTAACTTACATGAAATTCTGGGAGCTTTCCTTTGGCTTGATGGTTTGAGGGATTTACTCTTGTTTGCAACAAGAGTGGCCACCAATTCTTTAGAAGAGAGAATGGTCAAAAACTAATGAATTATTAAGAAGTTCATAGTTTTTGGCTCTATGGGGAGGAGTAGAGTAACAGTGTGTTGAGATATCGAGCTCGTCTAGTGAGGCGGTGGCCACTGATGACCCGCCTGGGGGATAGGCCCCACACTTACACCACTGGCATGGTTGGTGAGATCATGGGAGATATGTGGCCAGTGGGATGACAGGCTGTGTGACAGCCATTCTAGAGACTGGTATAGTTATAGCGCCAGCTCATTTAGTCGGGTTCACACTATAGAGAACCCATGTATGTATTTAGTTGAGTACCTTTCATATTGTGTGGACTCTTATTCTTGTATATGGTGTGTCGAGTGTTGAGTAGAGAAGAAGAAGATTTTCAGCCTCTCACCTTGTGTGTTCTCTATTAGGGTTTTGTGAGTGTGTGTGTGTGTGCTTGCAAGAGCTCAAGCTCTCTTCCCCCCTGCATCTTTTCATGGTATCAGAGCCTGGTTCGTGCTAAGGGCTGAGCTACAAGCAAGAGAACCACAGGAAGCGGTACAAGGGTAAGAGCTTCAACTACTCTTCCCTATTGTGTTGGTGACTACACCCTTGTCGGGAGCTCTACGGGAGGCACCGGCAAACGGTCTCTGATTGAGGAGCTTTCTTCGTGGGAGTAAGTCCTTCGGACTGAAATTTTCGAGCCGAGAACGCATTTTGGGCGCGTCTAGACCTCCGTTTTTCAGAAAGCAGGCGATTTCGAGCACTGCGGCAGAACTCTGTTTTAAGAACTGCAGGAAGACAGATTGACTGTGCAGACACTGTGGGTGCTGCAAGAGATCTACAGTTGCCATTGGGTGTATGTATGCACATTGAGGTCACTGGTTGTGACATTTGAGTGGACTGCATTACCGCTGTGCAGAAAATACAGCAGTTGTGCAGAAAAAAACCAGAGTGCAAGTGAAATTGTGTGTTTGGCAAGATGTCGAATGATGGGATAACTCAGATTGTGGCTGAGAAGCTTGACAAGAATAACTTCCATGCTTGGAGGTTCAGGTTGACAAATTTCCTGATGGGAAAAGGTTATTGGGACTACATAGAAGGTGAGCATGAAGAGGCACCGGAGATACCGAATATAAATCCGACTGCTGCAGATGTGAAAGAATTTAAAGACTGGAACCAAGGAGCCAGGAAAGTAATGTATTGGCTTTCCATTAGTATACAGGACACCATGATTGGGCACATTCAGGATGCCAAGTCCCCCAAGGAGGCGTGGGACACCTTGGTAAAGCTTTATGAAACAAATACCAAGGCACGTAAGATACAGTTGAAGAATGAACTTCATACTGTGGAGAAAAAGAGCATGTCTGTGAATGACTATGCGCTGAAGATAAAGGGTATTGTGGAATCCCTTGCATCTATTGATGTGTCAGTAGATGATGATGACAAGGTGGAAGTCTGTCTACATGGTCTCGGGCCACAATACAAGGCGTTCAAGACGTCCATTCAGACTCGGGAAAACATTCCCAACTTTACAGATTTGGTGTCTATGCTGATTATCGAAGAGAAGAGCTTGGGTGAAGACCAACAGTCTTCACAAAGCAAAAACAGTTCAGAGCAACAGGCCTTCTACACAAGTTCAGAAAGAGGACGAGGTAGAGGAGGCCGTGGAGGCAGTCAAGGAGGTGGCCGAACAGGTAATCAGAATTATGGCCAGCAGCAGCAGCAGCAACAACAGTCCCAGAATCAACAACAACAACAACAACACGCAGGTGGAAGAGGCAAATTCAGAGGCAGGGGGAGTCAAAGAGGCCGTGGAAATTGGCAAAGGCAATATAATGATGCACGTGAATGCTATTATTGTGGTAAGCCTGGACATGTGCAGGCAGAATGTTATAAGAAGCAAGCTGACATGCAAAATGGGAAAGTGCAGCAAAACAACTATGCATCCTCAAGCAGAAATAATGAGGATAATGAAAGGTTGTTTATTATGCAGAATGCCATGTCTGAAAATGTTGATGCAGCACAAAAAGATAATGTATGGTATGTGGATTCAGGTGCTTCGAACCACATGACAAGTCATGGGGAGTGGTTCAAGGAGATGAAAAACCCGGAAAGACCAGGTTTCGTGGAAACAGGGGATGACACTGCTCATCCAATTGCCCACATTGGAGATGTGCCATTGTCTATGCAGGATGGCAAAGTGAAGTACCTTGCAGATGTACTTCATGTACCGAACATAACAAAGAATCTGGTTTCAGTTGGCCAGATGATTGAGCAGGGTTTGCAGGTTCGGTTTAACCCTGATGGATGTTATGTTGAAGATTTTAAAGACAAGTGCAGGTTGGTTGCAAAAGGCAACAGAGTGGGCAGAATGTTTATGTTGGATGTAGACATGCCTGAGATGAGTGCTGCGATGTTTGCAAATGGTTCAGGAATTGTTGCAGACACAGACATATGGCATAAAAGAATTGGACATGTGAATGTGCAGAGATTGAAGTCTATGCAGACAAAAGGAATTGTGACAGGGCTGCCAAAATTTAAAGTGGAAGGTATGCATAAAATCTATGAAGCATGTCAATTTGGGAAGCAAACAAAGCATGTGTTTCCACGTAACAGATATGTGAGCAGAAATGCACTAGATGTTGTGCATTCAGATGTATGGGGTCCTACGAAGACCATATCTATGGAAGGCTGCAGGTATTATGTGACTTTCATTGATGACCACACAAGGAAAGTGTGGGTATATTTCATGAAGGAGAAGAGTGAGGTGTTCACTCACTTTCAGAATTTCAGAGTTTTGGTTGAAAAGCAAACAGGGAAATATGTAAAGTGCCTAAGGTCAGATGGAGGGGGAGAGTACTTCTCCAATGAGTTCTCTGAATTTTTGAAGAAGAATGGTATTCGGAGACAGTTCACATGCAGATACACTCCGCAGCAAAATGGAGTTGTTGAGCGGAAAAACAGGCACATTGTTGAGATTGCACGAGCATTGATGGAAGAGAAGAATATGCCGCATTGCTATTGGGCTGAGGCTGTTTCTACAGCAGTATACATCATGAACAAGACTCCAACTGCAGCCATACATGATGTAACTCCAGAGGAGAGGTTTACTGGCAGAAAACCAGATTTGTCTCATCTGAAAGTCTTTGGATGCATTGCATATGTGCATGTGCCAGATGAGCTGAGAACTAAGCTGGATCCGAAAGCTGAAAAATGTGTGTTTATTGGATATTCCCTTGAGCAAAAGGGATATAGGTGCTATAACCCTGCTACACGTGAGTTGAGGGTAAGCAGGGATGTTGTCTTTGATGAGATGAGCAGCTGGTATGCTGCTAAAAAAGAAGCTGTTGGGGCTGATGTGAGTGGAAGTGTGGTTGCACAGAATGCAGGTCAGCAATCACAGTCTTTGAGTGGACCAGGAGAGTCCTCATCTAGTGGGTCTGTTGATAGACCATGGAGTGGTAGGCTGCGTCATAATACCAGTACTGCAAATGTGATTACTACATCACGTAAAGGAAAAGAGAAAGTGGTTGAGCCCCTTGGTATGCCTGACATTTTTGCAGGGCATTCTCATGTTGATGGAGAGTCTAGTGGCTCAGATATGAGCCTTGATGAGGAGCTTGGGATCCCAGCTATGAGAACACCTGGTGTAAAGAAGGCTATGGAAGCCATGAATGAAAAGCTGCGAAGATCAGGGAGAGTGAAGAACCCTGTGCAGAGATTTACATATGATGGTTATGTGGCACATCACTATGCATATATGGCAAAGGTTGTGCAGGTTGTAGAGCCCACATGCATTGATGAGGCTATTGGAAATGTGTGTTGGGAGAAAGCTATGGATGAGGAGATGGATGCACTATATGGAAATGAAACTTGGGATTTAGTGCAATTGCCTGAAGGCAAGAAAGCCATTGGATGCAAGTGGGTGTACAAAGTTAAACATAACAGTGATGGAAGCATAAACAGGTACAAGGCTAGATTGGTAGCCAAAGGATATGCGCAGACATATGGGATTGATTATGAGGAAACTTTCAGCCCAGTTGCCAAGATGGCAACAGTGAGAGTTGTGATAGCAGTGGCTGCATCAAAGCAATGGTCTTTACATCAGATGGATGTAAAGAATGCATTCTTGCATGGGGATTTGCAAGAAGAGGTGTATATGTTGCAGCCACCTGGTTATGAGGATGTGGGTCACCCCGAGCATGTTTGCAGGTTGAAGAAAGCCTTGTATGGCTTAAAGCAAGCACCAAGAGCATGGTCTGACAAGATTTCTGAATATCTTGTCACTATTGGCTTTCATGTAGCCAATGCAGATTTCTCATTGTATGTGAGACATGGTGATAGAGGAGTTGTGGTTGTTGTCATCTATGTAGATGACTTGATCATTAGGGGGACCATGATGCAGAGATCTTTGATGTAAAGATCTTGCTTAGACAGAAGTTTGAGATGAAGGATCTGGGGGAGCTCAGATATTTCTTGGGCATTGAGGTGATTAGGTCACCACATGGTATTGGATTACTGCAGAGACAGTATGGCTTAGACATGTTGTCCAAGTATGGTATGACAGGCTGTAAGCCTATTTCTATGCCATTGGATCAGAATGGCAAGTTGAGTGCAGATTTAGGAGAGATCTTGGAGGATCCTACTATGTACAGACACATAGTAGGAAGTTTGATCTACATGACGATCACCAGACCAGATTTGAGCTATGCTGTTGGGTTGGTGAGTCAGTTTATGCAGGTTCCACGGAAATTGCATTTGGATGCAGTGAGACGCATACTGAGGTATGTGAAGTCTACTTTGCATTGTGGACTATTCTATGAGACTGGGACAGAGATATGTGTACATGGGTACACAGATGCTGATTGGGCTGGTAGTATCTCAGATAGAAGATCTACCAGTGGATTCATGTTTTCTTTGGGGAGTGCTGCTGTGACTTGGAGCAGCAAGAAGCAGCCTACGGTTGCTCTATCGAGTACAGAGGCCGAGTACAGAGGAGCTGCTATGGCAGCATGTGAGGTAGCTTGGTTGAGAAAGCTACTTGCAGATTTGGGTCTATCAGTGGATAGACAAGTTGTCATTTTCTGTGACAACATTAGCAGTATACAGTTGGCCAAGAACCCAGTCTTTCATGCTCGTACGAAGCACATAGAGGTTCACTACCACTTCGTCAGAGAGAAGGTCTTGGCAGGAGACCTTGACCTTGTTTATGTCAGCACAGAGGATCAGGTAGCTGACATCTTCACCAAAGCATTGGGTACAGAGAAGCTCCGCAGATTCAGGGCTTCGCTTGGTGTACATGAGATGGAGTTGAGCTCGAGCGGGTTGAGATATCGAGCTCGTCTAGTGAGGCGGTGGCCACTGATGACCCGCCTGGGGGATAGGCCCCACACTTACACCACTGGCATGGTTGGTGAGATCATGGGAGATATGCGGCCAGTGGAATGACAGGCTGTGTGACAGCCATTCTATAGTTATAGCGCCACCTCATTTAGTCGGGTTCACACTATAGAGAACCCGTGTATGTATTTAGTTGAGTACCTTTCATATTGTGTGGACTCTTATTCTTGTATATGGTGTGTTGAGTGTTGAGTAGAGAAGAAGAAGATTTTCAGCCTCTCACCTTGTGTGTTCTCTATTAGGGTTTTGTGAGTGTGTGTGTGTGCTTGCAAGAGCTCAAGCTCTCTTCCCCCCTGCATCTTTTCACAGTGCATTAAACACTATTAACCATTTACAAAGGGGAAGGCTTCATTTATAGGAAAAAGTGAGTCTCTAACCAAGCAAACTGATTCTAGAATTTTCCAGATCAATTTGGTCAATTTTTGACCATTTTTAGGTCAGTTTAGCTTACTTTTTGGATCTAGTTGAAGCAGGAGAGAGGAGAGATGAAAATATTGTTGCCATATATATAGGCAGTGATGTGTGTGAACACACTTAGGACCGTCGGGGCACTTTTTCACTCTTTAGGAGGTTTTTTCCCCTGGTTTGTATATGCGCCCATCATTCTAGGGCTAACTTATCTTTGTACATTGACACAATCTAATACACTGTGTGTTGTGTGCATTCTTACTTCTTCTTCTTCAATCTTTGTGTGCTTTCCTGCAACCCTAATTCCAACAATTGGTATCAGAGCAGGCATCGGCTCCAAGGGCTATGCCGCTAGCACCCTCCGACTCATGTTCTCCGATTGAGATGAGCTTTCACGAGCGCTTGTATGTCCCTATATCTGTAGATAAGCCCGATTGAGGTGAGCTTTCACGAGCGCTTGCATTCTCAAAAATTGCATCTGAGGTCATTTCGGGCTCCGTTTTTGCATTACAAGTTCTATATATGTGTTTTCGTCGTTTTGTGTAGAAATTTCAACAGTGCAATTTTCTACAAAACAGGCATACGTATTCTATTGTGGACCGTGCTACATAGCACGAGTTGTTTTCTGTTCAGTCTTTGCTCCATTACAGGTAGCTTTTGCATTAGTTTCAGTCAGTGTGGCCATGGCTGATAACAGCAATGATATATTTCGCATGTTGTCTCTGCTGATGACAAATTGGATGGAGACAGTAACTACCCACTTTGGGCATACATGATGCAGCATGTTTTGGTTGCAAAAGGAGTGTGGAACATTGTCTAGGGTATGGATGTACATCCAAGTTCTGTAGATGTAAGATTTGTTGAGGATGTTGCAGGTTCTAGTAGCTCTACTCTTGTTGTTGTTTTACCCACTGCTGAACAAGCTCGTTGGGATGGTAAAGATGTGCAGGCTCATGCCTTGATTGCACTTTCTGTCAAACGTATCATCACTCCACATATTCATTCAGCTAAAATAGCAAAACAGGCTTGGGATATTCTAGCTGGTTTGTATGCAGGTCGTAACAAGGCAAAAATCTCTTACCTGCGTAAAGAGCTAGAATCGAAGATTATGTAGGAAGATGATAACATGAATGTTTTTCTTGCTGAGATTTTCTGTAGGTGAGATTATTCCTGATCATTCTCTTGTGCAGACTGTTCTTGATGCTTTACCTGAGTCATATCAAACTTTTGCTTCCACGTGGAGACTTGTTACTGAGGACAGACCTGATGTTGTCAAGTATGATACTTTAGTCAACAAGCTCTTGCAAGAAGCGCAGTGAAGACAACAGAAGATGTAGATGTTAGAAGTGATGATGCTGCATCACAAGGACAGATGTAGGTACACATATGGAGATGGCACGATGTATGGTCAAGAGCCAAGCTTTGCCACATGCGTTTTGGCTTGAGGCTGTCATGTGTGCTGCATATGTACTCAATAGGTGTCCCACTAAGGCCTTGTAGTCTGTTACTCCATACGAAGCTTGGCATGGTAGGAAGCCTTCTATTGGTCACTTGCATGTCTTTGGTTGCTTAGCCTATGCTTTAGTGCCTGTGCAACAACATAGAAAATTGGATGATGCTGAGAGCAAGGGTTACAGATTGTATCATCTGCAGTCAAAGCGTATCTTGATTAGTTGAGATGTTGTTTTTGTGGAAGATGCTATGCAGCCTTTGTTATCATGTACCAAAGAGACAGGTGGGAGCTCACGGGATGTATTTGATACATTGTTGCCTCTGTTTATATGTGGGAATTCAAATGTAAGTCCTAATGAGACAAATATTCAGCCTATGCAAATTTCAAACGACATCATAGATCAGCCTATTTCTGATGCAGATTTACAGGATGTAATTTATGAGGATAGGGCTAAAAATGAGTAGGCTAGAGGTATGCCTAAATGGCTAGTGCAAACCTTGCGTGATAGTAAAATTGATGCACCTATGTCTAGTACTCGTTCAGGTTTTCAGCATGCCTCTTATGCATCAGATTGTTATGCTTTGGCTGTGTCTAGTATGTGTGAAGAGGAAGAACCTCTTTCATTTGATGAGGCACAAAAATAAAAAAAATTGGTTGGCTGCAATGCAAAGTGAATATGATGCTATAATGAAGAATGGTACATGGTCTTTGTGTGATTTGCCTATTAATAAAAAGGTCATTGGATGTAAGTGGGTTTTTAAGTTGAAACAAAAGCCAGATGGCAGTGTTGATCGCTATAAGGCTAGACTTGTTGCAAAGGGTTATGCTCAAGAAAAGGGCATTGATTTTGATGAGACCTTTGCTTCCACTTGTCGTATGACTAACATTCGTAGCATTTGTGCATTGGCAGCTCATAATGGTTAGAATGTACATTAGTTGGACATAAAGACTACGTTCTTGAATGGAGATTTACATAAGGAGGTGTATGTATCGCAGCCTCCTGGTTTTGTTCAAAGTGTGCAGGAAAACAAAGTGTGCAGGTTGAAAAAGGCTTTGTATGGTTTAAAGCAAGCTCCACGAGCTTGGTATGAAAAGAAACATGCATATTTGACTACACATGGTTTTCAGAATAGTCCAACCAGAAAGCACTACTTTGTATGTTAAACGTGTGGATGATGTACATCTAATCATTGCTCTCTATGTCGATGACATGCTGCTCACAGGACCAAATGAGAGTCATATTGCTGATTTGAATGCCTCTTTTGAGATGTCAGATTTGGGGCATTTGCATCATTATTTGTGGATACAATTTAAGCAGTGTGATGGAGGTATTGCTTTGTGTCACACAAAGTATATTGAGACATTGTTGCAAGATTTGGCCTTGAAGACTGCAAGCCTATTGCTAGTCCAATGGAGACAGGTTTGAAGTCGAGTCTTCATGATGCTGGGGATCACTTTGATGTCACATTCTATCAGACAGCTATTGGTTGCCTCATTTATGTATGCATTACGAGGCCGGACATTCAGTTTGCAGTCTCACAGGTGAGCAGGTTTATGCATAGCCTAGGGTCTCAGTATTGAAAGGCAGTTAAACGTATCTTTCGCTACTTGAGTGGCACCATACATCTTGGGTTGTTTTATCCCAAGGGGGGATCGTTGCCACCAGATTTACATGCTTTTTCGGACTCAAATTGGGTTGGTTGCTATGACACAAGAGTGTCCACAAGTGGTTTTTGTTTCATGCTTGGTAGCTCATGCATATCTTGGTTGAGTAAGAAGCAACCTACTATGGCCACTTCTAGTTGTTGTGAAGCTGAGTACAGGGCAGCTTTCACAAAGCTATGGTTGAGTGTGTGTGGCTCAGACGGCTTATGGGGCTGACTTGGGTGTTGGACAGGAGTCTGTCACCTCTATCTACACTGATAGTCAGAGCGCATTGGCAGTTGCGGACGAGAAACCCAATTTTTCATGCTCGCACAAAGCACATTGAGGTGCATTATCACTATGTCAGGGAGAGACTCTCAGCAGGAGAGATCAGCTTGGCGTATGTGCCAACATAGGACAACCTTGCCGATCTTTTTACAAAGGCGCTTCCTCGTGAGAAGTTTGAAGCTTTCCACAAAGCTTTGGGCTTGCTCCCCTTTGTGGACTGATCTACTTTGGGCATGGCACTTCCCTATATATGAGTGCCAGCTTTCGTTCACGCCATCACTCCCAGGGGAGATTTGTTGCCATATATATAGGCAATGATGTGTGTGAACACACTTAGGACCACCGGGACACTTTTTCCCTCTTTAGGAGGTTTTTTCCCCCGGCTTGTATATACGCCCAACATTCTAGGGCTAACTTATCTTTGTACATTAACACAATCTAATACACTGTGTGTTGTGTGCATTCTTGCTTCTTCTTCTCCAAGCTTTGTGTGCTTTCCTGCAACCCTAATTCTAACAAATATCTCATTATTTGTGAGTTTAAAACTCAATCACACATGTGAAATGGGTGCCTCCTTCATGAGGAAAACTCCCCCACACTGAGGTGTCAAAAATGCATCATTTCTCTAAATATCTCTTCTTCTTTTTTAACTAATATCCTTGTCCTTAGTCAACTCTTCATCTTATGTGAGTATTTACTTATTTTTGGGAGATTTTCTTTATTTCTTCAATTTATCTCCTCCCTACGTTTGGATTAATCTAATTGGCCCCTCAGAACCTTAATCTCAATTTTTTTTAAAATCTGGACCCTTAGGATAAGGCCTTTTGAACAGATTATAATTGATTTCTAATGCACCTTCCGAAAATCTTTTTAAACTTCTGTTTCGGGGGAATTTATTTTAATAAAAAGATATATTTTTCCATCCAAAAATATCTAAAAATTGAGTAATCTCTCTCTAGAATATTTTCTCTCTCTAGGCCAAAATAGGGTAAAATAGGATCTTTCTTTTATTTCAGAGAGCGGAATAATTATAAGATCAGAAGGGGAGGTTCTTACACCTGTACACCTCAAAAGTCGAAGGGAGGAATCTTACATCCTATCCCACTTAAAAAACACGAGATGTCCTCATCTCGCAAATTCATTTTCTTAAGATCCAACTGATTTTGGGGTTCCTTATAGTTTGGTGAACCCAACAGAATCCTAGGATAAAGATCCCTTATATAAAACTCATCATCAGATAATAATTCACTCAGATTGTAACTTTCAATCCTTATCACAATAATGGTCCATTAGACCAAAATTTCTATCTGAACAATCCTTCATGGAAATTTTCAATTTTACAGATTTTTAATTTGACACCCCTTAACTTGATCCACTGGGTTAAGTGTTAATAGAGCAGCAATCTGCCAACACAATCCACTAATCTCATAGTGATTTGTTTTGGGAGGTGAACGGAAGGTGTCTTTAATGATAGGTATACTAACATGCAATTGTGGAGGGAGAAGGGGATTAACATCATCACAGGGACTCGTCCCATTCATCCTCATTGTGGAGAAGGGGATTAACATCATCACAGGGACTCGTCCCATTCATCCTCATTGTGGTTTTGCTTAGTTTATTACATTTCAACCAAAATTCAGGAATCTTCATTTTTTAATCAGAATCCAAATGAACTCATCAGTTCTCAATCAGAATTTAAAATCATATCAACCACATTCGAATTCATCATCTAGAAAGTATTAATGCTTATAATTTCAAGTCTTAGATTTACTCGTATATAACTGCAATAAAGAGCTACAGTTATAACCTCGGTATATACGGGTAGTCATGGTCCTTGGAACCATAAGGTAAATTCCATCATATCTAGGCCTCAAGCAAGTCAGGGATTCCATACTATAAGGTATATATATTTTTTATTTTTCAATTATATATCATTCTTAGGGGTTGAGGTATGGCCCCGGCTCCTCTATTAATTGTTAATAGTGATCTATTTGATTGATTTACTATTTAAAGTTTATATTCTTTTAAACAACAGCATATGCCTTAATAAAGAATGTCTTATCGCAATCTCGAGTTGAAATACTAAAATCTTTGTGAAAAGGATTGTTTTCTTAAGAAGGTAACATGGATTCTAGTCTTATGGTTTAGTGAGTAAATGGATTCTAGTCTTATGGTTTAGTGAGTAAATGGATTGTTATCTTGGTTAAATTAAGGTACAGGTACAACTCTCCTTGCCTTGACGCTATCCCGTTCTTGTGCTTGTATAGTCGGATGGCGGAGACGTTAGTAAGGCCCGGAGTTTGGCCCATGGTATCCCTCATACCATTGGGAGAATGAGGTTTGCCGATTGAGGCGAGTGATTGTAATGCTGCCTAGTTCTGAGGGCCCAGGCTAGTGCAGTGAATTAGCCCACCCTAGTGCGTAGACATCCCTCTGAGAGGGACGAGAGGATCGAGCGATGGAGCCTAAGAGGGCGACAGGTCGGCTTGAGTCCTCGTCGCCAGCAGTCGCGACGATGAGGTGTATGGTCCCATAGGGTTTTGCCGAGCATATAGAGGCTGGAAGACCGAATTCTAGATCATCGGCGGTATAAAGGAAAAGAATAAGAGAGTCGGTTTGGCTTGTATGAAATTGGTTCATGTATAAACTTTTTTTTATAAATCTTGTCTTGGCATTATTGTATTGTGTAAAAAGGTTGTTTTAACAAACCTTGTGAAAAAGGGCCTTAATTAAGGAACATGTTTATTTATGTCAAACAGTGTGGTAGGATTAATTAGAAAACAAATTGACGCGTGAGTAGGGTGGGAAGTGGGAGGATGGAATGCCCCGACAGCACCATCCTACAGACGGGTGGACCCGATTAGTCGGGTAGCTTTCCAACATATTAAGTGAAAGCCCTACGTTAGATAAATAGGTTCTCGGGCAATTCTATTCTAGAAGACTAGGCCAGCGGCTATGCCTTGCATGGATGAGGAAAAAAGCGTTGCCTCTAGAAATCAAGTCTTGTAGTTGCCCAATTTATGATCAATTACCCTATGGGTGATTTGATTTTTAGAAGACCACGCTCCCCCTGCGGGATAGAACTAGGTCTTACCTATGAATCGTATCCTTGAATCTCTGCATGGTCAAGGTGTCGATGGAGTATGAAATTTTCTCTAAGATAAGACTTAGTGGACTATCTTAAGTGTTTCTTCTATTTTTGGAAGGGGGGAACCTTACAAGTGGTATCAGAGCCGATCTTAGTTCCTAGGATTTTTTTTTCAAAGGTTAACTGTCAAGGGATTAAAACAAGTGATTGTTTATCATATGAGGACGAATCAATCATCTCTACTGGCCATAGAAGTGATTTGAATATCCTCACATGTTGAGACAATCATCCTATGAAATTGTTCTTGTATCTTGGGGGTGCACACGCAAGATATTTGTACAATAAATTTGAGAAATAAGATTTGGGAGGGTGATCAAATTAAGAAACTAGTGAGAGACTGAATGACTAGAAGAATAGACCAAAACTTTGTTTAGAGAATTTTTCAGGATATATCTCATTAATTTGTATATTACAAATTATTAAGATTATAACTCCATTAAGATTTGAATAGTTGACATGTGAATGCCATCCATTAGATGCTTTACACTAGGACAATCATCCAAGATCTTGAACCCATCTCACATAAACATGGGTCTAACTTCAGATGTGTGATTCCCAGAGGATCATGCTATTAGATGTGTAAATCCCAAGATACTAGATGTGTAATTTTCAAAAAACTAATGATCTCAGATGTGTCAATCCCAAGGCACCAGATGTGTAATTCTCAAAAAAATGAAGATCTCACATATATTAATCCAGAGTGCCTTTAGATATGGCACTATGATAAGTATTTGATAGTTTTGAGCTTTTCATGGATACAATGAAAGAAGAAAGTTCACCCTTGCTCGTGTAAAAATCGTAAGAAATGCCGAATTAGTTGGAAGCACTATTGTCAATCTAACCACCCACTGGAGCTAGAATCAGTATGAGATGCCATGAAATTACACCTTCGTGAAAGGTTTTGTCCTCCAGGACTTCAAGAGGATAAAATGAATGAATTTTTGGAGCTAACCCAAGAAAGGAAGACCCTAAGAGAATACCACCAAACTTTTGTTAAACTTCTCCAATTCGCTCAAGAGCTGGATGAGGTAATTCTTCTCCATCGATTCATTTGGAAGCTTAACCTATCTTTGAATAACCTCATCAAGAATGTGAAACCATCCTCTATTTTAGAAGCCATAATTATAGCCAGAGACTATGATAAAGTTTTTATATATAGAAAGTGTCAAGAAGGAGTCCTTCCATGTTAATCAAGAAGAGGTCTCCTAATTCAAGAGGAATGTCAAGCCCACCCTTGGCTACAAGGAATCATAAGCTAGAGCAAAAATTAGGTCAAGAAATAGGGATAGTTGGGTTAAAGATAATCGAATTCAACAAGTATTTCTATAAGTAAATAGAAGATGATTGGTGCAAGATTCATGTGAAGTAATGTGCATGATGAATAGAGGTATTCTACAAGACGATACTAAGATTATGAAATTGCTATCATAGGTTAGATTGCATAAAGGATTGATTCCCTTACGTTTTTCCATGATAATTGGTTAAGTACCATATTACATAGGGATATAGAATAAGGAATTCGAAGGTTCATATCATATGAGACGTATATGGATGCATGAAGTTAGGATAATAAGGCCAATTAACTTTAGAATAATAAAGACCTTTTGGAGGCACAATAAAACGAGCCAAGCACATGAAATAAAGGACTCTTTAAAAACAATGTTTAGATAAAAGAAGATTTTTACCTAGTGGTAGGGACACCACTTTGAAAGAGACAAGAGGATTTACTTAGATACTACCCCAGCTTGCGAGATGAGGACATCTCGAATCTTTTAAATGGGGGAGATTGTAAGGTCCCTCCCAAGCCATGTATGTATGTGTCTCTTTTAATATAGATTTCACTAAGGAAAGAGAGTGTAATTAGAGAAGAGTGAGACAACAAGGCTAGAAACATTAGGAAAGTGTTAGAATAAAAATATTAGCTCCAAACATCCTAAAAGAAATAAGAACATAAGAATAGTTCTATTAAGAGATAAGTATCCCCAAAAATAAGAACATAAGAATAGTTCTATTAAGAGATAAGTATCCCCAAAAATAGAATTTTGCATTTAGGTGATAAGAGGTCATATTTAGAGTACTTTTACACATTTAGAGTCCATGCATACTAAAAATGTGAAAAAACAACGTGATTCTAAAGATGGCTCGTTTGTGGCTATATACAGACGTTTTTGCCTATTCTACCTGCGTTCTACCCACGTTGGCTTGTAGACCAGATGCCTTCCCGTTCTTTTGACTGGTTATACAACCATATTCTGAGTTTTTATCAGAGAGTTATGGCCGAAACAATTTGTTGATTCTGTCAGGGTCTCTACACAGGGAAAACTGTAAGAAGGTAGCAAGTAGTCTCAAGGTAATCCTAGAGCTTGAGATGTATATATCCTTTCATTCTTATCTAATATCTTAGAAGAGAAGGTTAGATTGCTATTGTCTTTCGGAGGAAGAGACCAAAACTTCATAGCTTTTCTTTTAGAGAAAGAATAGTATGCCATAGCCCTGTAAGAGAAGGCTATTTTGCCATAGACCTTAGAAAGAGAGGGAGGAGATAAAGCTTGGGAATGATTGGATGATTTCAATCATAAGACAAGGTATTAGAAGACTCTACTCTCATATGTCAAGTTCTAAAGCTCTTGTTAACCAGCAAAGACAACGATAAACGACAAATTTCTATAAGGTATATACATATTTTGTTTTTCAATTATATATCATTCTTAGGGGTTGAGGTATGGCTCCGGCTTCTCTATTAATTGTTAATAGTGATCTATTTGATTGATTTACTATTTAAAGTTTGTATTCTTTTAAACAACAGTATATGCCTTAATAAAGAATGTCTTATCACAATCTCGAGTTGAAATACTAAAATCTTTGTGAAAAGGATTGTTTTCTTAAGAAGGTAACATGGATTCTAGTCTTATGGTTTAGTGAGTAAATGGATTGTTATCTTGGTTAAATTAAGGTACAGGTACAACTCTCCCTGCCTTGATGCTGCCTCGTTCTTGTGCTTGTATAGCCAGATGGCGGAGACGTTAGTAAGGCCCAGAGTTTGGCCCATGGTATCCCTCATACCATTGGGAGAATGAGGTTTGCCGATTGAGGCGAGTGATTGTAATGCTGCCTAGTTCTGAGGGCCCAGGCTAGTGCGGTGAATTAGCCCACCCTAGTGCCCAGACATCCCTCTGAGGGGCGGGAGGATCGAACGATGGAGTCTGAGAGGACGACAGGCCGGCTTGAGTCCTTGCCAATGGCCGCCGACGATGAGGTGTATGGTCCCGTAGGGTTTTGCCGAGCATATAGAGGCTGGAAGACCAAATTCTAGATCATCAACGGTATAAAGGAAAAGAATAAGAGAGTCGGTTTGGCTTATATGAAATTGGTTCATGTATAAACTTTTTTTTATAAATCTTGTCTTGGCATTATTGTATTGTGTAAAAAAGTTGTTTTAACAAACCTTGTGAAAAAGGGCCTTAATTAAAGAACATGTTTATTTATGTCAAACAGTGTGGTAGGATTAATTAGAAAACAAATTGACGTGTAAGTAGGGTGGAAAGTGGGAGGATGGAATGTCCCAACGGCACCATCCTACGGATGGGTGGACCCGATTAGTCGGGTAGCTTTCCAACATATTAAGTAAAAGCCCTACGTTAGATAAATAGGTTCTCGAGCAATTCTATTCTAGAAGACTAGGCCAGCGGTGTGCCTTGCATAGATAAGGAAAAAAGCGTTGCCTCCTCTAGAAATCAAGTCTTGTAGTTGCCCAATTTATGATCAATTACCCTATGGGTGATTTGATTTTTAGAAGACCACGCTCCCCCTGCGGGATAGAACTAGGTCTTACCTATGAATCGTATCCTTGAATCTCTGCATAGTCAATGTGTCGATGATGAGTAGAAAATTTTCTCTAAGATAAGACTTAGTGGACTATCTTAAGTGTTTCCCCTATTTTTGGAAGGGGGGAACCTTACAGATGTGATGTGAATTGGGATGTGAATGAACGATAAGTGGTGAAGTGATGAGATGTATGGGTAGATGCAAGTGGATGAGAGAGCTGATAAGGATAAATGAGGAAATAAGTGATGAGATAGAAAAAGATGTCATTAGATGAGAATGGAAATGCTTATGAAATGAATGTGGATGGATGTGTGGATAATGTGGATTGATGTATGAATGATGTGTGAATTGATGTGGATGATGTGGATGGATGTATGGATGATGTGGATTGATGTGTGGATGATGCGATTGGATGTGATTTGATGTGGGAATGATGTGATGTGATAGGGATCGATGAAGAAAATAAAATTGTGGTAAGATGAGAAAAGATGGGGTCTAATGTGAAAGGATGCAGAGTAATGAGAAAAGATGAAAATATTGTTGAAACTGTATTGTATGTCAAATCTTTTTTTAAATGACTGTTTTATGTCAAGAATACTGGGAAAGTATTTTGACCGTCTTGCGAATGAGGTCGTGGAGACCTATTTGTTAAAGTTACAACTGCTGATGGAGAGTCATCGGAGGATGTCTCGTGTAGCAAGGTCGACCGAGGTCTTGACCAGCCTCGGTTTGATTTAAATGGTGAGTTTTTGGTATAGTGGATGAGGGACCAAGGAAGCGGCCTATGAGTGAAGCGCTAGGTGACCTACGAAGGATCCTAGAGGGTGCTAACCATATGGTGCTCAGGCTCTGGGTCATCGAAGATACCCACAAGTACGTCGGGGAAGATATTGGAGCAAGGAGTAAGAGTTGTTTTCTGAATTCGGGCATGGATCTGGTTGATTGACCTTGCTGGTCCTCAACGGATGAGTCCATGGCTCTTTTATATGGATCTGTTGGTTGATCTTGCCGATCTTCAACGGAGATTCCATCTGGTTATTTTTATGTGATTATATTGTCGGGTACTATGAGCTAGGAACTATTGAAAAGGCCCCTGAGTGGACAGGTGGTGAGCGTTCTGGTTGCTTCTAGTTGCCAATGATGCCATAGGTACACCGATGAAGGAATGAATTGGAAATTAGGATTCAACTGGGTAAATAGAGGATTATGATCAGTAACACTATGGTTTCATTAAATGATTGTTTAAAAGATTGTTGATGAATATGTGAAAAAGGCAAGTTCATATTGGGTGTGTAAGTGGTGTGTAAGTGGTGTGACTAGTTTTATGTTTGCATGAATATCCGGCTAGGGGGCCTGGAAACTCTTTTCCATGGTACCCGAGAAAAAACCTAACCAAATTCCTAATTGGATTCCATCACTACAGTGGTTGGCTAACCCATGGGACTAGATGGGGTTAGAGGCTGGACTGATGAATCCATAAATCGAGACTCAAATTCTTTTTAGTACGATAGATGAGGTAAATCCTAGATAAAAATTATTCTATGGAAAAGAATCAACGGTTGTGCCTCTCAATGAGGAAAAAAGCATTGGTCTCTATGATCCAAGTACAATCTTTTCCCTGATCTAACTATGGGACTTACAGGTTCGGTCAGATTAGTTCAATTAATTCAGGCTTTTGATTACGTTAGAGAAAAGTTATCCTGAAGGAATCGCCGGTGTTTTCCGGGCAAGGAAAGTTTTTTCGAGTTCGGTTTTGGAAGAATCGATGGATTAGTCTCTTGTCTGGATATCCGTGGTGGGCGAGGCCCCGAGTGTGGGACCCTGCCCCACGCAAGAAGTGCTACTTCTGCTACTAGCACCCCCCAAATTCATTGCGTAGTGAAGTCAGGGATCTTACAGCAGTTGTGGCAGCACACCTTGACCCTTCTTGCTTTGCTTATGGGGCTTCTTGTACCTCTCTGAGCTAAGCTCATCTCACGACTAGCACCTCCTTGTTTACCCTAAAACAATGGCTACCACATGCCTTCTCCCTTGGTTTACTTTCTATGCTACAACTACCTACTTATGATGATTGCTCTCCCTATTCTATCAAATGTGATGCTCCAAATGGATTCAACATGTTAAAAAAACCCCAAACTTCTAAGGAAGTACTCTAATTTGATGTGGGACCTTTAATTTATTATTTTTTTCCAAATCCTCACTTCTCTAATATAATACAATGATGCGGGTGATGACTTGAGCCATTAAAGAGCTACATCTTCATAATGGCTCCAAATCTTAACTATCTTCTCTCATAACACAGCTATGGCAAGTGTTACAGCTGACAACTTGGGCCATTGAAGGGTTGTGTGGTAATACCTTTGAGCTAGGGAGAAGACCCAAGTAGTAGAAGGAGAAATCAACAGTCAATTGTGGAAAAGAAGAGGAAAATGACTAAAAAGTGATTATCACTATTCATGGTTAATGTAAATAAGGTTAATGCTCCTCGATGTCTCTACTGTCTTGGTGAGAATAGTGGGGACAATATCTTGTTTGTGCTTTTGGCTATCATTTTTTGTGGGTAGTAAGGTGTCACCACAAGGAACTCTTTGAGCAAGAACTCCACCACTTTGTTTATAAAATGTGTACCATGATCGCTCACTATTTCTAGTGGGCAACCAAAACGAGTAATCACATTCTCATAAAGGAACTCAATGGTAACTCTCGTGTTGGCCTTCTACATCACCTTGGCCACAATTTACTTAATAAAGTGAAACGTGCCTATGTTCCCTTAGCAGGCTAATGAAACCCCATAAAGTCTCATTTTTCAAATGGTTTACTCCAAAATTATAGGGGTTAGTGGCATTCACGCCTTTTCTTAGACTAAATCAAACCTTTGGCATTTATCAGAGCATCTCCAGAGAGTGTAGGCTACTGGAAAATTGTGTCCCTAGCAAAGTGTTCTCCATCTATGTCAGAATGGGCTTGCTTAAGAACGGTGACAAAGTCATCTTTAGGAATGATCGTCTTCAAGAATGTATTTCCTCATAATGTCATCTTGAACCTTCTTGTTGAAAAGCATTCCCGCTATCAATTGACAAGGGATCGCCTTCCTAATGAGAGTTTTTGCTCTATCCTTCTTTATGGGAAATTCAATTAGGAATCCATTGGCCAAGAAGTGGGCAATGTCTTCAATCTATTTCGATACATGGTCAATGTGAAACAATGGAGCATCTGGAAGATTATCTTCCACTTTCAAAAGTAGTTCTCCATTTGGAATTCGGCATGGACATACATAGATCTCTTTTCCATAATGATGAAATCAAACTCCAAAAGAATTAGCAACCATCAGGTGATGCATCCCGTAGTACAAGTCTTATTCACCAAATAAAGTAGTGCTTGATGGGTTGAGAAAGAAAAAAAATTGGTACAGAGGTAACACCTATGCTTCTTTACCACATATACCATGCCCAACCCCTCTCTCTTAATGGTTGTGTAATTGCATTCAACGTTACATTAACGATGGCTAGCAAAGGTCACAGGGAAGCCCATGTTATGCTCTATGTAGCTTTGCAATTGTGTCCTAACACCATATATATACACATGGAAAATTGATCCTAGTTGGGGGATCTCAGGATGGGTGTGCTTGCTAATGTCTTCTTTAGTTTCTTGTATGCTTACTAGCTTTCATCTATCCATTTGAAGATAATCAACAGCTTCTACCAGGATCTAGCATATATAGCATTCAAGAAGATGAATCTTTTATAAAACCTACATGCCCTATAAATCTCTGCACCCCCTTGTAGTTGATGGGTGGTGGCACCTCTAAGATCACATGAATCTTGTTCTTATCTGTAGAGATGCCATTCTTAGAGATGACGTGTTAAGGATGACATGGTGTTTAACCCACAATTGAGGGAGTTCGCAAAATGGGATGTGATAGAGTCTACATCTCTCTCAAAAACTAGCCAAGGATGAGCAAGATGCTTCTTCCACCTTGAGTGTATGCATAGGTTATCTATGAAAATCTCCAGGATCTTTTGCAGAAGATCTTTGAAGGCGATACACATCAAGCCTTAGAAGGTGGCAGGGAAATTGTTCATGCCAAATGGCATGATGTGATATGCCAGGGAAGCCCATGTTATGCTTCCCTATGTAGCTTTGCAATTGTGCCCTAACACCATATATATACACATGGAAAATTGATCCTAGCTGGGGGATCTCAGGATGGGTGTGCTTGCTAATGTCTTCTTTAGTTTCTTGTATGCTTCTTCACCACATACACCATGCCCAACCCCTCTCTCTTAATGGTTGTGTAATTGCATTCAACGTTACATTAACGATGGCTAGCAAAGGTCACAGGGAAGCCCATGTTATGCTTCCCTATGTAGCTTTGCAATTGTGCCCTAACACCATATATATACACATGGAAAATTGATCCTAGTTGGGGGATCTCAGGATGGGTGTGCTTGCTAATGTCTTCTTCAGTTTCTTGTATGCTTACTAGCTTTCATCTATCCATTTGAAGATAATCAACAGCTTCTACAAGGAAGCCACTTGGGAGGACAACACTGCTCTCACAATGGCCAAGCTTCTGTATGACAGCATCTTCACTAAATTTGGGTACCCCATAGAAATCATCAGTGACATAGGAAAACATTTTGTGAACGAAGTCATAGATACCTTGTTGGCACGCTATCAAATCTTCCACCGCAAGTCCTGTGCTTACTACCCTAGGGCTAACGACAAGTGGAGAGCACCAACAAGGTCTTGTGCAAGTCCCTGTTTACGTGTAGCCAAGGAAAACCCTCACCAATGGGATCAAGCCCTCTTAGGAGTATTGTGGGCCTATCGCCCAATTTACAAGGCAACCACCTCACACACTCCATTCCAACTCGCTTTTGGGCTAAATGCTATATTACCTTTTGAATTTAATGCAGGATCATCTAGAGTGGAGCAACCTAGGACCCCCACCTACCCCACATACTCGGCTCAACAGGACCAGCTCAAAGTCTTGGAGGGAAGAGACCCCCACCTACCCCCACCTACCCCACATACTCGGCTCAACAGGACCAGCTCAAAGTCTTGGAGGGAAGAGACCCGCCAACTCGCTCGGAGGGCCACAGAGGTGGAACAACTTTGGTGCAAATCGTAGCATGATCGACACTTGAGACTTCCCCAATTTTTCGAAGGTGATTTGACTTTGGTCTATAATTCTAAATATCTAAAAAGGGCTCAAAAGATGGTGTATTCTTGGTAGGTTCCCTTCTGGGTAGTGGAGATCTTACCCATGGGTGCAGTGCAACTAGAAACTCTCCAAGGTGCCTCCCTCCTGTTGGTGAACGAATATAGAGTGAAGAAGTATTAGCCTCCTCAGGTGTGACAAGCCGACAAGAGGTCGTGAGATGACAAGGGTTGTACATATTTTTATCTTTTTTATTTTGTTATTGTTATTATTAGTATTTTTCTCTATCCCTTTTCTTTTTTCTCTTAGGTAACATCTTGCTTTCCATCTCCGCCGACCACCCTACCCCCCTCACCTCTCACTTCTCTCCTCTTAACACTCACCAACCAACCCTCCTCCCCAACATCCCCGTCACACACCCCTCACCCCTCTCTCTTGGCATCCTACCTCTCCTCCCCAACCAAGCACCTTGTTAACCCCCGCCTCCCTTCACCGTGCCTATATGGTTCTAATTTATAAGCTCTCTTTACTTCAAAAGCATTTCTTGCATTGATTTTTCTTTCTTAAATAATCTTTAATAAAAAAACAACCAAAACAAAAACAAAAAACCAAAAATCCCCTTCGTAGTATTTTTTCCATTACACAATTTGTTTTTAAAAAAACACACAAAACAAAACAAGAAATAAAAACAAAACAAAACAAGAAAAAAGCGCAAAGAAGCTCTCTCTCTCTCTCTCTCTCTCTCTCTCTCTCTCTCTCTCTCTCACACACACACACACACACACAAACACACATTCATCTCCCCCTCTCTTTTTATCTCTCACCCTCATCTCCCCCCTCTCTCTATCTCTCACTGACCACCCACCCCCTCTCACTAACCACCCACCCCCTCTCACTCTTGTCGACCCCCCTATTCTCTCGCCGGTCGACCCCCTCTCCCTCTCTCTATCTCTTACCGACCACCCACCCCCTCTCGCTCATTGACACCCCCCTCATCTCTCTCTCTCTCTCTCTCTCTCTCTCTCTCTCTCTCTCTCTCTCTCTCTCTCTCTCTCTCTCTCTCTCTCTCGCTCTCTCTATCTCTTACCGACCACCCACCCCCTCTCGCTAATTGACACCCCCCTCATCTCTCTCTCTCTCTCTCTCTCTCTCTCTCTCTCTCTCTCTCTCTCTCTCTCTCTCTCTCTCTCTCTCTCTCTCTCTCTCTCTCTCTCTCTCTCTCTCTCTCTCTCTCTCTCTCTCTGAATCTGTCTAGCAGTCTTCCTCTTGGACGGCTGGTCACCAAGGAGCACAGGCGACGCATAGAGCTGCAGCGCAAGGCTTGCTCTCTCCCAGTTCGCCATTTCGCCTATGCGCCTCTCTGCCCACCAGTTCGCCTCTGCCGCCTTAGGTCTGCCCAGTTCGCCATTTCGCCTATGCGCCTCTTTGCCTTCGCCATTTCACCTGTGCGCCTCTCTGCACGCCAGTTCGCCTCTGCCGCCTTAGGTCTGCCCAGTTCGCCATTTCGCCTGTGCGCCTCTCTGCCCGCGCCGCCAGTTTGCCTCTGCTGCCTTAGGTGTGCCCCCTTTCCCCACCCACCCTTGCTCAGGCCCCCAAGGCAGCAACATAACTCTCTCTCTCTCTCTCTCTCTCTCTCTCTCTCTCTCTCTCTCTCTCCTCCCTGCCTGTGGGAAGGACTGCAGAGTGATTTGGAGGAATGGCCCCGAGTCTCCAAGAGAAACTCGAGGCCCTCGAGATGGCAATGAAGGCACTAATCAAGGAGAACAAGAAGACATCCGATTCCAACCTCAATGAGGTGGAAAACAAACTACACAGGCACATCATAGCTCTCGAAGCACGGGTCACGAACCTCGAACAAGAGAACACGGCACTCAAGGAGGAGGTGAGTGCATTGAAAGTGGAAATGGTAGCCATCAAGAATGCTGAGAAGGAAGAAGGGGAGATCAATGACAACACTCTCACGGCCATCAAAGAAGAGATCTCCAAGGAGATCACAAAGGATATGGAGGGAAAGCTCGAAGCCAAGCAGTCAGGATGGGTCGAGGTGGTGAAGAAGAACATCCGTAAAGAAGTGAGGGAGAAGACTCAAAGGGAAGAAAACCAAATCATTCACACCACCATTGAGGAGGAGGAGATGAGGCATGCCCGCCGCCTCAACATTCGAGTCACAGGTATAGCCGAGACACCCGACTCCACTCCCGAGAAAGATGGACAGCTTCTATGCATGAAGCTCGGCTACAAGGAAGAGCACCCTCTCCCCTTCACCAAAGCATGGAGAGCCGGGAAAGACTCAACACGCAAGCGAGTCCTCATCCTACAGTTTGCAGGAGAGACGGAGAGGGTCACCTTCATGAGGAAGAGGGTCATACTACGGGGTTTAGAGGGAGCTCCTATTTTCTTGGATGATGATCTCACGAGGATGCAGCTTGAGCATAGGAGAACTTGCATGCCACGAGTCTTACACGCGAGGAGAGAAGGCAAGAAGGCCTTCTATCGAGATGGTCGGGTCATCATTGATGGCCGGCTCATGGATTAGCGGTTTGGGGCCTATGGGACACAGACCTGGCCACTGACAGAGATACACATAGCAGTATGGAACTGTAATGGTTCACTATGGGTGTAGCCTGGACGACTGGAGCATGTTATGGTGGGGAGAGACATCATACTTCTGACAGAGACACATCAGAGCCCAGAGAGAGGGCTACCTCGAGTAGAGGGATTCCAGTGGGAGTCAGCATACAGGAGGACCACATGCCAGGGTACCTTGAGAGGGTCGGGGGGAGTAGCAGTCCTATTCAGACGGGAGCTACAGGGGAGACTGAGAGTGGTAGCACAGGATCCAGAGGCCAGATACATGTGGATCAGCTTACAGCTCTCACAGGACAGGGTTATATACATAGCTCTATGTTACTTTTCTCCATCAGGATCCTCCTATGTCATTACAGAGGACATGCCACAGGAGGAGGAGATAGGAGCCTCGCCATACACTTGTCTGTCAGAGGAGAATATGCATTATTCTACACTAGGGAAGTATTTCTTACGGGCGACTTCAATGCCCACACACAGAGCAAACAGTGTGAGGTGTATGACTATGATGACATGGAGATCTTCCACCCTGTGGATCCAGAGGAGATAGGGACTAGTCGGGCATCAGAGGACACTGGACCAGACAGAGGACATTATGGGGACCACTTACTAGAGTTGGGAGCCAGGCATCGTCTCGTTATTTATAACGGGATGCTACAGTGGCCGGGATCAGGAGGGCTGACATGCTTCCCACATGGGGGGTCATACACGGACCGGAGGCACGGTGGTAGACTACATTATGGAGGCATCACAGCTTGTCACCTCATTCTCCATTCCACCTCGTCCTATTGGGGCAGATCATACATACTTGGCATTTTCACTAGCCGGATCACCAGTATCACCAGCCCCCCACATACCGACGCCACACACTACCATCTACTTCACACATGACATGGCAGACATATACACTGGCAGAGTAGAGGATGGGCTCCTACTCATGGATCCCCTGGCATCTATGGATACCATTACAGCCCAGCTCGCATCACTCCTACACACGGCTGCATTACAGAGCTTCCCACATCGTGTACACTCAGGAGAGCCTGCAAGACCTGGGACTATGCCCCAGAACAGATGGTATGATGACGAGTGCAGAGCCCTGTACTCACGACTCCGCATACAGAGAGCCTTGGGAGCCATCACAGAGCAGGAGTCGAGGAGAGAGATGAGGAGACTTACTCGCCGCAAAAGGCGGGCCTTCGCAGAGATACAGGAGCTAGAGATCTTTCATTTCTTCATGAGTAGAGATAGCCCTGTCTCATGGCGGCACTTCAGAGAGCCCCGGACCCCGACACCTATTGCAGACCCACAGACATGGCACACATATGCAGAGGGTCTATACCATGCCCCACAGCAGCCACCTATACCTCAGCCACAGGAGCCTCGACCTACCACAGCTAGCTTCTTTACCCACTCGATGGTACAGGAAGCTATCCGCCGCCTACAGCATGGACGGGCCGCCGACCATATGGGCCTGCAGGGTGAGCATCTCATATATGCAGTAGATTCTTTAGCTCCTTTTCTTGCACACCTGTTTAATAGGGCACTAGCAGAGGGTTTGCCTGCGGAGTGGACGATGCACACCATTGTGCCGATTCACAAAACAGGGGATATGCTCGATCCGAGCAACTACTACAGGACGGTTATGGTTGGCCACGTGCTGGCCAAACTCTATGGTGCAGTGCTGGAGCAAGAGCTTAGCTTATATGCTGAGCGAGCAGGTTTCAGGAGAGCTTTCTCTACCACTGACCATGTATTCACTTTGAGATGTATGATTGATCAGGCCAGAGTGAGGAAGAGAATGCTCTATTGCTGCTTTGTGGATTTCCGCAAGGCATTTGACACAGTACCACGAGAGAGGCTCTTTCAGCGCCTGCAGTCTCTTGGCATACCAGCAGATATGACATGGGGCATCTATGCATTATATGAGCAGGTTTTTGGGCGAGTCAGATGTCCAGGAGGTATGTCCGAGACTATTGCTAGCACCATTGGTGTGAAGCAAGGATGCCCACTTTCCCCCACGCTATTTGGGTTATACATTGATGAGGTGGCTGACTTCATTACACGGGGAGGCAGAGATGGAGTTGATTTAGCAGGTACCTCAGTACATATTATGCTATATGCTAATGATATTGTATTAGTGTCTGAGTCCCCAGGTGGTCTACAGCAGCATCTACATGCACTCGATGATTTCTGCACACAGAGGGGTCTTACTGTGAACCTTGGGAAAACCAAGGTTATGGTCTTTCATACATCGAGACAGGGCAGGAGTCAGCTGACATTCACTCTCGCAGGATGCCAGGTGGAGGTGGTGACATCATATGTGTACCTAGGGGTTACCTTCTCTGCAGCAGCCACACGCTTTACTATGGGTTCAGCAGCCAGAGCTAGATTGACACGGGGATATGCAGCATTGGCTATGCTAGAGAGACAGTGCCACCAGGCACATTTTCAGGAACCCCGGACGAAGGGGTGGCTATTTGACACATTAGTCACACCGGCATTGATGTATGGAGCAGCAGTATGGGCGCCAGGCCTTGCTACCCATTGGTGGACACAGATAGAGAGACCACAGGCCCTCATGATGGCACGCATGATACGCAGCAAACCGTCAGTATCTCATGACATTATCCGAGCAGAGTTTGTTGCGCCTCCCATGATGGTAGAGGCCATATTTCAGACTATATGCCTGCTAGACAGATTCAGAGAGATGCCACAGGACAGATTATCATACAGAGCTTTTCAGGCATCTAGACAGTTGGCTGAGGCAGGAGATAGAGCATCATGGTATGCACAGGTCACACATTGGTTCTCACAGCATGGCCTAGACATGGATCATCTACCACCATTCCAGTATGACAGGGATGCACCACATATCCGTCTCTCTCATAGTGAGAGGAACAGAGTATTGAGACATGATCTATGGCAGCTCTATACACGAGAGACATGGATATCGCCTACACAGCCTCTTCCACCGAAGATGCTATACTACAGAGATCACTTCATGAGTATCACTGTTGATGGATTTATAGAGAGGCCTAGATACATGGAGGGCTTTTTACCACACGGCTCCCGAGTGGCTATTGGTCAGCTCAGAGTTTCATCACACCGATTGGAGATTGAGACTGGCAGAGCAGCACGGATCCCCCGAGAGAAGAGGGTATGCAGATTGTGCAGAGAGGAGGTGGAGAGTGAGGAGCATTATGTATGCAGATGCAGATGCAGATGCAAAGCATATACAGCCATCAGAGAGAGATATCCCATTTTATTCAGAGAGCCACATTCCCTACGCCAGATCTTTGAGACAGCAAACCAGCGCATACTGGGGAGATACATTCTAGACATACAGCGCCACAGAGAGACGTTATTACAGGCTCAGACAGCTCCAGAGGGGGGCGACAGACACAGATTACTACATTTTTTCAGAGATCCATACCCCTCCCAGCTCCTAGACGGCAGGGAATTACTCTCCAGAGAGCAGAGACACTTAGAGCCCGCAGGAGACAGAGGACATCTGGCTTTCGGACACCACGCCTATAGCAGAGAGAGATGACAGAGATGAGAGCTCAGTTTCACAGAGAGGGTGCGGAGCGACTGGCTCGCTTCAGAGCACACCCAGGCATGTTCTTCAGGGAGCTGTGGACACCCCCTTCACTGACGTATACCATTTTATACCCCCAGTATGGTACAGGATGGAGCTAGCTAGGTTGCATATCATGATTGTATACTCCATGCATATAGCTTTGCATTCTCCTAGTAATAGAGCTCCATCCCCTGCACACCCAGATTCAGCTTTTTTATTCAGTACTTTTTCATTTTGTTGGGATGACAGAGGATACCCCATACAGGTACTCCGATTTGTCTCATAGGCCGAGTTCGGTCTTTTGGAAGATGTTAATAAAATCTTTCTTTCTTTCTCTCTCTCTCTCTCCCCCCTCCCGCTGCCTGCCTCCTGCGCCCCCCCTCTCTCTCTTCGCTGCCTGCCTGCGCCTCCCCCCCTTCCCTATTTTGCATGTTTTCGCATGTTTCGGCCGCCCTGCCCCCCTTGCCCCTGCGCCGCCCGCCCCCCCCTTCCCTGTTTCGCCTATTTTTGCCTGTTTCGGCCGCCCTGCCCCCCTTGCCCCTGCGTCGCCCGCCCCCCTCTCTCTCTCTTCGTTGCCCGCCTGCGCCCCCCCCCTTCCCTTCCCTGTTTCCCTCTTCACTGTTCGCCTGATTCAGCCTCCCTTTTCCCACCCACCCTTCCTCAGGCAACCAAGGCAGCAACATAACTCTCTTCTCCTCTCTTTCCCCCTTTTCCCTACATGACTTGAACCCCCCCTGTTCCTGCTGTTTTGCTCCTGTGTCATGGATTAATTCAGTCCATTGACTGTGGGAATCTGCAAAAAGTCATGACCAAGACCGGGTTTAAAGAGGAGCTCATGAAGATGGAGGACAAGCTTGGCACAATTATCAAAGAAAACAAGAAGATGGTCGACTCACCGCAATCATAAACCGCCTCTCCAAACTCGAGAAGGGATTTGACAAAATCCAAGAGCTCTAAGAGAGATCTTCCAAGCAAGAGGCTGAGATTTCAGCTTTAAAGGAGGAACTAGTGGAGGCCAAATTGCATGCTAAGAGTCAACAAGCGGCTGAAATCTCAGCCCTCAAAAAAGAGTTGGCAGCCACTTCAAAAAGCAATCTTGAGGATGGAAAATTTCAGCCCTCCTTTCTTGAAGAGCTGAATACCATCAAGGAGCAAATGAGGATCATTCGAGAGGAAGAGGAGCAACATAAAGAGAAGACATCTTCATGGGTGGAGGTGATCACAAAGACACAAAAGAAGATGGACGAGGCGGAGAAATGGATCGAGGTCACCAAGAAAGGGAAAGGTAAAGAATCGCCACCCATCCCCACTCCCACCATCATCAACATGACCCTTGAAGAGGAGCAAAGGAGGAAGACCTAGGCCTTACATGTACAAGTGTCCGGTCTAAAAGACCGTGATGATGCGGAAGGGGAAACCAAGGAGCTCTTCTCTATGATGGGCATTGAAGCCACGCACACAAAGGCATGGAGAGTGGGAAAGAAGCGAGAAGGTAGTGGTGGCGAATCTTCTAAGGAGAGAGCACTTATCATTCGTTTCCCCTCCATGGAAGCGAAGAAGGACTTCTTGAAGAGACGTCCTACACTCAAGAAGACGGGAATATTTCTTGGAGATGACCTCACACTCTCGCAACTTGCTCACATGAAAGAAGTTATGCCAAAGATAAGGGCAGCCCGAGAGAAAGGGAAAGTGGCCTTCTATAGAGATGGTAGAGTGGTGATTATGGAGAGGCGCTCTTCATGACGGCACGAGACCTATGGGACTACACTCAAAGTTGCTACTTGGAATTGTAATGGATCTCTACGTCTTGATGTAGGGGCTTTTGAGGATAGTTTCACTGGGAGGGACATCATCTTCTACTGTGAGACGCATCAGGCTCCTGGACAGTCCATGCCACATGTTAGTGGATACCGATGGGAGACAGCTTGTAGACAGGAGACTCGTTCAGAGCATAGAGGACGGGGCTCAGGAGGAGTGGCAGTACTGTTTAGAGAGGAGCTACAGCCACTAATACATATAGTCCGCAGAGATGAGCAGGCTAGGTACATGTGGGTTAGACTGAGGCCAGAGAGACGGGCAGATATCTCTACATTGCTATATGCTATTTTGCTCCTAGTACATCAGTGTATGCATCACCTAGCGGGCAGTCTCCCTTTTCTATTTTGGATGATGATATTTGGGAGTTCTCCAGGGATGGTGACATCATTCTCTTGGGGGACTTCAATGCTAGGACCGCCCATAACTAGACAGTATTTTATGATACCTCAGAGGAGATGTTGAGGGAGCTTGATGTTAGGGATATGGGCCTATCTAGACTATCACAGGATGAGGAACATATAGTGTATGGGCGGTATTTGATAGACATGGGGACTGCACATGGATTGGCCATCCTGAATGGCCTACACAGATTCCCGACATCGGGCGGTTTCACTTGCTTTCCACATAGGCATGGTGCTAGTACAGTGGACTATGTTATGGCTTAGCCCAATCTCATTCCCTCTTTTCAGGATTTTATGGTAGGCACTAGGCCGGTTGGAATAGCAGTGGATCATGCTATCTTGTCCTTCACTCTCACATTTCAGTTCAGCACCGCTCCATTGGGACAGGTCTCCACACACACTCGTTATACCTTTACGAGGGAGACTGACACCGTGTACACAGATGAGATATACAAACGCTTATGTGCCGAGGAGGCGGGACGGCCATTAGATGAGCTCACTCAGATATTGATAGATACGCTTCATGCTGCAGCATTAGAGGCATATCCCCATAGTCAGCCTACACGGAGACAATCTGGGAACATGCCCCAGAACAGTTGGTATGATGAGGAGTGCAGAGAGATGAGGATCAGATTATAGAGAGAGGTGCTCATGGGTGTTACCACTCATAGACAGTCACGGATTACCTTCCGGCACCTAGTGCAACGGAAGAAGAGGGCTTATCTTGCTCAGTTAGAGAGGGATTTGTATCAGTTATTTATGAGTAGGGACTCAGGCGAGGCGTGGAGACTATTTCATGAGCATTCACCATCACCAGCCATTACCTCCACAGAGATTTAGGGTGAGTATGCAGCATCCCTGTACACAGCAGCAGGACAGCCGCCCCTGCCCAGAGACATGTGCTTTCTTTACTGCTGAGATGGTAAAGAAAGCTATTGACACGATGAGGACTGGGAGAGCATATGATCATGATGGTTTGGTAGCAGAGCACTTTATTCATGCCAGAGATATGCTTGCAGAGCTTATTGCTATGATGTTTAACCGAGCCATGTGTGAGGGTTTTCCTGAGACTTGGAATATGTCCACGATTGTGCCTATCTTCAAGTCAGGGGATCCCATGCTTCCTGGGAATTATCGTACCATCATGATTGGTCACACATTGGCTAGATTATATCCATCTGTTCTTGAGCAGGAGTTGAGTAGATGGGCAGAGAGAGAGGGCATACGTGCATCAGGGCAGGCAGGGTTCAGGAGAGGTTTCTCCACTCTTGACCATATCTTGACACTCAGAGCTATTATTGAGGAGGGCAGATTATATGGCAGGAGGATTTATTGTTGCTTTGTGGATTTTCGCAAAGCCTTTAACACAGTACCGAGAGCCAGATTGATGCGCAGACTACAGGAGATGGGAGTGCCCACAGAGCTGATTTAGGGAATCATGGCTTTATACAGGACAGTTGTGGGACAAGTACGTACTACTCAGGGTATATCTGAGATGGTTCACTCCACTATTGGAGTGAAACAGGGCTGCCCCCTTTCTCCCACCTTATTTGGGATGTACGTGGATGAGGTTTCAGACTATGTAGAGCGGGAGGGTGACAGAGGAGCACAGCTAGCAGGGACATGGATTCCGTTGTTATTGTATGCTGATGATATTGTGCTGATCTCAGATTCTCCAGAGGGGATGCAGCATCATTTGGATGCATTGCACACATTTGCACAGGACAGTGGATTATCTGTTAACCTTGGTAAAACCAAGGTGATGGTGTTTAACACCACAGCACAGTGGGTTAGGAGGTCAGTACCCACCTTTACATATGGTCAGGAGACAGTGGAGTATACAGATGCATATACTTACCTTGGTGTGGTTTTCAGTGGCCCACTATTTTCCTTGAGGAGAGCAGCGGAGACCAGATTGACCAGAGCTTATGCAGCATTGGGGAGACTAGAGAGGATGTGTTCGTAGGTCTAGTTTCACGAACCTCGAACAAAGCTCTGGCTCTTTGACACTTTGGTCACTTCAGCCATGCTGTATGGAGTGGAGATATGGGGACCCTCAGTGGATCACCACAGCCGAGCTGGTAGCACTGATGGATGGAGACATATGGAGAGGCCCTTGGTTTCTATGATTTCCCGGATGATTAGGGCCAAGGCCTCCGTACCACATGATATTATCCGTGCAGAGATGGCTGCCCCCCCATTGGTGGTAGAGGCACTCACTCGATCAGTCTCCTTTATACATAGCACTTGGGCTCTCCCTAGAGACAGATATGCTCGCTTAGCCCTGGAGTCTTCACAACAGTTGGCATCATAGGGAGACGGATCATGTTGGTATGCACAGATGACAGCTTGATTCCAGTTGCATGGCTTTAGTATGGAAAGGCTACCTCCATTTCAGTACTCCCTGGATGCACCCTCCCTCTCTCTCACACGGGCAGAGATTACCAGACTTATCAAGCAGGACTTGATTCAGCCGACACTAGGAGGACATGGATACAGCCGACACAGGAGCTTGGTACGAAGATGGCTTTCTATAGGGATCATCTTCTCCACCACAGCTCATGCAGGATGGGTTTGTGATTAGACCCAGCTACATGGATACTCATCTTTCTCATGGGGTACGGTGTGTTATTGGTCAGATGCGCACATCCTCACACCAGCTAGAGATTGAGACTGGCAGATTCAGAGGAGTACCAGCTGAGGCCAGGATTTGTCAGCTATGCCAGATGGAGCCAGAGACAGAGCTACATTACATATGTCACTGTCCAGTATATTATGAGATACGAGGCCGTTTTCACTGCCTGTTTAGAGAGGGTTTCGGACCACTTTCTAGAGTCATGAGATACCAGGATCAGAGATGCCTCGGATTATACTTGCTGGAGCTTCGTAGACATAGAGAGGGTCTCTTGAGAGGGACGGGATCAGAGAGGGAGACACACCTATAGAGGCACATTACAGACTTCTTTCGACCAGAGATTGAGCAGTCAGGCCAGCAAGCATTGCAGCTAGCCCCAGAGTATAGCCGCACTAGTAGAGGTACACTGATTGATCGGGCTATAGAGCTGGGGCGGTCCAGGCGCCCCAAGATGAGAGGCCCATCTCGACACCGGCGGATACTACAACAGAGGATCAGGACCATACTAGCACGGCATGGGAGACGTCCAGTCAGAGTACTCACCATGGAGGACATTGAGGATATCCGCCATCGACCGATGAGAGACATCTTTGGATAGTGATATGTATGATGCTTACCGTTGTTGCTAGAGTTTTCCTCCCAGATGTTATCCATTAGGAGCTCCTAGTACAATACTTTTCCTCACAGTTATTTCAGTTTCAGTTAGTTGTTTTTTAGCTTTTCTTACACAGACATTGTATCAGATCCACCAATTGTTGTAACCTTTTTGGTCTCATAGGTCATTTTGGCCTTTTGAAGACGTTAATATATCATTTCATTTCTCTCTCTCTCTCTCTCTGGAGGGCAAGTGGGCGGTGGTACGAGATGGACATCTTATATCAGGACCCCTCAGGAGGCCACTCACCGCCCCCACCCCCACTCCGACTGCATGACGAGACCGGCCACATGAGACACACGGACGACAGGACACACTTTGGGTTGCAGTCTGGAACTGTAATGGTTCCTTGACTTCCTCTCCGGGGAACTTCCAGGAGGTCATCTCATGCAAAGATATAGTGTTCCTGACAGAGACACGCCAGAGTCCAAAGTGAGGACTACCGTGTTAACAATGTAAAAATGGGATTGATCATGGTGATAGACAATGATTAAGCAACATAATTAAGGTGGATTAAACCACACTAAGAACTCCATAACAAGAGAGAGAGAGATTGCACACTCAACACTCAATTCTATTTTCTCTTCACAATGAACCATACAATGATATAGGCTTTCTAGCCTTATCCCACTTTACACATCATCATCCATGTGGCACTCCCTTTTCCACTTTTTTTGGTCAACACTCACACACCATACAATATTACATGTGGCATTCTTATCTTGCCACAATATCTTGCACCTCTAGGGTGCTTTCCCACATACACACAACACCACGATTACATCTCTCAACACCCCCTCTTAAACGAGGTGTCCCAAAACTCACCCATCACCCATATCAATGTAGCATTGCACAACCGCAATCGCTACCTCTCAACACTCCCCCTCAATGATACATTGGAGTATCCCCATCAACCAAACATGTTGGGCATGTCTACCATCTTAGACACCTAATCCATTTTGAGCCGACTCGCTCACAACGACTGAGTTCGATTTGAACATGGAAGTTCAGGTGGGAACCAACCCATGCACATGCACCTCACATGTGTGCATCTCTCATGCACACATCACGACAACCATTTTGAGCTTCTCGGGGTGAGCTCGAGCAAGGCGACCCTCACACCAATGGGTGATTACAAAATTTTTGGTTTGAGCACGCAGGCGCTCGGGGATGATTTGTCCATCTCAATTAGGGGTGAAAATAAAAATTACAAAGCCTTTTGGCCAAAGCCGGGTAGCGGACCCTCATGTGTGTGTGAACATCCTCTTAAAAAATTTTAAAAATTTGGTTGTATGTGAATAAACCCTTGACAACACTAAGGGTTTAAAAAAAACATTACGTCCATTAATATGCACCGAATATTTTGCTACGTGCCAAATCTTGTAACAATTTCTTATCACCACGATTACATCTGTCAACATACCGCTTGTGACAGGCTACATTTGGGAGTCCGCCTTAAGGAACCAGACACGCTTGATAGGCAATGTCAGGGGATCGGGTGGGGTAGCGGTTCTATTCAGAGAGCATCTCAGATGACATATCTCGGTTGAGAGATGCGATGCACATGCCAGATACTTATGGGTTCGCATCAGGAGACCCCCTCTCAGAGATCTATTTGTCACACTATGCTACTTCCCACCTAGTGATTCAGCATATGCTAGAGCTACCATGGGACCCGAAGTCTCCCCATTCGAGGATCTATCAGCGCGACGGCAGATGTGTTAGAGTTTTCCAGCCGCGGGGAAGTCCTCCTAGTTTGATCTAAGCCCAAGTTCCAAGTCCAAATCAAATCCAAAACCAAGTCTAAGTCAGGGGACAGACAAGCAGAGATCTTGGACTTCATTGAGGACCCCATCATCGTACATACAGTGTACACACATGACCTAGATAGACATTCTGATAATGCTCACGCAGAGGTTACTAGGTACGAACGATGTTTACTGGATCTTCTTCTTGCTCATAGTCTGGTTATCTATAACGGTTTGCACAGATGGCCTCTTTCGCATAGAGCCACATGCTTCCCCTTTGGGGGCACAGGTTGTAGCGTCATTGACTACATCATGGGTCCTCCGTCTCTCATCCCCGACATTCATAGCCTTAGAGTTTCACACCCACTCCCATCTGCAGACCACTCACACATCATGTTCACCCTCACACGTATTACACACGAGCCTCCACCCAGACATCCAGATCCATAGCCATACCTCGAGATTCACTTTGACCATTCTTTGGACGATCTTTACAGCCTCCATTTATCTCAGCTCATCACCACCTACCACCTCGATTCCCTACATTCCACACAAGAGAGATGGGATTTCGTCCACAAGTCCATGCTCACAGTAGCCCATGATTCCTTCCTAGTCACCACCCACTCTTCTCGTCCCCCGCCTATAGGCAAGGTCCCATGCAACGGTTAGTACAAAGACGAATGTAGGGCCATCGGCACCTGCATTTCGAGGAGAAGACCTTTGCACCTTGCCTAGCACAGACTAGGCGGAACTACAAGCAATTGACGAGACGCAAGAAACATTAGTTCTTGATCCGAAATGAGGAGGAGCTAAGGAGTTTACTCTTTAGCTGTGACTCCAAGGACTTCTGGAAAAGGTTCCTTCACCTCAAGTCCCACTCTCCGCTCACAGATCCCCGGGTTTGGTCTGCCTACACCTCCGCACTCTATGACATCCCTGACCAACTCACCATGGACCCACCCCAGGACTCTAGACCCATATCTTCTGACCTATTTTCCGTGCCAACATTAGGTACACTGTCTCTCGGTTAAAGAACGGGAGAGCTAAGGACCATGATGGGTTACAAGCGGAGTTTGTAATCCACCATGGGATTGATGCCTTAGCCCCGACCCTATCCTGCCTTTTTAACAAGTTAGTTTGTACAGGCCTCCCATCCACATGGCTCACAAACACTATAGTACCCATACACAAGTCGGGGGGACCCCATGGACGCGGAGTTTGTAATCCACCATGGGATTTATGCCTTAGCCCCGACCCTATCCTGCCTTTTTAGCAAGTTAGTTTGTACAGGCCTCCCATCCACATGGCTCACTAACACTATAGTACCCATACACAAGTCGGGGGGACCCCATGGACGCAGCAAACTACATGACCATTATGATTGTCCATGTCATGGGGTGGCCAAGATTTTTGCATTCGTTCTAGAGATCTAGATCAATGAGCACGCAGAAGAGATAGGACTTAGAGCACAGGGACAAGCAGGATTCCATAGGGACTACTGCACACTGGATCACATTTTTACTCTCAGGGCCATGGTGGAGGAGGCAAGATCACGGAGCCAGCATCTCTACTGCTCCTTCGTAGACTTCAAGAGAGCATTTGATAATGTTCCTAGACACCGTCTCTTGCACCAGATCCAGCAGTTGGGATACACCACGCAGATTCAGTGGGCTATAGTAGCACTATATGAGCATGTCACAGGCAGAGTCAGGACTAGGACCGGGCTCTCCGATGAGATCCATAGCACGATAGGGGTGAAACAAGGCTGCCCTCTTTCACCTACACTATTCGGGTCATACATCGACGAGCCAGAGACTTTCATGTAGACCTTGGGGGGGGAGGGATCATTGTTGGCAGGAGCTCTTATTCCGATTCTTCTTTATGCCGATGACGTGGTCTTGATCTCGTCCACTACATATGGACTTTAGATGCACTTGGACGCTCTTCATAGGTTCTGCCAAGAGAGGGAGTTGAATGTGAACCTTGGGAAGACCAAGGTAATGATCTTTAACACCTCTTATTCAGCATTCCAGAGACATGAGGGATTCGTGTTTGGAGGAGAGCAGGTGGAGCTGGTCAGATGTTACACGTACCTGGGGGTGGTCTTCACAGGGCCTTCCTTCCCTATGATACCAGCGACTCGAGACAGGATGCGGAGAGGATATGCTTCACTGGCACATCTCGAGAGATAGTGTCATCAGTCTCATTTCCAGCACCCAGACACGGAGAAGTCCCTCTTGTTTGACACATTAGTGCGACCTGCCACCCACCATGTATGGTAGTCCTTTCTAGGCTTGCGACCTCGGATTGGACGACTGGAGAGCAATCGAGAGGGTACAGGTTCTACTATTTTCCAGGCTCATCAGAGCCAAGCCTTCGGTACCCCACCACATTTTACTAGCAGAGTTTGGAGCCTCACCATTGGTCCTCGATGCAACCTTCGAGAGACTATCATATACCTCCAGCGGATCCTCAGATTTGGAGACACAGTAGAGGGTCGCACTCGGCTTCCATGGCTTGCTTTGACTTCATCCCAGGCTCTGGCAGATGCAAGTACTCTCAGAGATGCAGGTTCCATAGACTCCGTACACATGGTTTCACTCGCTTGGCCTAGACCTAGACAGGCTTCCGCCATTCAAATACAGTCTCGACGCTCCTCACTTGTACTTATCATGACACCAGATAAGTCAGGTCATTTGTGCGGACCTGCTCCAGCTCTACACATTCTGTACATGGATCCTCCCCACACGTTTGCTTGTGAAGATGGCTGCATACCGTAGTCATTTTCTCAGGATATTGGACGAGGGTTTCATTGAGCCTCCAGGGTACACGGGGATACATCTCTCGCATGCACTCAGGATTTCTCTTGGACAGCTTAGAGTTTCATCCCACAGATTAGAGATTGAGGCAGGCAGGATGAGACGGAGAAGGAGAGGCAGGAGAGTCAGCAGACAGGATCGGACATGCTCCATATGTGACATGGGCGAGGTTGAGAGAGGAGAACTTCTTATGCACATGCCCAGCGTACTATGAGATCCGAGGGAGGTTTCATTGTCTCTTTAGAGATGGCTTTGGCCCTATTTCCAAGGTCATTGACTATGAGGATCAGAGATGCCTAGCTCTATTCATCAGAGAGGCTTTCACTTTCAGAGACGACAGGAGACTTAGACAGATGTAGGGCCACCAGACTCACGATGCGTGAGAGACCCCCAGGAGCCAGACAGCCCACCAGACCACACTGAGACAGCCCACCAGACCACACTGAGACTCACAGGGAGGATCCACAAATTCTGGACTCGACATGGCTGCACAGACCACTGTTGTACCCACGAGGATGCACATATGAGATGATTGATCAGAGACGCATATGAGATGATTGATCAGAGACGCATAGAGCACCTACATAGAGGCCACTACAGGAGACTGGTCTCACGATGCCAGAGGACATTATGGGCATTCAGACAGAGACACCTCGGGGGGACCCTCCATTGTCACCTACAGATCGCGGGCTCTCAAGGGACCAGATTATCCACTTGATCCAGGGAGGAGAGGTGGAGGGGCACGACTTCTTCTACTATTATGGTGCACCTGACGAGGGGGCCCAGCCTCATGAGTACCTATATGACGAGGGGGCCCAGCCCTCATGAGTACCTATATGGCGTGACATGCTTCTCATGATGTACACTTATAGCATGCTGCATAGCTTCTTGATTTTCATTTCGGTTTGAGTTCTAGTTTCACACATTTCAGTTTCAATTTCAAATCTAGTTTCACACATTTCAGTTTCAGTTTCAGTTCTAGTTTCACACATTTCAGTTTCATTATGCTTTCCGATGAGGCTCCCAAAGCGCATCGACTTATGTATTCATGTATGTTCGACATGTGTCTCATGGACCCGTTATGGTCCTTCGAAGACAAAAATTTCATTTCATTTCTCTCTCTCTCTCTCTCTCTCTCTCTCTCTCTCTCTCTCTCTCTCTCTCTCTCTCTCTCTCTCTCTCTCTCTCTCTCTCTCTCTCTCTCTCTCTCTCTCTCTCTCTAGTCTGCCATCCACCATGGAGCGCCCTATCCCCATCATCATCACACCACCGTGGCAACAAGCACCAGCAGTCGAGCCTGCACCCATGGGTTGACTTCCACCCCGAGTGTGTCACTCCTCTCTGGCCCACCACCAACTGTCGCCCCGTGACTTCTCGGATCCCACTCGTGCCACCTCTCTTGTGGCCTCCATCTCCATCACGTCTCTCGCCGCTTCCTTGATAGATGCCACCACCACCACCACGTCATTGGCTCTACCAACTAGCTAAGGTATCATTTCCTCGCCACCCTCTGGTCCTCCTTTATCTCGTGTTCTATCACCAGACGAGCTGGCCCTGGTAGGGTTGGCTCATTTCGATTCGTTCGACTTCACCACTTCATCCGATGACTTATGTCACTCCTTCCTGGTTGACCTCGCCACTAAGCGCATCCCCACCATCACCACCACCTATACAAATTTTTCATTTTCTCACCATTCCCAAGCTTGTAGATGAGATGGGACATTCCAGGATTCCAAAGGTTGACTGGCTCCTTAACCTCCAAGGGTCAATCTCTTGGCATGATTCCTGGGTGGAAATCCCCTCATGACCCTACATCCCCCATCAACGACAGCACCTTGGTGTCTGTCGACTTGCTTCACCCCCCACATGCTTTCATTTACTATTTCCTCACCCTATTCACCCCTCATTCTCAGTTAGGAGTACTTCACCTTCCCTTTTTTGATGCATTCCTCTCGGTGCACACCACCCGTTCCTTCTACTGGGCTGCACTCATCTCCATGGTCCTCCACTCCGTAGTTGCTCATCTCACTAATACACGCACACTAGCCTTATGTTTTGTAAGTCCACTCCACACACATTGCACGGTATTTTTACTCGCACTCTCAGTGGCCCATCCTAAGCGCCATCCCTCTCTGGACCCTGGTTCCCCCTCCCAACCTCGCACTCGTGCCCGAGTCCTTAGGGAGTTGCCATCTTCACCCTCTTCATCGCGACGCCTTTCCCATCAACGACCATGTCGTGTGTCCCCTCACCATCGACCATCCATCACCCACCTATCGTTGTTGCACCCACTACCTCAGGGGCGCAACCTCCATCACTAGTAGTCTCTTCATCACTGTTGATTTCGTCTTCCCTTAACTCTCCAATGACGACAACAATTCCCCATCCACCCCCTGCATCGATGTTCATGCCACTACCACCCTCATCATCGATAGCTTCACCATCGACTACCTCCATATGGCATCTTCACCTCCAATTCTTTTTCCCTCGATCCCCTCTCCAAGTATCGACATCACAACACAATTCCTTGTTCCCACCCCATCTTCATCACGGTTATCCTCATAACTCCCGTCTCTCTCACCACAACTATCCTGGAATCTCTTATGAGATAGAGATTCCTCCCACAACTGTCCACCTCTCACTTCGTCCTGCCTCACCGATTTTTTCGGAGCCTACTCCATGTATCACCACCTCGTCTTTGGCTTCACCCCGCTTGGCTGGATGTTATGACACACGTGTCCATGAGTGGTTTTCGCTTTTGCCTTGGTGATTCATATATATTATGGCTCAGCAAGAAGCAACCCACTATGGCCCTAACTGCTGTGAAGCTAAGTACATGGCAGCGTTCACAACCGCACAGTTGATTGTGTTTGGCTTAGATGCCTTATTTTGCTGATTTGGGTATTGGTGAGTCCTTAGCTACTACCATCTTTATTGATGGTTAGAGTGATATGGGAGGCAAGGAATCTAATTTATCATCTTTGTACAGCACACATGATAGTTAGAGTGATATGGGAGGCAAGGAATCTAATTTATCATCTTTGTACAGCACACATGATAGTTAGAGTGATATGGGAGGCAAGGAATCTAATTTATCATCTTTGTACAGCACACATGATAGTTAGAGTGAAAAGATGATAAGTGTATAAAGATGCTAGTATCCCCCATATCATCTGTACAAATATGCTAGTATCCCCCATGATAGTTAGAGTTATATGGGTATACTTATCATCTTTGTACAGCACACATTCATTATCTATCTATCATCTCATTGTGTGCTCCCTTGAGCTTCTCCACTATGTGTGCATATTCCTACAACCCTATTTCTAACATAGAATCTTTGTAAAATGAATTGGTTTGATCACTTCTCAGTCAAACATGAATTTAGGGTGACCTAGTACTTATGTACACAGTCAAGAAAAACAAATTGAAACTAAAACTATTAGGTTTAGAATCTTTCAATATTTGAGAGGTCACAAACCCTAGCTCAGCAAAAGGATAGACACATTGGATGGTATTCCTTTTGTTGAAAATACAAGAGAATAGGGTGTGTGCGGGAACAAGCCCTTGGTTAGCTGATGTAAAAGAGAAGATGTAATTGTGAAAGAACCTGTGAAAAGGTGAGAAGAATCTACTGGGAGAGAATAAAGGGTAGCATGAGAGAATTTAGGAAGTGTGGAGATATTCTGGGAAGTGTAGAGTTATTCTGGGAGATATTCAGGGAAAAGAGAAGAGGTGGAGAGAGAATCAGGCAAGAGGTGGAGATATTCTGGGAGTGAATCATGGAGAAATCAATGGGATTTGATGCTTGATGTAAACTCTATAAATTGAGGCATAGCCCTAATGAGAATTTGCTGGTTTTTGAGTATCCATGCCTACATTAATCTATTTGCTAATTATCCACTAATTATGTCTTAATTATTTACTAATCACTTTATTAATGATGTTGATTCTAGTGTTTGATCCACCATAGCTCATCATTATGCTCAAATTTCAACATGGTATCAGAGCCATGCCTAGAATCCATTAGGTTTATGAGCCCATTAGTTAATTAATCAAGATTAGTAGATAATTAGAAAATAATCCAAATTTTAGTTATTTTTCACTTCACCTCTTCACCCCCAGCCAGTGGAGGACTCCATTCTTCTTGCAAACACAACAATAGCTCAAAAGCTTCTAACCATAGCTAGCTAACATCTTTGGGCTCCAGCCTATGCAAAAAACGCAGCAAACCGCCGGCGCATTTAGGAGCATTTCGCGTTTTTTCCAACGCAGACTTTTCTGATAGATTTGCAGATCTTGTGCTCATCAAATCAAATTGCTTCAATTCCTCTTAGCCCCGGGGGTTTTCAAGCATGCTCTACAAGCTGGTGAAGACAGAATTCAGTTTCATCAAGTCTACAGTGAGATCCAAGCTCTTCATCAATTCTGCAGGTGACTTTGGTAAAACAGAGATTAAGCTTTCAATATTTGGTCAAATCTTGTGTTTCTTGGCTTAATCCTCTACTAGACTCATTGCTATTGATGCCTTTGAAAGCATTTGAGCTCATTTGAAGTGTAAGGCACCAGATCTAGACTCCCCGCATACTCTATTTTTTGCACACAAAACAGAGCATTAATTTGATAATCAGTGATTAATCAGTGCTAATCACTGTACTTTGGTACAATTGAGGGTTCAAATTGACCATTAGGTATCTGATACAGATCCCTATAGCTTCAGATTGCAATTCGGAGTTGGTTTGATACTCCAACCATCCCGTACAAATTGGTTACCCTTGATTTAATGTAATTTCTGGTGATTTATGCTGATAAATTTGTTGTAATCATCTATTAAACACCAGATTGAGTTGTAAAAGGGTAGACACTGTCCTTGAATCTTGAAATTGGATCGAGGTAAGACCCCCTTCATATCACCATGAGTTCAGCACATGAAATAGCCAAATTTAATGGGGAGTAGTTTTATACATGCAGACAAAAACCATGTATTTGCTGATGAGGAAAAATCTGTGGGGATTAGTTAAAGGGAGAGATGAATGCCCAAAGAGAGGGGAAAATGAGTGGAAGAGCAGGAATGAAAAAGCATTGGGACTTATTGCACTCAGTTTAAATGATGAAATCATTCATCACATCACAGGGATACAATGGGCAAAAGATGCATGGGATGAACTCAATAAATTATTTGGTACACAAGCAAAAAATTCAAAGATAAATCTGTTAATGCAATTCTACAAATTGGACATGAAGGAAAGTGAACCTTTAATCACACACTTGAACAAATATAAAAGCATTAAGCAACACCTGGCAGCTATTGGTGGCAAAAAGGTAGAAGATGATGAAGCATTAGCTATACTTCTGAAGAATGTGGACAAAGGAGATTATGAAAACATTGTAGCAACACTAAAGAATGTACCTGAATTGAAGCTACACGAGATAGAAGCAGCTCTACTAGAGCAAGAGAGCAGAGGCAAAGAGAAGAAATGGCTCGACTCAACAGCAGGAGAAGAAAAAGCATTCTTCACGCGAGGAGGATTCTCTCGAGGACGAGGACGAGGAAGAGGCAGAGTAGGAGGAAGGACCTTCACTTGCCACAAATGTGGAAAGCCAGGACACATGGTGAGAGACTGCTACAACAAACCCAGTGAAGAAGGAACGACATCGGCAAACTTCATGGAGGCTCCAAAGGAAGTGGAGTCGGATCATCTTTTCTGAGAGAGAGAGAGAGAGACCCCACAATCCAATGTAACCTGCCCCAATAAAGTAAAACCACCTTTGAGCCACTGATGATGTAGGCCACGTGGTAGATGTATGTGTGAGCACTTTAGTCAAGGTCACGGGCACTTATAGTAGCCTTGGACACATAGAGAGAGAGAGAGTGTGTCAAGGACTATGGAGTTTAGGGACTTGAGGCACTGGTCGCGGGCTATCAAGTAAGAGGGAAACTTGGTATAGGGTCCAGGTGTGCTAGGATTATTCACTTGAGGGGAGGTGTTGAAAATACAAGTGAATAGGGTGTGTGCGGGAACAAGCCCTTGGTTAGAGGCTGTAAAAGAGAAGATGTAATTATGAAAGAACCTGTGAAAAGGTGAGAAGAATCTACTGGGAGAGAATAAAGGGTAGCATGAGAGAATTTAGGAAGTGTGGAGATATTCTGGGAAGTGTAGAGTTATTCTGGGAGATATTCAGGGAAAAGAGAAGAGGTGGAGAGAATCAGGCAAGAGATGGAGATATTCTGGGAGTGAATCATGGAGAAATCAATGGGATTTGATGCTTGATGTAAACTCTATAAATTGAGGCATAGCCCTAATGAGAACTTGCTAGTTTTTGAGTATCCATGCCTACATTAATCTATTTGCTAATTATCCACTAATTATATCTTAATTATTTGCTAATCACTTTGTTAATGATGTTGATTCTAGTGTTTGATCCACCATAGCTCATCATTATGCTCAAATTTCAACACCTTTTTACTCCTATGTGAATAAGAGAAAGCTAACAAAATTTCATGGGCCAAGAACATGTTAAGAGAAATCCATTATGTGAAAAAACTAAAACTAGCTAAATTGTAAATGAAGGAACAAGTACTAAAAGAAGCAGACACGAGAAACTAGGCTTAAAAGAAATGAAATTTACATCAACAATTTGGAAGTTGTTTCCCGAGCCTCTCAAGGTAGAAGAAGAAATGAAACCATGATGGTTGTTCCCAACCCAAGCAAGACTTGGGTGCATATAAGATCGTAATAGCTTACGAAGTATGCGAGACCTTAGGTAGGCCACAACTTTAATCAACAAACTTGGTTCTATCTTGTTTTAATGGCCATACTACGGATTGCATGGGTATTTTGACTACTTCATATTACAATAGAAATAATCCCTTGAAAGGTAGTTTTTAATGGCCATCTAGGTTGCATGGGTATTTCGCCTACTTCATATCACATTGGAAATAATCCCTTGGAAGGTAGTTTTTATGTTATAAATGGAGGCAAGATGACCGAGGAGACCGTTTTAAGTTAAATATAGATGGCTCCCAATTGATTGCTATCAATTGGGAAGATCACACTGTCGAACTAACTTTAACTCATGGCAAAATTGTAGTTCTCCTAGCCGGTGAAGGGCCAACTATAACCAATCCTCACATTTGGTGAGCTATCATGGAAGACCTACATGCAAATGAAGGATTTCAAGAACCAACTACATGGCACTCGATTCATGAGATAATCACATTGAAAGAGACCAGTCCCTTGATAGGGGAAGTTAGTGTCTACACCAAAAAGATATAGCCTTTAATGGATGAAATCGCAAAGTCATAGACATCAGGATGAAATATTAGTTAATTTTGAGCTAAACTAGATGATATAAGGTCTCTTATGGGGTAGTTCAGGCCATGCATTGAGAGGAAAGAGTGATTTTAGGCACCCTCTGGCAATTCGCTTGCCACACCTACTAAAAAAAGAGCCTTCCCAACCTCTATTGGATACACATGGTCATGTGCTAGTAGAAATTTGTCTATGTATCACCCTAGGCTCGCTCTAGGGTCCTTGACACTAGACGGAGACATGCAGTTTGGTATGCCCAATGAGCACTTGGTTTGGTATGCTATACTGGAACAGAGGGAGTGCCTCCATCTGCATGCCATGCATGCACCAATTGTGACAGAGGCTATTTTCTAGACAGTGACATATTGGCACAGATTATGGGAGCTCCCACCAGAGAGATACCCTAGGCTCGCCCTAGAGTTCTTGACACTAGACGGAGACACGCAATGTTGGTATGCCTAGGCATAGTACGAGGCGTGCCTCTACCAGCTCGAGGCGTTAGAGATGTACGTAGTGCTTGATCGAGGCATCCACAAAAAAAGAAAAAAAAGCGTTTTTTTTTACTGGTTTGAGTCTTTAGACGGGGGCTTTAAGGGCCGAAGGCAGCCCCTCTCACACACACTCTCTCTCTCCCTCCCTCCCTTAAGCCTTTCTCAAGACCCAAAGTTTAAAGTTCAAATTTCAAACACACTAGGATGATGATGTTTTTTATACCCACTTTTGGAGCTCTCTCTATGCTCGTAACTCTACCGGTTCATTTCAGTTCATTTCATTTTACTTTGTACCCTTGAACTTTGATGATGTATCCAGATGATGAGGATGGACTATTTTGGTCTCATAGGTCATTTTGGCCTTTTGCAAACGTTTAATATAGCTTTCTTTCTTTCACACACACACTCTCTCCCTCCCTCAAGGCTCATACATACACTCTAGTCTCTCTCTCTCTACTCAGAGAAAATCCGAGATCATTTGACGTGTTTTCTAGCTATTCTTGAAAAGTGACCCCCTGGTGAGAGTAATTTCTTTGTGAGCTTTTGTAAGCAAGCTTTTTTCCAATTTTTGAGAGCTTTTTTCCAACTCTCAAGACCATCACACCAAGTTTATAGCATCAAGATCAACACCATAGCAACATATATATTTACCTATCATTCAAGATGGTTACACATAACCCATGTTATTTGAGGGGATACAATACATAACAATTATACAATGAGGATAAAAGTCCAATCCACATGTCCAACATATTTTGCTTCAATATATATGGGTCCTGACTTATAGTTTGATCAACATTTAATTCCTTTCTATGAACCTTTTATCACAAACTTTTTCAAGCATTGGGGAAATTTGGAACATCCATGCATCCATATACTCAATACCTCGATGCCAACCAATATTAAGAGAAAAAGGGGACTTAAAAGGGCTTAAGTATATACATTAGATTCATAACTATTTTTGGCTACATAATTTGGCACTTTTGACTTTAGAAATGACCTCAGAAGGCCCAAAATTTATAGAATCAACTATAAACACCCCTAGGTTCTGACCATCTTTCTCCGGTTGATGTTTAGGAAAAGGGGGTGCTGCCAGACCCTAGACCATCAGTGTTGGCATTGATGGTCCAAGGGTTGGCAACACCCCCCTTTCTTGAACATCAACCGTCGGAGAAAGATGGTCGGAAAAACGAGGATGGGTTTATGCACTCCAAAAGTTTTATCACCATCTCTTGGGTGTCCACTTCATTGTCGTCTCACACATCATCATGCCTAGAAATATCTTCTCGTCTAACCACCACTAATGGCTAGACGAGTTAAAAGATGCCTTCTTCTCTTCCAAGAATTTGATTTTTACATCCTGCTCCGATTAGACAATAATCATGTCATGGCAGATCACCTTTCCCCACCGCCTCGCAGAGCAGGTGACTCTGCCACCCCTGTAGGTATTAATGATGATCTCCCTGACAATGTGCTTTTTAAAGTAGATGATGCTACTTTGACTTGGTATGCCGATGTGCTTTCCCTACTCTCTACAGATTCCTTTCCCATAGGTATGTCTCCCAAAGACAAAAGGTGGTTGCTCCTCAAGAGTTGGCCATATCAACTCATGGGGTAGGCAACTCTATAAAGCTAGTCATGAGACAACATCTTGCAATGCTATGCCAATCAAACTACATTGGGTGCTATCCTTATCCAAAATAGCACCAAATTTTACCTAGCTAGACAAACCTATCTACTACACAAATTACAACAGAACGGATTGTGAAGGAATGGCAATTGTTTATGCACTTTTGCAACCATCTCCACTTCATCATCATGATAGAACATCATGCCTATAAATATCTTCTCAACAAGCCCCAATTGGTTGGACAAGTCACGAGATGGCTCCTTCTCTTCCAAGAATTTTATTTTAACATTTTACATTGATTAGGCAAGCATCATGCCATGGCACTGTAGACAATGGTGACCTTGCCACCCCTATAGGTATCGATGATGACCTCCTTAACAATGTGCATTTAAGTCCTTCTGCATAGAGTGTTCGGACCGATGGATCAACTTTTCCTTTGGAGATATTTCTTACCTCTATGAGATAGTGAGCCTGTTTATTTCCCAATTCTAACAAATCTTCTGATGGCATAGCCCACGGTCGACCAAGCAGCATTGGATATGCTCGAGAGTTTTCCTTCATCCGTAGTATTACAAAGAATACCATAAATTTACATTCACCTACACTGATTTCTTGGTTACAAACCATGCTTGTGTAAGACATAACTCTCCTTCTAATCTGTCATCTTAACAGTGAAGGGCATTGGTTGCATCACATTGACATCACACTGACTCTAGATCCTACGTTTCTTCTGACATCACATTGTGGGCCATTTCTTTTGACATCACATTGACTCTAGATCATGCGTTTCTTCTGACATCACATTGTGGGCCATTTCTTTTGACATCACATTGACTCTAGATCCTGCGTCCTTTTGTGCCTGTGTCTATAAGGATGACGCATAATTTGCGGGTCATTTCTTCTGACATCACATTGATGCAAGCACCGGCTGCATCTTTGCGATGCATAATGTGCAGGTCATTTCTTCTGACATCACATTGACTCCAGATCCTGCGTCTATAAGGATGCTAGACACTATGTGACTGTGAATGTTATTGTGAATCCAAAACTGCTTCATCATAGTTTAGAATTGGTTCTATTGATCCACATCGTACTACATTTACCTGATTGCTATATTCACTTAAACTTCCACTGATTTCTCCATAAGTACTAACCTTTTCAACAGCATGTTATCAATAATTAGGCACTAATGATCCAATGTATGTTGGGTTTCATCTTCAGAAGCAAGTCCTCCCATATATCATATTTAGATGCTTCTTTAGCTGTATGTCCCTTGATTCCAAATATCTGAGGCGAAATATTTAGATGCTTCTTTAGCTGTATGTCCCTTGATTCCAAATATATGAGGCGAAATATATATCCCTCCCTTGGTTGAGCATTGCTCCTAGATTCCACTATTTTTAACTAAGCTAACTTTTTGGTTTCCTCCTTCTTCCACTTCATGTGCTTGGATTTTGAATATGACTCCACATCTGAGTCGTCATGTGAAGTGTCGTCCTCTTGCTCATCCTCTTAGAAATCTACTTATGGCTTTTCTTCCCCTTCTTTGAAGTGGAGATTTCCCCTAAACTGCACTCCACTCTTCGAGCAACTTCCACCCAGCCCATCAAATCCGTTGAGGTCAATAGATGCTATAGCAAGCTTTAACTTCTTTCTATAGGCCTCAGATAAACCATTCTCCCATAAGCACCTCAATTAGCTAATCTTCTAGGTCCATCGACTCCATAGAGAGTGCAAGATTTAGCCGCATAATCTTCTACCAACAAGGTTTTCTACTCCAGGTGACATAGTTTCTCTAACACTTGCAAGGATATCTTATCCTTATGCAATTGGTGTAGAAATGCATCACAAAATTTCCTCATATGTTGGAAATTAATTAGGGACATACTGTGCATGCCAACTGGTTACTTGCCCAGCAAAAGTGCCACTGACTATATTACAGTTTTGAGCAGTCGTAATTGTAAGCAGCATACCATTGGCCAACCAAGTGTTCTCAAAATTTTCCGCATGTGTATCCGGATCCTCCTTCTTCTTACCATGGAACTTTGGATATTTGAGAGATACCCGTTGAGCCATGACAAGTGTAACGATGGAGGTAATGATACACCTGCAAGACCGAGTGGGCTGGGAAGAACCACCCCAAGAGAAGTTGGAGTCAGAGCCTTTGGATGACGTGTCAAGGATAGATCCACAAATAATATAGCAAGCAGTAGTCCAAACATTAATAGGTTCTAGGCCGAGCTTGGGAGTTAGGTACAGGTGAGTCAACCGGGTTATAATTATCCACGTGTTAGTTAACCTCCTTCGATTGCTTGCTGACTATATCCTCCATAATCCCAACATCTACAAGCTCATCCTCCTCTTCAGAGTGGGGGTACCTTATCTTCTTCAGCAGCCTCATATTTCTCATCTATGGGTGCATCCTCCCATAGACTATCCAATGCTATGCAATGTCAATGCTCCTAGTGAGAGCATCATAACACAAGTCCTGATCCATCATAAATGAATGATCCAGCAAAAGACATCAGCCTAATAAGAGTCACGCTTCTAGAAGAAGCAAGTATTGCACATCTGATTGAGCATGGAGCACAATACATCAAACTGAGGACACACTATTCTCAAGTTGCATGGCTTATTTGAGAATCCAGATAGTCTCAATGTAATCACTTCGACTCGATTAAGTAGACGTTCTAAATAGACCTAGAGAGGAGAACCCATGAAATGTAATCACTTTGACTCGATTAACTAGACACCACACAAACTAGTTGATAAGACAGAGATATGCATAATAGATGAAACCTCTTCACATAAGGAGAACACGTTGTCGTGCCATGGCACGTCTATGATATGAAACCGTGCATGTGAGGCCGTCAAATATACATCCAGATGCATGGGTTAAGTGCCATGATGAGTCATTATATGATGCCATGTACATATGTTCATATTGTATATGAAGTTCAATAAGACAAGCTGAGGCTGAGTCAGATTTAGGAGTTTTTTTTTGTATATGAGTATGGAGGATGATGTTTTTGCTGTTACTCAGAGTTCATGGGCAAGTTAGAAGCATCCGGATATATATGATGGCATGAGGGCATACCAATGCACAAAGGAATGCATTTATAAAGGCTGAAGAAATACTTGAATGGGCAATTGGGGATTCTATAAATCACATGGGCCGATATGATGACTTATAAATTATGAAGGTATCACAGTGCCGAAGAGTTCATTGAATGTTTGGGAAATGTTGGGATAGAAAGCTGCACTTGGACTTCATGGATCATCATGTAGAAACATAAGTATCTTACGTGTATCTAATGCAGAAAGTAAAGACTTAAAACATGGTGCTAATGCTGGGAGTCTTGTGGTTAAGACTTAAAACATGGTGCTAATGCTGGGAGTCTTATGGTTAAGTTTTGCTACCTTAATGCTAAGGTTATGTTTAATAACCTTAGTATTAAGGTTAACAAAAACGTGGGGGGGGAACTTCTAGAGAAAGGCGCAGCTTTTCCTTATGGCAGGGACAGCTGGCAGAATGTGGAAGGGGGGCCGCCTAGATCGCCGCGGGGAAAGAGAGGAAAAGGGCCGGAGCTTCACGGCGAAAACCAGAGTGGGGAAAATCAATACTCAGCGTCGAAGCTCAGCGTCGAACCTACCAGAGATCTGAATCTTTTGAATATACATTCTGTATATGCTTTGTAGGTGCTAGAATTAGAGAATAATTCTAGTACTATATGATGATACAAATCTGGGAAAAATCTACTTTGGAAGAACAAAACACAGCGAAGCTGCTTGCGATTTACCACCTTCGAATATCCGGCGCATAGCTGTGGTTGGTGATGTAAATAAAGAGAACACGTTTTCAATTCGCCAGCTAAGTGTTTGTTTGCTTATTTCCCTTAAATAAAATATTCTCACTATACATGAATGGAGAAAATCAAATATTAGATACACCAAAAAGAAATTGGAATTGAATAGAGAGAGCATGGGAAAAAGGCTAAGGAATTTGGAGCTCGATGATTGATGAAAAATGCATTGAAGCTGAGGGAAATTTGCCATACCTTCTTCTCATATGGATTTTGAAAATTATGAGTATGTGAAAGCTATGCCAAATGCAATTTTTGCTTGTGAAATGTTAGAATATTAAGGCAGGTTTTCAGGTAAAGAAAGCTTTATCATGCCCACATGTGAATGGTTCAAAGGGATTTCATGCAATTCTGTGCAATCATCTGAATGAATTCAAGGATGTATTGAGGGAAGTGGACACATGTATTTGTCAATGGAAACAATGATGTTCAATACTCCTTGGGAAATCTTGTACGTGAAATTCCTTGTAGGATTTGACATTCACTCTCACAGCTAGAAGTTTCGTACTTTCCTGGCTGTACCGCACACTTCACGACAACTTTTTGGTGAACCCGACGTGAAGCTGCTGGGGTGAGAGTGTAGTGAAACATACAGGGAAGCTATGGCTGAGAATTCTGAGGGCCAGGGGGTTCATTTTGACCCTGGAGTTATGCAGATGTTCCAAATGTTTTCCATGTACATGCAACAGCAACAAGCTGCTGAGAGGGGACAGATTTCTATGACCAAAGCTTTACAATCAATTGTGAAAAAGGTAGATCAATTTGATGGGAAGGACATTACAAAGTATCTGCGCAATTATATAAAGGAGATGGAGCTAAATAGGGTGACCGAGGAGGATATGGTTCGAAGTTTCGAGTTGGTATGCGTTCCTGAAATAAGAGAGCGCATAAAAGGATTGCAGACAGCACAGGGTGGCAGAAATTGGGAAGAATTCAAGCTTGCCTTAAAAGATGAATACTTCATGGAGGATTCTGAGCGAGTGACTAAACGAACTTTTTTGGAATGGGTCACAAAACCTAAAATGGGAATTTCTGCCACGGAATTGTTAAGGGAGTTTGAGAAGCGTTATGCCCAGTTGTCAAGAATAGAGCGTGCAACTTTGGACAGAGAAAAGACAGAGCTCTTCTTGCAGGCAGCTGGGAAAGATCTCCAGGAGACATTGGAAATCCTCCTTGAGGATAAAAATACAGAGCAAGGATTAAAGAGTGATTGGAATGATGTTGAGGATGCAGTCACTATGTTAGCAAAGCGGCAGCGGAGGAGGGATAAAATGGTGATGGGATCTGCAACCCCCATAGCTGCTGTTACCCCTGAGAGTTTATCCAAGCCAGCTGCCACAATTCCTAAGATAGATGGGCCGATGGATGAGCTTATCAAGGGTATGCGTGATTTAAAATTGAAGATGTCCAGAATCGAAGAAAAAGGTCTACCATTGGGGCAGGTTTCTATGCAAAGGCCTCAAATCAGAGAAGGGTTTACATACAGATGCATATGGTGTGATGACCCAGAGCATGCAAAGAAGGATTGTACCAGCTATAAAGAAGCTCTTAAAAATCAACTTGTGTTCTTCAAAGATGGGAAAATCCATCTTACAGAAACTGGACTTCCATTGAGTACAAACTTTGGGAAAGGAGGGATGAAAAAGCTGGTAGAAGATATGGCTGCTAGTCATGCCATTTCTATGGTTGAGGCAGCAACCTATGGATTAAAGGTTGGTCAACAAAAGCAGGGATTTGAGAATGATGAGGATTATGAGAATGAGAATTTTTGGCCGTCAACAATGGAATTAATTACATCAAAGAAAGTGTCAAAGCAAGCTTTGCATGAGGCAGGTGATTGTATACGCCTTGAGACTGGCTGGGAGGAGCCTGTGGATTCTTTATCCATTCATGCCTATATTGCCAAATGTCAAAATAATGAGGCACAGGTAGAGGAGAAACGTAAAAGGGAAAATGAGGAAGGAGGGCCATCAAAAAGAGTTACACGTGGAAGTGAAAAGAAGGATCCTGGACCATCACATATGCCTCCACAGCAAAGCAGACCTCTACATGATGTTTCAATGGAAGAAGTGCCAGCAAAAATGAAGGAGAAGGGTAAAGGGAAAAGTCCACTCTACAAGCTTCAATCTGATATTGAAGTTGCAACAGATCTCAAAAAGGTGCTTGAAGAGAGAATTCTAAACAGCAGGGTGGAATTCACACTAGGGGAAGTCTTGGGGATTGCAAAGAAAGAATTTCATGATGAGATAATTGATATTATACGAAGAAAAAGGCAGTCCATAATTGAATCTAATCCATCACAAGGGGAAGCAAGCACTTCCAAGACTCATGGTGTACAGGTACAGAAAAAGGAAGAGAGAGAAAATGTGGTGGAATGTAATCACTCTGCTGATGGGGCACGACAAGTGCGTTTTGTGGAAGAGGATGATGAAAAAGAAGTTCTTACAAAGAGTCATTACTCCAGGAGCCATTGGGCAAGAGCCACCACTGAAACCCTTGTCAAGATAGGTGATTTGGAAGAGCCATATGTCGCTCTAATTGATCATGGGTCTGAAATAAATCTTATGGCTAAAAATCTCTACAACAAATGTAAGTGGCCAATGGATGTGGATCATGGGTGGATGATTAAAGCAGCTAATAATTCATCTGGAGAGCTTTATGCAGCATGTCCAAATGTAAGGGTAACTATAGGGGATGTGAAGGATGATCAGAATTTCTTTGTTCAGGAGATGTCATCGTATCCCCTCATTCTTGGGCAACCCTACATTACAGCTGTAAGGATGGAAACAAAGGTTTTGGATGATGGTTCAGCCTATGCAAGAATAAGGAGTAAAGATGGCAAAAAAGCTGTTCAGTTTTTGACAGTCTGCATTAATCATGAAAGGAATCGTGAATCTCTTAGGGCACAGTCACTCCCAAAGATAAACAGAGAGTTTATGAATTACAGGGAGATGAGGGATTTTGGCCAGGTGCCATTGTAAAGCGGGATTCCAATGGTACAAGGGGAAATGAGTTCTCGCAGGACTCAATCAATGTAAATAGTTTTTCAGCAAATTTTCAGGGATTCTCCAGCTATGGGTCACTGGTTTTTGTAAAAAGCAAGGATTTAAAGCGTGGCATGCAAAAACATATACAAAATGAACAAAAAAGTTTTGAGCAGTGTGGTCTTTTGGAGAAGAATGAGTTTATTTCAGGGGTGCTTGATGAGGTGTCATTTATAGATACTATGGATGTACTTTTTGATATGAGAAGAGCATGCTTACAGGGTGGAAATGAAGTGATAAAGGTGTCATCTGTGGAGATGTATGATATAATCCAGGAATTTGAGGGGGTGGAATGTAAAAACATGAATTGTGAGATGGATGCTCATGTTGATACAAAATACAAAACGGTTGCAAAAAAGGTGAAGCCAGTTGCCTTGCCCTTGCCACCAGGAAGCAAGGAGAAGATAGATGAAGCTTCTATGCAGCCAAATCTTAGAGATCCGAAGAAAATTGGGCATAAATTTACTCAAGAAACTCTGAAAGAGCTGAAGATTGGTGAGAGGGATTTTCTGTTGCCAGTTGAAAGGGAATGCTTTGAGGAGATGCTTGTAAAACATGGGAAAGCTTTTGCCTTTCAGCCGCATGAGATTGGTTGTGTTGATCCAAGTGTAACAGCACCAATGGTGATCTTTACTGTTCCACATGTGCCTTGGAATCTGCGGCCAATTCCAGTACCAAAGGCTCTCTTGCCAAAGTTGATGGAATTATTAAAGGAAAAGATCAGGATGGGAATCTTGGAGCCTTCATGTGCCCCATATTCCAACAGATGGTTTACTGTACCAAAGAAAAATGGGACATTGCGCTTTATTCAAGACATGCAACCTGTAAACAAAGTCACAATCAGGAATGTGGGAGCAGGTCCAATTGTGGATGAGTTTGCAGAAGCATTTGCAGGGAAAGCTATATACTCTATGGGTGATCTGTATTCGGGATATGATCAGTTCCAGCTGGATATGCAAAGCAGGGACTTGACCACAATGAGAACTCCTTTGGGATTAGTAAGGATGTGTACCTTACCACAGGGAGCCACTAACTCAGTGGCACATATGATGAATGGAATGAATAAAGTCTTACGGGACTTCATACCACAAAAAACTATGCCATTTTTGGATGATGTGCCAATAAAGGGCTGTGAGGAGAAAGACAAAGATGAGAATTTGGATTCAAAAGGGTGCCGCAAGTTTGTGGCAGATCATATAAAGGATTGTGACATGATTCTATCCAGGCTTGAAGAAGTGAATCTTACTTTATCTGGGCAAAAATCAGTGTTTGGGGTTGGTGAAGTGCTAATAGTAGGACATCTTTGTAGTACTAGTGGACGCCGTCCTTGTCCAGCCAAGATAGATGCAATACAAAGAATGAAGGAAATATGCACTAATGTTACAGAGCTGAGGAGATTTCTTGGAGCATGCGTCTTTTATGTTATTTGGATCCCACATTATGCACATGTAGCAGATCCTCTTTATCAACTTTTGAGGAAAAACCAAAAATTTTTGTGGAGTGCAGTACATATTAAAGCTATGCGGAAGCTGAAATATTTGCTCCAATCATCACCCATTTTGAGAAAGGCAGATTATGAGTGTGGCAGGCCTGTGATTGTTACAGTTGATACTAGTCCTACTGGGATTGGATGGGCAGTAGGGCAAGATGATGAGGATGATCATAGGTATGTAATTAGATTTGGAGCAAAGGTATTAAGCTTTCGACAGCGAAAGTATCCACAGATCAAGAGAGAATTATGGGGGATAGTCACTGCTCTAAAATGTGAAAAAGAATATCTTATTGGGGCATCTGTACTTGTGGAGACTGATTGCTTGCCACTTCTTGGGATGATAGCAAGTTGTACCACTCCAGATATTGCTATGCTTAGGTGGATTGCTTATATCAAGTCACTAAATCCTGAGTTTGAGCATATTGCGGGAAAAGATAACCCAGTTGCAGATATGCTATCAAGAGCCAGGTATGAAGATGAGGAAGAGATGGTTAGTGACATTGATGATGTGGGTACAAAGTTCTATACTACAGCATATGCAAAGGGGGATCATATTTGCCTATCAAATGCACTTGAGTCTTTTATTGAGGAAATATATGAAGGGGATTGGTTGCTTATTGGTCAATATTTGAGCACTCTGACAAGGCAAGAGAATTGGTCTGACTCAGAATTTAAGAGGATCCGCAGAAAGGCATATGGTTACTTTCTAAAGGATGGGTATCTCTGGAAACATCCTAAACAGAGGAATGCTATGCCACAGAGAGTCATATGTGATAAAGAGACTCAAGGGAAGCTTGTGAAAGAGTTCCATGAGAGTCTCTGGGCTGGGCATAGAAGTGTGTGGGCCACTTATACCAAAATAAAGGAAAAATATTGGTGGAGAGGAATGTACAAGGATATTTCCCAATATGTGGAAACATGCATAGTATGCCAAATGTACTCAAATGTGAGGCATCGTGATGGCTTGCAACCAACCTACCCACCTGCCATGCACTACAAATGGGTAGTGGATCTAGTTACAATGCCTTTGGGAATTTGGCAGATGCGGTATATAGCACTTGCAAGAGAAGATTTAACAAATCAGGTAGAAGGGCGTGCCCTTAGAACAAAGAGTACGGAAACAGTATGCAAATTTCTCTTGGAAGATGTGATCTGCCGATATGGTTGTGTTGGGAAAATAACAGCTGATAGGGGAGAGCTAGATGTTGAAGAAGCAAGGGAATTCTTCTCTAGAATTGGTATCAAACTGTCTCTAACATGTGCTTACAATCCTGAGGGCAATGGGAAAAGTGAGCGAGGACATCCTCCAATCATTAAAGCTTTGGCTAAGGCATGCAGAGAAAGGATGAGAGTGTGGCCAAAGCTGCTACCATATGCCTTGTGGGCTGACCGTACAACTCATAGCTCAGTGACAGGATACATGCCTGCTGAATTAATGTATGGTCAGAAGCCAGTGATGCCAGTTGAAGAAGTAATTCTAACTTGGAATGTATTGCCCTGGATGGAAGGATTGAGCAGAGATGACCTCCTTGCATTGAGAATAAGACAGTTGGAGAGGAGACCTGAAGATGTAGAGCTTGCTAAAGCTCGCCTGAAAGATGCAAGGCTGAAAAATAAAGAAAGATTTGATAGTAGACACAGACTCCGGCCAAAACCTATTGAAGAAGGTGATTGGGTTCTAATGTATGATAGTAGCCTTGACAACCAATTCACTGTTCAAAGAAAATTTGCAAAAAGATGGTTTGGCCCTTACATTGTCAGGCATGTGCATGGAAATGCCACATATACTCTGTGTGAGCTTGATGGAACAGAAGTAAAGAATCTTGTGGCTGGTAAAAGAGTCAAGATATTTAAAAGAAGGCATGACAGTGATCCTTTTGATTCACAAGAGATTCAGGATGAGAGGCTTGACAGTGGAAGTATGGATATGATTGAAGAGGAAGAGGATGATCTTCCTGGAACTACAGAAGATGAAGACGACATTCAGTTATATGTGGACCTTGATGATGATTTGGCACATACCAGAGGATGTGCAGGTTTAGAGGGGGTGGATGTCGTGCCATGGCACGTCTATGATATGAAACCGTGCATGTGAGGCCGTCAAATATACATCCAGATGCATGGGTTAAGTGCCATGATGAGTCATTATATGATGCCATGTACATATGTTCATATTGTATATGAGGTTCAATAAGACAAGCTGAGGCTGAGTCAGATTTAGGAGTTTTTTTTTGTATATGAGTATGGAGGATGATGTTTTTGCTGTTACTCAGAGTTCATGGGCAAGTTAGAAGCATCCGGATATATATGATGGCATGAGGGCATACCAATGCACAAAGGAATGCATTTATAAAGGCTGAAGAAATACTTGAATGGGCAATTGGGGATTCTATAAATCACATGGGCCGATATGATGACTTATAAATTATGAAGGTATCACAGTGCCGAAGAGTTCATTGAATGTTTGGGAAATGTTGGGATAGAAAGCTGCACTTGGACTTCATGGATCATCATGTAGAAACATAAGTATCTTACGTGTATCTAATGCAGAAAGTAAAGACTTAAAACATGGTGCTAATGCTGGGAGTCTTGTGGTTAAGACTTAAAACATGGTGCTAATGCTGGGAGTCTTATGGTTAAGTTTTGCTACCTTAATGCTAAGGTTATGTTTAATAACCTTAGTATTAAGGTTAACAAAAACGTGGGGGGGGAACTTCTAGAGAAAGGCGCAGCTTTTCCTTATGGCAGGGACAGCTGGCAGAATGTGGAAGGGGGGCCGCCTAGATCGCCGCGGGGAAAGAGAGGAAAAGGGCCGGAGCTTCACGGCGAAAACCAGAGTGGGGAAAATCAATACTCAGCGTCGAAGCTCAGCGTCGAACCTACCAGAGATCTGAATCTTTTGAATATACATTCTGTATATGCTTTGTAGGTGCTAGAATTAGAGAATAATTCTAGTACTATATGATGATACAAATCTGGGAAAAATCTACATTGGAAGAACAAAACACAGCGAAGCTGCTTGCGATTTACCACCTTCGAATATCCGGCGCATAGCTGTGGTTGGTGATGTAAATAAAGAGAACACGTTTTCAATTCGCCAGCTAAGTGTTTGTTTGCTTATTTCCCTTAAATAAAATATTCTCACTATACATGAATGGAGAAAATCAAATATTAGATACACCAAAAAGAAATTGGAATTGAATAGAGAGAGCATGGGAAAAAGGCTAAGGAATTTGGAGCTCGATGATTGATGAAAAATGCATTGAAGCTGAGGGAAATTTGCCATACCTTCTTCTCATATGGATTTTGAAAATTATGAGTATGTGAAAGCTATGCCAAATGCAATTTTTGCTTGTGAAATGTTAGAATATTAAGGCAGGTTTTCAGGTAAAGAAAGCTTTATCATGCCCACATGTGAATGGTTCAAAGGGATTTCATGCAATTCTGTGCAATCATCTGAATGAATTCAAGGATGTATTGAGGGAAGTGGACACATGTATTTGTCAATGGAAACAATGATGTTCAATACTCCTTGGGAAATCTTGTACGTGAAATTCCTTGTAGGATTTGACATTCACTCTCACAGCTAGAAGTTTCGTACTTTCCTGGCTGTACCGCACACTTCACGACAACGTCAACGTGTAAGACGGAATGATGAACACCATCATTATCTGAGTAACAACACAGAGATATGCATAATAGATGAAACCTCTTCACATAAGGAGAACACGTCAACGTGTAAGACGGAACGATGAACACCATCATTATCTGAGTAACAACAAAGACGGACTGAAGGATATCCTAAGAGATCGTGAACAATCCATAGCTTAATAGGTAAGGGTTGAAAATCCACCCATGCCAAATCCATGCAAAATTTGCATGACGCTTTGATCACAAACAAGAGCATGTGCAAGGAATCGATGTAGGATCGCCACAAAAGTGTTGGTAGATAAACCAACACAATATTTATAGATTTAACATTAAACATAATTGTGACATTAATAAACATTTAGATGATCATCAAACACATAGATTAAAGAATATTACAGTACTCACACACAAATTCACACAATCATCACATAGATTACTGAACATTACAATACTCACACACATAATTGCAAAACAAAGATATATAACTGACTTTATGTATTTCTTCTTTTGTATACATCAGCGTTAGCGCATAAATAACCATCTAGATTGAGAAACAAAGTGTTATCTTTGATCCTACATGCACGTTGAGATCTTATTCCTAAGTTACCCCCCTAAGCTAAGGTAAAAGTAACAATACAACTAAGGCGGGTTATTTCCTAAGCTAACACACCTAACCATAGTCTCCTTGAGCTAGAGACTAAGAGAATCGTAGCGTAACATGTACCCTCAAGGCATGCACGTCCCACACTGTGCACCCCCAATCCTCACCAGTGTGGCTAGCCATTAGACTAACCAATAGTTGGGTCCTTGGGAGGTCCCTCTCCCAAGGTTAGAGTCTCACAAAGGAACTCCTAACAAATGGGCCAGAAACCTAGCTATATAGCCCATAAATCAATTCTCATTATAATAAACTATTTGGCAGGTTTCCACGCTACCCTCTCCATGTTAGTCTCATTTTGCTCAGACATGGGACACAATATTCTCTCTCTTCTAGTGAGAGGAAGACTTGGAAACTAAATTTGAATATTAGTATCGAAGCGAAGCGACAATATCCACACTTGTTGTCTTCATCTACGTGATCTCTCCATCTTATAAATCAATCTATCTCTCTATTGGAGTGAAGTAACATTTCCTCTCTCCTAGCGAGAGGAAGACTCAGAGATAGAATTTGAATATTAGCATCAAATTGAATCAACAATCTCCCACATGTTGTCTTCATCTGCACGATCTCTCCATCTAATCAATTCATTTGATTGCCAGTCATTGCTTTCTTTTCTATCAGACAACTTCCTCCCCCCTTATCCTACCTCCTTTTCCTTCCTCCTTTTTGGTACTCTACTTCACAACACTAAATTACCAACCTCCCACTTCTAGAACCTACACTTAGAATAACCACATGTGCCCTCAACATCGCCCAACCTACCATTGAGACACCTCATCCACTCTTATAGTCTTCCACCTTGTCCTCTTGTACCCCCTAACATGAAAGGATGACTAAAACACTTCTACTAGAACCCCCTTTTCTTACTAACATGTAAGGATGACGAGATCACTTCTGTTAGTACCCTTTAGCAAATAGTATACTATAAAAGATATCCACCATTAAGAAACTTCCCTCTTTGCCTCAAGATCTTACTTCATGAAGTAGACGATAATCGTGCTAACAACTAGAAAACAATCCAAGCATAACAATTCCATATAAAGAAGAAACTATTGCAATGGTGAAAGAAGAGATGAACCGAAACCCTCGATAACATCAAAATGATGGTTTAGAGATTTGAAAGACCATATCAAATTAAAATTCATAGCCAACTAATGAATCGAGGTAGTCAAAGTTCCCTTTGATCCATGTGGGCGGTTACTTGAAGGATGGTACTTGGATGGAGATGAGAAGGATTCTAAAATGCTTAACTACATGAAGCTATACTAATGATCGACTTAGAGCTAGTACTTGCTATAGTTTTGTGGCAAGGCAATCATGCAATAATTACACATCATACAAAATTTTATAAGTTTGGGGTTCTTGAACAATCAAGCGAACTTAAAGGCAAAGCTATGAACTGCAAAGGAATATGAAACTCAAGTTAAAGAATGCATAATTAGCTAATGACAAAGCAGCTCGATAAGCAAGCAAGCAAGCAATCTACCAAGAGCTCTGATTGCGGATTTTTGGAAGCCACAACCAGAACCCAAACCCCAAAAAAATGTAAAAATGATTGTTCTGTAGATTTGCTAGTTGATTAGTAGGATGTTCTTTTTTTGCTTTATTTGTCAGACCGTGGATTTAGCTTAAGCCCGATATGGTCTCTATGATATATACTTCATCTTATAGGTCATTTTGGCCTTTCATAGATATTAATATCACTCTGTGTGTGCACGCGCACGTGTGCCAACAACAAGCCTGTCTCCCCATTTGACATCACGAGGTTATCACTTTATTGCTGCTACATAAGTTTTGGTCGCCACACCAAGCGCTTTGTCAAGCAATGGATGGGGATTGTAGGCAAAAATAGGTATCGATAGGGTCGCTTTAGAATAAATCGAAAAACCTTGCCTTTTTTACATCATCGAGTGGACCGTGGAGCAAGTCGGAGGGAGGGGAAAAAGGTAGGTAATTACTACTAAAGAGCACCACAAGGTCATTGATGTCACATACATTTTACTGCGCAGTTCATTGCCTTGCATTCCTTCAAAGCACCCTCGCTGCCGAGCTCGGGGAAGAGGTGGGAGCTTCATCAAAACATCAGATCTAACTGCTGTCTTCTTGTCGAGCCATCTGCAATACAGAGGTATTCGTCTTTCTCCTTCTCGCTGATTCGGAGGTTTTCATCGCCATACCTGCTGCCAGGCAAAATACTGCTTCAGAGTAATCCGCCTGCCCCCCTTCCATAGCTGAAAGGATCTCTGCTGCAGCCGCTCATCGTCTGCGTTCTCTTGAGAGCTGATCCGATCATCGCTCGCCCTTGTAACTCAAAACTGCAAGATCTCACATAGCTTATCAGAGCACAGAAACTCAGATCGTACTATTGGGATCATTGTCTCGTACTGGGATCATTGAGAGAGCCGCTGTGAAGACAGTGCCATCCTAGCTCTCCCCTACAGCCCTGTTTGACACCCAGGACCGCATCTGGAAAGCAGGGCTAAGGATTTGAATCACATAGAACCCAGGTTTCATACTGTTGGGGAAATGGAGAATCTAATACAGCTAGCTCAATCCATGCGCCAAGCGTCGACACTTCTGTCAGACGAAGATCCCGATGAGACGACAAAAAAGGCATCTGGTTTTCTCAGTGTGGTGGCTCTAGGCAACGTTGTATGTTCTCAAACCATCTTGTTTATTGGTGTCTATTTTGTGATCTTGTTTATCTTTGTCGGTAGCATTTTCTGTTGATAGAAGCTATGTGATCTTATGTACCTCACTGCCTTGATATCGTCACCTTTGACATGCAATATTGATTTAAGCTAAGTGATCTTATCTTGAAATTGCTATTGAGTAATGGTAATCTTCGTACCTTCTTGGTAAAAACATCATTGCATGATGGCTACTTAATCTTAGGGGGATCCTGTGTACTCCCTTGGTAACATCACTATTGAGTTATGGTGACGTCTTATGGTAACATCATGTGCCCCCTTGGTAACTCGTCCTTTGAACAATGGTGATGTACCCCCTTGGTAACATCACCATTGAATGGTGGTGTGGTAACCTTATGTTATTGCAGGTAACAACACCATTGATTAATGCCATTTATTGATCTATTGCTATGTGATCTTTTCAACTTTGTTGGTAGCATGAAACTTACGCAACCCTATGCATTTTGTCGGCCTCATTTATAATGGAGTAGGGGTCTCAAATTTGCAATGCTTTTTAGCTGGTTGGAATTGAAGTTGTTGCGTTTGAGTAACTTGCTCATTTAAACTTAATTGACAGGGTGCTGGGAAATCAGCAGTGCTCAACAGCCTAATAGGTCATCCTGTGCTGGTACGTATTTTTTGAGCTAAGATGGGGTGACAACACTCCCTCCATGACCAAAAACAAAATGATAGTGACAATGTAGTGTTTTGTCTGAAGCAGTGATGGCACTCTTGGAGCTGAATGCCCAGATGCTTGAGACATGTGTGTAACTCCCCATCCTGCTGCAATGCTAATACTGCGTTTTGGGTGCTTTTGCAGCCAACTGGAGAAAATGGCGCTACAAGAGCACCCATTGTTATCGACATGGAGCGTGATGACTCGGTGACCAGTAGAGGGTTGGTTGTACAGATTGATAACAAATCGCAACAAGTTTCTGCAAGTAAGCATTGACATGTACCTCTTGCAATCACAAATATTTTTGGATGCATGAATAGATTTGTCAAAAAAGTTTAACAAGTGGCATGAAGCTGATTAGGGTTGCAAGGCAGCGATTTTTTTTCATAGGTTTTGTCTTCAGTGGGCGCTGAAATAAAGAGCAGCAAGATTGTGCCATGTCAAAGATGACTGATAAGTACAATGGCTGTGGCTGAAAATTTACCAGTAACCTTCCCCATACTATGCCACCAACATGTGGTTCTGATTGCTGAGGAGGTGCAGGCTTCTGCAACTGCTGATATCAGGCTTCTGGAGTGCTGATAGGGCACAGGTGGGCTGTGGTTGCTTCAAGTGAGGGGATGGAGAAAAGGGTGCACTTTTAAAGCTTCTCCCTCCCCCTGGACCAGGCACTAGCATCATAAGTCTAATTCACTGTGTAAACCCGAATGCCTCACAATCCCTCCGCAACTGTCTGCCAAGTGAGGGCTCGCAATGGTCTTTTATCCTAAATCTCCATATATCTACTATGTACATGTCTTTATATCGTCTTGGCACATGGATCTGAGGACTGATGAGATGTATCATGGCTAGTTCTTCATCAGAAACTAGATTAGTTTCCAGTCCAAAGATTAGTTGACACATCAACTACAGGACCATCTGTGGCTCATTTGTGGGAGAGTTCCTTGGTGGGACCTTGACCTTTGGTGGAGAGGGGTGACAAGTGCTAGTTGTACCCACCTATGACCTCATGTATGTATATGTTGTTTACGTGTAGATGTCAATGGTTTGTAGATGCTTGGATGGGCTTCTCAAGTGTGTTTATGTGAGCATCTATCTTTGGTGGACACACAAGTAAGTGGACTTCTTAATTTTCTTACTTGGGGTGTTTCTATCGGTATCTAAGCTCGATTTCATGCTAGGAAATTGGAGCTTAATGACCAAATTTATGGGGCAATTTCGGAGGCCAAGGTTGAGTTTTGAGCTTTCAAACTAGGACATAGAGCCAACGGTGATGTTTAGGGTCCCTTCTTGGGGCCAAAACTTGATGAGAAGGACCAAAGGAGGATTGAGAGGCTTCATGTCATGATGGTCTCTTGCACCATCTATAGTAAACCATTGGTTGTACATCCTATCATCATGGCAGAGTTTGGGGCGATCCCCCTCGTGGTAAATGCACATTTCTTGATTGTGATCTATGTACATTGCCTCCACATCCTAGATAGAGCCACATCTTACCAAGGCTTGCTTGGGAGTACTGCCAACAACTAGCAAAGCAGGGGCATGATTGAGTATGGGATGCTAGAATCACTGGGTTTCTCACATGGACTCTATGTGGATCGCTTACCAACTTTTCACCCTATAGATGGTCCGTCCCTCTGTCTCTCCCATTTGATATGAACCCCCAGGTTGCACAACCACACCACGTGGCTCAGCCCCTTGGAGCTACCCACAAAGATGCAGTTCTATAGAGATCACTTCTAGAGGGTCATAGTAGACAGTTTCATTCAAAGGCTGGGATAAGGCAAAATGTTGCTTGTGAAAACACTAGGAGAGTTAAAGACAATGGAGAGCCGATAATATTTGAACACATGCTTAATAGATAAATGGGCAGCCTCTTGTGCTTTGGTCATCTTCTTATAAGAGCCTACTTGCTAAAGCTGTCAATGATAGTCGAAATCTGGTGACTTTTTAAGAAGTGGGAAAATGTAAGCCAAATTTCAAAATCTCTATGATTGGCAAACAAAGAAGACTCAAGGAGTTTTATCTTTGGAATACTTGGTTTACATATTAAGCATTCTAATGGATACTTGGAGATACATCTTCAAGTTCATCTCAAGCCAAAAGCAGTCACAGGGAATGGGCATTTTTAGACTTGGGAATGTCGGGGATGGCAGCATCTTCCCGTTCCCATTCTCGTCCCATGTCAGTCTATAGTCACAGGGAATGGCCATTCTCAATCTTTTCCGTCCCCGTTCCTTGTCCCCATTTTGCATCCCATGTGACTATGGCCAAAAAGAGTTTTCTATTAAAGGAAAGATAACCATGGGTGAAGAGGAAAGTAACTAGAGTCCATACTTGAGCCAAAATCTGCATAATCAGCTGGATAAGTATTAAGGTCGAGAAGTTGTTATGATAGGCAACAGAGAAATGCCTGAAAAAAAAAGCAAAAAAAAAAAGGTTTAATGATATGAGAAGGCTTAAGGTGGGTAGAAATGCGAGTTAAGAACGTTTAGCATAATAACAAGTCTAATTACCTAATGATTAATGCCAATCAAATAGGCAACATAATAACAACATAACGATGGGACTTGAACTCGTATTTTTTTCCATTAGATTGTGCTTCTTTAAGTAGGTTCATGTACAAGTCATTATCACCTTGATTAATGCCTAATGAAGCACCTAATCTACTTCCTACATTTGCTCCACCTTTCCATGGTTCATGGTGGGCTGAAACTTCGAACATGAACTGAGGCAATAAGGCAGCCTACTTCACACTGTTATATCTAAAACTGATGGTTGCATTAAAAAGTATTTAAGACTTTGATGATTAGTTCAAACAATAAATTTACACTTTCACAATTCAAATGCATGGACAACTACCAAACTAGGCCTTGATGAAGCCAGTGAAGTCGTACAGAAATTCAAACATAGACTGAAAGGCCCCAAGATTCTCAGCTACACCAGGCCTTGAGATCAGATGCACAACATCAAAATTGTTGTGATTCACCTTAAAGTGGCTAATGGATGCTTTTCTTCCATCAACACTGCAACAACGAACATGGTGGCGGAAGTAATGGTCTGCTAGAGAGGTTGAAAGAGTACACCCTTTTTGGTGGGTTCATAAAGTGCATGAGAGCAAAGTGCTGAATATATGTGTGCAATAAGAACACAAGCCAAGAAAAGAGCCTACATCCTGAACATCTAGTGTCACAGGATATTCTAGAACAGCCTTAATTTCTGAAGGATTGTATTTATCTACGGTTGCCACTTTATAACATGCAATAAAGAGTAGCTATGGGTGTAGGGCTTCGTATTGCAAGGACTGAATATTTGCTTTCTGAAGTTTGGGTTTCACGGTTTTAATCTTTGTTCAAATGTTACAGGTGCAATTCGTCACTCCTTACAAGATAAGCTCAGCAAAGCAATTGCAATTTCTTCTTCAGGAAGAGGACGTCCTGATGAAATTCACCTTAAGCTTCGTTCAAGCACAGGTTAGACCTCCATTGGAGTGCTATGCTTTTTACGTGTGTTGTTCAACTTGCCATGTAGTCCATGGTGAATGGTTTTTGCTTCAGGAAGGGAATGTTTGTAGCATCATGGAAATGTTTTATTGGGTTAGAGAGTTGGCTTTGTGCATTAATCATCAAAAGCAGTCTGCAACTCACTGATCTTCTCCAAATCTAAAGGAATTTGTGTGGATCTGCTAGCAAAAAATATGCAAATGGCTGCAGGAGTTGATTTCATTTGTTATGTGTTTTGCAGCTCCTCCACTTAAACTGATAGATCTCCCTGGTCTTGACCAACGGGTGTCTGAAGACTCCATGGTGAGTTAACATTCGAAAGCTCTTGAATGATATTCTTGTCTCTTCACTGACAATTCTTTGAAACGTGTCTATGACCATTGGGGTGTTTGAGCGATCCATGTGAGGCTTTGGTTGGTAATCTTTGAAATGCGTAGTGCAATGTTGAGCGAACAACTTTTTGGACAAGATCCTCCCTTCCTAGTTTGCTGCAGGCTTGCTTTGCTTTCACTAATCAGTACTATCTTAGTGCAACTGGTATCTTTGCATCCTGTGGTCACTGCTTGAATGCAATATGATATCTGCAGGTAAACGAATTTACTGAACACAGCGACGCCATTCTCCTTATAGTTGTTCCTGCTTCGCAAGCCCCAGAAATTTCTAGCTGTCGAGGTCTTCGACTGGCACACGAGCTGGATCCTGATGGTAATGCTGTATTGCAAGGAGTCTCTGTTTTTCAATGTTTGGTAGACAAACTTAGCATTTTGAAGTGCTTTGTGATTGATCTTGGTCTTGTGCAGGCTCTAGGACTGTTGGAGTGATCAGTAAAGTTGATCAGGCAGCCTCTGATCCAAGAAATCTGGCAGCTGTTCAAGCCCTTCTTGTGGGCCAAGGGCCATCTATTACACTAGATGTCCCGTGGGTGGCCTTGATTGGTCAATCTGTCTCTATTGCAGCAGCTCATGCTGGTTCTGTTGGAGCTGATAACTCATTGGAGACAGCTTGGAGAGCAGAGATGGAGAACTTAAAGTCGATACTAAGCAGTGCACCTCAATCTAAGCTAGGAAGGAATGCATTAATGGATACTTTTGCACGGCAGATTCGTAAGCGGCTTAAATTGCGGTTGCCAAGCATTCTTTCAGGGTGCGTGTGAAGGTTTGCTGCAGTTTTGAAAAAATGATCTGTTAAAGGTGACTTGTGTAATTAGGATGTGCAGAAGCGTTATTTGTTTAATTCTCCATAGCAGTCCACATGTATTCTGATACCTCTTTTCTTCAAATATGGAACACATGTATGCATTAGATAATTGACAGTCTTAGCAAGGGGTTTCAGTATTTTCTGTACAAAGAGGTTTGATCTAGTTGAAGATCTCCACTGCATTTAGATGGCCTATTCTTTTGCATAATTATCTGGAGGATACAGTTGCCATCAGTATTGTCAGTCGGTCTGGTTGGCCTTGCAGGAAAAAAATTGTAGGTATCTCCACAATCCAAGCTGCTGTTCTGCCTCCTGTCCGATAGCTAATATTTCTTTGTGCTGATGAGCACTACAATTACCCTGCACAGCTGCTGGTCAACATGCAAAACAATCAGCATTGATGTTCTAAGTCTCACTATTGGGCACTGATGACGTTAGTGGGGATGTCGTAGTATCTAGTACATACTATGCATAATGGAGTTGATAGTTATAGAGTCTTGTGGGTTGACTACCATGAGTATATAACATGCACGTTCCTAAAAGGTGAATTTGGGCATGTTCTTGGATTCATCTAGGTATATATATTGATATTCTAAGTCTCCTTATTGTTTGCATGGGAGGCATGAGGGAGGCTTGTGGCTGGCCTGCCCATGAGTGCTCATTGCTACCACCTAGAGTGAGTAAGTTATGCTCTTGTGGTCAAAGTTCGTTATGGTTAATGTTAATGGTGGTGGTGGTGATGGAGAGATTCCTTTGTCTTTATCCTGGTATAGTGTAACACGCGGAAGTTTTGAGAGTCTTCTTTCAGCCCTAAACACCACTGAGAACATGCTGATGCAAAAACGTAGACAGAAGGGAGAGTAGAGAGAGAGAGAGAGAGCTGGAAATTCAGTATATTTCATATGGTACAAAAAGATACCCTACTACAGCCCTAGGCTGCCTTCATACAAAAAGTGAACATCACCAAAATCTGTTCCTAACTTGGACCCAACTCATATGGGGTTGAATGATTCTACCTATGAGCATGTGCGCCTTTTTATAGGCCTTCTTGAATACTTGGCATACTGGCCGACCGCTGGTCGGCCACAGCAGTTGGCCAGTCTACAGTGCATTAAATGCCTTCAATGTTGTCCGATTGGTCTCAAATCCATACACACTGTAGCGCCTGCAGCCGCCTTGTCCTCAGGTTCAACCAACCACTCTTGTAAGCAGCCGACAGCAGTTCCAGTCATAGTAACATGAAACGTTTCGTCCGTTTTGTTGTTTCGAAGGTTTCGTTTTGTCTGTTTTGGACGAAACGCAAAGGTTTCGAAATGACACTTCTTATATACACATACCAAATTTATAACATAGCCAACAGAAAGATGAAGATGCATTTTTTGGGACTAGTGGGTATGAAATTCATCATTTTTGGAAGTAGGTTTTTTGGTATTTTTGAAATTTGGGCAAGAAAAGGGGAGAAAGAGAGGAGGAAAGAAACAAGTTGGAAGAAAAGAGGGAGGTGAGAAGAAAAGGAGAGAAAGTTGGAAGACAAGAAAAGGTGAGAAAGAGGAGGAGGAAAGAGGAGGAGAGAAGAGGAGGGGTGGACCGTGGAGGAGGAGAGAGAGAGAGAAGAAAAGGGAAGAGGAAGAGGAGGCGTGGAGGAGAAGAAGTGAAGGAGCGAAAACGAGGAGTGGACGAGGAGAAGAGGCGGAGCAACAGGTCGCGGCCGAGAAGAAGCGTCGGATGCATGAAGTGGCAAACGGGCAACAAACAAGGACACAAACGACGGCAAAAATCGCATTTGCAAAAAAAAAAAAACCTCCCGCCCGTTTTTTGGACCTCACTTTACATTTGGGCGAAACACCATTTCAATGGGCAGGTTTTGTTTGTTTCGAAACTTTCGTGCCAGAAACGTTTCATGCCGTTTCGAGAGAGCAAAACGGGTTTTTATGTTACTATGGTTCCAGTACAGCCGACAGCTCTTCTTGTCTCAGCCGACTGTCCTTCCTTGCATCTAACACAGCTGACAGGACATCCTTCAATGTCTTCTTGTCTCAGTCGACTGTCCTTCCTTGCATCTAACACAGCTGACAGGACATCCTTCAATGCCTTCCATGCCTTGCTCCAAGTCCATTGGCCACTTCTGCACCTTGTGCTCCAAGTCCTATCTCTAATGATCTTTTTCTTGGCTGTCCCTTCTGGATTAGCCTCTGAGATTGGTCATGGCATTTCTTACATATAACATCCCCCTCTCCTAAACTTGATGATGGGATTCCAACTTTTTCCTTGGATGACTATCATCATCCCATTCAGTTCCGAGAGTCCCTCTGTCATCCATCCAACTATGGCAACCCTTTTCATTGAAAACTCGGCCCGGTCTCCAAAACCACTCTGACTCTAAATAAAATCTATGCATCTGTTCCCTCCAGTCCCCAATCCATTCCTGCCTTGACTCTGAACACTGTCTTGGTCTTCATTCCTAAGAAATGAGTTTGGCACTCACATCACCCCTTGGAGGAGAATCCTCCCTTGCGACCATTGCCCGAGAACCTATCTGGCTCACAGGACTGCCAGCCCCTTTGGCTTTGTGGAACACCACCAACAAACCTCCTGGGAGCTCTTCTCGATTCTGTGTTCCTTGCCTTGGGCTTTGTATCCGTGTACTTTCGTGTACCTTGGACATGTACACCATCATATGGGATTGAATCAATGTTTAGCTTTGTTGAGCCTGTTGCTTTGATACCAATGTAACACGCGGAAGCTCTGAGAGTCTTCTTTCAGTCCTAAACACCACCGAGAACATGTTGATGCAAAAAGAGAGAGAGAGAGAGAGAGAGAGAGAGAGAGAGAGAGAGCTGAAAATTCAGTATATTTCATATGGTACAAAAAGATACCCTTCTACAGCCCTAGGCTGCCTTCATACAAAAGGGGAACATCACCAAAATCTGTCCCTAACTTGGACCCAACTCATATGGAGTTGAATGATTCTACCTATGAGCATATGCGCCTTTTTATAGGCCTTGAATACTTGGCATACTGGCCGACTGCTGGTCGGCCAGTCTACAGTGCATTAAATGCCTTGAACGCTGTCCGACTGGTCTCAAATCCATACACACTGTAGCACCAGCAGCCGCCTTGTCCTCTGGTTCAGCCGACCACTCTTGTAAGCAGCCGACAGCAGTTCTAGTACAGCTGATAGCTCTTGTCTCAGCCGACTGTCCTTCCTTGAATCTAACACAGCTGACAGGACATCCTTCAATGCCTTCCATGCCTTGCTCCAAGTCCATCATTGGCCACTTCTGCACCTTGTGCTCCAAGTTCTATCTCTAATGATCTTTTTCTTGGCTGCCTCTTCTGGATTAGCCTCTGAGATTGGTCATGGCATTTCTTGCATATGACATTCCTCTCTCCTAAACTTGATGATGGGATTCCAACTTTTTTCTTGGATGACTGTCATCATCCTATTCTGTTCCGAGAGTCCCTCTGTCATCCATCCAACTCTGGCAACCCTTTTCATTGAAAACCTGGCCCGGTCTCCAAAACCACTCTGAATCTGAATAAAATCTATGCATTTGTTCCCTCCAGTCCCCAATCCATTCTTGCCTTGACTCTGAACACTGTCTTGGTCTTCATTCCTGAGAAATGAGTCTGGCACTCTCACATCACCCCTTGGAGGATAATCCTCCCTCAGGACCGTTGCCTGAGAACCTATCTGGCTCACATGATTGCCATCCCCTTTGGCTTTAAGGAACACCACCAACAAACCTCCTGGGAGCGCTTCCCAATTCTGTGTTCCTTGCCTTGGGCTTCGTATCCGTGTACTTTCCTGTACCTTGGACCTGTACACCATCATATGGGACTGAATCAGTGTTTAGCTTTGTTGAGCCTGATGCTCTGATACCAATGTAACACGCGGAAGCTATGAGAGTCTTCTTTCAGCCGTAAACACCACTGAGAACATGCTGATGCAAAAACGCAGACAGAAGGGAGAGTAGAGAGAGAGAGAGAGAGAGAGAGAGAGAGCTGGAAATTCAGTATATTTCATATGGTACAAAAAAAACCCTTCTACAGCCCTAGGTTGCCTTCATACAAAAGGTGAACATCACGAGAATCTGTCCCTAACTTGGACCCAACTCATATGGAGTTGAATGATTCTACCTATGAGCATATGCACCTTTTTATAGGCCTTCTTGAATACTTGGCATACTGGCTGACTGCTGGTCGGCCAGTCTACAGTGCATTAAATGCCTTGAACGCTGTTCGACTAGTCTCAAATCCATACACACTGTAGCGCTTGCAGCCGCCGTGTCCTCTGGTTCAGCCGACCAATCCTGTAAGCAGCCGACAGTAGTTTCAGTACAGCCGACAACTCTTGTCTCAGCCGACTGTCCTTCCTTGAATCTAACACAGCTGACAGGACATCCTTCAATGCCTTCCATGCCTTGCTCCAAGTCCATCATTGGCCACTTCTGCACCTTGTGCTCCAAGTCCTATCTCTAATGATCTTTTTCTTGGCTGCCCCTTCTGGATTAGCCTCTGAGATTGGTCATGGCATTTCTTGCACATGACATACGGTTCTATCCTTCCACACCTGATTTTGGCATCCTAACTTCGCTGCATTTTAAAACAAGGAATATTTTGCTTGTCAGGTCTTTGTGCTGGCTAACATCACTTGGCTAGTCAGGTCTTAGTGCTATGACAAAAACACTCCTGTAGGTCCATGCTTAATATGAAGGCACCATGGGAGGTTTGCAGCCTATATTTACAATAAGGATTTACTTTCCACACTTATTTACAAATCGCAGCGAATATGCACATGCTCTTCTTATAGGCTTCCTCATGCTGATTGATTGTGTAATGATACTATATTTTGTGAAAGAGGAGCTCACAAAGGTTTATAGTATTTTTCCATTCCATTATGATCTTGTTTCCCTTGCTAAGCTGGTGAGACTGCACCTGAAGGTAGGCTTGTCCCCCCAAACGGTCATGTTGTGTGCCCGTTGAAAGATTGGGAGCTTTTGGAACATCTTGGTCGCTTCCATATCAACAGCATCTAGGCTCCTACCCAAGTGTGTGAGATGGCTGTTCTTCTCAATGCAACAGGGTATTTTGTGCCACTTTGCAAGCTTGCCTTCCTCTCCTTATAACCATCTCTTGAGCCAGTTGTAAGATTGTGAAGTGCTCAGGGATTTATTGTTGGGATGGTCCTAGGCAATATGTGATCTACGTAAGGCTTCAAAGTTTAATGAAAGTAGGTCTGTTTGTTGGGCACAATCTAGATCATGTATGTACCGCTCACTTCAAGGAGTAGCCATGGTTGAGCTGCTTGAGTGTCCGGTGTCTTTGTATTAGAGGTGATGTTGGCCTATGTGGCTAGATGGTGTAGAGATAGCTTAGATAGACTTGACACACTACCAAATAGGCTACATGCTAGAGTGGATTGTTTTTTCCATTATAGTCCATACGTGGGTTTGGTAGACTCGCTCTTAGACTCCCTGTTTAGAGTTTTTTAGGCTGGAACGAGTACATAGACGGTTCCGGATGCACTTGGAAAGAGTGGCAGGATTGTAGGTTTGTTGTGACGAGCATTATTGGCTAATGTACGTGGAACGGTCGGTTTGATCAAGTCTGCACATAATGTCATCCATATCGAACACAGTTCACATGGGCTATTGACATAGTTACACTCCAGCGCATCCACTCACTGGTTATTTGCCTTATTGTCTATTGCACCCTAGCATTTGTTAGTATATAGCCTCCTATGTCAACAATTCTAGATCAGCCATCGAAGATCCCTTTCGAGTGGATTAGCCATCCATCATATCACATAATTAAGTTTTGAATTGTGAAAGATCCTACTTCTTTAGAGTGTTGCCTGCATACATTGCATGGTGTATTCTCTTACACAAATACTTGCACTCCAAAAATCTCTACATATCTCCTCTGTCAAGTGCACGATAAAAGTGGAGATTTGAAGTGGCTCATGTTCTGCTGCATTGGGGTGCATATTGCTGCTAATTTTCACTCTTTGGGTGCACTGATTTAAGAGTGGAGGCTGGGCATGTTGAATTCTAAATACGAGGTAGGCTCGTTAAGTTGACAGAGTTTTCTCCCATTATTGTGGTTGGCTGATTGATCTGAAATGCCTTTTTTCTCTGTGATATTAGTGCTTTATTATCACTTATGACTGTAGCCTGTTCCAGAATTTCCACGTGCACTTGTTATTACTGGAAGGTGTCACAAGCAGGGGACTCCTAGAACAATAATAGACCAACACTTCAAATACCAAACAGAGCATGGAAACACAAAGGAAGAACCATAAACAATACAATAACGTTGCACTGAGCTGGAATGGCCGGCCCCCTTAGGAACTTCTTTATTCAGACAGAAGCTTTTACAAGATACCAAGGTGCGGGTGCATACAGCACCGGGTTTTCCACAAAGCATCAGCACAACTCTTGCCCAGATATCTATCCAGTGCCAAGAAGTAAACACAGCACCAAAAGCCATCCGAAAACTGTCTCAAAACAGTCCATAAATGAGCTCATAAACAGTCCATAAATCAGCCCAGAACGGAGCCGATAACAACCCTGAACTGCGCGCCAAAACAGCCCCAAAACTGAGCCGCATATCAGCTGTAGAAGAGCTCTCAAAACTGTCCCAGATTCCTCCAAAACAGTCCCGAAAACAGCCCCAAATCTCCCCCGGAAACAGCCCACAAACCGGCCTTGGTGATTTCACACGTTTGAGCTGGAGCAGCCTCTGTACGGCTGTACGGACAGAATCTGATGGCAGTTGCAATACAGCTATTACTTTGCTCGGCAAGTGAAGGAAGAAGAGAGAGAGTATTCAGTAGCACTGCTGTACGGCCTGTTTGTAGAAAGGAGGGAGAAGGTACTGTACGGACAGCAAACAGCCACCCATAACACATGTACGGCCAGGGCAAAGAAGAAGAGGAACTGCTGCCGGGGAGGGAAAAAGGGCACTTGCTGATGATCCAAAAGAGGAGCCTCTTACAGCTTTTATAAAGTCGACCAGCCTATAATTGAAGTGCTTTTTTCCCTTTTTGCCAAAAGTAACCGGGTTGGCCCAAAATAACTACTTTATGCTTTTCTTGGCTTGTACTCCAAGTTTTAGTCCAAAAATATCAACTTATGCTTTTTCCCAAGCTTGTTAGCCAAGTTTTTGTCGGAATGGGCAGTGGAAATGAGACAATTTGTTGGGAGAAGGAAAACCTAGAACTGTAGGAGAGAGAAGCTTTATAAACTCTACTATATACACAAGAGATCCGGTACAAAACTGGTGTGGGGAGCAAGGCATGCATATATACTACTTGGGGGTAGCCAGTTGGCCAGTAGCAATTGGGTCGACAGCCCCCAGATGGGCCCACGATTGGAATATGTCTAGTCGGCTAACATAATAGCAGTTGGTCATCAAAATTTTAGAGTGATGTCTGAAAAGCACACTAGAAAGCATGTGAAAGTGTGGTCTTGGATCAAGTCGGCCAGCAACACAAGAGTCGGCCAACAACATATTAGTTCGGCCAACATAGTACAGTCCCCCACAACCATAAAAACAAGGAAAAAATGGACAATGAGGAAAAATGGAGAGAACTCCTATCCGAGCGGCACACCCACAATAGATGTCCTCACTCTCTACTGAGTAATAGGATATAGACAGGAGATGATTGCGAACACCCCCTCTCAGCTCTTGGATGTGGAACCAACCCTAGTGAGCTGGAGTGTTGACGGAGCATGCGCTGAGGTAGAGGCTTCGTGAAGAGTTTCACCATCGGACAAAAGATAAGCAAGATGTCACCGGCCAAAATCTTCTCACGAACAAAGTGGTATTGTATCTCTGTATGCTTGGTTTGGGCATGGAAGACCGGGTTCCGAGGAATAGCTATACACCTTTGGTTATTGCACTGGATGACCGGGGGTTCCTTCTGTGGAAACCCAATCTTGCTAAGTAACCTCTGTAGCCACACCACCTCGCAAGCAGTAGTCCGGCACTCTTCCTCAATAGAAGACAAGGCAATATTTGGCTGCCTCTCGTTGCTTCAAGAAATAGCTCTTGAGCCAAGGGTAAATCCGTAGCCTCGTGTAGATCTCCTCGTGTCTGGATCTCCTCCCCAATCAGAGTTACTCCATTCTTGGAGATTGAATCCGTCCTTCGTTCCCCCTCTAGTGTCACAGAAGAGTCCAAGATCCTTCGCACCCTGCAGATATAGCAATCCTGTGTCCCAATGAGTTTGTAAAGGTGTATGTATAAATGAGCTCAACAGTCCCACTGGAAAATTCACATACAATTTGGTGTTCAGCAACCAAATCAATGAACCAACAAGCTTCAGATACAAGGAGGCATCAACCTGCTCACAACTTACAAGGATCATGTATTGTCAGTTTGGTATTCGGGTCTATCAGAGATGAAATAGAAGACAAGGCAATAGTTGGCTGCCTCTCGGTGCTCCAAGAAATAGCTCCTGAGCCAAGGGTAAATTCATAGCCTGATGTAGATCTCCTCGTGTTTGGATCTCCACCCCAATCATAGTTACTCCATTCTCGGAGATTGAATTGGTCCGTTGTTCCCCCTCCAGTGTCATAGAAGAGTCCAAGATCCTTCGCACCCTGCAGATATAGCAATCCTGTGTCCCAATGAGTCTGCAAAGGTGTTTGTATAAATGAGCTCAACAGTCCCACTGGAAAATTCACGTACAATTTGGTGTTCAGCAACCAAATCAATGAACCAACAAGCTTCAGATACAAGGAGGCATCAACCTGCTCACAACTTACAAGGATCATGTATTGTCAGTTTGGTATTCGGGTCTATCAGAGATGAAATAGAAGACAAGGCAATAGTTGGCTGCCTCTCGGTGCTCCAAGAAATAGCTCCTGAGCCAAGGGTAAATTCATAGCCTGATGTAGATCTCCTCGTGTTTGGATCTCCACCCCAATCATAGTTACTCCATTCTCGGAGATTGAATTGGTCCGTTGTTCCCCCTCCAGTGTCATAGAAGAGTCCAAGATCCTTCGCACCCTGCAGATATAGCAATCCTGTGTCCCAATGAGTCTGCAAAGGTGTTTGTATAAATGAGCTCAACAGTCCCACTGGAAAATTCACGTACAATTTGGTGTTCAGCAACCAAATCAATGAACCAACAAGCTTCAGATACAAGGAGGCATCAACCTGCTCACAACTTACAAGGATCATGTATTGTCAGTTTGGTATTCGGGTCTATCGGAGATGAAATAGGCTTGCAGTTCTCCATCACAAAGGCCTCCAGCAACTCATGAAGATACCGTTGCTGAGAAACAAAGAACCCCCTCTAGGTCTGGCAAATCTCCAATCCCAAAAAGAAATGGAGTAAGCCTAAATCTGTCATCTCAAACTCCTTTGTCAATGTCACGTGCATGCTTGCCCATGTACATTCCCAGAGCTAATCCAAAAGGGGCAGCCAAGAAAAACAGATTAAAGCTAGGACATGGAGCACAGTGTGCAGTGGGGACTTGGTGATGACCTGAAGATGCTGTCGGTTGAGTACAGGAGCTGTCGGCTGAACCAAAGAACACAGGAGCTGTCAGCTGAGGCGGCTGCAGGCGCATCTTCATTTAGGGATTAGGTATCTAGTCGACTGGCCGACTGCTGGTCGGCCAGTTCCCCAAGGAGTCCAAACGCCTATAAATAGGCAAAGATGCTCATCGTTGTAGTCATTCATTCCTTTAGGGAATGGGTCCAAGTAGGGACAGATTTTGGTGTCTATCACCTTTTGTATGAAGGCAGCCTATGGCTACAGAATTAGGTATCTTTTTGTACCATAGGAATATACTGAATTTCCAGCCATATCTCTCTCTCTACTCTCTCTTCATGTCCGCATTTTGCATTAGCATGTTTCCAGTAGTGTTTAGGGCTGAAAGAAGACCCCCACAGCTTCCGCGTGTTACAGTGGTATCAGAGCATCAGGCTTAGAAAAGCTAAACACTGAATCAGTCCCATATGATGGTGTACAGGTCCAAGGTACAGGAAAGTACACGGATACGAAGCCCAAGGCAAGGAACACAGAATCGGGAAGAGCTCCCAGGAGGTTTGTTGGTGGTGTTCCACGAAGCTAGAGGAGATGGCAGTCCTGTGAGCCAGATAGGTTCTCGGGCAACGGTCCCAAGGGAGGATTATCCTCCAAGGGGTGATGTGCGAGTGCCAGACTCATTTCTCAGGAATGAAGACCAAGACAATGTTCAGAGTCAGGGCAAGAATGGATTGGGGACTAGATGGAACAGATGCATAGATCTTATTCAGAGGCAGAGTGGTTTTGGAGACCGAGCCGGGTTTTCAGAGAAAAAGGGGTGCCAGAGATGGATGGATGACAGAGGGACTTCGGAAAAAGATTGGGATGATGACCGTCATCCAAGAAAAAGGTTGGAATCCCGTCATCAAGTTTAGCAGAGGGGGATTCATGTGCATGCTTGCCCATGTACATTCCCAGAGCTAATCTAGAAGGGGTAGCCAAGAAAAACAGATTAAAGCTAGGACGTGGAGCACAGTGTGCAGTGGGGACCTGGAGATGACCTGAAGATGCTGTCGGCTGAACCAAAGAAGAACACAGGAGCTGTCGATTGAGGCGGCTGCAAGCGCATCTTCATTTAGGGATTAGGTATCCAGTCGGCTGGCCGACTGCTGGTCGGCCAATTCCCCAAGGAGTCCGAACCTATAAATAGGCAAAGATGCTCATCATTGTAGTCATTCATTCTTTTAGGGAATGGATTCAAGTAGGGAACTGGACAGATTTTGGTGTCTATCACCTTTTGTATGAAATCCTCTTCATGGGTGATACCGTGTTATACAAAGAAGCCAAGTGTTGCCAAATCCCTCGAGCCAACGTTATGTGTTTGATGTGGTTGATCACTTGGGGTGTGCAATTAAGGAAGATGAAAGAATGCAAATCGGGATTGACATGATCCCACAGCTGTGCCTGAGCCTCCTGCTCTTTCCTAGTAGAAAGCGAAAGCTCCTCCTCCAACTTTGGCCTTGGAACTCCAACCCCAATGAAATCAGCCAAATCAGAAGACTCTAAGACATACTCCATCATTACCTTCCAGATGCCATAGTTGGTCCCGTCCAACTATCGGTTCACCGGGAATGTTGGGAGGGTGGCTGGGAGAAAAAATGAAGAAGAGGCTGCAACTGCTATGCGAGGTGGCTGTCCAGCAATGATGGCCGCCTTCTACCTGCTTCTCCACATCCTGAACAGCCCAAAAATTGTCCAATCAGCACCAAAAAACAGCAAACCCTCAAGCTCCCACTGTCTCGAAGCTTCAAGCCACCTGGGGCTCTGATACCATGTCGGAATGGGCAGCGGAAATGAGAAAACACAGAAAGAGAAGCTGTATAAACTCTACTATATACACAAGAGATCCGGTACAAAACTGGTGTGGGGGGCAAGGCATGCATATATACTACCTGGGGCAGCCAGTCGGCCAGTAGCAACTGTGCCGACAGCCCCCAGATGGGCCCACGACTGGAATATGTCCAGTCGGCTAGCTCCCGGATCAAGTCGGCAGCGACACAACAGTTGGCCAGAGACAGATCAGGTCGGCCAGCATAGTACAGTCCCCCACGACCAGAAAAACAGGGAAAAAATGGAGAGAACAACTATCCGGGCGGGCCGGCGGGCACACCCACAACATATGCCCTCACTCCGTACTGAGTAATATGGTACATACAGGAGATGACTGCGAACAGTTTTAAGTAGGCGCCTTCTTTTGTCCACTTGTCCATGCCCAAAATATCATATGTCCAGCCTGTCTTTAATAATATGTGAAAACACCGACTTATAAACATTGTAAGTCACTTTGATGAATAAAGTCCCATGCTACTCATGCTATGTGGCCATCTTTCAGTTCAAATCCATGCGAATGAATGCTTCAGTTTTCTTTTGTGGGAAAATCCCCATTCACACCTTGGTTCCGCTCAGTGTGTAAAACACTGGTCAAGACTGGTGAAGGGACCAAATGGTGATAGAAGGACTGATGATGTGACAAAACAGTGCTGCTCCTTGCCTTCTTGTATCATCCACCGTGGATGTAGTGACTTCAGAAAATTCTTCCTAGCATCATTGTAGGTCTCTTTTTGCAGGGTTCTCTGTGAAACAACTCACTTCATGCTAGTGAGTTGTTTCACAGAGAACCCTGCAAAAAGAGACCTACAATGATGCTAGGAAGAATTTTCTGAAGTCACTACATCCACGGTGGATGATACAAGAAGGCAAGGAGCAGCACTGTTTTGTCACAATCATCAGTCCTTCCAGTGATAATAGGTGCATGTGGAAATTTTGGGACAACAGGCTACAGTCAAAAGAGATAATAAAGCACTAATATCATAGAGAAAAAAGGCATTTCAGATCAATCAGCCAATTACAATAACGGGAGAAAACTCTGCCAACTTAAGGAGCCATGTTCATGACACCATTGGCTTTTGATAACAAATAATGGACCTTTATGCAAATGTTCTCATTAGAAAAAATTTAGGCTTATGGCATTCCTTGGATAGTTTCTTGGGTTCTTTCAATCAGTCAGTTCAAGGTTAGCATGAGCCCAGGCCCCCAGATGCACAACACTTAAATTGATGGTTAAGGTAGGGCTGACACTACTTTATTGAAATGGAATCAGGGGATGTGCTCTGCACCGGTTGGAACTCATGACCTATGGAGGTTTTGATTCATCCATTATGATAAGAGATCCATGATTTTCTACGAACATCTCTCTTGCTGTTTTAGCATATGGAAGTTAGAACCATTATTTGCTGGCAACAATGGGAGATCTATGTCTTATATGTTTATGCAACTGTACTTCTGAATGGCTTCTTTTTGTGTGTGGTCAGGCTCGAGGGGCGCACTCAAGAAGTCGAAGAAGAGTTGGTGAGGTTGGGAGAATCATTGGTGCAAACATCTGAGGGTACTCGTGCCATTGCGTTGGAATTGTGCAGGGAGTTCGAAGACAAGTTCCTCCAGCATATAAATACAGGGGAGGTATGTCACTGCTGCATGCTTTTATTTTTTTTATTTTTTTGTTGTGTGCCTTGCATTTTCTTTTCACCTTAGCTTTGTATATTTTCTTTGGAGACTGAATAACGGAAACAGCAGGGGAGGGTGCTCTTTGTGGTGGATTTACGATTATGGAGCGGCATTGTGTGAATTATGGTGGCTGTACTACAGAGAACTAACCTTAAACTACTGCTTGTGAGTTGATTTGAATGTGTTCATAGGAACTTGTTAGACTCTGGAGGGTGTTCTTTGTGTTGGATTTACAACCACACACAGCACTGGGTAGTTAATGGTGGTTGCACCTTAGGGAACCAACTCCATATTCCCATGTAGAATTGCCACTAATCCTGGGTGCTTGTGAGTCGCCTTGGATGTGCTTCTAGGAACTTTTCAGAGTTTGGATCAAGTCCAATCAACTAGAGCCAACAATTTCTACTGTTACAGAGCAACTGGAAAGTGTAAATTGAATAGCTGACAATGAATCAATTTGAATAGTATTTGGCTATTTATGGCTGATGAGGCAGGTCGAAAAGCATGTAGAAAAGTAATGCTGATGGTGTGGTTTCTGTTGACGTTCCCAGTTAGTTGACAGAACTAGCCGCATTGAGGCCTTTCCTGTTAGTTGGTTTTGTGTTGCACGGATTCTTTTCCTTTGGCTTTGTTATGGAGGTCAATGTTATGCTTGTGAATGGTTGGAAGTGGCACACCCTTGTTTTTCACTTTGCTGGCTTTTGACAGAACTAGCCGCATTGAGGCCCTTCCTGTTAGTTGGTTTTGTGTTGCACGGATTCTTTTCCTTTGGCTTTGCTATGGAGGTCAATGTTATGCTTGTGAATGGTTGGAAGTGGCACACCCTTGTTTTTCACTTTGCTGGCTTGAAACTTTGAGTGGCTTTTTGGATTTTGCTTTGAGGTATGTGGGATTGTACTGATGTGCTTGGTGTTGACACTTCACAGGGAGGAAGTTGGAAGGTAGTCACGAGTTTTGAAGGAGCCCTTCCCAATAGGATAAAGCAGCTTCCCCTAAATGATCTTTTTGATTTAAACAATGTGAAGAAGGTAACCAACCTAACCTCTCTCTCTCTCTCTTTTGGTCTCATAGACCCATTTGCTCTTTTGAAGATGTTAATTTTACGTTCTTTCTTTCTCTCTCCCTTGAACCCTTCCCCGCCCTCCTTGGTGATTCCTTCTACATGTCAAGCTTTTCAATCTTCCATGAGGCTACGGTGGCTTTATTTTCCCCTATGGCTCCAATGAGGATGCATACAATGTCCAAGTAGTTCAAAGCATGTCCACTACATACATGCAACTTTTCCTGTAGAAAGATGCATGGGTGTCTTCATCTTATATCACCATCTATTTGACCTGCATGTGCTTGGCTGGTTGTAAATGCAAAGCTAGGTTGAATGTCTGGCCTGTATGATGTGTCTTGTTATGAATTGACCTGTTATCTGTTCTCAGGTTGTGTTGGAAGCAGATGGATATCAGCCTTACCTTATTTCTCCTGAGAAGGGTCTAAGAGCGCTTGTTCGCAAGGTTTTGGAATTAGCCAAAGAGCCTGCACGTCAGTGTGTTGATGAGGTCAGTGCTGGAACGCCCCTGGCTTACCAATCAAGTGGGTTACGTGTAATGTAATTATCCTTTTTGTTGTCTTTCTGAAAAGTTTATATGCATGTTCTTGACCTGAAGTTGTATTAGGGGGATGGAACCCATGAGTTTCCTGTCACCAGCTTGTGGGATGATCTACACTTCTTGTGCCTTACCCTGCCCATTTTATTGGCTGCTGTAGGAAAATCCCAAGTCAGTCTTGATGTCCTTGTAGAGGTCCACACTTTTTCTCTTCATGTCCATGTCCTTGTATTGTTCAGCCTCGTGAACTATTTTGGATAAGAACTGTATGTGCTTCCTTTCCTAACGGATACAAAGCCCTTTGCAAGACTGAAAGAGATTCCGATAAAAACATATGCTTTGGACATCTCAGTCTGAGCTCGAAATGGTTCCTCCTCCTTATTTTTTGTATTTGTATCAGGTGGAAATGCCAACACACTAGCTGCTTTCATCAGCATAAGGTTTCACAAATGCCTTGTACGAAATGCACTTACAAACTTCATACATTTCAAACATTTCTAGTCATTTCATATAGGGGGTTTCTGTTATTGTAAGGTGGGGGTGGGATCCGTTCATGTAATTGGATGCAGTCAGAAGAAATCTGTAATGGAGGCCTGAGATGCGTCCTGCTGGCTCTGGCTCCAGCTCCGGCTCCGGCTCCCTGGCTGCTGTCTAAGCACGGCCTCCCAATGGTGACGGAGCTCCAGTAAGTACATACCCAAGCATCTCTGATCCACATACTACATAACCTGTTAAAGGGGGCCGAATCTGTCTTGAAATCGGCAGATCTTCTCCTCCTTTGGTGCTCCTCAGCTTTGAAGACGTGCTCAGCTCTCCTTGTCTCCACTTTGAGGCAGTATGATGAAACCCGTATCTGGGCAATTGCAATCCACATGGCATGGGCTGCTGGATGAATTCATCTTCAGTGAGCCTGAGGAAGTGATCTCTGTAGAAGTGCATCTTCTATAGGAACTCCGAAGGTGTGATCCATGTGCAGTGAGTGTAGAGGTTGAGAGAGAGAGGCAGAAGAAGATATATTAACGTCTTGCAAAAGACCCAATGGGTCTATGAGACAAAAGGCGTACAATGTGTCCATGGAATCTCATATTGGAAAAAAAAGACAACATAACAAAAAAGAACTAATCCCTAGGTAAATGTAGATGTGTATGGATCATCACATCATCCTCATCATGGAGGATCACCATCCTCATCATCGTGAACGTCTACAAAAGGCCAAAATGACCTATGAGACCAAAAGGATTACGTGATGTCCATGGAATACATCATTATGGGTACTGAAATGAAAGAAAATGACAAAGCTAAAATGCTAAAGCTGAGATGCTAGGCTTGATCCATGTACAAAGAGCATAAGGCTTGCATATCATCCTAAGATATCCCGCATGAGGTGCCGCAACATGGCACTCAGAGTGGTAAAGCTAAGCTGGTGTGAGGAAGTCTTGTGATGGTGTAAGATGATGGCCCTAATTCTCTATGGTCGCCTGGGCCTGGGCCTCTGGGTCTCAGGTCGTTGACCCTTGCATAGCTTAGTGGCTTTGTCCAGTGTCACTCCTCTAGGTCGGTCTCCTACATCAGCCTGGGGTTCAAGTAGGGTGGGTGGGTCTGCCCTTGGAGCTCTGCCTCGGAAGAAATCAATGAGAGCTCTTTGTGTTGGTCCTTGGGTAGGTGCTGCTGGTATGGGCCACAATAGTGACTCCCTGTGTCTGCGAAGTTCTAGAAGGAAGAGCACTAGGTAGCTATGATCCGGGAAGTCCACAATCTTGGAGAGAGGTCCAAACCTGTCTCGGAAGAGGTAGTGGAACCTCCCCTTGATTTCATAGTATACCAGACATTGGCATATGTAGTTCTCCTACGTCTCTATTGTTGTATGGCAAAGCGTGGAGAGAGAGAGAGAGAGAGAGAGAGAGAGAGAGAGAGAGAGAGAGAGAGAGAGATTTTATTAACGTCTTCCAAAAGACCGAACTCGGCCTATGAGACAAATCGGAGTACCTGTATGGGGTATCCTCTGTCATCCCAACAAAATGAAAAAGTACTGAACAAAAAAAGCTGAATCTGGGTGTGCAGGGGATGGAGCTCTACTACTAGGAGAATGCAAAGCTATATGCATGGAGTATACAATCATGATATGCAACCTAGCTAGCTCCATCCTGTACCATACTGGGGGTATAAAATGGTATACATCAGTGAAGGGGGTGTCCACAGCTCCTTGAAGAACATGCCTGGGTGTGCTCTGAAGCAAGCCAGTCGCTCCGCACCCTCTCTGTGAAACTGAGCTTTGATCTCTGTCATCTCTCTCTGGTATAGGCGTGGTGTCCGAAAGCCAGGTGTCCTCTGTCTCCTGCGGACTCTAAGTGTCTCTGCTCTCTGGAGAGTAATTCCTTGCCGTGTAGGGGCTGGGAGGGGGATGGATCTCTGAAAAAATGTAGTAATCTGTGTCTGTCGCCCCCCCTCTGGAGCTGTCTGAGCCTGTAATAATGTCTCTCTGTGGCGCTGTATGTCTAGAATGTATCTCCCCAGTATGCGCTAGTCTGCTGCCTCAAAGATCTGGCGTAGGGAATGTGGCTCTCTGAATAAAATGGGATATCTCTCTCTGATGGCTGTATATGCTCTCCATCTGCATACATAATGCTCCTCACTCTCCACCTCCTCTCTGCACAATCTGCATACCCTCTCCTCTCGGGGGATCCGTGCTGCTCTGCTAGTCTCAATCTCCAATCAGTGTGATGAAACTCTGAGCTGACCAATAGTCACTCGGGAGCCGTGTGGTAAAAAGCCCTCCATGTATCTAGGCCTCTCTATCCATCAACAGTGATACTCATGAAGTGATCTCTGTAGTATAGCATCTTCGGTGGAAGAGGCTGTGTAGGCGATATCCATGTCTCTCGTGTATAGAGCTGCCATAGATCCTGTCTCAATACTCTGTTCCTCTCACTATGAGAGAGACGGATATGTGGTGCATCCCTGTCATACTGGAATGGTGGTAGATGATCCATGTCTAGGCCATGCTGTGAGAACCAATGTGTGACCTGTGCATACCATGATCCTCTGTCTCCTGCCTCAGCCAGCTGTCTAGATGCCTCAAAAGCTCTGTATGACAATCTGTCCTGTGGCATCTCTCTGAATCTGTCTAGTAGGCATATAGTCTGAAATATGGCGGTGTGACTAATGTGTCAAATAGCCACTCCTTCGTCTGGGGCTCCTGAAAATGCGCCTGGTGGCACTGTCTCTCTAGCATAGCCAATGCTGCATATCCCCGTGTCAATCTAGCTCTGGCTGCTGAACCCATGGTGAAGCGTGTGGCTGCTGCAGAGAAGGTAACCCCTAGGTACACGTACGATGTCACCACCTCCACCTGGCATCCTGCGAGAGTGAATGTCAGCTGACTCCTGCCCTGTCTCGATGTATGAAAGACCATAACCTTGGTTTTCCCAAGGTTCACAGTAAGACCCCTCTGTGTGCAGAAATCATCGAGTGCATGTAGATGCTGCTGTAGACCACCTGGAGACTCAGACACTAATACAATATCATTAGCATAGAGCATAATATATATTGAGGTACCTGCCAAATCAACTCCATCTCCGCCTCCCCGTGTAATGAAGTCAGCCACCTCATCAATGTATAACCCAAATAGCGTGGGGGAAAGTGGGCATCCTTGCTTCACACCAATGGTGCTAGCAATAGTCTCGGACATACCTCCTGGACATCTGACTCGCCCAAAAACCTCCTCATATAATGCATAGATGCCCCATGTCATATCTGCTGGTATGCCAAGAGACTGCAGGCGCTGAAAGAGCCTCTCTCGTGGTACTGTGTCAAATGCCTTGCGGAAATCCACAAAGCAGCAATAGGGCTTTCTCTTCCTCACTCTGGCCTGATCAATCATACATCTCAAAGTGAATACATGGTCAGTGGTACAGAAAGCTCTCCTGAAGCCTGCCTGCCCTGATGAGCGTAAACCTGCTCGCTCAGCATATAAGCTAAGCTCTTGCTCCAGCACTGCACCATAGAGTTTGGCCAGCACGTGGCCAACCATAACCGTCCTGTAGTTGCTCGGATCGAGCATATCCCTTGTTTTGTGAATCGGCACAATGGTGTGCATCGTCCACTCCGCAGGCAAACCCTCTGCTAGTGCCCTGTTAAACAGGTGTGCAAGAAAAGGAGCTAAAGAATCTACTGCATATATGGGATGCTCACCCTGCAGGCCCATATGGTCGGCGGCCCGTCCATGCTGTAGGCGGTGGATAGCTTCTTGTACCATCGAGTGGGTAAAGAAGCTAGTTGTGGTAGGTCGAGGCTCCTCTGGCTGAGGTATAGGTGGCTGTTGTGGGGCATGGTATAGGCCCTCTGCATATGTGTGCGATGTTTGTGGGTCTGCAATAGGTGTCGGGGTCCGGGGCTCTCTGAAGTGCTGCCATGAGACAGGGCTATCTCTACTCATGAAGAAATGAAAGATCTCTAGCTCCTGTATCTCTGCGAAGGCCCGCCTTTTGCGGCGAGTAAGTCTCCTCATCTCTCTCCTCGACTCCTGCTCTGTGATGGCTCCCAAGGCTCTTTGTATGCGGAGCCGTGACCATCTGTTCTGGGGCATAGTCCCAGGTCTCGCAGGCTCTCCTGAGTGTACACGATGTGGGAAGCTCTGTAATGCAGCCGTGTGTAGGAGTGATGCCAGCTGGGCTGTAATGGTATCCATAGGTGCCAGGGGATCCATGAGTAGGAGCCCATCCTCTACTCTGCCAGTGTATATGTCTGCCATGTCATGTGTGAAGTAGATGGTAGTGTGTGGTGTCGGTATGTGGGGGGCTGGTGATACTGGTGATCCGGCTAGTGAAAATGCCAAGTATGTATGATCTGCCCCAATAGGACGAGGTGGAATGGAGAATGAGGTGACAAGCTGTGATGCCTCCAAAGACCCCATAATGTAGTCTACCACCGTGCCTCCGGTCCGTGTATGACCCCCATGTGGGAAGCATGTCAGCCCTCCTGATCCCGGCCACTGTAGCATCCCGTTATAAATAACGAGACGATGCCTGGCTCCCAACTCTAGTAAGTGGTCCCCATAATGTCCTCTGTCTGGTCCAGTGTCCTCTGATGCCCGACTAGGCCCTATCTCCTCTGGATCCACAGGGTGGAGGATCTCCATGTCATCATAGTCATACACCTCACACTGTCTGCTCTGTGTGTGGGCATTGAAGTCGCCCGTAAGAAATACTTCCCCTAGTGTAGAATAATGCATAATCTCCTCTGACAGACAAGTGTATGGCGAGGCTCCTGTCTCCTCCTCCTGTGGCGTGGCATGTCCTCTGTAATGACATAGGAGGATCCTGATGGAGAAAAGTAACATAAAGCTATGTATATAACCTTGTCCTGTGAGAGCTGTAAGCTGATCCACATGTATTTGGCCTCTGGATCCTGTGCTACCACTCTCAGTCTCCCCTGTAGCTCCCGTCTGAATAGGACTGCTACTCCCCCCGACCCTCTCGAGGTACCCTGGCGTGTGGTCCTCCTGTATGCTGACTCCCACTGGAATCCCTCTACTCGAGGTAGCCCTCTCTCTGGGCTCTGATGTGTCTTTGTTAGAAGTATGATGTCTCTCCCCACCATAACATGCTCCAGTTGTCCAGGCTGCACCCATAGTGAACCATTACAGTTCCATACTGCCATGTGTATCTCTGTCAGTGGCCTGGTCTGTGTCCCATAGGCCCCAAACCGCTAATCCATGGGCCGGCCATCAATGATGACCCGACCATCTCGATAGAAGTCCTTCTTGCCTTCTCTCCTCGCGTGTAAGACTCGTGGCATGCAAGTTCTCCTATGCTCAAGCTGCATCCTCGTGAGATCATCATCCAAGAAAATAGGAGCTCCCTCTAAACCCCTGACCCTCTTTCTCATGAAGGTGACCCTCTCCGTCTCTCCTGCAAACTGTAGGATGAGGGCTCGCTTGCGTGTTGAGTCTTTCCCGGCTCTCCATGCTTTGGTGAAGGGGAGAGGGTGCTCGAAGAAGGAACTTCTTGGATCCAAAAAAGAGTAGAATCTCCTAGCAGGTATTTATTTGAGAGAAACAAATTCACCATTGACTCCAAAAACATTTAATGTTTTTTTTCTGACAAACTAGTGTTAAACATTTTACAGAAAGCTTATGTTTGATAATCACCTTTCCTCAACTTAATAGCCAAACTCTTCTTGAATTAGCTTAACTTTTTACATCTTGTATCATCTTGCAACTCCTAAATTGGTGCAAATAAATAATAGCAAAACACTTCTTGAATTAGCTCATCTTACCTAAATTGGAGAAGCACTCTTACCTGGGCTCATAAGCCCTCTTCCTGCTGCTTACCCCTGCATGGCTGACCCCCATCCTTTCATCTGCCCTTCGGAACTGTACGTCAATGGGTTTGGTGTAAGGGTACTTCTTCGTGGCCCCTTCCATTACCTCAATGTCCATCCCGGCAGCAAAGACATGTGGCTTAGTTAGCTTTGGGAGGTTGGCTGCATTCTCAAACACTGTCTACTCAAGCTTGCTTGACCTCCTTCTCCCCCCTTGACTCACTTCCACCCATAAGGTGGTCTGCTTGTTGGTTTTGGAATGGGTATTGGCCTTTCTCATTTTTCCAGGAGACTTCGTTGGCGAGGGGCACTGGCAATCCTGCTCGGTGCGTGAGTTTTTGCCTCCTCACCCGGGTGTGCCAAGTCATGAAATTCACGACTTCCCCGAACAACCTGGGATTCGGATGAGGGGTTTCTCCTGTGTGGTGCTGACTCCTCTACCTGTGAGCTGCATTAGACTTTTTTCTCCACACTCTCCTCCAATTGGTTCATAAAATGTGCGATGTCATTCCAGTGAACGGTTGTACGGCCCCCGCTTGTTTAACATCGTGGATTAAACTCCTCATGTGTCTGAGGGCCGTCTCTTTGTAGAAGTCCGTGCTTCTTTGCCCCTTCTCTTCTCAGAGCCTTTGCTTTCTAATTCACCAATACAATAGGCCAAGTAGACCATGATGTGGATTTGAAGACAAATGGGTTAAGGCCCTCCTCTTCCTTGTCATGTGGCAACAACTGTGGAGGCACCTCATAAATTAGTTGGTGAAGATGAGTGTTAGCCATGCTTTCCATATGAAGCATTGCATGCTTCCGCACTCTACCTAATGTCACCAAATGGTGTGGCATGTTGACATGCACATTGGAAGCCATTGGCATCATGCACCTGGAGCACCCAATGCACGCCGGTAGCTACTGGCATTCTTAGGTAGCACCCGACATGCATTGGGTGCTCTAGGTGCATGCGGGTACCTCCCGGTGCATGTCGATAGTTATTGACATGCATTGGAAGCTACTGGCATGCACCTAGAGCTAATGCACTAAGCCACATCTCTCACAACCCATTTGTATTGGCACCCCCAAAATGTTTGGTGTCATGCCTCCAATAAGGGTAGGAGGCATAGTGAGAAGGGTAGCCAAGGGCCACAAGATGTGAAGTCAATATGAAGGGTAGCCAAGGGCCACGAGATGTGAAGTCTATATGAAGGGTAGCCAAGCCATATGAAGGCTAGGGCACTTCAAAGAGAGAGAGAGATGAAATGAAATGAAATGTTATATTAACGTCTTCAAAAGGTCAAAGTGACCTATGAGACCAAAGTTACAACCATGTGACATCTGATACACTGTCTGGAAAAGAAAAGAAAGAACTAAAGGTAAGTATCTAGCCCTCAATACATCAGTAGAGAGAGAGAGAGAGAGAGAGAGAGAGAGAGAGAGAGAGAGAGAGAGAGAGAACTATATTAACGTCCTTTAGAGGCCACATCTGACCTATAGGACTAATCAGATACATCCATGTGATTACATTCCACTACGGGGGCAACAAAATGAAAATAGAGATAAAACTAAAAATAGTTCAAATTCCCTACATGACCGTAGGAGAATCCTAGAAAACATGAAGGATTTCTCTAGCAGCTACTCTTCATTACTACCATGTTTGGTTGTCCTGAAATCTGCAATAACAGCTCTACCTCTACGGTAGACTGTCCATTTTCCTTGTTTCCTTGCTTCATATACTTTATTGAGTTCTTGTTTCCTGTTTTTTAGTTGTGTGGCTGTGAGTTCATCCGTCATCCACACCTTCGTTCCCTTCAGTGACCTTGTTTGCTTCGTGACTTTAATTTTGTCTTTCATATCTGCGTACCTCAAAACCACATGTTTTCCTTTGATTGCCACTGAGGGATCTCCAATGTCGATGAAAGGGATAGCTCTGCACAGCTTTCTTTGTAGAATCTCGCATTCCGGGACATAAGTATCATTCGCAATCTCCTCGTCCTCCGATACCTCTACCTGTTCCCAACCCTCTGACAAACCACCCACCCTAATTTCTTTTGCAATCCATTGCTGCTCGTTCTCTTCATTAATCTGTGATATTACTTCTTTAATGAGAATTTCTTTAGGCTGTGGATCAAGTAAATTTACCCGTGTGATTTCCTCCCTGTTTTCTTTTTCGTGTTGTTGTTCCTTAATATGTTTCTCCAGGGTTGAAAGATGTTGTTTTGTCTGATGTAGTTCATTTTGCAAGGCTGAATTTGTTTGCTGAAGATGTTGAATCATGCTCAGGAGGTACCGCTCCCATGGTGATGGTTTTTCATTGGGTTTGGTAGGAGGGGAGATAAGGGTTTCGGAGAAGGTTTTCTTGCTGGCCATGTCAAACTGCTGGACTGTTTTGAGAGGTTGCTCTTCACGAACCCCACCCCCATGAGGTGCAAGCCCTTACCTGCTTGGAGGTGGGTTACAACCCTACCCTACAACTAAGGTGCGCAGGTGGGCAATAGGTGCACAGGTGCGTATGTGAGTAGCAGGAGAGATTGGCAACGGGAAAGAAAGAGAGAGAGAGAGGGAGAGTTATGTTGCTGCATTGGGGGCTTGAGCAAGGGCGGGTGGGAAAAGAGGCGCGGGTGGGATACGGGGGCGCGGGTGGGGATACGGGGGCGCAGAGAGAGACGCACACGTCTACTAAAGACCCAATGGGCCTATGAGACCAAAGTGATACAATAATGTCCATGGCGTATCTCATCATGGAATGGAAAATAAAACAGAAAGAAAACATAAACATAGCCATCTCACTTGGGTGATGCAAAACTGTCCGTCTGACAGTACACGTGATCAACAGATGATCCTGTGTAGAGTGAGATATGCTGTGATCAGCTAATGACGATACCCACCTCGGCCCGAACCGCTCTGATGGTGGAGTGAATGTCAGGCCTTTGTGATTTGAGCGTGTCATGTTGGCGGAGAATCTCACGAATATGTCTCTGTGTGGTCACAGGTGGAGGGACTTGATGCTTTGGGTTGGGGACGTCTGGCTCGTAGAATGGATCGAGCTCTCTTGCTAAGAACTCCACTGGGGCGTGGAGCTCGAGTGTGGGTATGGGTGGTGGACTTTGATGTTGTAGTAGAAGAACTGTTGTGCGCAGTGGGTTTTTATGTGGATTTGTGTCCCACAAAGAAATCTGTGATGGCTCTCTGTGAGGTGTCTCGTTGGAGCGGGGGTTGTCTCTCAGCATGCTGCCTCAACACTACATCCCTATGTCGTCTGAGCTCCATCAAGTACATGCCCAAGCACCTCTGATCCTCAAATTGTATCACCCATGTGAGTGGTCCGAATCCCTCTTGGAAGAGGCAGTGGTATTTCCCCCGTATCTCGTGGTAAGCTAGGCAACTGAACATATAATGGGCCTCATCCTCTACTGCTGCTCCTGTGGTGCATACTGTGCATGTCCTCTCCTCATGTGGGATATCCTCAGCTCTTCCAGTCTCTACTTTGAGGCGGTGGGAGGATACCTTGAGTTGGCCGATCGTAATACACATAGCATGTGACATGTGTATTTGTATGTATCTTGGGATCTCAAAGAATCCATCCTTGGAGAGTCTCAAGAAGTGATCTCTGTAGAACCCACACTTCTTACCAATCTCTGATGGAGACACCCATGTCTGGTGTATGTGTAGCCCGAGTAGATCTAACCGGATGATCAAGGTAGGGGGAATCCAGGCTATACTGAAACGGGGGGAGACAATCCATCTGTATGTTATGTGCATAAAACCTCTTGGCTACCGCAGAGTACCATGCATGTGTCAGTAATGGTGGTGTCCGTGTCGTTGAGGAGGGCAGTCTAGCTCGTCTCAATCGCTCCCTCTTTCAAGACAGCTAGCACAAGTACCCGAGGCTTGCCCTGGAGTCCTCAAGATAGCTAGCACTTGAGGGCCACTCTGGAGTATGGTTTGCACTAGTTTCCACTTGGTTCTCAGTATATGGGCTCCGCATGGACCGCCTACCCCCTCTTCAGTACAGTTTGGACTCCCCTTTTCTCCGACTCTCTCACAAGGATACCAACCGGGTTATCCAGTTAGATCTTCTTAGCCTCTACACCCACTGCACATGGATCACACCTCCGGAGCTCCCCACGAAGGTGCTCTTCTAGAGAGAACACTTCCTCACACTCACTGAGGATGGATTCACCCAACAGCCGGGCTACTTGAGTGTTCACATGTCCCATGCCATGCGGATTGCGATTGGCTAGATACGGGTTTCATCCCACTGCCTCATAGTGGAGACAGGTAGAGCTGAGGGCACAGCCGGGAAGCTCATATGGAGGTCCAGAGAGGAGAGGATCTGCGGATTATGCCACATAGAGGTTGAGACGGAGGAGCATTACATATGCCTCTGCCCAGTATACTATGAGATATGTGGGAGGTTTTATTGTGTATTTCGTGAGGGATTTGGTCCAATCTCCAGGATCATTGACTTCCAGGACTAGTGTTGCCTAGGCCTCTTCCTGCTTGAGCTCTGCAAACAGATGGACACCTTCTTGAGAGAGCTTTGGCCCCAGCCACCCCGCCCCCTCCCTCGCCAGCCAACCATCACCAATTTCTTCCGGACCTTGGAGGTGGAGGTCAGTGATATAGTGGATCTTGTGGACCCTCCACAAGATGCTCCAGACCTACCTCACCCGAGAGGAGTTACCTCGGACCGAGCCGCCACACTCCAGCGTGCTCGACCCCCCCAGCCCCTCAGCCGTCAGCCCCGATCACCTCATCAGCTCCAGATCCAGGACATATGCTCCACCACCATCGAGCTACCTTTCCATGTGACATAGTTGAGGGAGACCTCTCGGCCATACACATTAGCCCCATACTTGATATTTTGGGGAGTGGTATACCATCTATTCGGAGCTGATGCTGCTCTCATGTTTCTATGTAGTATGTAGTTAGTATTCCATGATGAGTTTCGATGGACAGTTTCTATCCACAAATACTGTGATCTCATCAATGTATAGGCCAAAGAGTGTAGGTGAGAGTGGGCAGCCCTACTTAACCCCAATAGTGCTACATATATCTCCTGAGGTCCCATCGGGTGCACATACTCGGTCGAGTACTGCCTCATATAGTGCCATCACACCCCATATCATCTCATGTGAGAACTGGAGCTCGTGCAAGCGTCCTATTAGACGGGATCGAGGGACAGAGTCAAAAGCTTTGCGGAAATCCACAAAGCAGCAATGTACATGTCTCTTTGAGGACCTCGCCTTCTCTAATGGTCCAACATGGAGAAGTTTCTCTTGAAGCTGCCTTGCGTGATGCTCTGTTACCCATCCTCTTTGCCATAGAGCTCATCATGTGCTCTAGTACTGCCCCATAGACTTTGGCCATTGTGTGACCAATCATGATAGTCCTGTAGTTACCTGGGTCCGTGGGGTCTCCTGCTTTGTGGATGGGGACAATGGTGTTGGTAGTCCAGGAGGGTGGGAAGCCTTCACAGAGTGCTCTGTTAAAAAGATTGGCAAGAATGGGAGCCAATACATGGTACCCGTGGGGTAAATCTATTGGGGGGGAGAGAGAGAAAGAAAGAAAGATATATTAACGTCTACAAGAGGCCAAAGTGGCCTATGAGACAAAAGTACCAATACATCCAAAACTCAAGGAAATTAAATGTCCTGAGTAGAAAATGAAAAGCATAAATTGAAAAACAACTAGCTATAACATCTAGCCAAAGAGGAACTAGTGGCTTGATAAAGGCATATCTTATAAAAGTGTGGAATTGGAAAAATGGTAGGCTATGGGATGCAGCGGAGATAGAGTCATCCCATAATGTCTCGCATAGGTCGATCCAGCATAGACAGGCTGAAGCGCCGAGGTTATGCCGCACGACATCGTGCCAATATCACATGTATCCTTTTATAATGTCTCGGTTGGGGCTGCGGCCGAGCAGGTCGTGGACGCCGTGCGAGACATTATAAGAGGATACAGGCGATATTGGCATGACATAGTGCGGCATGACCTCGACGCTTCAGCCTGTCTATGTTGGATCGACCTATGCGAGACATTATGGGATGAGTCTATCTCAGCTGCTTCCCATAGCCTACCATTTTTCTAGTTCCACACTTTTATCAGATATGCCTTTTTCGTGAGAGAGAGAAAGAAAGAAAGAAAGATTTTATTAACGTCTTCCAAAAGACCGAACTCGGCCTATGAGACAAATCGGAGTACCTGTATGGGGTATCCTCTGTCATCCCAACAAAATGAAAAAGTACTGAATAAAAAAGCTGAATCTGGGTGTGCAGGGGATGGAGCTCTATTACTAGGAGAATGCAAAGCTATATGCATGGAGTATACAATCATGATATGCAACCTAGCTAGCTCCATCCTGTACCATACTGGGGGTATAAAATGGTATACATCAGTGAAGGGGGTGTCCACAGCTCCCTGAAGAACATGCCTGGGTGTGCTCTGAAGCGAGCCAGTCGCTCCGCACCCTCTCTGTGAAACTGAGCTCTGATCTCTGTCATCTCTCTCTGGTATAGGCGTGGTGTCCGAAAGCCAGGTGTCCTCTGTCTCCTGCGGGCTCTAAGTGTCTCTGCTCTCTGGAGAGTAATTCCCTGCCGTGTAGGGGCTGGGAGGGGTATGGATCTCTGAAAAAATGTAGTAATCTGTGTCTGTCGCCCCCCCTCTGGAGCTGTCTGAGCCTGTAATAATGTCTCTCTGTGGCGCTGTATGTCTAGAATGTATCTCCCTAGTATGCGCTGGTCTGCTGTCTCAAAGATCTGGCGTAGGGAATGTGGCTCTCTGAATAAAATGGGATATCTCTCTCTGATGGCTGTATATGCTCTGCATCTGCATACATAATGCTCCTCACTCTCCACCTCCTCTCTGCACAATCTGCATACCCTCTCCTCTCGGGGGATCCGTGCTGCTCTGCCAGTCTCAATCTCCAATCGGTGTGATGAAACTCTGAGCTGACCAATAGCCACTCGGGAGCCGTGTGGTAAAAAGCCCTCCATGTATCTAGGCCTCTCTATAAATCCATCATCAGTGATACTCATGAAGTGATCTCTGTAGTATAGCATCTTCGGTGGAAGAGGCTATGTAGGTGATATCCATGTCTCTCGTGTATAGAGCTGCCATAGATCCTGTCTCAATACTCTGTTCCTCTCACTATGAGAGAGACGGATATGTGGTGCATCCCTGTCATACTGGAATGGTGGTAGATGATCCATGTCTAGGCCATGCTGTGAGAACCAATGTGTGACCTGTGCATACCATGATCCTCTGTCTCCTGCCGCAGCCAACTGTCTAGATGCCTCAAAAGCTCTGTATGATAATCTGTCCTGTGGCATCTCTCTGAATCTGTCTAGCAGGCATATAGTCTGAAATATGGCCTCTACCATCATAGGAGGCGTAGCAAACTCTGCTCGGATAATGTCATGAGGTACTGACGGTTTGCTGCGTATCATGCGTGCCATCATGAGGGCATGTGGTCTCTCTATCTGTGTCCACCAATGGGTAGCAAGGCCTGGCGCCCATACTGCTGCTCCATACATCAATGCCGGTGTGACTAATGTGTCAAATAGCCACCCCTTCGTCCGGGGCTCCTGAAAATGCGCCTGGTGGCACTGTCTCTCTAGCATAGCCAATGCTGCATATCCCCGTGTCAATCTAGCTCTGGCTGCTGAACCCATGGTAAAGCGTGTGGCTGCTGCAGAGAAGGTAACCCCTAGGTACACGTATGATGTCACCACCTCCACCTGGCATCCGGCGAGAGTGAATGTCAGCTGACTCCTGCCCTGTCTCGATGTATGAAAGACCATAACCTTGGTTTTCCCAAGGTTCACAGTAAGACCCCTCTGTGTGCAGAAATCATGGAGTGCATGTAGATGCTGCTGTAGACCACCTGGGGACTCAGACACTAATACAATATCATCAGCATAGAGCATAATATGTACTGAGGTACCTGCTAAATCAACTCCATCTCCGCCTCCCCGTGTAATGAAGTCAGCCACCTCATCAATGTATAACCCAAATAGCGTGGGGGAAAGTGGGCATCCTTGCTTCACACCAATGGTGCTAGCAATAGTCTCGGACATACCTCCTGGACATCTGACTCGCCCAAAAACCTCCTCATATAATGCATAGATGCCCCATGTCATATCTGCTGGTATGCCAAGAGACTGCAGGCGCTGAAAGAGCCTCTCTCGTGGTACTGTGTCAAATGCCTTGCGGAAATCCACAAAGCAGCAATAGAGCTTTCTCTTCCTCACTCTGCCCTGATCAATCATACATCTCAAAGTGAATACATGGTCAGTGGTACAGAAAGCTCTCCTGAAGCCTGCCTGCCCTGATGAGCGTAAACCTGCTCGCTCAGCATATAAGCTAAGCTCCTGCTCCAGCACTGCACCATAGAGTTTGGCCAGCACGTGGCCAACCATAACCGTCCTGTAGTTGCTCGGATCGAGCATATCCCCTGTTTTGTGAATCGGCACAATGGTGTGCATCGTCCACTCCGCAGGCAAACCCTCTGCTAGTGCCCTGTTAAACAGGTGTGCAAGAAAAGGAGCTAAAGAATCTATTGCATATATGAGATGCTCACCCTGCAGGCCCATATGGTCGGCGGCCCGTCCATGCTGTAGGCGGCGGATAGCTTCCTGTACCATCGAGTGGGTAAAGAAGCTAGCTGTGGTAGGTCGAGGCTCCTGTGGCTGAGGTATAGGTGGCTGCTGTGGGGCTTGGTATAGACCCTCTGCATATGTGTGCCATGTCTGTGGGTCTGCAATAGGTGTCGGGGTCCGGGGCTCTCTAAAGTGCCGCCATGAGACAGGGCTATCTCTACTCATGAAGAAATGAAAGATCTCTAGCTCCTGCATCTCTGCGAAGGCCCGCCTTTTGCGGCGAGTAAGTCTCCTCATCTCTCTCCTCGACTCCTGCTTTGTGATGGCTCCCAAAGCTCTCTGTATGCGGAGTCGTGAGTATAGGGCTCTGCACTCGTCATCATACCATCTGTTCTGGGGCATAGTCCCAGGTCTCGCAGGCTCTCCTGAGTGTACACGATGTGGGAAGCTCTGTAATGCAGCCGTGTGTAGGAGTGATGCGAGCTGGGCTGTAATGGTATCCATAGATGCCAGGGGATCCATGAGTAGGAGCCCATCCTCTACTCTGCCAGTGTATATGTCTGCCATGTCATGTGTGAAGTAGATGGTAGTGTGTGGCGTCGGTATGTGGGGGACTGGTGATACTGGTGATCCGGCTAGTGAAAATGCCAAGTATGTATGATCTGCCCCAATAGGACGAGGTGGAATGGAGAATGAGGTGACAAGCTGTGATGCCTCCAAAGACCCCATAATGTAGTCTACCACCGTGCCTCCGGTCCGTGTATGACCCCCATGTGGGAAGCATGTCAGCCCTCCTGATCCCGGCCACTGTACTATGTAGCATCCCGTTATAAATAACGAGACGATGCCTGGCTCCCAACTCTAGTAAGTGGTCCCCATAATGTCCTCTGTCTGGTCCAGTGTCCTCTGATGCCCGACTAGCCCCTATCTCCTCTGGATCCACAGGGTGGAGGATCTCCATGTCATCATAGTCATACACCTCACACTGTCTGCTCTGTGTGTGGGCATTGAAGTCGCCCGTAAGAAATACTTCCCCTAGTGTAGAATAATGCATAATCTCCTCTGGCAGACAAGTGTATGGCGAGGCTCTTATCTCCTCCTCCTGTGGCATGTCCTCTGTAATGACATAGGAGGATCCTGATGGAGAAAAGTAACATAGAGCTATGTATATAACCCTGTCCTGTGAGAGCTGTAAGCTGATCCACATGTATCTGGCCTCTGGATCCTGTGCTACCACTCTCAGTCTCCCCTGTAGCTCCCGTCTGAATAGGACTGCTACTCCCCCCGACCCTCTCGAGGTACCCTGGCGTGTGGTCCTCCTGTATGCTGACTCCCACTGGAATCCCTCTACTCGAGGTAGCCCTCTCTCTGGGCTCTGATGTGTCTCTGTCAGAAGTATGATGTCTCTCCCCACCATAACATGCTCCAGTCGTCCAGGCTGCACCCATAGTGAACCATTACAGTTCCATACTGCTATGTGTATCTCTGTCAATGGCCTGGTCTGTGTCCCATAGGCCCCAAACCGCTAATCCATGGGCCGGCCATCAATGATGACCCGACCATCTCGATAGAAGGCCTTCTTGCCTTCTCTCCTCGCGTGTAAGACTCGTGGCATGCAAGTTCTCCTATGCTCAAGCTGCATCCTCGTGAGATCATCATCCAAGAAAATAGGAGCTCCCTCTAAACCCCGTAGTATGACCCTCTTCCTCATGAAGGTGACCCTCTCCGTCTCTCCTGCAAACTGTAGGATGAGGGCTCGCTTGCGTGTTGAGTCTTTCCCGGCTCTCCATGCTTTGGTGAAGGGGAGAGGGTGCTCTTCCTTGTAGCCGAGCTTCATGCATAGAAGCTGTCCATCTTTCTCGGGAGTGGAGTCGGGTGTCTCGGCTATACCTGTGACTCGAATGTTGAGGGCCTCATCTTCTCCTCCTCAATGGTGGTGTGAATGATTTGGTTTTCTTCCCTTTGAGTTTCCTCCCTCACTTCTTTACGGATGTTCTTCTTCACCACCTCGACCCATCCTGACTGCTTGGCTTCGAGCTTTCCCTCCATGTCCTTTGTGATCTCCTTGGAGATCTCTTCTTTGATGGCCGTGAGAGTGTTGTCATTGATCTCCCCTTCTTCCTTCTCAGCATTCTTGATGGCTACCATTTCCACTTTCAATGCACTCACCTCCTCCTTGAGTGCCGTGTTCTCTTGTTCGAGGTTCGTGACCCGTGCTTCGAGAGCTATGATGTGCTTGTGTAGTTTGTTTTCCACCTCATTGAGGTTGGAATCGGATGTCTTCTTGTTCTCCTTGATTAATGCCTTCATTGCCATCTCGAGGGCCTCGAGTTTCTCTTGGAGACTCGGGGCCATTCCTCCAAATCACTCTGCAGTCCTTCCCACAGGCAGGGAGGAGAGAGAGAGAGAGAGAGAGTTATGTTGCTGCCTTGGGGGCCTGAGCAAGGGTGGGTGGGGAAAGGGCTTTGGTCGGTGTTGCCAGGGCACGAGAGTACGACTTCTTTGGCATCGTGGATCGCTGGTAGGGCTAGGTCGTCTGTACCACCTGCATTTGTATCATCAGCTATGACAAGACGGGCTCCCTATTTGAGGTAACCGCCATGGCTTGGCGGTGCCCTGCACCAAGCCTGGCGTGAATGAGCAGAGGCGAGAGGCAAGGGCGAGGAGGGTAGCGGGGGGGGGGGGGGAGAGGGAGGGAGGGAGGGAGGGAGGGAGGGAGAGAGAGAGAGAGAGAGAGAGAGAGAGAGAGGTGATGAAATGAAATGATATATTAACGTCTTCAAAAGGCCAAAATGACCTATGAGACCAAAAAGGTTACAACAATTGGTGGATCTGATACAATGTCTGTGTGATCTGATACAATGTCTGTGTAAGCAAAGCTAAAAACAACTAAACAACTAACTGAAACTGAAACAACTATGAGAAAAAGTACGGTACTAGGAGCTCCTAATGGATAACATCTGGGAGGAAAACTCCAGCAACAAAGGTAAGCATCATACACATCACTATCCAAAGATGTCTCTCATCGGTCGATGGCAGATATCCTCAATGTCCTCCATGGTGAGTACTCTGACTGGACGTCTCCCATGCCGTGCTAGTATGGTCCTGATCCTCTGTTGTAGTCTCCGCCGGTGTCGAGATGGGCCTCTCATCTTGGGGCGCCTGGACCGCCCCAGCTCTATAGCCTGATCAATCAGTGTACCTCTGGTGCGGCTGTACTCTGGGGCTAGTTGCAATGCCTGCTGACCTGACTGCTCAATCTCTGGTCGAAAGAAGTCTGTAATCTGCCTTTGTAGGTGTCTCTCCCTCTCTGATCCCCTCCCTCTCAGGAGACCCTCTCTATGTCTACACAGCTCCAGCAAGTACAATCCGAGGCATCTCTGATCCTGGTATCTCATGACTCTAGAAAGTGGTCCAAAGCCCTCTCTGAACAGGCAGTGAAAACGGCCTCGTATCTCATAATATAATGGACAGTGACATATGTAATGTAACTCTGTCTGTGGCTCCATCTGGCACAGCTGACAAATCCTGGCCTCAGTTGGTACTCCTCTGAATCTGCCAGTCTCAATCTCTAGCTGGTGTGAGGATGTGCGCATCTGACCAATAGCACACCGTACCCCATGAGAAAGATGAGTATCCATGTAGCTGGGTCTAATCACAAACCCATCCTCCGTGAGCTGGAGAAGATGATCTCTATAGAAAGCCATCTTCGTACCAAGCTCGTGTGTCGGCTGTATCCATGTCCTCCTAGTGTCCAGCTGAGTCAAGTCTTGCCTGATAAGTCTGGTAATCTCTGCCCGTGTGAGAGAGAGGGAGGGTGCATCGAGGGAGTACTGAAATGGAGGTAGCTTGTCCATACTAAAGCCATGCAGTTGGAACCAAGCTGTCATCTGTGCATACCAACATGATCCGTCTCCCTGTGATGCCAACTGCCCTGAAGACTCCAGGGCTAAGCGAGCATATCTGTCTCTAGGGAGAGCCCAAGTGCTATGTATAAAGGAGACTGATCGAGTGAGTGCCTCTACTACCAATGGGGGGGCAGCCATCTCTGCACGGATAATATCATGTGGTACGGAGGCCTTGGCCCTAATCATCCGGGAAATCATAGAAACCAAGGACCTCTCCATACGTCTCCATCCATCAGTGCTACCAGCTCGGCTGTGGTGATCCACTGAGGGTCCCCATATCTCCACTCCATACAGCATGGCTGAAGTGACCAATGTGTCAAAGAGCCAGAGCTTTGTTCGAGGTTCTTGAAACTGAACGTGCGAACACATCCTCTCTAGTCTCCCCAATGCTGCATAAGCTCTGGTCAATTTGGTCTCCGCTGCTCTCCTCAAGGAAAATAGTGGGCCACTAAAAACCACACCAAGGTAAGTATATGCATCTGTATACTCCACTGTCTCCTGACCATATGTAAAGGTGGGCATTGACCTCCTAACCCACTGTGCTGTGGTGTTAAACACCATCACCTTGGTTTTACCAAGGTTAACAGACAATCCACTGTCCTCTGCAAACATGTGCAATGCATCCAAATGACGCTGGATCCCCTCTGGAGAATCTGAGATCAGCACAATATCATCAGCATACAATAACAGTGGAATCCATGTCCCTGCTAGCTGTGCTCCTCTGTCACCCTCCCGCTCTACATAGTCCGAAACCTCATCCACATACATCCCAAATAAGGTGGGGGAAAGGGGGCAGCCCTGTTTCACCCCAATAGTGGAGTGAACCATCTCCGATATACCCTGGGTAGTACGTACCTGTCCCACAACTGTCCTGTATAAAGCCATGATTCCCCAAAACAGCTCTGTGGGCACTCCCATCTCCTGTAGTCTGCGCATCAGTCTGGCTCTCGGTACTGTGTCAAAAGCTTTGCGGAAATCCACAAAGCAACAATAAATCCTCCTGACATATAATCTGCCCTCCTCAATAATAGCTCTGAGTGTCAAGATATGGTCAAGAGTGGAGAAACCTCTCCTGAACCCTGCTTGCCCTGATGCACGTATGCCCTCTCTCTCTGCCCATCTACTCAACTCCTGCTCAAGAATAGATGCATATAATCTAGCCAATGTGTGACCAATCATGATGTCACCATCCCTGGAGAACTCCCAAATGTCATCATCCAAAATAGAAAAGGGAGACTGCCCGCTAGGTGATGCATACACTGATGTACTAGGAGCAAAATAGCATATAGCAATGTAGAGATATCTGCCGGTCTCTGCCCTCAGTCTAACCCACATGTACCTAGCCTGCTCATCTCTGCGGACTATATGTATCAGTGGCTGTAGCTCCTCTCTAAACAATACTGCCACTCCTCCTGAGCCCCGTCCTCTATGCTCTGAACGAGTCTCCTGTCTACAAGCTGTCTCCCATCGGTATCCACTAACATGTGGCATGGACTGTCCAGGAGCCTGATGCGTCTCACAGTAGAAGATGATGTCCCTCCCAGTGAAACTATCCTCAAAAGCCCCTACATCAAGGCGTAGAGATCCATTACAATTCCAAGTAGCAACTTTGAGTGTAGTCCCATAGGTCTCGCGCCGTCATGAAGAGCGCCTCTCCATAATCACCACTCTACCATCAAGGGTCATGTTGATGATGGTGGGAGTGGGGATGGGTGGCGATTCTTTACCTTTCCCTTTCTCGGCGACCTCCATCCATTTCTCGGCCTCGTCCATCTTCTTTTGTGTCTTTGTGATCACCTCCACCCATGAAGATGTCTTCTCTTTATGTTGCTCCTCCTCCTCTCGAATGATCCTCATTTGTTCCTTGATGGTATTCAGCTCTTCAATAAAGGAGGGCTGAAATTCTCCATCCTCAAGCTTGCTTTTTGAAGTGGCTTCCAACTCCTTTTTGAGGGCTGAGATTTCAGCCGCTTGACTTTTAGCATGCAGTTGGCCTCCACTAGTTCCTCCTTTAAGGCTGAAATCTCAGCCTCTTGCTTGGAAGATCTCTCTTCGAGCTCTTGGATTTTGTCAAATCCCTTCTCGAGTTTGGAGAGGCGGTTTATGATTCCGGTAACGGAAGAGTTGACCATCTTCTTGTTTTCTTTGATAATTGTGCCGAGCTTGTCCTCCACCTTCACGAGCTCCTCTTTAAACCCGGTCTTGGCCATGACTTTTTGCAGAACTTCCCACAGCCAATGGACTGAAAATTAATCCATGACAGCAGCACGAAACAGCAGCAACAGGGAGGGGGGGGTCAAGTCATGCAGGGGAAAGGGAAAGAGAGGAGATTCAGCAGAGAGAGAGAGAGAGAGAGAGAGTTATGTTGCTGCCTTGGGGGCCTGACGAAGGGTGGATGGGAAGAGGGATGGGGGGGCGCAAGTAGAGAGGCAGCGGGATGGGGGGGCCGGAACAGCGAAGAGAGAGAGAGAGAGAGAGCGAAGGACAGGCAGCGAAGGGCAGGCGGAACAACGAAGAGAGAGAGAGCGAAGGACAGGCAGCGGGATGGGGGGGCGCAAGTAGACAGGCAGCGAAGGGAAGGCGGAACAGCAAAGAGAGAGAAAGAGCGAAGGGAAGGCAGCGGGATGGGGGGGGCGCAGGTAGACAGGCAGCGAAGGGCAGGCGGAACAGCGAAGAGAGAGAAAGAGGCGGAACAGCGAAGAGAGAGAGAGAGAGAGAGAGCAAAGGACAGGCAGCGAAGTGCAGGCGGAACAGCGAGAGAGAGAGAGAGAGAGAGAGAGAGAGAGAGAGAGAGAGAGAGAGCTATGTTTCAGAGAGAAAGAAAGAAAGAATGATTTTATTAACGTCTTCCAAAAGACCGAACTCGGCCTATGAGACAAATCGGAGTACCTGTATGGGGTATCCTCTGTCATCCCAACAAAATGAAAAAGTACTGAACAAAAAAAAGCTGAATCTGGGTGTGCAGGGGATGGAGCTCTACTACTAGGAGAGGCAAGGGCGAGGAGGGTAGCGAAGCGAGAGAGGTAGAAATGAACTGAAATGTTATATTAACGTCTTCAAAAGGCCAAAGTGACCTATGAGACCAAAGTTACAACCATGTGACATCTGATACACTGTCTAGAAAAGAAAAGAAAAGAAAGAACTGAAGGTAAGTATCTAGCCCTACAATACATCAGTAGGGAGCATCCGGAAGCAACAACTAGGGAGAGTGGGAAGCTAATGCTACTAGTCAAAATGGGGTACATGAGTACATGGATACGTGAATATGGGGAGTACAAAAGTGACAGTGAGTACAACAGTATATGGCTGGAGTGGTAATCATCCTAGGAGCTCTAGCATGGCTCTGTGCTGGATGGCCTGGATATCTGCCATAGTGAGATGCCTAGTCGGACGAGCCCGATGCCTCGCAATGATGCTCTGAATCGTCCGGTGTAGGCACCGTCTCCGATGTGAGGATCGCGAACCCTCGGGCATGTGGATCTGCCGAACTGGATAGCTCTCTCAACTAGAGTCCCACAGGGTGCCTGCTGTTGGGCTGTCGGCTGTGTGTCCTCACGGGTAGTCCCTATTAAGAAGTTAGTAATCTGTCTCTGCGTGGACTCCTTGCAAGTCAGGCGTCTGCTCCTGATAATGGACTCTCTGACCCTGTGGATCTCCAGGAGATAAAAACCCAAGCATCTCTGATCCATGACTCTAGCCAGTGGTCCAAATCCCTCTCTGAAAAGGCAATGGTAGCGCCCTCGAATCTCATAATATGCTGTGTGCAACGACAGATGTAGTGCTCCTCCGTCTCTGGCTTTATCCAACAAATCTCACAAATCCTGTCCCCTGGAGGTAGAGAGAGAGAGAGAGAGAAAAAAAAGAAAGAAAGAAAGATATATTAAGCGTCTACTAAAGACCCAATGGGCCTATGAGACCAAAGTGGTACAATAATGTCCATGGCATATCTCATCATGGAATGGAAAATAAAACAGAATGAAAACATAAATATAGCTATCTCACTCGGGTGATACAAAACTGTCCATGGAAACTCGTCATGGAAAACTAAGAACATAAAAACATGGGAGCAACATCAGCTCCGAGTAGATGGTATACCACTCGCCAAAATGTCAACGTAGATGGTATACCACTCTCCAAGATGGTATACGAGCGAGAAAGAAAGAAAGAAAGAAAGATATATTAACGTCTGCAAAAGGCCAAAATTGACCTATGAGACAATTAAGTAGTACAATGATGTTCCTCCAGTCATCAAGAGGAAAATGTGGAGTGAGAATAAAATGTACAAGTATGACAACACGACCATAGGGGACTCAATAGTGGTGTACAAACGAGAGGGTGTGGATGGAGTACTAGGGCTACTAATGCATCTCTATATGCTGAAGGGGTGATACAAGTATGACATGTTATCCACTCCTAACTCCATCTAGTCCCATAGTCTGGGTACAATATGTCATACATCCGATCTGAGGATGCAGTAAATGTGTGGAACATGCGTCCTGGATTAGAGCGAAAATGTGCCAGTTGCTCCTGGACCTCCTGTTGGTGTCGAGACCGGATGGCCGCGATCTCTATGTGGTGTAGCCGTGGTGTCTGGTAGCCGGCTAGTCTGGGTCGTCGCCTAGCTCGAATCTCCTCCGCTCCTTGAGATATCACTCCCAATGTGTGTGGCTGGGCTACTGGTGCCAATCTCTGAAGAAGTCAGTCAACTGGAACAGCGAAGAGAGAGAGACAGCGAAGGGCAGGCGGAACAGCGAAGAGAGAGAAAGAGCGCAAGTAGACAGGGAGCGGGATGGGGGGGCGCAAGTAGACAGGCAGCGAAGGGCAGGCGGAACAACGAAGAGAGAGAAAGAGGCGGAACAGCGAAGAGAGAGAGAGAGAGAGAGAGAGAGAGAGAGAGAGAGAGAGAGAGAGAGAGAGAGAGAGAGAGAGCGAAGGACAGGCAGTGAAGGGCAGGCAGAACAGCGAAGAGAGAGAGAGAGAGAGAGAGAGAGAGAGAGAGAGAGAGAGAGAGAGAGAGAGGAAAGAAAGTTGTATTAACGTCTTCAAAAGGCCAAAATGACCTATGAGACCAAAAGGTTATATTATATCCATGAGGTACCTCATCCTGGGTACAAAATAGTAATAAAGAAAGATAACAAAAATCTAGAACTATAAAATCTGATCTAGCTACATGAGTAGAGAGCTCTCTTATCGCCCTAATACATCCCTCATGGACCGTTGCGACATGGTGCTCAAGGTGGTAAAATTGAGTTGGCGCGAGACGGTCGTGCGATGATGGGAGATGATGGCTTGGATCTCCTGTGGTGGCGTGGCCGTGGGTGTGGGCAAGGGCCATGGGGTCTGGGGCGTCGAGCTCTGCATAACTCAGTGGCTCTGTCGAGTGTCACACCTCTCGGCCGAGCTCTTGCACTAGCCTGTGGTCTGGGTATGATGGGTGGATCGGCCCTTGGAGTGCTGGTATGGAAGAGAGAGAGAGAGAGAGAGAGAGAGAGAGAGAGAGAGAGAGAGAGAGAGAGAGAGAGAGAGAGAGAGAGAGAGAGAGATTTTATTAACGTCTTCCAAAAGACCGAACTCGGCCTATGAGACAAGAAAGAAAGATTTTATTAACGTCTTCCAAAAGACCGAAAACGGCCTCTGAGACAAGAAAGAAAGATTTTATTAACGTCGTCCAAAAGACCGAACTCGGCCTATGAGACAAGAAAGAAAGATTTTATTAACGTCTTCCAAAAGACCGAACTCGGCCTATGAGACAAATCAGTGTACCTGTGTGGGGTATCCTCTGTCATCCCAACAAAATGAAAGTTGTATTAACGTCTTCAGAAGGCCAAAATGACCTATGAGAGAAAGAAAGAAAGAAAGAAAGATTTTATTAACGTCTTCCAAAAGACCGAACTCGGCCTATGAGAGAGAGAGAGAGAGAGAGAGAGAGAGAGCAATTCAAATATGACCAATGGGACAAATTACAAGGCATAGTTGATATCATGAAAGGTCTCAAAATGTGCAGCAATAAAATGTTAAACTAACAAAAAGCCTTTCTTCAGGTTCATCGCATTCTTGTTGATATTGTTTCATCTGCTGCATCGTCTACTTCAGGTTTGGGAAGATATCCTCCATTCAAGCGTGAGGTAAGAATCATCACACAATGTATTTGGGATGACCAGAGTAAAGTGAGATTAGACTTTTGATAGTTTTCTTATGTTTGATGAAGGTGGTGGCAATAGCTAGTGCTGCTCTTGATGATTACCGCACTGAGTCAAGGAAGATGGTTGTTGCTTTAGTGGACATGGAACGAGCATTTATCCCCCCTCAACACTTCATTCGGCTTGTGCAACGCAGGTAGTACTGAGGTAGTGGGTGAAGAATGCTTTCGGTCTTGATAGTTTGAATGGGCAAGTTGTTTGCTTGCCTTGAGTTTGAAACACCAAATAAGGCACAACCCAAGCAGTGCTGAGTAGAGATATTGAGCAATGTTTTTTGGTCTTGAAAATTTGAATGGGCAAGTTATTTCCTAGAGTTCGAAACATCAAATAAGGGGAGTATGATGTTATCATTCAAACTCAAAGCTTAATGCCCAAATATTATTGAGATATGTCAGGTACGAGGACCATTAATTTCAAGCATGCATATATTTTCCCTTGACTTTGCAAAGCAAGGTTTTGGTAAGTACAAAGAGAGTACATCTTTTTAGGTGAAGTCTAAAATAGATGATCCCTTGCAAAACAATACAATCAACTTCTCCTAAAATTTTATTGTTTGTCAGTCATGGAATAACCTCTCAGTGACAATGCAGTCTGGTAGGAGATGAATAAAAGATCATGCCATGGCTCAACTTTTATGAACGCACTTTAATGATGCTCACAAGACCCAGACATGCTTTGCTTGTGATTTTTAAAGGGCCTGGAATATGAGTCCGTCGTCAACCAAATGTTGCAAAGTAAATGAGGATGATAGATCTGAACACTTTCTACCACCACAGAGAGCTGTGGTGTAGTGGTAGACTCCCCTTAGCTGAATGGCAATGGTGAATGAATTGAGTTTTATCATAATGAATGATGCTTGCTTTCAAGAAGTTTGGAAGGCAGTTAAGATCAAGGGCGGAGTAGGTAGCATGTTGAGGATGGATGCTTATCCTACTACAATCGCAATGTAGGTGGGTTGCAGATAAGGAAAGGCCTTTTATGAATGATTCACCTTGGCCCATAGTTATGAGAAACACAAATGGAAATGGAAATGGCTTTTTAAAGGGGCTTTAATGGAGAAATGCTCATCAGCAAGGGAGACACAAAATAAGGGGAGAGAAAAGAAGAAAAGGGGGATGTAAGAAAATAGGAGGGTAATTTAGGGAGACTAGGGGGAAGGAGATTACTTATAAGAAAAAAAAAGGGAACTACTATCAACCTGAGATTGGGGTTTTGGAGGGGAAATGGAAGGTTTTGTCTGAGATGGTTGAAACAGGAGTGGAAAAATGGCTGAAGCCACCAAAACACACAGTTTTGGAAATGGAAACGGCCGAAATTCGTTTTGGACCGTTTAAGCCCTGGACACGGCCCAAAGGCCCCATGTTTCATTTCCTGCAATTATGAGTAGGTAATGAAAGCTCAGGAAGGATTCAAATGGGAGAATTATAGCATTTAGGTTTGGCTATTACTTTTCTAACGTAGAGCATGGGTACCGAAGCATCATTATGTCAAGGGCCAAAATTCTATTTGTGTCATGTTAACTCTTGTGCAAATTGAGAAAACTTATATGCGCTTATGAAGAGAGAAATTTTGTGGCCATGTGCCAACAAGTGTGTGAGATTAGATAATCAAGTCCATTTTGTGAAAGAATTTGCTCCAGCGTGTTTTGAACTTTTCATTGGTTGTTTAAATATTTTGTTTGGTTTGGATTGGCTGAACCAAACATCTAGTTACAATACTCTTTGAAGATCAATGTTGGTTTATGTCTAACCTAAAATTCTTTGCAGGATTGACAGGCAACGGAGGGAGGATGAGCAGAAACAAAGATCATCTCGTAAAGCTCAAGAAGCCGAACAATCCATCATTAACAGGGTAGGCTTTGTTTCTGCTGATTACTTTTAACATCTTGGAGATGCATCAGTCTTTTTTTCTATCATAGTTGCAGGGAACAGAAAGTTTGACTGGTTTGTAGTGGTTAATTTTCCAAGCAAGTCAGAATTATTTAATATACTTTTGTTGGGGTCTAGTCATCCACGCCGCCTCCACAGACAGGTGGAAGCTTGAAGTCTATAAAAGAAAAGTTTTCATCAGACAAAGATACAAAAGAAACTTCTTCCTTGCAAACTGCGGGGTCTGCTGGAGAGCTTACTGCAGGTAGGCATCCCCCTTGCTTTGATCTACACACATGCTCAATCTATACTGGATGTTCACATTGCCTGTACTTATATGCTCTAAAATGAGGATACACTGAGATTATGTCTGTTGCATGATTATGAGATAATACTGACTAAGCACATGCATTTCCTGGCTGTTATGGTATGTGAACTCTGAAATTCTTAGGGAGTTTGCCAACCTAATAATGCGTTAAGTGCAGGCTATTTGTTGAAGAGAAGCTCAAAGACAAATGGTTGGAAAAAGCGGTGGTTTGTTCTTAATGAAAAGACTGGCAAGGTAGTGAATCGAACATGACACATAAATTTAGAACATTCTGCTGCCATTTGTATGACACGCAAAAGCTATGACATTTTCTTGATGCAAGTAAGATGACTGTCCATCTTTTTTAAAACAGCTTGGGTATACCAAAAGCTCTGACGAGAAGCTTTTCCGAGGGGTCATTAGCTTGGAGGTAAGATTACCATGGCATCTATTGATTGTTTACTTTGTCTTCTTCAAACCTCATTCAGCTCTAATGTGGGTTCAAATAATGGCTCATGTCAGGAGTGTATTGTGGAAGAGTGTTCTGATAAAGATGTTGCTGGAGATGAGGCACCGCCGCCAGCAAAGTCTAAAAGCTCAAAGCGAGCAAATGCCCAGGACACGAGCGAGAGTTTCTGTTTCAAAATCAGCAACAAAGTATCGTATAAGACGGTTGTGAAAGGTGTGATTCGAGTCATCTTCACTGCTTCAATGCTCTGCTGTCATTTCATGCATGCTGAATTCCTTGCCCATGAACTGCAGCCCATCATGCCATTATACTGAAGGCTGAGAACATGACAGAAAAAAAGGAATGGATGAATAAATTGCTCGTCAAAGCTCAGGTGTTAAGAGGAGGTCCTGCTGCAAAGGGGCCTTCAAGTGACACAGCTCCTACCATGAGAACAAGTTTATCTGATGGCTCTCTTGTATGTGTATTCTCCCTTATTTTTAAAGTATGATTGAAAAGAATTCAGGTGAGGAAAGAACAAAATCCATCGGACTGCTCTTATGGCCTAGAAAACGCTCATATGACACTCAAAAGAGCTCGTATGGCCTCATAAGAGCTCTTTAAAGCCTTACAAGATCAAATGAGCTCGAAACTGATTTCAAGGTTGGAAGAGCTCAAAAGGGCTCATAAAGTCTCATAAGAGCTCTTTTGAGGCCATACTGCCTATCATGGCGTTGTATGGCTTCATAAGAGCTCTTTGAAGCCATATGAGATCATATGAGCTGAAAAGAGCTCTCAAGGTTGGGAAAAGCTTTTATAGCTCGTAAAGTCTCTTAAGAGCTTTTTTGAGGGCCGTATTACCTTTAAGGCCTCATAAGAGCTCATAAGCACCCCAGGAAAATACCCATGTGTCCGACCAGCCACAAAAAAATAAAACGGGCTCCTAGTCCCAGCCGTCTGGTTAACGATCTGTCTCTTAAAAAAACGATCCAATCGGCCAGCTTTTGCCTGCTGCCCGCGTACACATAGCACAGCGAGAGAAAAAAAACACTAGAAGCAAATGATGTTACGTTCTCAAAATCGGTCAGTCCCAACGATGATCAGGTGCTTCTCTGCAATAACCAATTGAAAAAAAATAAAATTCTGCCATCTCCCTTCCTCTGCAGCACATTTGCCGTGCACGTCAACACTGGTTTTTCTCATTCTGCAAAACAACAAAAAAACCATACATCAGGTGTGCTGTCACTCACGACCCCGTGAATTTGTGCAGCGGAGGTGTGTGAGCATGGTCGACAGTGCGCAGGACACAAGTGTGTAGGACGTTGGTTATATGTTCACACTTGGGGACACTTATTAAAGGTTCTTTTTATTACCCCATGTGGAGGGGGATAAAACCAAAAGAAGGGACAAAGGTTTAAAACCTTTAAAACAAAAGAAAACCCTTTTAAAATTAATCGTGGCTTTTTAGGGGAGCCCACGCTATTCTAGGGGGGGCTGCCTTTTTCGTTGAAGAACGGGCTGTTCGGCTGGGCACATGGGACTGCACGGGGAACTCTCTCTCACACATGCTACTGGCTGGTTCTCTCCTTGGATACACAGCCAGGCTGCAGCATCGGTGAGCAGGTACAGCTGCAGGAGACGGGCTGGATTGCAGGAGGCGAACTGGTCAGCAGGGACTTTCCCTTGTAGGCGACTGCAGGACAGCAGGCGCATAGAGCTGGGCATGCTTTTTTCTCTTTCCCTTGCCAACAGGCGTGCTGGACTGTAGGCTTCTCCCACGCTTCTCTCTCTTTTTCACTCTCTTGTGGAAGACAATGGACAGCAAGAGGAGCAAGAGGAAGGCAGTGGACTGCTACTTTGTAGAGACAGCGGGCTACTGTTTATTTTCTCTTCTTTCTGTCTATCTTTTCACTGGCTCGTGACTGTCTCAGAGTTGTTTCTCTGGCCCTTTGTGAGAGGAAGGGTTTGACAGTTCTGAGGGTGGAAAAAGGGCAAATGAGGGTGGAAAAAGGGCTAGTTTTTGGACTGTTTTGGAAGGGTTCATGGACTGTTTCATGGCTGAGTTTTTGGCTATGTGCATGGGCCAGTTAGATGCGTATTCAAGACCTCATGGATGCACTATCTTGGCTGATTAGAGGTGAATAACAGTGTGGTGTTTTTGGGGCACAAGATTGTGTGTAACCTCTATGCTAAGAGGTTCAGAGGATTGGCAGATTGGACATGCATATGTACAAGCCATGAAATTTGAATGGCCATGATGTATTCAGTTAAACGCTTTCATTGAATTTGAATAAAGAAATACTGAAAGGGACGCCAAGCTTTGGGGCCAATAGGTGTCGTTGTTCTTTTTGTGTAGGAGCACTCTAGCTCCCTTTTTATCTATCTTATTTGTTGGATTACAACTGTGTTTGGGTGACTGCTAGTCTACTGCACTTTGTTTTTTACCAGAGGCCGGTTTCATGTGCTCCTTCTAGTTTCTCATTTTGTGCTTGATTATATACACAAACAAGTGGTATTTCTTCGCTCAAGAAACCCGACGTTTCATTCTTCTACGAGCACAACATTCTTCAGGAGCCAACATTACCTTCTACGAGCTGAAGACACCCACTCTTATTTATTGGACACACCTTACCATTTTTCAGTAAATCCTCGTTTATTGCAGTAGCTTATGGACGAAGGGAGTTACGAGTTTAGTTACACTGAGGACTCTCCTCCTCGGGTAGGTTCACCGGTGACACCTTTAGTGCCTTCTCCCGTACTTGACCCCCGACCTCGCATCTTTCGAGTATAGGTAGCTACACCTACCGCAGAGCCTCACCAGTACGACATGTGGATCTTTGCGGCTACCAACTCTCGAGGAATACCTGCACCATTATACCTTTCTTCTGTGGCGGTACCCATCTCCATTTCAGTGTGCGGAATCCTCTTCCATGAGCTTGGTCTCTACCTACAAGGCCTACCTTGCTTATATATGGTATGTGTTGCTTCACTTGATTATTCTCCTCGGATATCTACACCACTATTCGAGAGTCCTAGCCCGACCACGGTACCTACCGACCCTCCTTCCTTGCTACTTCGGGTGGTCTATTCTTGCTTCCCCCTTGACAACCTTGCCTCGACCTTCCTCCATGGCATCGAATCGCTCTCCATTCTAGTACTTCATGCTTTAATCGATGAGCTCAAAAAGCATCTACATCAAGTTTTCCAGGTTTTGTGAGATAATGCACTTTTTGTCAATCCAGAGAAAAGTGAAATTTTCAAGACATCAATGGAGTAAGTTGGACACATCATTTCAGCTGTTGGCATTTTCGTTGATGCTAAGAAGATACAAGTTATTCAGGATTGGTTGACATCGCAAAATATTCATGATGTCAGATCATTCTTGGGTCTTGCCAATTTTTATTATACGAAGGTCTTTAAGTTTTCAAAAATTGCAATACCTTTGACTGAGGTTTTAAAGTTAGCCCTTGCTTTGCGATGGACACATGATGCTTCTCATGCCTTTGATAAGCTAAAGGTTGTTTTGACAACAACCCAGTAATGGTAATTGCAGATCCTAATCTTTCTTTTGAAGTCATGACAGATGCTTTTGATGGCGCAGTTATCATGCAACAAGACCGTGCCATCGCCTTTGACAGTCATAAGCATTCAACAATTCAAACACGTTATCCAGTATACGATAAGGAATTCGTAGCAATTTATGCTTATGGAGTTTGGAAACATTATCTTTTAGGAGCAGATTCTGTTGTGAAGACAGATCACGATTCCCTGAAGTATATTTTCACTCAACCAGTTATGAATGCATGACAAGGCAGATGGGTGGAGTATTTGTCAAACTTCCACATGGCTATATTGAATATGTTTCTCATCTTTCTAATTTGGTTGGCGATGCTCTTAGTAGAATGCCTCAGACCTTAGCATTGGTGATTTCTACAGTTCAAATCGACATTCCAGCAACTTTTGTGGACCATTATGCATACAATCGAGATTTTGCAAACGTTTTTCGAGTGATTACGACTCCATAGTATACTCCTTTTGATTTGAAGATTTATGCAGCTTATTCTCTCGTCAATGAATTATTATATTATTAGGATCGCATTTGTGTTCCTCATGACACAAGTATATGTAAACTCTTGGTGAAGGAACATCATGAGGTTCCTTATGCAGCTCATCTCCGTATCATCAAGGCTTATCGGTTGTTGACAGTTTCTTATTATTGGCCTCAAATGAAGCAAGATGTTACAAGTTTGTTACAATATGTTTCTCTTGTCAACAAATGAAAGCCAATAGACAAGCTCCAGTCGGTCTTCTGCAACCACTTCCAGTACCAAATGAACGTTGGAAAAGTATCAGTATGGATTTCATTATATCTTTATCTCGTTCTTCGAAAGGTAATACACAGATAATGGTGGTGGTCGTCGACAGAATGTCCAAAATGTCACATTTTATACCATGCAAGAAGACAACTCAAGCTCCGGATATTGCTTCTATTTCTTCAGTATGTTTTCAAGGTACATGGGTTGTGAAAGTCCATTATTTCAAATCGAGATCTTAAGTTTACAGGACATTTTTGGACTTCACTTTTCAAGTCACTTGGCACAAATTTATTGTTCAGTTTAGCATAACATCCACAGACAGATAGCAAATTAAAAGAGTTAATCAAATTCTTGAAGAGATACTTAGACATTATATTCAGTCTCGCCTAGCATCTTGGGAAGATTATCTACCATTGATGGAATTTCCTTACAATAAATCTCATCATGCAGCAATGGGCACGAGTCCTTTTCATAGTCACAAGAAATGTTTGAGGTTTTTTTTGTTTCGTCGTTTTTTAGATTTTGTTTCGAAATGTCTCGGCGCTCGGCTAAGAAACCGTGAAGTTTTGAAAAATCAATAATTTCATAAAGTATAAATACTTAAAGAACTTATAGTAGCCATCTAAAAATATAGTGTAATGATGTCTTCTCACACATTTCGGGAAACCATCCTAATTTTTGTGAGGCATTATGGCAATTTTGCTTGATTAGATACCATAAGTGGTTCAATCAAGGACTCTTAAGAAATTGAAGAAGAGAAGGTAGAAATTGGGAAAGATTTAAGACATTGAAGGATGGTGTACGAAGAAAAAGGGGAAAGAAGAGAGGAGGAGAAGAGAAAAGGAGAAGAAGAGCAAGGGAGAAGAAGAGGAGAGAAGAAGAAAAGGGAAGAAGAAGAGGAGAGAAGAAGAGAATGAAGGGAGGAGTAGAGGTGAAAGAAGTAGCAGAAGATGGAAAAGGGAAGGAGGGAGGTAGGAGAAGAAGAGGGAAGAAAGGTCATGAGGAGTATATGGAAGAAAAACCAAAAATAAAAAAATCCCAAAAAATCGGGAGAAAAAAATGAAACTTGAAATTTGGGCGAAATTGCCGCACAGGAGAGGTTTCGAGGTTTTTTAAAAATGTTTTGAAGTTTCAAGGTTTTGTGGTTTCGAAAGCTAGAAACAAGTTTTTTTGTTACTATGGTGCTTTTCAAGCCGTTTATGGTCATACAACAGTTGTGCCATCGAACTTTGTTCTTCAACACAAGGTGGCATTAGCAGATCGGTTAATTCAAGAAATGCAAGATGTTCTTCTTCAAGTTCGAGATCAGATGATTCGAGTTCAAGAACAATATCAACAAGCAACTAACCAACATCGCCGACATGATGAATTCAAAGCATGGTTCTTTTGTATGTGGCTCCTCATTGATATAAAACATTGAGATCAGTTTTTTCAAAGTTACGACCACGTTACTATGGTCCTTTCGGATTATTAAGAAGAATTCTCCTTTGAGTAATAAGTTGGAGTTACCACCTTTACGGGGAAAGATTCATTCGACTTTTCACATATCATGGATCAAGAAGTTTATACAAGAAGATTCTTCTATTCCAGACATTTTCGATTAAGTTCCAGAGATTGAAGATGAGCATATGATCTTGATTTGAGAGAAGATTCTTGATGTACGACAGAAAGAAACTCGACAGAAGATTATTACAGAATTCTTGGTACAATGGAAAGATTTGGATGATTTAGATTCAACTAGATCTACAACAGCACCCAGAATTACTTCAAGAGTTCTTTCATCAACAAGAGTCACTTATATAACCCTGGATCTTATTTTAAGTGGCAGGGAATGTCACGATTGTGACTTAATCTCTCTTAATTACTCTTAATCATTGAATGGACACTAGTGAAGGGTAACACCATGTCACATGGGTCATCACCAAAGGATGCGTCTCTTCAAAGGGATACATGTATTGATTACTCTACGTCCAAAGGACATAACTATTCATTTAAGAGTCACACCCTGTCATAAGGGATGTGCCTCTTCATTTGTACCTCTTCAGGTCCTATTTAACGAGGCCTTGTGTCTCAATGCAACAACACATAGCTTTCCGCTCTAAGCATCTTACTCTTCAGTGTTAAGTATTTTAATCATATCTTACTCTTCAGTGTTAAGTATTTTAATCATATCTTAAATCATTAATAGACGAAGAAGTCCTCACATCCATATGGGCGACACGAAGCTCCCTGGCCTTTTGTACCTTGGCACAAAATAGGAGAAGAGAACTTGGACGACCAAATGGTGACATTCGCTCCCTTTCTTCTAAACAGTTGATCTTAGTTGAAAAGCCTCCAAATACGCGTGAAGAAGTTGTGGGTAATCTTTGAAGTAGTCTTTGTTGGTCATGTCCACTCTCGGCTAGTTCAGGTGTGAACCCAGCTTACTCACGGGCACTTTTTCCCTGTGACTGGACACAGGTTTTTTCTTGTGTGAACACACTTGTGTGTTGGGCACTTAGCCTTAGGCCTTTTAGTACTCACTTGTACTTTCATTTCATATCATTATTGAGTACATCTTTTCCTGCACTCACGTTTCTCTGTGCTTGAGATTGAGTGTGTGAGCATGCAGGCTAGCTTCCCTCCTACCCAACATTGGTATCAAAGCCTGGTTAGGGTTAGGTTACCATTAGGGTTTGCCCCCTGCTTCCCTTCAGAGCTTGAGCTTCAACCTATTGGCATTAGGGTTTGCAGCATTAAGGTTTTTGCTTTTTAGGGTTAGGGTTTTGCCCTCAGCTGCCCTGCAGTTGCCCTCAATTGTCCGCCCTCAGCTGTCGTCGCCTCTCAGATATGTTGCCGTACGGCGCAGCTTGTATCGTATTGCTGCCCCTGTCCCGACTGTACTTGCGCCGGTCCTCTGTCCTGCGCTTGAACGGTGCTGATCTGCTTCGCACTGTCCATGCCGCCCTGATCTGCTTCGCGCCGCTCCAGATCTGGCGCCGCTTGTTCTCTGCGTAGCGCCTTTCGTCCTCTGTCCTGTGCTTGAACGGTGCTGATCTGCTTCGCACTGCCCATGCCGCCCTTGATATGCTTCGCGCCGCCCTAGATCTGGTGCCGCCTGTTCTCTGCAAAGCGCCTTCCGTCCTATGCGCTGCCATACGCCGCCCTGTACCGTGCCCTGTACCGTTGCCTTGTTCCGTCGTACGATCGTACATGCGTCCTGTACCGTACGACTGTACTTGCTCTAGTCCAATTATATAGTACCTGATCTGCCCAAAGCAACTTCAAATCTCAGATCTGCAAGGTTTGTGAAATTTGCAAGCTTGAAATTGAATATTTTGTTGTTAAAAATTGGGGCTTTTCACCATTGAGTCTGCAATTGCAACATTGGCACACATTGGCATTGATTTCAGTAGATTTGGTGCATAATTGCACTTGAAATTTGGGGACTTTGCAAAAATTGGCACATTTTTCTCAATTTTTGGGCATTACAACATTTGGTACAGGTGACAAGCGCATTAGCAAATTTACAGGATTTTCGCACTTGCAGCTCTTACAGGTGTCAGCTGATTGTGCTTTTCACGGCACATGTATACATTTGTGGTTTGTTGCAGTGTACGTATGCCATTGTGGACACTTTGATAGATTTGCATCATCGTGCAGTACACTTGCAGATTTGGGACATGCATATATATTTCTCGTGGTGAAGGAGTTCCCTTTCAGCCCATTGATTATCCTGCTATTTATCTCCCGCATTCTTACGGTTTTGCTGGGCATTGCCTACTCGTGGTGACGTGTGACAGATTTGCTGTGTGAACATGGCCAACAGTAACAATGACCTCTTTGGAATGCTATCTCAAGAGGACAAGCTCAATGGGGACATACCCTATGTGGGCTTATATGATGTGTCATGTTTTGGTTGCCAAAAATGTATGGCTGTATGTGGATGGCACTGAGGAGCGTCCTCTTGCACCTGCTCCAGCGGAAGGTGAAGTGATTCCCGCTAACCCTCATGCAGGTCCACCTGCTGGTCCTCCTCCTACTCAGCAGCAACGTACTTGGGATGCTAGGGATACTTAGGTCCATGCATTGATTGCTCTCTCGTGCCGCAGGCATATCATTCCGCACATTCGTTCTTGCACCACTGCAAAGGGTGCTTGGGATACCTTGGCGGTGTTGTATTCAGGTCGCAACGAGGCTTGTGTAGCTTACCTTCGGGGCAAGCTTGAGACTTACCGCATGCTTGAAGGTGACTCTATCGATCAGTACCTTACGTATGTGAAAGGCCTACGAGAGCAGCTCATTAACATCGAGAGCAGCTCATTAACATTGATGGGGTTTTGACAGATAGCTATCTTGTTCAGACAGTTTTGCGTAAGTTGCTTGACTCTTATCGGACATTTGGTACCACTTTGCGGTTGTTGGCTGGCAATGCACCTAATGCGGTCACTTTTGACAACCTTGTGACTCTCTTGCTCAGTGAAGAGCAATCTTGTTACAATGTTGACATTGTCACTTTCTCACATGTGATGTTTATTGGGAGTGCCTTTTACACACTTGGCCAGTGTTGGCTTGCTCTCATGGTTTTGACATGTCACATGTATGTTATTCATTGTGGGGTTATGCATCTTTACACTTGCCATAGATGCAACTGATCATGGCATCTCTGAGAGTTTACCTATCCTCTCATAGCATTGGCTGATGCCCGCCTCGAGCTCCCAATTTTTCTCCCCATTTTCAGCTTTTCCCATTGCTGAATTTTTACTTTTATCAGCGGCCAGCCCTACTATTGCTGATTTTTTCCTCATCGGATCCTCCATTGATGAGTTTCACTTTTGCAGCTTATATTGCATGTCTCACAGGCATGACTTTTGGATCCTGTTGCCTTTACACATGCGTATATTTGCTACCTCTTCTTATGCTCATGATTGGTACAGTTACAAAGCATTGATGTGGAGTACATGCAGTTCAGCTTGGCATTTGGATGCTTGTCTTCAGGGGGGTTTTATGCGATGCCTCTTGATTTGATGCAGTTGATGTCCACATGTTCTTTGCCATGCATTTCTGGTGATGCATTTATTTACTACTGTGCTCTAGCATTAGCACTATGACATTGGGGATTCTCCTTTTGCCCGTCATATAGTGCTAGCTTTTTCCATTAGCACTGCAGTTCACTCTTACTGTGGAGCATAGTGCAGGGTAGCATTCACAGCTTTATCACCCTACTCTTACCCGTTCACACCATTCACTTGACAGGGGTTTGTTGTTCATGTCCACTCCCGGCTAGTTCAGGTGTGAACCCAGCTTACTCACAGGCACTTTTTCCCTGTGATTGGACACAAGTTTTCTCCCGTGTGAACACACTTATGTGTGTTGGGCACTTAGCCCCAGGCCTTTTAGTACTTACTTGTACTTTCATTTCATATCATTATTGAGTTTATCTTTTCCAGCACTCTCATGTTTCTCTGTGCTTGAGGTTGAGTGTGTGTGTGTGTGTGTGTGTGTGCATGCTAGCTTCCCTCCTACCCAACATATGCGATGCCTCTTGATTTGATGCAGTTGATGTTCACATGATCTTTGCCATGCATTTCTGGTGATGCATTTATGTACTACTGTGCTCTAGCATTAGCACTATGACATTGGGGATTCTCCTTTTCCCTGTCATATAGTGCTTGCTTTTTCCATTAACAGTGCAGTTCACTCTTACTGTGGAGCATAGTGCAGGGCAGCATTCACAGCTTTATTACCCTACTGTTACCCGTTCACACCATTCACTTGAGGGGGGTTTGTTGGTCATGTCCACTCTCGGCTAGTTTAGGTGTGAACCCAACTTACTCACGGGCACTTTTTCCTTGTGACTGGACACAGGTTTTTTCTCGTGTGAACACACTTATGTGTGTTGAACACTTAGCCCTAGGTCTTTTAGTACTCACTTGTACTTTCATTTCATATCATTATTGAGTACATCTTTTCCAACACTCTCACGTTTCTCTATGCTTGAGGTTGAGTGTGTGTGTGTGTGTGTGTGTGTGTGTGTGTGTGTGCAGGCTACCTTCCCTCCTATCCAACAGTCTTCATCAACCCATTTTGCATCGATAGGGAAATAGTTCTTGAACTTCACAAGGTGGCGAAGGAATTGGGTATGAATCCCTGAGAGGTAACTCTCAACTACCTTATACGCACTGGAGATTCCGTGAAAGGCACTGGAGGGAAACTTTGTCTGAAAGAACCCCCGCATGGGGAGATAGGTAATGCTATGTCTTGCAAGGTCAAGTCGTATGTGCACAAAGATGAGGCTTCCATGACTTCCAAGCAAACCTCCACCCCACTTGGGTTGACAAAAGAAAGGGATGTACATGGCAAAGAGAGTGGTTAAGAGAATATTAATGTACATGTGATGCATGATCCCCGTTGGGAAAGTGATGGGCATGTTAGCCGCCGCGCTTTGCCTATGGAATTGGCTAGAGATGTGCCGCATCATAGGCTAGAAATTGTGCATAATGTTGGGACAGCCAAAGCTGATTGTGTATCACGTGCTACTCATGCCACCGAGTATACCCATGGTGAACAAGTCTCATGCAAGAATCCTTATGTGAATGCAAGTATTGGGAGGCGGCCTTTGCACAGGTCCCTGTTGCATAGAGCACATGCCTCCGTTACACATGTTTCTTGTCAAGGTCTAATGCATGCACCTATTTCTGCCCATTGGATAAGGGGAAGAGAAAGCTCGAAAATGAAGGTCATCATGCCAAGAGGCTTAAATAATTTAAAGCAAGTGACAATGCAAGCAAGGCAATGGCTTTTATAGCCAAGTTTGACATTGCCTTCAATGATGAGGAATTCTATGAGAAATCCAAGATAAGCCATGTAAGCCTATTTCTAAAGGGCTCGGCTGCCCATTGGTGAATAAGAGAAAAGCTATCTAGTAGCCTCGTTCAGACATGGGAGGACTTTAAAGAGAGATTTTATGCACAATTCTTGCCTCCCAATGCCGTAGAGAAGATCATGAGCAAGTGGGATAAGATTGAGCAGAAGGACAATGAGTCCGTGCAGACATGTAAACAAAGTTTTGGAAGATCTACTGGGAGGTCTCGCCATTCTTGCTTGTGGGTGAGCCCGAGAAGAAAAGGAAGTTCAAGTTTGGACTTCAAGCGATCTACAAATTTGGTCTAGATACTCACCACAATGCTACCTTGTAGAACTATATAGTACTTCTCTTGCCACCGAGCAATTGGAGAATAAATTGCAGCATTTTGGTAAAGGAAACCATGTGTTAGGGCAAAAAGAGGGCTGGTCATAACCAACAAAAGAGCAGAAAGCATACTAAACCTTTTGTGAAAGATGCATACAGTGGTGGGAAGGCTCAAAATATGCAACCAAAGGATGCCTCTCATGTTTAGGGAATGTCTGCAACGTAAGAAGAAGGAAAAAAGAAGCAACCAAAGATAAATGTGCATGCCGTTCTTGACGTACAAGGGAATACAAAGCATGACAACAAATACAGAGTGGTATGTAAAGCATGGGAATAGCTCAAAGATCCTCCCGCTCTCTTTATGTTTGATGATTGTGCCACAAATAATTTCATTTCTGTGGAAATGGGCGCAGCTTTGGATATTAAAATAGGGGACATGGGATCCCAAATAGAAGCGGAGGCTGCATTTGTGGGTAAAGAAGTGCAAGTAATCCCGATCACTGGGAAGTTGCACATACATATCGAAGGTTACCTCGATCATGAGAACTTTTAGGTTGCACTACTCAGTGGATGTGATGTATTGCGTAGGAAACCATGGCATCACCGCGTAGAGCCATGTAAGGAGTATAGAACCAACAAATTACTTTTATGCATAAAGGTTGCATGCATGTTATAGATGCTTGCCATGAGGGAGACTCCATCCCAATTATATCTCATATCCAGATTAATAAAGCAATGAAGAAAAGCGTTTCCACGTACTTGGTCTTTGTTCGTGATAAGGTTGAATATAATGATGTATGTGTAGATACTCTCAAAAGTGAAAGGCTGAAATTTTTAATGCATACAAGGATTGCTTTGCAAATGCATTACCAGGAGAGCTAACACCTAAGAGACCCGAGGATCATCACATTGATTTGGTACCAGGCAGCTCCCCACCAAATAGACCTGCATATAGGATAAGCGGAGCACAACAAGAGGAGATTATGAAACTTGCGACAAAGGTTTTGGACTGACGTTTGGTTCAACCAAGCTCTTCACCATATTGCTCACCTGTCTTGCTAGTGAGCAGAAGAAGGATGGTTCCTTTCGTATGTGTGGATTATCAAGCTTTAAATCAGCTTACTATCAAGAACTGGTTCCCAATATTGCACATAGATGACATCCTCAATAAACTTGATGGGTATGCATGTTTCAACCGCATTGACCTTAAGAGGGAGTATCACCAGGTGCGTGTGGCACCACATGATGTATACAAAATGGCAATCAGGACGTCATTTGGGCTATATGAGTTTCTGGTTATATTGCGAGGTTCACTATTTGGGGCATATCGTATCAAAGAATGGCGCAGGATGGAATCTCTTAAGATTGAAGCCACTCAGAAATGGTTTGACCTATCTTTCGTACATGAAGTATGAAGCTTTTTGGATTTATGCTCATATTATAGGCATTTTATCAGACACTTTGCATTGATTGCTTCGCCATTGCATGAGCTCACTAAGAAGAAGGCCCTATGCATAGGCTTTATGTACAGGCTGTACATATAGCCTATGCATAACTGATCTAGTGGCGCGACTTGCACGTATCTCTTATGTGATCAAAGAGGGGTATCTCATTAAGGATGACTGCCTATGTGTTGTGTCAAACATGAGGCTATGTCACCATTCAGCCACCCAACGGGTCCACTCGTGCTTTCTCAATATGTATGTACATTGGACTGGCGCCATGACAATTGTCACGTGCACATCCAATAGGTGTACAAGTGACATGGCATTCTTAGCATCCATAAGCATTGAGCAGGACATTTAAGCATTAATCCATTTTGTTACAACATGTACAACGGTGTAACGAGCTATAAACAACACCTACAAAAGGTACATAAAGCATTAAAGACATTTAGAGCATTTATCACATCAGGTCGGAGCCTAGTAACAATCGACAACATTTAATAGGGTTTTTCCAGCGTTTATGAGTCATGGAGACCTAGCCGACAGCAGGCTTTTGTCTGACCACCAGCAGCATATCATATATAAGCAAAAGCACCATCAATCATTCATCTCATCTGGCATCTTCTTAGCGTTTCCTTCCTAGGGAGCAAGGGGAGTCAACAGTTCAACATTCAGCATCATCTGCGGCATAATCAATCAACATTCAGTTCATCCTCCTCCTACATAGAGGAAAGCCAGCATTTCAAGGCTGGACCTGAGCATTGGAGAAGGGAACATTCATCATCATCAGCATTTAGTGTATATCTCTCTCTTTTTGAGATAGATATTCATCTAGGACAGGCATAGATCTATTCATAAATCTTCATTGTAACCATTGCATTTAATATAGCTGCATTGCATTGACACCATTGTTTATAATATAGCTGCATTGCATTGACACCATTGTTTATCTCCAAGTATAATTAAGTGAAGTTTAGTTAAGCCTAAGGTTGTTTTACTACGATCAATCCCTTGCATGGCACAACAATTGCACATGCCGAGGATTGATGCCACTCATGTGATACTGTAGACTTGGCTTTCCGTTGGGACTTGTATTTTGGTATAGTCTCATGAACAGGGATTGCCCATACCAATGCTGCATTGCATAGCATCTTTATGTGCTTGCTTGCAATTGAATTTGCATGCTGTTTTAATGCTTGTATGACCAATGTGTAGTTTAAGGTAAGGAGACGCTCGCCCGTGAATTGTGCGTGTAAAACTGCCTTTTGACATGGTTATGTGGCATGTGACAAGTGGTGAGTATTGGTCAAAAATCTAGAAATAGCATTAATTTATGAGTGTGTACACACTTCATTAAGTTTTGGGCGACCAAAACTCACTTATTAATTATGACCAATCCTATGTTCGCACACACTAATGTCCCGAGATGGACAAAACCCAATGCCCACCGCTCGACCATGCCCACCGCCCAATTATTATCTCCTCTGCACAAAGAGAGCAACCAGTCATGTGTCCACCCTAGCTTGCACCACAAGTCACTTGTCCTCTCTGCCTGACACTCAGGGTGGACATCTTATCATCTCTCTTCTCTCTCTCTATAGAAGTAGGCGCCTCCCTTCCTTAGACTTTTTGGCTGTATTTTCTGCACTTTCTCCTTTTCAACTCCATTTTCAAGCTTCTCATCATCTCTCTTTCCTCTCTCTCTAGAAGTAGTTGTTCATGAGACTTTTTTGAGGGCGGGGCCGACCTGTGAACCACATATTGGTTAACATATTTCTATGACAACTATGTCCGCACACTTATGTAATGGGCACCCGTACTATATTGTAAATCCTGTCATTTGGTGAGGGAAACACTCTAAAGACGCTTCTAAGTATTGAGCTTCAAAGGACAGACAAGAGGATCTTGGTCAGTTGGCTAAACCATAGAGAAAAGCCTTGTAACTATGTTTTGGGCGCCTGGGGTCACTTACTCCCGAGTGGCCTAGTGAGAAAAGGCTTGGAACTATAAAAGCCAATTTCTCTTGTTTGTAACTCATTCTCCCATTTGTGCAATAATTAGTGCAATAGAAGTAGAGTGTTCTCTCTCTCCCTCTCTCTTGCAACTCTAATCTTGCATGTGCTGTGTGCATAGGGTTAGGATTTGGGAGTGATTAGTGTTAATCACTTATTTCCTCTGGCTTCCTCTCTCTCTCTCACCATGGAGGACATTGAGGATATCCGCTATCGACCGATGAGAGACATCTTTGGATAGTGATGTATATGATGCTTACCTTTGTTGCTGGAGTTTTCCTTCCCAGATGTTATCCATTAAGAGCTCCTAGTACCTTACTTTTCTCCATAGTTGTTGTTTCAGTTTTAGGTAGTTGTTTAGTTGTTTTAGCTTTTCTTACAGAGACATTGTATCAGATTCACCAATTGTTGTAACCTTTTTGGTCCCATAGGTCATTTTGGCCTTTTGAAGAGGTTAATATATCATTTCATTTCTCTCTCTCTCTCTCTCTCTCTCTCTCTCTCTCTCTCTCTCTCTCTCTCTCGTGATTAGGCTAACCAATGCGATCCTCTTCTGCGGAGATCCCACACGATCTTCGCGAGAGAGCTTGCATCACCTATTGGATTAGAGCAATCGCCTTGGTGGACGAGTGCGGGAGGACGGCGGTGACGAGCGGCTATGGTGGAGCTCTTGAGCCATGCTCGAGCTCGACGGATAGACAACTTCCCACGACACGGTTAGGGTAGGGCTTTCCTTCACACGGCCGTTCCGGCTCATTGTGTGTCTCTTGTCAATTTAGCAAATTACGTCTTGTATTGTGCTTGTTGTTCATTAAATCTTAGTGTATTGATTAGCATTGTGTTCAACCAAGCATTCCACACCGACCGGTGGAATTACAAGCAAAAGGTCATTGATGAGTGCCACGCTCCTCCGTACGCAAGACATAGAGGTATAATGCCTACTACGTGCATGATTGAGTGTTACTTCTTTTGGCCAAGAATGCACAAAGATATAGAGGCTTATGTAGGTGCATGTATCACTTGCCAGAAAGTTAAGTTTGACACGCAAAAGGCTCCTGGTTGGCTTCAGCCTTTACCTATTCCCTTAGGCAATGGAAAAGTATTGCAATGGATTTTATCATGGATTTGACTCGTTCTCAATAAGGCAATGATGCTGTTTGGACATTGTTGTAAGCAAGCACACTTCTTGCCGGTCAAGAAGATCATTAAGCCTAAGGATATGGTCAAGATATTTGTGGCCAAAGTGTTCAAACACCATAGTATGCCTAAATCCATTGTGGAAAATAGAGATCCCATGACTACAAGCCTTTTGGAGAGCTTTGTTTGACAATATGGGCACTACGCTAGACTTCTCTTCGGCTTTTCGGATGGACAAAGTGAGGCTGCAAATTTAGGTGTGTTGGATCTTCTCAAATGCTATGTTGCAGATTAGAAAACAGCTTGGGAAAAGTATGTACTGTTGGTAGAGTTTGCAACAAAGTGCATGCCTCCACAGGAAAGGCTCCTTTTAAAATTGTTTATGGCAAAGTGATATTGTTGCCCATCCTATATACTAGGGATGAGATCTTTACAGCTGATGAGTATGTCAGAGATCTTGATGTTACCTTTGCACGAGTGTGGATAATTATTACTATATAAGCATAAGAGGGCTACCGACGAGCATAGAAGAGAGGTAGACATCAAAGAAAATGATTGGGTATTGCTGAAATTTGAGAAAGAAAGACTTTGCAACAGGCCAAGAAAGGAGGGAGCATGCCCTAAGCACTCTACCAAGTATTACGGACCTTTTAAGGTGATCAAGCAGATCAACAAGCTTGCTTTCTGGCTTGCATCGCTTGATCATTGGAGGATTCACAATACCTTTCATGTGAGTCTATTGCGCAAGGCCAGATCCAGAAGAGCATGTCACACAGAAGAGCCACCAGAGGTTGATGAGCTAGAGAGTTCTTTAACCCGAACAAATTGTGTTTCACAAGGAGAGAATGCTAAATGCCGGTAAAGCTTTCCAGGAGATAATCCATAGTGTGTTCCACCATAGACTTGGCCTTTGTGGCCTCCATAAGCTTGAACTTGCGGGTTATCATAGAGCATCTTGAGCTCTTCTTCCTTGCCATACAACTGCCTTTTGACATGCTCAATCTTTGCTTTCGATACATTTGGGTCATCGTCTTCCAGCTTCTCTTTAGCTTGAGAAGGCTGTGCCACATGTATTTGCTCCTCTATATAACCTGCATGCATATGCTTATTGCCCAAAGCTTTAGAAGCATGAGTAACACTTGCTTGGCCATGTGAACTAGCCCCTTGACCACTTTGTGCATGGCTGTCCATACTGTTTGACGGCTGTCCACATGGAGCCATTGATCGTTTCCCCATTGAGAAGAGGGAAACAACCATGCTCTGATACCACTGAAACTACACCGGCTACATGTGAACATCCTTTTTTTTCTTTTCGAGAAAAGATCCTTTCATTAGTTATATAAAAGACACCCGCAGGGCTACAAAAGACCCTCTCCTGCTCATAAGAAAACAGAGTAGAGATCCAAGCAAGGCAGCTAGGGAGACTCTCCCTAGGTGCAAAAAAGTACAAATATCAGTACAAAGAACTGAGGGGCTATATCATACAATAGGAGGGGGGAAAAGCCAAACAGGTGGCCTGTAGTGCCAGCGGGGGGAACCCGCGTGTAGGGTATAGAAGGGGCCGCTGCGCCAAGTGGTGTGAAAGGCCTGGCGCCGCAAGATCGCCTCATCCGAGTCGCCCTGGATGCGGTCATACTGTCCTCGTAGGGTGTGGATCAACTGCTGCCAAATCCCCCGAACAGTCTTTGCTGGTGGCTCTAGTCTCCCCTCAAAGGCCCCGAAACACTGGGCTCTCCAGGTGAACGAGATGGTGAGGCTGCTGAGGAGCTCCCATCGTAGATCCCTCTCCTGTGTCTAGCCAGTGGACGAGAAATCCGGTGAAGGAACAAGGCGAGGCTGGCCCCTAATGAATCTGATGGCCTGGCTGTCGTGCTCCGTCTCATATCCCAGAGCAAGCCCTGACGAAGTCGACCAAGCAGCGGCACCCCACGTATACATGCTCTCTGGAGAGAGGGGGGCCAGAATGCGCAGCATCTGCAGCCAAATCTGCTGCGCCTGAGGACAGTCCCATAGGCAATGTCTCTGTGTCTCCAAAGGGTGGCCACATCAGATTTGGCTGCAGAATCTGCAGCCAAATCTGCAGCGCCTGAGGACAGTCCCATAGGCAATGTCTCTGTGTCTCCAAAGGGTGGCCACATCAAATTTGGCTGCAGAATCTGCAGCCAAATCTGCAGCGCCTGAGGACAATCCCATAGGCAATGTCTCTGTGTCTCCAAAGGGTTGCCACATCGGACGCAGGCCGCCGGAAGACCACTGTAGACAAACCAAGTGCCAACTGCAGAGCCCTTGTGGGCGACCAGCCACTGGAAAGTCGAGATCCTGCGTGCCTGTCGACTAGCCCAAAGCCTGGTCCAAAAATCCTCCAGGAACTCCTGTGAGAGTCCCTGTAGCCGCCAATGCTCCGATGCAATTGGAGAGACCATCCTCCTCGCCGTCAAAAAATGTCTCCCCAACCGAACAGTGTATTGGAAAAAGGTGATCTCTGTGGCCTCGGGGGATGCATAAGGATCATGCCACTTGTACTCGCCAGGGTCCCACTGGAGCCGGGCCAAGGGGCGCGCTGCATATGCCCATATGCGCCAATCAGAGTCCACATCTGCAGGGTCTGGATCAATATGCCACTTCCGGAAAGCGGCGGCCACTACCCGTATCCTTTGAAAGATGCACTCTGCAACCAAAGGCGACTCCGCCTCCACTCTCTGAAGTCTGCCCTCATCCTGGATCTCATAGTAGAAGCATCTACCATCCTCAGTGCAAGCTCTGACAGCAATCAGGATCTCCAACTGTGTAAAGGCTCCGGGGCCACTGGCTCGAGAGGCGTGAACCACTTCTCTGTGAGTGCCTCCTGAATGTCATCCCTCATAATCAGCTCCCCTCTGAAGTGACTCAGCCTCTCCACCTCGATCTTCTCTGGGAGACTGCAGAAGGCCTGCCAGTCTCCAAAACTACGTGCTGGGCCTGCCGCCAATGGTCCCCAGGCTAGACGAGGCCGAGAATCCAACATATGACCCTGCTCTGTGCGTACCGCTGGGCTCCAAATGAGCGGCTGTCTGGCCCGCTCCTCATCACAAGAAGGAGGTCTCTGAGAGAGCCCCGGTCTCAGCAACTCCCAAGCTCGCAGGATGCTCAAGGCAAATCTGTCCTCCCATCCTCTACTGAGGCGTGTCCTCATCTCTATGAAGATCCATCGTATCTCTGGTGCCCAAGTGCCCCCTGCTGGGGGAGCCCTAGCCTGCAGCCGCTGAAAAAGAAGCTCTTTCCAAGGCTCAGTGCCTGGAAGCAGCCCCCGAACAATAAGCTTCCCTAATAAGGCTCTACTCTGATCAACTGGATCTCTATAATGCCCAACCCCCCTTGGGCCAACGGAAGTGTAATAATTGCAAAAGCAACCTTAGTCCTGGCTGGCTGACCATCCCGCCCAGACCAAAGAAAGTTCCTGATCAGCCTCTGTACCTGGCTGATACAAGAGCTCGAGAAGATCCATCAAGACGTGATGTGCCACATGGTTGCTAAAAGCACATGATTTGCCACCACCACCCTCCCAGCCAAGGATAGTCGAGCTGTACTCCAATACAAAAGCTTCTTCCGAATGCTTAGAAGAAGCGGGGCAATCTGCTGCTCAGGTGACAAATCTAGTCCAATTTGGCATCCCAAATACTGCACTGCTGTGCCAGGAGGAATCCATCTAAAACCCGGGTCTGGGCTCCATGCTGGAGTGGGAGCGCTACTGATCCAAAAGGCCACTGTCTTGCACCAATTGATCAATGCTCCCGAAGTTGCACTAAAAACCTGAAGCGACTGCTCTGCTCGCTGAAGATTGGCCTCCTGGCCATGCAAAAGCAAACCCGTGTCATCAGCAAACTCAGCATCGAGCAGGTCCTCCCCCCGGATTGGGAGCTGGAGTCCTCTCAAACCAACCTTCTCTGCCGTCAGATACATGCTCATAGCCTCCGCAAAGAAGAGAAAAAGAAATGGGGCGAGAGGACACCCCTGACGGACTGATCTGGTCAACTCAAAACTCGGCCCCTGTCCTCTTGCCATCAGCACCTGGCTACGAGCTGTGGAATATAGAGCCGCCACTCCTCGAATCCAAACTGGCTCAAAGCCCAGGCGAAGCATAGTGCCCTCTAAGAAACCCCAATCGACTCTATCGTATGCCTTCTCAAAATCGAGAAGCATCACGACCAGGTCCTCACCGAGAAATCTAGCTCGGGCCGTCGCCTCTCGGAAGGTGAAAATGTTGTCAAGGATACTGCGCTCCTTGATGAATCTTGTCTGGGTAGCATGAATCAACTCCCCCAGGAAGGTCTGGATCCTCAAACTCAAGGCCTTTGCTAAGACCTTGTAGACAGTATTGAGGATCGTAATAGGTCTCCAATGCCAAATATCATCTTATACTCCCTCCCCCTTGGGGATAAGAAAGATCAAACCCTCTGAAAAGCTCTGTGGCATCCCCCCCGTGTCCAAAACATACTGAAAGCCCTTGTGGAGGCCTGGCCCCAAAAGGTCCATCAGCGCATAAAAAAGGCAGGCGTCCGACTCTCTCGCTTGCGAGTCTCTCCCAGTCGTGTCAAGGCTACAGCGTGGAAAAAAGAGCTGAGCTCGATGAGTCCCTGGGCACACTGGCCTGCTGCATCCTGGTCAGAGCTCTGGCTATCATGCCATATCCTCTCAATGTCCTCAGAAAGACTAGGATCTGTACGTACCCTCTTTGGGATCCTCAACTGCAAGCTGGTCTCCCGTGTCCTCTCCTCAAGTGTCAAAATAACTAGCGCATGGTCTGAAAAAGAGGTGCCAGAGCGAGAATGCCAACGGAGCCCCCACGCTCCCCTAACCTATCACCCACATAGAAGCGATCAATCCGTGATAGATTAGTCCCTCCCTGCCGGCGATCCGACCGAGAAAAACTAAGACTGTCCTGAGAGTGGGAGAAAGCCTCATGCTGCCATGCATTAGTGATCCTCAGTGTCGTGCAAAATCGCTCCCAAGCTGCAAGCTCCGTGCCGTGCACTGTAACATGACTGCCTCCCACCCTATCGGCCGGGTCCTCAAGCATGTTGAAGTCTCCCCCGACACACCAATGTGCGGCCTCTGGCAATGCATCCGTAACCTAGGTCCAGAACTCTGCTCTGGCACTAGCCGCATAGACATTGAGCACGCCAAAGAGCTCATCATGCATCCTCAGAATGACATAGTGTGCTCTACCAGGCACAATGTTACCGCGATCCACAATGGCCTGCCGCCATACATCCGCAATGACCATACATACTCCTCCCTGCCCACCCAAGGGGCCAAACCTTGCAGACCAAAATGTGTCCCATCTACCAGGCATCACCGAACCGTATCTCCGGATCCTGCTCTCACCCAAATGGTGCTCGTGCATCATCAGAATATCAATACTGCCCCCAACCAGGCATCTCTGAAGCTCCTGCCTCAAGTAACCACGATAACGAACATAGTGTGCGCCGCCAAGGCCCTGTACATTCCATGACATGGATGACCTGCTGAGGTGGAGGCTGTCTCACCCGTACGGCGGGCCTTCGCAAGCGGCTTGGATGGAGAATAGTCCCCATCCGAGCGGCTACGAATCTGCCCACCCACCCGGTGTGCTGCAAGAATCTCGGATCAGGCGCCAGTGGCTATGTCCCATGGCGACTGCCTCTCGCTCAGACAGAGCAACCTCGTGTATGCATACATATCCAGGGTCGCGTGCTAAGTCTGCCACTATGCGAACCACCAAATGTCGAATCCCCGAGGCATCCACACTCCCGGTATCAAAGAAAAAATGAGCCAACTCCCATAGTCGGCCTATCACGTCTGTCACCTCTAGATCGCTCACATGGTGAGAAAACTCAACTGCCTGAGTCTTCAAAATGCTAAGAGCGAGATCCAGAGTCCACTCTCGGTCACTAGGGCCAGAGAGAGGGAATGAGAAGGCCACCGAGTGCCTCCTCCCCTCGGGCTGGAGGCATCACTACATGAACTCTGATGGGTGCTGGTTCATGGGGGCCCTCCGCTCCAAAAAGCCGTGTGAAGGAGTAATCAAAAGCCTCCGAGCGCTGTCTAGTGTTAAGACGACTCAGCCGATTGCGGATAGAGGATATCCGTGAAGCCCGAATCGGCATGGTAAGTCTCCTCTGCGGTGCTCGAGCAAGGTCGGTGCTCAGTGTCCGCCGGACTGCAGGTGAGCGCCAGGGAACTGCCAGGGCCTCCCGGGGAGCTGATGCGAGCGGAGGGGGATGAGGGGGGGGGAGAAGGGGCGGCTGCCAAAACTGGAGCGGGAACGGGAGGAGGCGAAGGTGGAAGCGAGGCGGGAGGGGGGGGGTGGGGGCGAGAGAGGGGGTGCTTGCATCTCCTGGTCCTCAGTTGGTGCTGGGGTCTCCTCCTGGAGGGGAGCAAAGCTGTTCCTCACGGGAACCCAGTGATGCTGAGACTGTGGCTGCTGCTGCATCGGTCTTTGGGCGTGCTGCTGTGGCTGTCTCCCTCTACGGCGCCCCTATCCAGGCTGCCACTCCGAGGTCTCTGTGGGCTGAGCAGGTGTCTCGGAGGCTGCCTGCCGAGCCGCATCTGTGGGCGGGCCATCGGGGGCCTGCTGCGGTGAAGGTCGGGGTCTCCTGCGAGGGCAGGCCTTGGCCATGTGGCCGACCTGCCTGCAGATAAAACACTGGTTCGGGAGCCCCGAAAACTCCACTCTCTGATCAATCCATCCCCCCCTATCCTAGGTAGCTGAATGACCTTCGGAAGGGGGGAGATGTCAGGAACCAAAACTCTGACCGAAGGTAGCCCAACTGCTCTAGCCACCACTGAAGCTGCTGTGGGGCGAGTCTCAAGCACCGAGCCCACCAAAGCTCCTAGCCTAGAAAGGAGCAGAAGGTACTCACGGCGGAGTCCAGGGAAGCAAACTGTAACATGGAATAGGCGCTCTCCCTGCTCGGCCGCTGTTGGGTCAAAGCCATGTTGCCAAGGTCTGAAGAATGCCTGAGCGCCCCTGATGTCAAGGGGACTCATGGCTAGGACCTGGGCCACGCTTTGGGTTGTCTTGAACTCAATCTGCTAGTGTCCACGGCCCAGTAACTGAACGTCCAGGATCTTGCCCACATCTGCAAGAAGGCGGGCGTGGAGAAGATCCCGGATCTCCCCTCTGCTGGGGCGAGTGCTGACTATATGGTAGATGGTGGAATGTGCCTGGAGGCGTTTCACCTCTGCGGCGAGGCTCGCTTCCTCTTCTGGCGAAAGAGAAAGCCTGATGGGGGTATCCTCAGGGGCGGGCGAGGGGGCTGCGGAAGAGTCCCTCTGAGGTGGGGCGGGAGGAGCCTCCATCAGTGTCTGAAGCTATGTCGAAGGCGGAGCGAATGCGGAGAGTCCTGCAAGTACCGAGCTGCACAAAAGGCGGAGGGGGAAAGGCGGAAGGCAGAGAAAAAAACCTAGGGGACGGAAAAAAGCAGAAAGAAGGGGAGGGGGGGGGGGTAAGGCGGCGGCGAAAAAAAAAGCAGGGGGGGGGAGGAAGCAACGCGAAAGGGGGTGGGGGGGAAGAGAGGGCGGAGGCTGGCGGAGGGGGGCGGGGCGCTGAAGAAGGGAGGGGGGCGCGAAGGAGAGGAGCAGGGGGTGGCGGGCGCTACAGCGCTGGGGCGGGGGGCGCAAGAAGACCAGGCGGCCCGCGGGGGGGGGGGGGGGGGGGGGGGGGGGGGAGCATACGCGAGGGCGGGAAAAAACACAGGGCAGGCGGGGGGAGACGCGAGGGCGGGAAGGGGGAGGGCGTGCAGGCTGCAGCGCGAGCGGGGGGGGGGGGGGAGCGGAAGCTTCAGTGAGCGATTGTGGTTCCATGTGAACATCCTTGGGCACCGTCTTGTGAACAATACACACATCACACTAAATATGTAAAACCACATTGCACATAACAAAATACAATCAATACGGGCCCTGGTACATCAAATACAGAGGTGTATTCAGCAAGTATAGCAGCTGGTACAAGTGGTACAGCAAGTACAGCAAGGTTTTCAGCAAGTACAGTAATTAGTACAAGTGGTACAGTAGTTACAATAGGGTTTCGAGCAGGTACAGTAAGTAGTACAAGCGGTACAATAGGTACAGTAGCGGGTATAGTAGTAGTACAAGCAGTATGGCCAGTATAGTAGGGTTCCCAGCAGGTACAATCGGTAGTACAACTTGCAAGTGGTACAGCAGGTAGTACAAGCAGTATAGCCGGTGCAGTAGGTGCCCACAACGAGTACATTGTAGGTACAGGAGGTTCCCACAGCAAGTACACAAGAGGTACAATAGGTGCCCACAGCAAGTACACTGCAGGTACAGTAGGTGTCCACAGAAAGTACAGCAGGTTCTGGCATGGTTTGTGCGATTGGAGCCTTAGCCTCCGGCTCGGGGGTTATTCCGGATGTAATCTACGGTTGGGTGGTGAGCTAGCATGCACCCCTTCTATTTGGTACTAATCTAGTTGTTTGTGTTTAGTGGATCTTACACTTTTCCAGTCATGGCTGAAGTATTTTTCCCTCTTTTGTAGTTACCAGGTTCCAGAATGTTTCTTGCCCCATGATTTGATTAAGTAGTTTTGGTAGTCTAGTTGGGTTAAGTCACGTATCCCCTCTTTTGGCCTTTGAAACTTGCAATTTGGTCTCCTCTTGGCACAGGTTGGCAAGTGATATTTGGGAGGTGAGGTAAGGTCGGGGAATGGCCACTGGCTCCAGATATACAAGGGTGTGGTAGAGTGTGGTGGTCCTCTCAAATAATTTCATACATTATTCATTCCTTGGAATCTTGAATGCCACATCTAGTTCCATGGAGCATGGCAGTTTACAATCATGTGAATTGAATTCCTTGTCATTCCAGCCTTTGTGGGGAATGCCTTTATCTTGGGAAACATGAAATTTGCATCAGTATCACTTTTCTGGTTTCACTGTCTTTCTGCTTGCTGCTTTGTACAGGATACTGTTGTCAGGAGGCCGATTGATCCAGATGAAGATTTGAAGCTTATGGCCCAAGAAGTGCGGGATTATGTTGAAGCTGTATTGAATAGCTTGGCAGCAAATATACCAAAAGTGAGACTCAGTATCCTTGTTAACAGGGTTGTTTGCTGTTCAATAATGGCTTGTTCGTCTGTCCATCTAAAATTCTCTCTTACAGGCAGTGGTTCTTTGCCAAGTTGAGAGAGCAAAGGATGCCATGCTCAATCAACTGTACAGCTCTATCAGGTCAATCCTAGCTGCTTTACTGACTATCTTTTATTTAAAATAATGCCTGTTGGGGTCTTTGTATTATGGGCCAGTCTCATTGTGGAGCCTTTTACTTCGTTTGGAAAATGCAGTGCCAAATCGAATGAAATAATTCAGGATCTTTTACAAGAAGACCAAGATGTCAAGAAAAAGCGGGAGCGGTTCAGACGGCAGGCTTCTTTATTATCTCGCCTGACCCGACAGTTGAGCGTACATGAAGCCCGTGCTTCAACATCTAGATGGTCAGCAAACGGTGGTGAGCTCACACAATCTCTGCAGGCTATTTGCAGGCCATTCTTATCCGTCTGTCCCATTTTTTACATGTCTATTTTGATTGGACCTTGCAGCACCGTCACGTGGTGATGCCACGGTCGGGGGAGAGGATTGGCGTGTTGCATTTGAAGATGCTGGAACTGATGGCTATAGAGGGTCTTTAGATGAGAACATGATAAATGACTCCCCTCGGCTTTCTTCACAGATGGCAAATGGAGGACATAGCCGGCGGTATAGCGATCCAGAACAAAATGGTGATGTAAGCTTCAATAGGAGAACACCTTCTCGGTTGCCTCCTGCCCCACCTTCCTCTGCGGGGGGAACCTTGTACAGATATTAATTCTTTAAAATTCTTGTTTTTATATGCTCCATTTGGAGTATACGACAGTGCCATTTCTTGTTACAAAGCCCCATGGAAATTTGTTGCTGTAATGCTGTTATTTCAGGCTCTGTTCTGGAAGCATCCTTCTAGCCTGGCTTATTTTTAGCATCAAATTAAAACGCTTGGCAGTTCAATATGCGTTTTGGAGATGGGGGAAATTATTTGAGGAGTCCCTGAGAGCAGATGGCTATTCACTGTAACTATCATAATTTTCACTTTTGTATACTACGACAGTTTCTGTATTATATGGTGGTTATGGGGTAGCAAGGTGAATGCTTCTCACTTGGTACATGGTATCTGCCTGTTAATGCCTGAATTTTCTTTTACCGTGTTTTTCATTAGTAGTATGCCTTGTTATTCTGGCTTGTACACAAGTGGCCCCTGAGCAACAATGTACACGGGTCCTGCTGCTTTTTTACCGATTAACTGCCTGCCATGTGATTGAATGTAGATTGTATTTTCAAGAACCCAGATGGCCAGTGGACAGATGAAGTGGGTAGCCTACATATCGAGGCTTGTAAGTGCATATAAAATAACCTTGTATGTTGATAAACCTGTCGGTGACTTCTACAAAGTCGTATTGGGAATTTGGTGTGGAAGTCAGTTGCTCAAGAGGTCCGACTTTTAATTAAGACACTTAAAACACATTATTTAAAACAATTCGCAAACATGCGGTGGGCTCTCTCCTTAGCTTATGAGTATATTTCTTGCCTCAAGAATTCCATAATACATATAGAAGGGATAAGGTTTACCTAATCATGGATCTCTCAATAAGCTCTCGTATGTAATGAACTCAAAACACATTGTTAGTCACATACATGACTAACCCTGAGATGAAGGCTAAAGGAAACACTAGGAGCTCAAAAGGACACCCTTTTGGGAATAACAACTTCCCTTTTCTAAATTGAATGATAATTCCCAGCACCTATGTAATGGTTCCACACACTTGACCCTGTCCACACTAAGGTAACTTTGTATTTGTGATTACTATGCACCAAGTGCAAGCTAAATTCCTGCACTAATGCGGCACACAAAATGGATAGTGCTACGATGATTAAATAAGAAATACGTAGGCTAGCCATTAAAAGTCCTTTCAATAAAGTTACATCATGGGACCCAAGTGTCTGCATTCAAAGAACAAGTATAATAAACACACTGTTTGTGAGGTAGTAGCAAAATTAGAAAGCGTACATGAACTAGTGAAATAAGTCACCAAACTATAGTTTCTGGATTTATCCGATTTATTAGTGAAATAGCATGCCGATTTTATGAGATGTGGATGGTGAGCATGCCTTTGGCCAATCTTCACCGTTGCCTATAGAATGGCGAGTATTATGACCATAATACTCTTTGTTACGAATGCACGTAACATTCTTTCCTATCTTTGTTACATTTTTGAAAGTTGTTCTATGTGTTTTATAGCCATAGCTTTTGTTTTTGTTATTGTGAGACAGAGTGGAGCGCTAGTTCCAACATACAAGGTGGAGATGGTTCATCTTCACAATCACGTTCTCTTATGTGTTCTTCTCTCCAGCGTACGCTCCTCCCCTCTTACAAGGTCCGTTGATCCTTCTCGTGGAAAACGGCCTGCATGCTCAGGAAATCCTTGTATTAAAACTCCGCCAAAAAGCGATACTGCTGTCCAAAACTTACATGCAGTCAAGAAGAAGCACGACCTCTCATTTTGGGAGCACGTAAAGGAATTTGACTTTTCAAACTCTTGAACGTTGTGATTGCTCAAAAAAGAGATTATACCGGTCTACTCGTTCATGATGTGCTTGCAAAGGTGGTTTTGTTTGATTTACTTCTGTATGAGTATCATCTTCCATCCATGACTCTAGTTCTAGAAAGTAGTAGTCTAACTCCACTGCTTTGTTTCACACTTTAGGAATCATCTGCAAATTCCCTGCATCTCTTCGTATAACAATGTTGCTTGGTATTTTTTCTAACATGGATAGGTTAACATGCTCCACTTCAGTTCTTCACTCTTTGTGTTCTCTTGTGAGATGCTCTCTATGAGACTCTTGTAAACTCCACTTCAGTTCTGGCTCATCTGTTGCATCCACTATAAGATAGTTGACAAAACATCCACTATAAGATAGTTGACAAAATCTGCGTGGATATCATCTCTTTTAGGTACTTTAGAACTTGAGAATAAAGTCGGACTATGTCCAAAGGATGAAAATTGACATGTCCTATTCTTGCACGGGGTGGTCTATATTTTTTACTTTTGTTACTCCAAATTTATCTAATCACCATATGCTATCATGTACCCATTGTGAATTACTGCTGAAGGGGGCCAACAACTCTCTTGGAACTACCAAGTCAATGGTTGGGTCTGTATCCCCTAAGAATTTCAACATGGTAATAATTCTTGTCCAAGCTTTAAAATTGAGTACCAAATGGTGCATAGTCATGGGAGTTCTCCAACTTATAGTCTCCTAACAATGTGGCAAACACCAAGGTCGGCACCACATGGTGTGAAAGACTATCGGCAAATAAGGAGCTCCAAATCCTGCTTGTTTATATTATAGAGATCCACTTGGAGAGTGTTAGTTGCATATGTAGGATGGCAAAACGAAGTACTTGGTGGATTTATTTTATGTTCTAAATATTGCAATCAACCTGGTTTCTGGTTGGACAGATGGTTGAGTAGGGTCTGCAAGCGAGGTTCAATTCTCAAGGGTATTTTGTGAAAGACTTCAAAAAACAGTGCCGCTTGGTTGTAAAGAATAACATAAATGGCATGGTACTTTGGATGTAAACATGCATGAGGTGAAGGCAAAACCATGTTTGTGTATGGGACAAATAGTGGCATTGCATATATTGATATATGGCACAAACGCACTGGTCATGTGAATACATACAACCGACGAGCTGAAGTCTACACATGTTCAAAATATTGGTAACAGGTCAAACATGATTTCTCGCATGAAAAGAATATCAATGCAAGGCCATTGCATGTTGTATATTTGCATGTATAGGGACTGACCAAGACCTACAACCTGCAACAATTGCAGGTTGTAGGTATTATGTTACATTAATTGACAATCACACAAGAAAAGTGGGGGTTTATTTCAATGAAGGAGAAAAGTTAGGTGTTATTTTTTCAATGAGATCAGTGATTTCTTGAGAAAGCAGGGAATCAAGAGATAATTTACCTACAGATATACTATGTAACAAAATGGTGTGCAGAAAGGAAAAATACACACTGTAGAAGTGGCACCTGCCTTGATGTCTAAAAAGAATATGCCTAGAGTATTTTTAGGTAGAAGCAACAACAAACTACTTGTTTACATTATAAACAGATCATGGTATGATATCTGAATAGAAGTTTACAGGCACAAATCAGATACGTTTCTTTTGAAAGTGTGGATATATTGCATATATACATGTTCTTGATGATGAAATGAGAACAATGTTAAATCCAAAAGCAGAGAAATACATGTTTATTGGTTATGCTTTGGAACAGAAGTAACCCTACCACTCATGAGATGCAAGTAAGCAGAGATGTCTTTAATGAGATGAGTTTCTAGTATGCACTAGTGAAGGAAACACAAGATATATATATATAAGCAGTAATGATGTTGCTCCACATGTACATCAGCAATCATCGCGGTTGCTTGGTGGGCCTGGGGGTTTCTGACGGTGGATTCAATGTTAGTCCATGGCAAGACAAGTTGAGGACAGACATGAAATACATGTATCATGCAAAAGGAAGGAAAAGATAGATCAACCTTTTGTGCATGATCTGTCAATAGGTCACTCATATGTGGATGGTGATTCTAATGGCTATGAGCAGAGTTTTCATGAGGAGCTTAACATTCCATCTATGGTTACTTTTGATAAAGAAAAATCATGGGTATTTTGAGGGCTAGTTTGAGGACACTAGGCAATGATCTAGGTGTACGTAGGTCTATGAGGGTACTTCCATGGTTAAAACAATATAGGACTTGGAGCCCACTTATTTAGAGCAGGTTGTTGGAAATCTAAAATGGGAAAAAGCCATGGGTGAGAAGATGGCAGCATTGGATACAAATGCAACATGGAAGTTAGTACTTTTACTTAAAGAAAAAAAGGTAATTAGATATAAGTAGGTGTATAAGGTCAAGTATAACTCGGATGGATCAGTGGTATAAGGCAAGATTGGTTGTTAAGGGTTTTGCCTTCTTTGCCTAAAGAAAAGAAGGCAATTAGATATAAGTAGGCGTATAAGGTTAAGCATAACTTGGATGGATCAGTGAGACAAGATCGATTGTCAAGGGATTTGCACTTACCTATGGCATTGACTATGAGGAGATATTTAGCCTACGGTTGCGAGAACGGCAAGCGTGAGAGCTATCATTGCCATGACTACAATGAAGGGTTGGTATTTACGTCAGATGGATGTAAAGAATGTTTTCTTACATGGTAATTTACAAGAAGAAGTATATATGATGTAGCCATCAGGTTATGAGACGAGATTATGCGAGTGATGTATATCGAGATTTTGTGTATAGGTTACGCAAAGCCTTGTATGGCTTGAAGCAGACACCCAGAGCATGGTCAAAGAATATTGGGGAGTATCTTGTTACCATTGGATTTCAAATATCTAATGCAAACTTTTTACATGATGTTAAAATGCTTTTGAAGAAAGAAGTTTGAGATGAAAGATTTCGGTGAGCTATGGCATTGCTTGGGTATAGAGGTGGTGAGATCACCTCATGGCATTTTGTTATTTTACAAAGGTAGTATGGACATATTGTCTAAGTATGGTATGACACGCTCTAAGCCTATTATAGTGTCATTGGAGTAGAACACAAAGCTTTACAGAGATATACAGGTGAGCTTGTGGAGGATCCCACTATCTATAGATGCATAGTAAGTAGCTTGATCTAAATGACCATTATTAGGCTAGACTTTAACTCTTCTATTGAACTTGTGAGTTAGTTTATGTAGGTCTCCAAGAAACCACACTTGGATGTGGCTAGACAGAGTCTCAGGCACATAAAGTCCAGAGTTAATTATAGACTTTTCCATGAGGCTGACAGAAAGATACACCTATATGGGTACATAGATGTACTGATTGGGTTGGTAGTATCATTGTAGACATGAGATCTACAATGATAGATGTACTGATTGGGTTGGTAGAATAGCAACGGTGGAGACACGTTGGTGGTCAACGAAGAAGCTGGGAGCAAGTGTGTGTGTGTGTGGCGAGCAACATAGCGCAAGCGAGGTAGCTCGCGACAAGGCATCCGCCGCCCGCTGAAGTGCCAACACGGCTGGTACACAAGTACATAGCCAAAGGATTGGCAAACGGGCACCGTGCAACAACACAGTCAGTCGGCAAGAACACAAGAACACCAGCCACCACACGATCAACGACTAGCACCGTGCGGCACAGTTGGCAAGCACACCAGCCACCGATAGAGCAACGACCGGCAACAGGCTACAACACCAGCCACCACTCGAGCAACGACTGGCAATACTTGCAGAGTGGCGTACCGCAACAGCAGTGGCTGCGACACATACATCCACACGCTACAGAGTGTTCAACAGTGTTTGGCCACTTTCAAAGTGCGCCACATACTGTGCGATAGTGTTTGGAGGTGATAGCAGCACACAGTTCGCCAAAGACATGGAAGAGAGGGAATCCATGACTACGTAGCTCATCCTCAACATGACATCTCATTGGGCCTCTACACTCATCACGAGAAATCTGGTAATCTGGCACGTATTCATTTTTGCATCATTTTTTTACATAATTTATTTTTTGCACTCATGGCATCGAGTGATACCCCACTATGACGTAAGTGGGTGTTTCGAGAGTCTTGTCACCTTTCTTTGTCTTGACACAAGCCGAGCTTACTCGTATGCGTCAAGAAATACATGCATATCAGACGGAGGCCATTTGTCCTTCGTTGACAACTTGACTTGGCATGCATGAGACTAGTAGTTCTCATGGTGAACCCAGACCTTACGATTGTCATTTGACAACCCCATCGATCAATCCGTAGCGGCTGAAGATGACCCAGGTTTGGGAGCAGACGACGTAGATCTAAACACTACACAAATGAACAGTCTCACGAACAAGGACCTCTTAGACACTAAGGAGTATGATGCCATAGATGCGTAACCTGATGCGGTTCTTACACAAGAGGATTTACATGAAACTCTCTTCGAGTTGTTTAAAAGAACCTAGACTTTAGAGCAAAACCAACGAGATATCTTGAAAGTCCTTTGGGACATACACCACCATTAGGCAAGCTAATCAACAGCCCCACTATTTACTCTTGAGTTTTCTCAATCGACCAGAGTGCATTTTGACTCTACTCGATAAAATTCTGTGCGATCCCCACGAAGGCAATCCGTAGCGTATGCCGCACAATCCGGAGCAGCTACGACAAACATCTTAAAAGATCTCAAAGCGCCAGTCTTTTGGGAGAGGAAAAAGAATGCAACAAGTACACAATTAATATATTTTTGTAAAAATAGTTAGACCTACATAACCCTAGGTATACACATGAGGAATATAGAGCGATTGAGGCCAGCTTGATGTCGGCGGGCAAGGTATACAAATGGTGGATGAGCCTAGTCGATAGTGCTAGATAGCCTTGCACTTGGGTCGAGTTTAAGAGTGCATTTACAAGGAATTTTTACCTATGAACGAGCTTCAGAGGTCATGGAATGAGTGGGATAGATGCTCCACGATCGGCATCACTCACCCACTATATTTCAAACTACCGCGAGACAGCCTTGAAATTGAAGAGAATTGATGCATTCCAAATTTTATGCGATTCATACATGGCTTAGAATCCGAGTATGAAAGCTATGTGCAACCCAAAGAACCTAAAGACCTCAACGAAGCGATGAAGTATGCTTAGATATACGATGATATAACTTGTAGATCGTAGTTAGTTTTCAGATAGTAGCCTGGAGAGGATGGGACATCAAAATTTAAAATGAATTTTTTTAAAGAGTGACAAGAGACAAGGAGAACAAGGGCGCCATGGAAGGAAAGAGAGTAAAGGGGGACAAGGGGGCCATTGGACCAAGATATAAAAAATCTCACAAAGAAAGAAACCCCACACACATGTAAAAGAAAGAGCAATATGAGAAAGAAAAAAAGGATAATCTATGCTTTCACTGCTTTAAACATGGACATAGTACGATAGCATGTCCTAAGGTGGGTGCTGGATAGAATTCGAATGAGTCTTAGAAGGATGCTAATCCTTCTAGGCAAGTACACACGGTGTAGGTGTTGCCTCTCTAGATTGTAGAGCTTAGGGAGGTGAGAGTTTGTCACACTGATAGCACCCACACTTGTAGTGTTATGCAGGCGAAGCCATCGTTTAGGCCACATGATTTGATCTGAAGACATAGTTCGATCAATGCTGTAGAGTCATCATAATGATCGACAATAGTGCCACACACAATTTTCTTAACTATGCGTTGGTTAAGAAATTGAAATTACATGAAACCCATAGCAATCATAAGTATATGGTCTCATTGACAAATGGGTTTGATCAAACCCGCATCTTGAAGGAAGGCAATGTTCAGATTGTACTTTTAGTAAAGATATTTTTGGTCCGAATGAATTATTTCGTATTTATGGATCAATAAATGGATATCGGGTTTATATTTTGTTTGATCTTCTTAATACTCACAATTTTATTGACAACATTGTGGTATAAAGGATGAAGCTGCAAAAAACCACACAGAATGATCACATGTACAAGGTTAGGATGGCTGGGGGACAAGTCCAATTGTGGGACAAGGAGGCATCAAAACTACCATTAGACATCCAATTATACTCAGATAGACTTGATTTTCATGTTATGAGCTTAGGTCATGTAGACATAATTCTAGGGATGAAATGATTTTATAAAAAAAATAAGGATTTTTCTGTTGATTAGGTCAAACATTTGATGTCTTTTTAGCACAATGGAAACCTTGTTACTCTTAAAGGAAACATTGTTGTACCCAAGGAAACTTTTATTAATGAGCTTGAGTTAATGAAAAATCTTTTTAACTATGAACTTTTTCAATTGGTTATGGATCCTGTGTCTTTATGTGTTCATTTTGATATAAACATTGTTTCTATAGATGTTTGGGAAAGTAAAGTGTTAAATTCTATTAAGAGCAAATTTTAGGATGTATTTCCTGATGAGTTACCTCATGGATTACCTCCTAAATGAGAGGTGGACTATAAGATTGAGCTAGTGGTGAGTGCAAAGCTTGTTAGTATTCCTCTATATAGGCTTAGCCAGACTGAGGAAGATGAGGTAGAAAAGCAACTAGCTGAATACTTGAGGATGGATCAAATTAGACTAAGTAAGTCTCCTTGGGGGTGCACCAGTTCTCCTAGTTAAGAAAAAAGATCAAGGTACCTGGCAGATGTGTATTAATTAAAAAACGTCTTAACAAAGTTACAATTAAAAACAAATACCCATTGCCTAGATTAGACGATCTTATTGATAGGTTGTAAGGAGCTAAGTATTTCACAAAAAAGCTTGATTTGTGAATCGGTTATCATCAGTTTTGTATTACAGAGAGGAAGATGTTGCTAAAACTGCTTTTAGGACACGTTATGGCCATTGTGAACACTTTGGATTCACTAATGCACCAATAACTTTCCAATAGATGATGAATGATATATTTCAAGATTTGTTAGAAAAATGCGTGGTGGTTTTCTTAGATGATATTTTGATATATAGTAAAACTTTGGCTGAGCATGAGAATCATCTTAAAGACGTTCTAGGAAGGCTAAGAAAGGAGAAACTGTATTGTAAATTATCTAAGTGTGTTTTCGTTTAAAAAAGAATTGTTATACTTGGATCATAAGATCTCTCGAGATGGCTTAAGTATAGATTTACATCGCATCCAAAAGATTTGCCAGTTTTGCGTACGGTTAAGCAGTTAAGATCTTTCTTAGGTTTTGTGGCATTTCTTCAAAAATCTATCAAGGATTATTTGAAGTTGACAGTGTCTTTTACCCATCTTCTTAAGGGTAAAAACAAGAAGTCTAATTCTCCGATGGATTCAGAAGCTACAGGAAACTTTTAATACTTTGAAATATAAAGTTTGAGATGCTCTTATGTTAGCCTTATTAGATCCTAGTAGGCCTTACATTATAGAGACTGATACTAGTGATTTTGCAGAGCAGGCACATCTTTGTTCCAGGATGCGAAGCTTGTGGCCTTCGAGAGTAAGAAACTCAATGATGCACAGACTAGGTACCCAGTTCAAGAGAGAAAGAGTTGTATGCAATTATTTATGCAGCATGGAGACAATATCTCTGTGGGTCTCAATTTATGGTCTTGACAGATAATCAGCCTTTGCAATTCATTTGTGATCAACCAGACTTGAAAGGTAAAAAGACCAGATGGGCTGAATTGATGCAGGGCTTTGATTTCATGATTAAATATAGAAAAGGTGGCTTGAATAGCATTGCTGATGCATTGAGTCAAATTGGTGAAGTTAATGAACTTAGCTTCATGGAAATTACTTCTAGCTTGTACGATTCACTTAAGGGAAAATGCAGTCCTATATTTTCTTTGCAAAATATTAGAATTTGGTAAATTTAAGGTCCGACTCTGAGGTAGATCAAAACCTCGTTAATCAAGAAAAAGCCAACTAATTTTTTTATTCAGAATGGTGTTTTATTCTGAAATGGTAAGGTTTGCGTACCGAAAATTACAACAAGGATTTTGTTTGAGTGTCATGATGCACCATCGGCAGGACATTCGGGCATATAGTGTACCTTGGCTTTGGTTAGAAGGGCTTTTTATTGGCAAAAAATGAAGGATTTTGTTCATAATTATGTGGTCAAATGTCATCAGTGTCAAATTAATAAGATAGAGCGCCTTTAATCTGTTGGGTTAGTACATCCTCCTTTGGATATTCCATCTCGAAAGTGAAAAAGTATTTCCATGGATTTCATTACGGGACTTCCACGTCTCAACAGGGGTCACGATGCCATTTGGGTAGTCGTGGATAGATTGACAAAGATGGCTAGATTTTTACCCACAAAGACAATAGTTAAAACTTTAAAATTGGCTTACCAATTTGTCGAGCGCAACTGTTTAGATTGTATGGTCTACCTTCTGATATTGTGAGCGATTAGGACTCTAAGTTCACGACTCATTTTTGGCAGGAAGTTTTCAAGAAATTGGAAACTACTTTGAGTATGAGTTCCTTTGATCACCCGCAATTTGATGGAAAAACAGAGCGTGTGAATCAGATTGTAGAGGATATGCTTCGTGCATGTCTTAGGAAAACCATCGAGTTGGGAACAATGTATTCGAACGATGAAATTTGCCTATAAACAGTTCTAAGCATTCGGCTACTGGTTATAGTCCGTTCATGTTTATGTATGGGTATCAACCTAGGGCACTTGTTGATGTCGGTCTTAAGGACATTGAGCTTGATGCATCGAGGGATTTCTTGTGAGATATGCAAGAAATGCTAACCCAAGCTCTGGATTCTATCAGGAGTGCTTAGGATAGAGTACAGTTTTATGATGATAGGGGATGCTCACCTTGGTCTTTTGAGCTAGGAGCGTTGGTTTATTTGAAAGTTCCTAAAGATTCTCGGACTTTGTCAATAGGAAAGTCCTCAAAATTATCTTCTAGATATTGCGGTCCATTCCGAGTTATACGCTAGACTGGCACGATTGCGTATGAATTAAAACTATCTCCACATGTCTGTGTTTATAAAGTAAATGTGATTTTTTACCAATAAGGAGATTCACTATCTGGGCCATATTGTGTCCACTACCGAGGAAATTTGGATGGGACACAAAGAAGATGGAATCCATTCTCAAATAGCTAGATTTTAAAAACCTAGAAGAATTTGGATGGACGCAAAGAAGATGGAATCCATTCTCAAATAGCTAGATTCTAAAAACCTAGAAGAATTATACTTTTTTCTTGGTTTGTCAAGATTTTACCGATAGTATGTAAAGGACTACACAAAGATAGTAGTCCTATTGACTAACCATTTAAAAACAAAAAGGACTACATGAAGATCGTAGTCCCATTGACTGATTAGGTAAAAACGAAAAGAACTACGCGAAGATTGTAGTCCCATTGAATGATCAGTTAAAAACAAAACGTAAATTAATTTGTTGGGAAGAACTCTAATGAAAGAGATTTGAAAAGCTTAAGATTGAAATTGCATTCGCACCTATGTTAAAAATAGTCGACCCAAATGAGCCATTTATCCTAGAAACATATATGAATGGGGATGCTATTAGGGTGGTATTGATGCAAGGGAGACGCCCTGTTGCATTTGTAAGCAAGAAGCTTTATTGTGCCTAGCGTAACTACCACGCTTATAAGTGAGAGTTACTAGCTATTGTTCGTGCTCTTAAAAAGTGGTGCCATTATCTTTATGGAGCCAAATTTGAGATTGTAACTAACCATGAAGGTCTGAAATGGCTTTAAAGTCAGAATGAGTTGAAAGGGAGGAAAGATCGTTAGCCTGAAATGCTCCAAGAGTTTGACTTTCAACTTCGTTAACTAGAAAGGTAAATTTAACATAGTAGTATATACTGAGCCACATGCCAATGGTGTGAACAAATTGAGCTTCACCATATATCAAGAACAAGTTCTTGGATTCACTACGTGATTGTGTGAGCATGATCCATCTTATTCAGAGGTTTGGCTTGCTATATGCGCACGCACTTGCTAGCAAACCATTAGCTTCCTTGTCAGAAAGGAGTGTTAATTTGGAGCAATTATCCGAGGTTTCTACAAGAAGAAGAGAGAGTTCTACTCCAGAGAGACTAGATGGGTCTCTTGGGTTAGGTACTAAGATAGAGAGCTCAGGGGTGGACCCTTCACTACTATTCAACATTGTTTTTAATGGGGGTGATAAAGTTCATCGGGGGGGAAGGTTTATGAACGGCCTATCGATGATGGGTACCAGCTTTACAAAGCTAGAGTTTGTGTACCGTCTATTGGTGAATTTTGAGCTCTTGAGTACATCCTATTTTTCATGTCATTAGACTTTGAAAAATCGTTGACCATAAGGAGAACTTAGTTACTCCTAATGTTCTGGTAGAACTTCCTAACTCTCATGATTCATTCTTTTGTGCATAAGCTAATAGAGTTCTCTTCTTCTCTACTCTCCTATATTATTACTTGCTTGCCTTGTGCTTGTTTGAGCTCTGATGTGGCATTGCTTCCATGTGTGTGAGAGAGTGAGTGTATAAGATAGAATGGTGAGGAGGGTCAAGATTCTATTGGAGTGCGGCAACGGTGGAGTGGAGCTTCCGGGTGTGACTGTGCGGCAAGGTCATCTCCTACAAGACGACGAGAATCCCAGGCAATCAGCTTTCACAAGGTGAGTGACACACCTTGACTGTGCATTTGTAAGCTAGGCCATGGTAAACTCAATTCTTGGTTGAGTTGTTTATGCTCCCAAGTGTGGTTGGGCAAAGCCCCACGACATTGGGTTATTCCCTGTGTTCTTTCTATGGCGCTAGTATGGTTTCCATAAGTGGCATCGTTGCGGCGGGAGAATAGCCCCACCATATAGTAACAATGCATTTTGAGAGCAAGTAAATGGTTAAATTGATCAAATTTTTGGTTTTTGTAAGAAAAGAGTAGATAGGAAATTTGAAACAACTTTAATTGTGTTGCGTATTCTTATTTTTGTTCCATTATTTTGTTAGGTTAGGAATTCTATTCAGCTTTTCATGTTGTCCTGAAATTGTGTGTTCTTTGATTGCTACAATTCAAGTTTTTGGGTCAATTTTTATACTTTTTGTTTTCTATTATTTCTTAATTTTACACATAGAAAATAGTAAATTGGGCTTTAAATTTAAGGAATTAGGTGAAATAGACCTTAAAATTGGTTTTAGGACATAGGGTTTATCCCAATTTTGAATCCTTCCACACGAAGAAATTGGGTTAGAAACAATAATTTGGTGTAGGATTTACAAACCAAAATTATTTGTGTTTTTCATGCTTTTGTTTTGGCATTTTTGCATTAGTATAAATTACATAGTTTGACTTAGCTTAATCCACCTATAATTTGGGCCGCAAGTTGTAAGTCTTTTGGCTGGCCGTATTTCATGTGTGCAGGCTTTAGGCCCCAAAAAGAGAATCTTGGAAAACTCCAAAAACCCTAACCACCCCTTTTTGGGTAGTTGTGGAACTGAAGACCGTAAATCGCAAACCACAAAGGTAAAAAGAAAAAAAGCAAAAGCAAAAAGTGAAAAAAGTAAAAAAAAGAAAAAAGGAAAAAGGAAAAAGGGAAAAGGTAAATGGGCCAGCGACCCGAGCAAAAAAAAAGATGTTTTTTTTTGAAAAGTGTACGCATAAGTTTGCTTATTATAGGGTTTAGGTTGCGATCATTTTGGTGCACTTGATACAAAACCCAAAAAAATTGTAATTTCCCATAATGGAGCTAACTATAGGAAACCCTCTGCTTGGCTTGAAAAAGTGCATGTACAATCTTTCCCAAAGTGTTTAGAATTGTCTAAAATCCACTTTGGATAAGTTTCTCTAACACATTTTTTTAATTTAAAAGTTAATATTATTTTTTCTCTCGTTCAGTTCCTTTACCCCCCCTGACTAGCCTTAAGTCATGCAATTATGGTCTGGATGTGTATTAGAGGCCTATTTGGACGATAGTGCATCTTATCAAGCTAGGTATAAGCCTACACTAGGCTCGGGACCGTTAAGGTCGAAACTTAGTGTAGCATTGTACAAGGACCTGCAATAGGAGCTAATGATGCTTCATTTGACTTCAAGATAATGGGATCCCTAGTCCCAAGAAGCGATAAACCTAACTAGGGCTCACCAGTCTCGCGAGCTACCAGTCTTTTTGACTGCGTAGTTAGCTATCGTCGCAGGGAGGTTCGGCCTTAACTGCCACCACCTTTGAACCAAATCTTACTACATATCTACCGCACGATTGAGGAGTTGAGATAAACTCCAAAGAGACACTTGGTGTAGTCTTATCATTACAAGCATGGAGTGTTCACATCGATATCCCTGTCTATACAGCTCTTGTTGCACTTGCTGCAACTGTGACCATCAACCATCCCCCGCACATGTACTTATGCCCGCATGGTAGAACCTGGTGGTAGAATATTAGAAGAAATGCAATCAATAGAGGCACTAATCTAGGCTGCTAGAACAAAGGAAGAAGAGACTTTTCAATTGGCACATTAATGATTAGCAACCCAACTCAGCATGCCCAAAACGAATCCCAAGCTAGGATTACACAAGTAATGTCTGACAGTCTTGACACAGGCAATAACATTGCCTCTACCTCAGGGAGAGATCTAGGTTTACAAATCTTAGATCAATGTCACATAAGATTGGAAATATGACACATTAATAAAGACTCTTGTGGATTTCACTACAAGCCAAGCTTATGGTGCTAGTTGGAAAGGTATTGTCCAGTCAATATCTGGGGCCACAACAGAGGAGAAATGATTACAGGGCATTTGTGATTACATACATAGGATCATTGAATATGAGAGAATCCAAAGACCTATGGCGCAAGTTGGGACATCCAAAGAAGCATTCCCACTATGAGTGAAATGGTAACACCTCCTATGAGCCCAATAAATCCTACTTGTGTAGTATCACCCGACTATACCATGGACCAACCCACATCTTTTAGCCCACAAGGCCATGCAAGGACTCAAGAGCATGCTAGCATGAGCTTCACATTCTTAGATTCTAGACCCATTTGCTTTTGCATAGGCGCTACGAAGAGTGGTAGCTAGGCCCTAGGAGAGCATAGCACCTCTGTTGTTGTTGTGAGAGATGCGGCCGACATAGCCATGGAAAGACTGCCTAGATAGCCAAGCTAACTCATATATTCATTGGAGATGGTGATCCTAGGAGACATTTGGAGATATTTGATCAAGTGTGTGAGGCGCTAGGAGAACAGAATATCTGGTACCATTAGATAGGAACAAGATGTTAGCAGCCAAGTTGGCTCTTGTTGGCTTTGGAGAACGTAATGAGCTTCCGAAGACCAATGTCTTTAGTTAACATTGGTAAGGTTGGGGATTATTATAGAACTCTCAAGGTTGAGGAACACTTGGACTTCATTGCTCTTAGGAGACTGGTTTTGAAGCAATTTGTGCATGAAGGAGTGTTATGGGGTGTAGCTTCACAGCTACATAAAGCTGAGAGAGAAGAAGAGGACTCTGTTCAAGTTTTCATTGGCCGTCGGGTCAAGCATTTAAACTCTTATTGCCTTCCACATGAATGTTATTTGAATAATGAACTACTTGCTAGATTCATCCATGGGCTTAAACATGAAACAATCTATAATGGCTTAGTCATTAAAGGGATCACTACATAGGATGAAGTCACAACAAATGCCATCCAACTAGAAGATAATCTGATGGTCAAGGGAGCCAAAGCATTGGATTCTAAATATGTTGCTTTTGGAGTCATGGTACATAGCACTTCTACAATCAAACCCATTGCTAAAGGTAACACTTTAACAGAGATGAATTTCACAGATTCATGAACGTAGAGTGAATGAAGGCCAATAAAGCTCTAGAAAACGTACATATGTATCCAAGGAGAGAGTTTCAATGGTGCTTAATCTATCGACAAGGGCATTTGACTAGTGAGTGTCCAGTCCTAAGGACACACTATAATGGGAATTATACTTTTTGTGGACATTATGGTCATGAGGCTTCATAGTGCCGCATGCATTTACAAACCCTTGCTAATGCTTTAAGACCTCAGCAGTAGTTGGCTTTATGAGCTCTATCACAGTCACAAGCCATAATGCTGAGGTCTTAAAGCCAATGTTGAGCAAATCACATAGCAACTTAGCAAATGGGATTTACAATGCACAAAATGTGTTGTTACCTCCACTAGATTTGGGACCTCAACCTCCACCACCGAGGATCACAAGATTGAACCAAATAGGTCTCAAGTAATCTTTTGAGTATCGAGAATATGAGGTTGACTTGGATAGTGCATCACATGTCGTTGAGGACTCCATAGAGCTTTATTCAGACTACTGTTCACAATGGGATGGGTAACATTATGTTTCTCTTACTCTTAAAAATTTAACTTTATAGTCACCGTAAGAAAATAAACGCAACATGTAGGGTGGGGGCTGGGAATAGATCCATGGTGGTGGATAGAGAAGAGGGTATGTGAATGTGCTCGGGGCGTCTATCCATGCTGGGGCGCATGTATGGAGGGTCCCCACTGTTAAAATTACAGCAATGTGATGAGCTATGGTGGATCAAATGCTAGAATCAACATCCTTAACAAAGTGATTAGATGATAATTAAGATGTGATTAGTGAGTAATTAACTAATAGCTTAATAGAGGCATGGATAATAAAAAACCAGCAAATTCTCATTAGGCCAATGTCTCAATTTATAGAGTTTACATCCAAGCATCTAATCCCACTGATTTCTCTTTGATTCACTCCACCTCTTTTGCTTGATTCTCTCCACCTCTCCCAGAATATCTCCACACTTCCTAAATCTTCTCATGCTACCCTTTATTCTCTCCCACAGTAGATTCTTCTCACCTTTTCACAGGTTCTCTCACATTTACAGATTCTCTTTTATAGCCTCTAACCAAGGGCTTGTTCCCGCACACACCCTATTCACTTGTATATTTCAACACCTCTCCTCAAGTGAATACTCCTAGCACACCTGGACCCTATACCAAGTTTCCCTCTTACTTCATAGTCCGCGCGACCAGTGCCTAGCACACCTCCCCTCAAGTGAACTTAGCACACCTGGACCCTGTACCAAGTTTCTCTCTTACTTGATAGTCCGCGACCAGTGCCTCAAGTCCCTAAACTTATAGTCCTTGACACTCTCTCTCTCTATGTGTCCAAGGCTACTACAAGTGCCCGCGACCTTGACTAAAGTGCTCACACATACATCTACCACGTGGCCTACATCATCGGTGGCTCCTTAGAGGTGGTTTTACTTTGTTGGGGTAGGTTACATTGGGTTGTGGGGTTTCTCTCTCTCTCTCTCTCTCTCTCTCTCTCTCTCTCTCTTAGAGATTTTCACATGGCTCCTCACTCTTTGGAGCCTCACATCTTCTCTTGTCTTCAGTCTTCTTGTCGTGGCAGCTTCTCTTCACGCGTCCATGTCTTCCTCTTCTTTCAGTCTTCTTGTTGTGGCAGCTTCTCTTCTCGTGTCCATGTCTTCCTGCAACTTTTCTTCTTGGTGTGGATCTTCCTCTTGGAAAGAGATGTTCTTCTTCTTTCATGGCTGGGGCCATGAGCTTGTTCGTCAGGTCTTCTTGCTCCATGTGAGCAACATGTTTAAATGTTTGTTTGATAGTTATTTTGGGCTTTTGATGTCTATCTGGTGTCATTATGCAATGCAAACCCAATTCTATGCGGGAGGTCTTACCTCTTGCCTTATTTTGGACAAGGGCAGTGTCTGATCCCATTTTTACACTGATGTAATGTGCCCAATACATAATGCATATAGCATTCATTCTTATGCACATTCCCAAATGCAACTCTGGCTGTGAATAATCTTGAATTTGAGTGTGATTTGTAGGCATTAACCAAGGGTTAAATGCAAAATGATGATTACCATAAATTTATCAGCATAATTTTACGAGAAATTATATTAAATCAAGGGTAACCAATTTGTATGGAATGGTTGGAGTATCAAACCAACTCCGAATTGCAATATGAAGTTATAGGGATCTGTATCAGTGGTTAATTTGAACCCTCAATTGCAACAAAATATAGTGATTAGCATTGATTAATCACTGATTAGCAAATTAATCCTCTGTTTTGTGTGCAAGAAACAGAGTATGCGGGGAGCCCAGATCTGAGACCTTAGAGTTCAGATGAGCTCAAATCCTTTCAAGGCCATCAATAGCAATTAGTCTAGTAGAGGATTAAGCCAAGAAACACAAGATTTGACCAAATATTGAATGCTTAATCTCTGTTTTACCAAAGTCACCTGTAGATTTGATGAAGAGCTTGGTTTCATTGTAGACTTGATCAAATCAAATTTTGACTTCACCAGCTTGTAGAGCATGCTTGAAAACCCCCGGGGCTAAGAGGAATTAAACCCATTTGATTGGATGAAGTAGAGATCTTATTTTTCACTCAGAAAACAGGCGCCATCGAATCTACGAATTTCTGGAGTTCTAGGCGGCGGTTTGTGCTTCTGATTAGATTGGCTGGAGCACATTGAAGTGGCTATCTATGGCTAGAAGGGTTTGGGCTAATTTGATGTGTGCAAGGAGAGGGAGCTCCTCCCACTGGCTGGGGGTATAGAGGGTTAGTTGAAAATAACTAAAAAATTGATTATTTCCTAATTATCTAATCCTAATTAACTAGATAATGGGCTCATAAACTTGATGGATTCTAGGCTTGGCTCTGATACCATGTTAAAATTACAGCAATGTGATGAGCTATGGTCGATCAAATGCTAGAATCAACATCATTAACAAAGTGATTAGATGATAATTAAGATGTGATTAATGAGTAATTAACTAATAGCTTAATAGAGGCATGGATAATAAAAAACCAGCAAATTCTCATTAGGCCAATGCCTCATTTTATAGAGTTTATATCCAAGCATCTAATCCCACTGATTTCTCCTTGATTCACTCCACCTCTTTTGCTTGATTCTCTCCACCTCTCCCAGAATATCTCCACACTTCCTGAATCTTCTCATGCTACCCTTTATTCTCTCCCAGTAGATTCTTCTCACCTTTTCACAGGTTCTCTCACATTTACAGATTCTCTTCTACAGCCTCTAACCAAAGGGCTTGTTCCCGCACACACCCTATTCACTTGTATATTTCAACACCCACTATATGAGGGCTCTTCAAAGATCGGTTCACCCTCCTGTGGTGGCTAAGCATGTGTGGCATGGCGACCACATATGTGAATGAGAAATTGAGACTAGGGTGCCACCGAATGGAATGGAGGCATTGGGGGCATGCAACCATGACTGAAAGGTGTCCATGGTGTGCGGGGAAGCTTAAAGAAGCTTCAACGATATGCGCGTAGGCTCGAAATAGGAGTTTTAGCTCACTTTTGTGTTATGTGTGAATGCACTCTTAAGGTAAAAAAATGGTATTTTGAGGTATTTTATGCGTGTAAAAATGACCCTAGTGAGTCAGGGAGGTAGACCAAAAGCACCTTTAAGGATTTGGAAATTTGGAAATTTTTGATTTTTTTTGAAAAAATACAATTTTTTTATTTTTTATTTATTTTTTGGGTTTGGTACGGCCAAATACTCACAAAAGCGAATGCCTGTGGGTAGTCGATGTAAGAGGTAGGGTCGAACTAGTATACTAGCTAGCTACAGTAGGAAGAATGTAATTATTTAGGGAGCTTTTTATTTAGAGCTTTCTCAACAAATCAATAAAAATATAGAGCTTTTTCAACACATGGCCATGATGCAATCAATTGTCCCTCCTTTTAGAGGAGAGAGGAAGAGAGAGATATGTTTGGAGGGAGAGAGTCAGAGAGCAAGAAAAATAGTTTACTTAGACAGAAAGACAAAGAAAGAGGAGAAGAAATCAAATTTTTAGGCAGAGCAAAAAAAGGCATTCAATTAGTTTCAACTTTCTTTTATCACTCATTATTCTTAGGTTAAGCATTCTCTCACCTAGTCCACAACCTTGTCAATCCTAAAGTTACAAGAAACTTTTTCTAAGGAATACACATAAAGTAAGAATGCCATGAAGTAAGAATAGCTATGAAGCTTCTCACTTTAGACCTAGAGCATCATAGCTTCTCACTTTAGACCTAGAGCATGTTTAGTATAAGACCAGCAAGTTAGGAAGTTTCACATATACACACTTAGTAGTTTTTCTATAAGTAAACAAGCAATGGATCTTATATGTTTACTTGAAAAACAAGCTTTGCCATAGAGCTAGAAAGCAAGTCATGAAGCAAGATAGGGGGAGAGGAGAGAGAGAGAGAGAGAGAGAGTCAAAGAGAGAGAAAGATCATTTGAGAGAGAAAGAGAGTGAGAGAAGAGAGAGAAATTTAGATAGGGGGCTAGAGAGATAGGTTCCTACCAAAGGTTTATAACCATCCACAAGCATTTACACCATAATGGAGTCAATAACAAAAAAAATCCTTGATTTCAACAAAACGAGTCAAGAATACAATAACATAAACACAGTTCAGCCAATAACATAACATTGTCATAATGTAGCATGACATAATGGATCCTTTCAAATAGTCCATGATAAAAAAAAACCATTGAAATCACTGCTGTGGCTTGTAGTGAGCCATAATCTCATCCACCAAATTACGAAACATCTGCTCATCTTCTTCAGATATGATCTCAAAGGTCCTCCAATATCCAATGACCTGAGGGAGTACCATCTCCAGCGTGTCAATGTCTGCTGCTCAGGAACTCCTCTGGAACTACCCCAAGTTTGACAAGAGCTGCATTCCATGAAAGGTGCACCTTTTTGCTTCGTCTGATTCATGTGTACTTTCTTGATCAGCATTTCTAGGTATCCTTGCATTTCTAGCTTGAGAAACAGTTAACGTTTTAAAAAGCTATGTTAGAGCCATCTCTGTTGTTTTTAAGAATGTTAACTCTTGAAGAGAAGGGGATGCCATGGACTCTTAAAAAAAAGCAGCATGGGTTAAATGTAGAGCACCCTCAATTAAACATAAGAAAACTTGTCCATGAACATTATGAATTAAAAAGAAGGCAACACACCGTAACATATGCAATTACACTTTACACAAAATATACAAGAATCGGATAAAGTAAAAGTAGTCTAACACTTTGTTGGATAAAGTCAAACAAAACAATCATGTACCAACCATACAATCAAACATACCTTCAACAATCGGATAAAGTAAAAGTAGTCTAACACTTTGTTGGATAAAGTCAAACAAAACAATCATGTACCAACCATACAATCAAACATACCTTCAACAATCCAAACTTTGTTGAAGCAATCACATCCCTAGAAAAAATTCTACACTCAAAACAACAGTGACATAGTGCATGTGGGTACAAAAAAGTCCACCAATCACATAGTGACATAGTGCATGTGGATACAAAAAAATTCCACCAATAGTCAATGCCCAAAAACAACTATCAAAATTAAGCACATTGGGACCCTCACTCATATTGGTTCCAATATGTGTCATCCCCTGCCGCTATGTCAGGTCTTGCTAAGGGAGAGAACTCTATAGCCCCAAACCTTCTAAGATGGTGCTCATAAACTTGTATATCACTGTTAATACGCAAGGAGTGCCAATGTAGCTTGGCACATATGACTCCAAGCCCATCGCACCCTGCAAAAATATCAATCACTGTAGTATGCTCCAGTGTGAAAGTCAACACCAGCCACCTAAACACCGAGACATTCCACCATCATTCATTTATCACAGCAATTGACTATGTGACAGCAAAGTCACCGCCGAGACATTCCACCATCATACTCCACATGTACTTTTACGTCTTATAACACACCTGTAGAAGTCAAGGCTCCTCTCCGCAACACCTCGTAATGCAATGTGACTGACTAGCTCGCCATCATCTTGATCCACTAGAATCCCTGATTGAAGGCCTTCTTGTCTATGGTCTCCCCCTCCTGCCTATCATACACGGGCTATTTTCCCTTTCGATAAAACATGCCCAAGTGAAGGACTTCCACCTACAACCCCTTTTTAGCATTACCTTTTCTTTCATAGTCTTTGAGAATATTCTGCTCAGCCTTTGAGAATATTCATGAGACAATTTTTCTCTCTCCACTAATATGCCTGTTATTTTGTTCTCTCTCTACTTTTATTCTCCTAGGTACACATTCTCTCTCTAGTTATCTCTTTACTTGGTACACATCCTCTTTCTATATGTTTATCACTACCACTAAAATGAAAGGAGGGAGATTTGTTTGCAATAACATCATGTGTGCAAAAGCTCTATTTTTTTGGTGTGTTTGTTCAAAAAGCTCTAAATAAAAAGCTCCCTACATTATAATCCCCCAGTAGGATGAGGTTGAGACATCACAACAACTTATCTATATTAAGAGAATGCCTCTTCAATGCTATCATTTTTAGGGACCACATTGAGTCTCTGAGTTTCCCATCAAAAACTTACTGATCACCCAAGCTGCATCTTCTAACATGCCACCTACAACGTGTAATCATTGTGGCATAGATCATTGGTGCCGTAGTGTTCATCGAAAGTTTATAGACAATTGGGATGAAGAGTTATAAAAAGTCATGTATTATAGACCACCCCCAACTGATATAGCCCAGGTGGAAGTCTCTAGCCAACCTAAACTTAATCGTTCGGCCCAACAAAGGAATAAAAACCATGCGTTAGCCCAAACGGAACTGATAAAAGATTGATAAAGAGAGAGCACATACACAAGAGAGCAAACCCTAATCCATTAGTGTAACCTCAACCATAGAGGGAAGCCATATCCACTCACACACAATGCATAATAGAAGATAACTACACACCACACACTAATGTGTTGTGTTCACACACCAAATAACCCTATCTAATGTCCAGACACTGTGGCCAGCTAGACGCGGCCATTTATTGTCACACACATGCTACTATCTACCATGTCAGCACATATCATGCCTGGCTCTAACTGTCATCGAGCTTGTAATCTCAATAGCCCCTCTCAAGCTCATGCTGTATAGCCATATATGAAGAAGATGAGCTTGGGCTATCAACACTCCCCCTCAAGCTCATCATATCCCTCTCTCGTACTCCAAGCCTGTCTTGGAAGTACTCAAACTTGTCCTTCCCAAGTGACTTAGTGAATATGTCAGCCACTTGCTCATTTGTCTTCGCATAAGACAAATCAATCTATCCATCCAACACTTTCTCCCTGATGAAGTGATAATGGACCTCTATGTATTTGGTTTCGCATGATATACATGGTTAGTAGCCAGCTATATACTGCTCATGTTGTCACAGTGTATGACAACTCCATCATCACAATGCTGACCCAAATCACCAAGTAGCTTTTTCAGCCACATCACCTCACATGCAACCATAGCCGCACCTCTATACTTCCCTCTGTACTAGACAAGGAAACTGTGGGTTGCTTCTTGTTGCTACTCCAACTCACTACAGCACTTCTAATGCTAAATGCATACCCACTAGTAGATCTCCTATCATATGAACTTCCTGCTGCCCAATCTACATTTGTGTAACCACACACATTCAACTCTTTCCCTAACTCATAAAATAGACTATAATGGGCAGTGGTCTTCACATATCTCATAATCCTCCTGACAACATCCAAATGAGGCTTCCTGTTGGGACTCTGCATAAATTGACTCACTAGTCCCACAACATAACATAAGTTTGGCCTCGTAATAGTCAAGTAGATAAGACTACCAACCATTTTCTTGTACATGGTGACATCTTCCAGTTCATCACCCAAATTAGCCATAAGCTTCATATTCTACTCCAAAGGTGTCATCACAGGCTTACAAACTGTCATTCCATACTTTGCTAACATGTCTAAGGCATACTGCCTTTGCACTTGCCATATACCATGAGATGTCCTGATCACCTCAATGCTAAGAAAGAATCTCAGTTCACCCAAATCCTTCATATCAAACTGTGTGCTTAAAGATGTCTTCACATCCTCAATGTCTTTCCCATGATCACCTATCACAATCAAGTCATCCACATAAATAACTATCACAATCAATCCATTCTGTGTCTTCTTCAAAGTGAAGAATCTGAGTTTCCCACATGAAAACCAATGCTCATAAGATACTTTTTGATTTTGTCACTTCAAGCTCTTGGTGCCTGCTTTAAACCATACAATGCTTTCTTCAACCTGCATACACGTGTGGGATACGTAGGGTGTACATACCCCTCTGGCTGTTCCATAAATACTTCCTCTTGTAGCTCACCATTGAGGAAGGCATTCTTCACATCCATTTGAAACAAATTCTATCCACAAGAAGCAGCCATAGATATCATAGACCTAATTGTAGCCATCTTAGCCATTGGGCTAAATGTCTCATCATAATCCAAACCATGTGTCCATGCATATCCTTTTGCAACCAACCTTGCTTTATACCTCTCTATTGAACCATCTGATTTATATTGAACCATCTGATTTATACTTCACTTTGTAAACCCATTTATAGCCAATCACATTCTTGCCATCTGGCAAATCTACCAAATCCCACGTGTCATTATGCACCAAAGCATCCATCTCCTCATCCATGGCTCTATCCCATGTCTCTTTGCCAATAGCCTCTTCAAAACATGAAGGCTCTACATGCTTTACCACTGATGTCATATGTGCATAATGCATAGCATAACCACTATATGTCAACCTTTGTACTGGGTATCTCACTCTCTATGATCTCCTCAGTGGTTGTGGCTCACCTATGAGCTCCATGTTCTCTAGCATGTGGTGGCACATACCTATCATTCCTAACACCTGGAGTTCTTATTTTTGGAATCCCCAATTCTTCATCAAGGCTTTCTGAGCTTGATGAATCATAACCTGTAGTATCAATACCAATTCCTTCCACTTTCTTCTTCCCTTTGTCCACAATACTACTCTTAGTGCTCACATCATGTCTTAATCTTCCTGACCATGGACTCACATTCTCACTTGATGACTCAAGTGGTCCACTCATATTTGTAGATTCCTACATAGGAATATTCACATCCTCATTTGCATCTATGCCATCAACTATGACATGCTCACTTTCTTTGTACCAACTTCCCATCTCATCAAAGATCACATCTTTGCTAATGACAACCTGTTTTGTCACTAGATTATAGCATTTGTATGCTTTTCTCTCTTGCACGCATACCCAATGAAAACACAATTTTCAACCTTTCGATCCAATTTCCTTCTTCTCTCATTTGGTACATGAATATATGCAACACATCCAAAGACTTTCAAGTGACCAATATCCAGCCTAAATCTTGTCATCCTCATAATAGGTGTACTCTCATGTATAGCTGCGGTAGGAGTCCTATTCAACAAGCACACTACAGTAGCACATGCTTCTGCCCAAAAATAATTTGGCATAGACTTCTCATTAAGCATGGCTCTTGCAATCTCACCAATGATCATGTTTTTCCTCTCAGCAACACCATTCTGCTGAGGTGTGTACCTACATGTAATTTGTCTTCTTATCCCATGCTCTCTCAAGAAGGCATCAAATGTATGTGATGTGTACTCACCATCACCATATGTCCTCAAACACTTGATCAATTGACCATACTATTTTTCCACTAATGCTTTGAAGTCAATGAACTTTCCAAGTGCTTCACTCTTCTCTTTCAAGAAGTAAATCCAAGTCATCCTATTGTAGTCATCAATAAATGTGATATAATACCTGCAACCATTGATAGTTAGAGTCTGTGTTGGACCCCATATGTCGTTGTGAGTGATTTCCAATGGTTTTCTATTGATTTGACCATCTTTTGGAAATGGCAACCTTGCCTGCTTCCCAAATCTACATGCTTCACATATATAATTACTACCATCACATTTGAACTTGGGCAAACCACCAACTATACCTTTTGCTTGCATAGATTTCAGCTTTTGAATATTCACATGCCTGATTCTCTTATGCCAGATATATCAATGTCTGACATAACCCCTTGACTTTTTGAAAACATGGGAGACTTTAACTTTGGAATTCTTGCACTCAATTTGAACAATCTACCTTCTTTCTCCCCCTTTGCAAAATTAATTTGCAACCATTTTTGAAGTCCTCAACAAAACAACTATGTTGATTGAACCTGACTTGCACTCCTTGATCCACCATTTGACCAACTGATGCAAGACTCTTTGTAATTGTTGGCACATATAACACATCTGACATGCTTTTTACTCTGCCATCATGCATACGCAATGGCACACTACCAACATGTGTAATAGGATGTTGAGTATCATACCTAGTAGCAACATAGACCTTATGTGTAGGCTCATCTTGTCAAACCACTCACCATGGCATGTCATGTGGTTTGATGCTCCAAAATCCATATACCAAATATCATCACTCTCCCTTTGTGATGTCATAGTACCTATTACATGTTTCATGGCAAACAAGTGCTGCTCATGTTATGCATTACTAGATATTGCATAATTGCCATGTTGGACTCTTCCACCACGTAAGTCATTATACCCTTTATAGCAGTCTCTAGCCATATGTCCCATTTTACCACAATAGTGACACTCAATGCTACTAGCATTCTGTTGTTGCAGTGTTTGCCATCTCCCCCTGCCTCTAGATATAGCTCTTTCTCTAGCATGAGGGTGGAAACCATGACCACCTCTTGCACCAAATGATGGCTGAAAATTCTTTTGAGACTATTGTGATCGATCTCGCCAACCACGGCCACCTACACGTCCTCTTGAACTGAATCTCCCCCTTCCTCTAGCACCTCTTTGTGAGATGAATAGAATGCTTGATCCTTTGAATTTTCATTTGTGCTAGATGAGGCACCTATTCCAAGTTTCATCTCCTCCACAATAAGCAATGAAATCAGCTCATCAAAGTCTAGAGGATCTCCACCTTTAACCCTGATAGAGGTTTCAAATGCCTTGTACTCTTTACCCAAGCCAACCACGGCCACCTACACGTCCTCTTGAACTGAATCTCCCCCTTCCTCTAGCACCTCTTTGTGAGATGAATAGAATGCTTGATCCCTTGAATTTTCATTTGTGCTAGATGAGGCACCTATTCCAAGTTTCATCTCCTCCACAATAAGCAATGAAATCAGCTCATCAAAGTCTAGAGGATCTCCACCTTTAACCCTGATAGAGGTTTCAAATGCCTTGTACTCTTTACCCAAGCCATTCAATGTAATGGCTATCAAGTCATCATCATCCATAGGAGCACCAATAGATGCTAGCTCCTCAGCACATTCTTTGATCTCTTGCACCACATAATCATTCACACTTCTATTGCCTCGAGTAACACCATGAATCTTATGCTTTAATTGCATCTTCTTATGCTTTAATTGCATCTTCTTTGGTGCTGTAGTCGTATTATACAACTTTACCAAAGTATCCCATGCATCCTTGGGATTTTGTGAGTCCTGTATATGGCATAACATGTTGTTTGTATCACATATCGAGAAGTAAAGTAACACTTTGAAGGCTCTCTCTATCCAATTTTGATGTGCTATAAGTTGGGCAGGTGTTGCATTTATTTGGGGAACCCTTGGCTCCACCTCATCGCCTGTCACCAAGTTCCATAGGCCTTTGCCTTTATCATATGATACTTCTAAATGCAGAAGTTGTGCCTATCAAGCTTCTCACCAACAATTTTATCAAGACTATCACTCATTTTATTTATCACAATGCTCACTGAGGATATCCAATAATCAACTCAGAAATGCACATACACACATACACCTCAGCACCAATGCTATCCACACAGCCCAAAATTTTTATGGCGCTAACGTCTTGGACTCAAAAACACTGTTTGCAAATGCTGAAAACAACCTGGCGCCGCTCACAAATTCTGAGAAATGCATCCAAAATAGTCCTCCACTTTCCAGAAACCTTAAATTTGCTCGTGTTATGCATACAAGATCATCCACATAGCATTTGAGCTCAACCATGTACAAACAATCCACTTTGCCTTGTCGTGTGACGGGTTTTTCCAAAAACCCGTCATAACAAATCAAGTGTGGACGATATGCATTAACATCCACACATCTTGGGAAATGATCAAATCAATTGTGGATGATATGCATTAACATCCATACACCCTCCATGTAGCATATAAACATCATCCGAGGTCATTACATGCCAAACACATGCCAAATGTTGTACTCTATTTTGATAAAAAGCTGTAAACAATAGTCTTTAATCCTGCTCTAATTGCTTCAAATGAGATCCAAATTCAGGGCCCAGGCATTTATTAGCTCCATATAATGTTGCTCCACCTCCGCGTAAGAGGAATTGATCCAATTTTGAGTAGTGAGTGAGTAATTGATGAATTAGTAAGCTTTGTTTTGCTAATTTACAGGCTTAATCCTTTGCTAATCTGCTCCAAATCAGCTCTTTAGTACTTAATAAACTTAACGCAATTTTGCAAGGGCTTCTCCACATTAATGTGCACCAATTTGCTAAGCTCCATGTGTAACCAATCACTCCATATAGCTCCAAGGGGTACCAAACATGTGTAAAATGTTAAAATTTTGCTCCAATGACCTGTACTTTCAGTGCCGCCTGCTCTTGGTGAAGTTTGGAGAGTTGCTAATCATTAATGATCTCATACATGGCTTAGCAATAGTCCTAGGTATGCTCTCCACATATCAATGCATCCAATTTGCACATAAACGGGCTCCAATGGCTTCAATTTTGAGCATATACTCTCTAGTTTGTGAAGCTTCCAAAAACAATGATTTTCCCTCTTGTTCAATGCATCAAATGGCTTTAAATTGATGCTACTGCTTGCTCCCGAGTTGCTATTACATGTCACAATGCCACATACATGTGTTCTTCACCAAATACATGCATTTGTCTCTTTCCAATCAAGCTCTCAAGCTTTCCATTAAAGCTTGCAAAAAGCTAGAATTTTCACTTGCTTTGGCAACTCAAATCTTTCTTTGCTTGTCTCAAATCACTTGTAATCCGCTCAAGGGTTTTTAGCTTTGCTTATCCATGGTCCTTATGGTCTACGAAAAAGGAGTACAAAGGAACTTTGGCCTAATGTGAAGTGCAAGGATAGCTCCTTAGAGCTTTTTTGAGCATGTTCTTCAAAACATGTTGAGCTATTTTTGCTTGATGGATGTGCATACTGTTATTCACATCTTGCCCAACCACCATAAAAAACAAAAAATATATATTCTTGTAAGCAAGGTATGTCTTCTTGTTGTTTACCCTTTCCATAAATGCACCACATGAATAGGAGGGTTGCTTCTGTATTATCACTTCAAATGGTGGAATGTATACGATGACGCCAACAATCTCTACTTCCATGTCCAATGCTTGGTGAATTTGTTCAAATGCAGCTTTAGATATACCTCTTCTATAGGGAAACTTATGGCTTTTTTCCCCAAGAAGGTCACTGTCACCATGTGAAGTTGTGGATGTTGGGAGATCCTCAAGTGAAATACCAATATCAAAACTTGCACAAATATGCTTTTGTGCTTCCCCAATTTTCAAGGAGGTGCACTTTGCAATGCGCCATACATAAGGAAAACTAGGGGGTGGATGTAAAACTAGTGTTTGAATCTTCCATGTATGTGTAACATTAGTATTGCAGAAATATCACATCTTATCTTTTGTCCATTGTGACAACTGACAGTCACTTGAAAAACAAGGAGCGAAATCCTCACCTTGCAACTGCACATCACATTTATGACCCTTTCCCCAATGATGGCACTTTACCTTGATTGTCTTTGGAACTCTCCTACTAATAGTCCACTTTGTATCATGAATTTCATTTTCCATTTCTACTAGTTGTTCGTCTGTATCATGCTCCAAGTCTATTGTTGCATTCTTTGCCTTTATAGAGTCCACCCGGTCTACTGTCACATAGATAACATTTTGGTCTATGACTACAATTAGCAGCATTTTCCTCTTCTCCTTGGTTTCTTTGCTCAAATAGTCTTCTTCTCCCCCTTGAATTTTATCATGTTTGCTGTAAACATTGGAGTTCCCATGACTGCATCACCAACTATTTGTGAAGTGGCTCTAGTATATGGGCTGGTCTTTTACCTTGACAAAGTTGGATATTGAAAAAAATGAAAATTACCTTTATCTAATTTTCCATGAATTTGTAGATTTTTAAAAGAATTTTTATTATACCTCGAACGCATTAGAATATGAATGGCTAAAAAATTTTGGAACCCGAACGGTCACCCTGGAATGCGGACAACCAAGGGTTGCGAAAATGAAGAGACAAAAAACTCTAGAATTTGAAAGGTAAAAAAAAATTTAGACCCCAAAGGCCAAAGGGCTCAACATGAATTTTGTTTTTTAAAAAATCATGAATTTGAAGTTTCTTAAAAAAAGAAGAAGCTTTAATCAAAAGCTAATAAAGCTTTAACTAAGATTTACAAAGATTATTAAATTTTTTATTTGAAGAAAACATGGGGGGGTGTTGTGCGTTGGTGGCCAGTAAAAAAAATCCCCCTCCACCCCGGCGCGATTTCATGAGGGAGAGGGGGGAGCATTCCCTTCCTCTTTCTCTTCTCCATCTGCACACCCTCTTTTCCCTCATCTTCTCTTCTCTTCCATTCTAATTAACAGAATGCTTAATGCATAATCTTGATCATACACTAATCATAATTAATCTTTAATTATGATTAGTATTAATCAAATCTTCCCACCTACGAGGTGTTCACACGTAGGAGAGAGAGAAAATGAAGAAAAAATTAGATTTGAGATATTGAAACTATGCCATGCACACATGAGAGAACCCGATGCATCAACATGTTTCCCCCTACTGAAATCCATCAGAAAATTGATAGCATGCTTGCGGAAAACCCATGAAAAATGCACTAAAAATGCTTTTTTAAACCATGAAAGTGCTATTAAAAATTCCTAAATAATTAGGAAAAATTTCTAAAAATTGTAGAAATTTAGGGAATCCTATCTACCAAAAAATACCCACAATAGCATGTGCGATATTTTGGTAAAAAATTTGTAAAATGCTTATTTTAGCCATAAAAATAGAGAAAAATAGCATTTCCAACACGGAATTTCCCCGCAACGTTGATACGTCCATCCAAGTGGAAAAGCACTACGTTTTGACCATCACATCGACATTCCCAATGCATAGGCCACCAAAACAAATCAAAAAATTAACATTTTTTTCTTAGTAAATGTTAAAATTTACTTAAAAATGCTAAAAGATTAAAATAATGAGAGAAAATTAAGAGGAGAAAAAACATCAAAAATTAACTAGAGACCGCTCTGATACCACTTTTAAAGTTACCCTAAAAATCTCTCTAGCTAATCGCTATGCATAAACATATATAAACCAAACATATACTTATCCACCCAACCACCCCCGAGCCCAAGGGTACACACATAAATACAATGATGTACCACATACCTTACCTTGGTGTTCCATACCACCAAGAGATATGACTTCATTCCAGTAGCGCATAGATCTAGCATGAAATGACAAGAGAGTAGATACAATGCTCTACACAAGAGAATACCCCTTCTTGAGAGTGCCCCATGTCCCTATTATATAAGAGGGACCTCAAGTGTCTCTTGACTCTCCATTTCCATGTGTGACCCTTTGTTGCCTGACCCTAACCTTAACCCAAGGTTAGACCTAACCCTTGCCCCACTAGAGTATGTTCCCATACTCCCATGCTCACATGCCTAGGGTGGGTTAGCCTCCTAGTATATATGCACATAACATCCACCAATAGATATTTTGGAACCAAAAGGTCAGTTGACTCTCCATACATATCACAATGAAGGTCCCTACTTGACCTAGCCATGCTAACATTTAAAAATGTGACAAGAATTATATTTCCCTTTAATGAAGGTCCCTACTTGACCTAGCCATACATATCACAATGAAGGTCCCTACTTGACCTAGCCATGCTAACATTTAAAAATGTGACAAGAATTATATTTCCCTTTAATGCACACATTGTAGATCTTGCTTTGGATGTTTAGAATTGGAAGAAACCCTCCACAATCACGAGTGAAATTATGGAACCGTTGAATATAATTTGTACTAAAGGCAAGGTGAAAGGGAAGATGGTGGATCATTGTTTTGAGCTAATATTTGATGACTTCCCATCTGACATTGTTGTAGAGGGTTGTTTATATCCAGAGTTGGTTTTCACAAATGAAAAATCTTCTTAAGGGAGAGGTAATGTCACATAGCATGTAACGCATGTGAGGCTCAACTGGGCTTCGAGTATGCACACCAGAGTGTGGGTACGGTGAGTAAGTTTGGGGTTCGAGGGTTGGTACACTTGAAAGTGTTTGGGTGCATTGCTTATGTACATGCACTAGATGAGGTGAGAAGTAAGTTGGATCCCAAAATAGAAAAATGTATATTCATTGATCGTTCCCTTGAGAAAAAAGGTTATAGATGCTATAACCCCACTACACATGAGATGCTAGTGGACCAGAGATGTTATGTTTGATGAATAGGATGAGTAGCTGGTACACACCACTAAAGAATGGTAAAGAGGCTAAAGCAAAGAATCATATGAGTGTTGAGGAGCAATTATAAGCACTTAGTAAACTAGGAGAGTCCTCTAGTAATCTCTAGAAATGGGTCTATTGTGAGACCCTATTTAGGCATGTTGAGACAGAGTTCGAGGTATTTTGATGTGTCACGTGGTGGTACAAGTGCTGACAGTTCAACAAGTTCACATGTATCATGCAAGGGAAAAGAAAAGGTGGATTAGCCTTTAATAATGCATGATATTTCAATAGCTCACTCTTGTTGATAGAAATAGTGGCTCAGAATAGAGCCCGAATGAGGAGTTTGGGATCATGGTTGTTGTTACACCTAGTGTACAAAGAGCTAAAATAGTGTTGAGAATGCCTGGTAGTGATCCGTGTATAAAGGTCTATTGGAGTTAGATATCCAATAGATAGGTTTAGATATAATGGGTATACAACCCATCATCATTATGTATATATGGTCTAAGTTATACAAGAGGTAGAACCCATATGTTTCATTAGGGGAATGTTGAGGTCTATAGGGGCCCTTTAAGATGCCACATGTGATTAAAAGGTTATTAAGGAAAAAAGCCAATCGTGTGATGCCATGTATACAAAAATGTTGGGTGATTAAAGGTGGTCAAAAGATTCTCTAGAAGATGCCTTTTTGTACTTTTCATTTCCAAAAAGTGGGGGGGGGGAAGTTTTTGAAATTTCAGACGTCCATAACTTCTACATATGAGCTCAAAATTTGTCGAAGATTACAGATCCAAAATCTACTCGTTGAGCTCTTTCCATAGATATGTCACATGATATAGTTTTGCTCGCTCGATTTCAAATTCAATTTTGGCGGGAAACTTTGAAATTCAAACTTCTAGCCATTTGAAGAACAAGAAGGTATCTAAAGTCAAAGAAACTTAACGTTTTAACAAAAAGTCATTAAAATCATAATATGGCAGCTTAAAGGGCCCCTATAGACCTCAACCTTCCCCTAATGTGAGGAGGCACTTAGACATAAACATTGGGAAGATGCCATGGATGCATTAGATGTTAAAGAGACATGGGATTTAGTGCCTTTTTAGGGGGATTGTACTAGTGGTCACCTATATTGATGCCTTGGTTATCATAGGTGACAATGATACGCACATTCATGAGGTGAAGGTACTTCTTAAGAAGAAGTTTGAAATGAAAGATGTGGGTGAGCTATGATACTTTCATACCCATGAGTGCCCATAAGTATATGCTTCGCTACCTTTTGTGATAATAGCACACTAGTATCGGTAGGGCCGGGGTATTAAGAGTGTTTCTTTAGGGCCGGGGACCCGACTGACCGCGACAATAGGCTTTGAGAATAATTGTATTCCACATACAGAATATGACCTTGCAAGAAAGGTTGAGATTCAACCCCACCGATTTGTTCAACAATAGTCAACTTCTTGGGTATAGATGTGATTAGATCACAATGTGATGAGATTTGGATTTTAGAGAGGGCAGTATGCTTTGTAGATATTGTTTAAGTCTAGGATGATAGGGTGTAAGCTAATCTCAGTGAACACAAGGTTATCTATAGATATAGGTGATCTCTTAGAGGACCCTAGGTGCGTCATAGGTAGTCTAATTTATGTGATTATCACTAGGCCATATTTGAGCTATTTGGTTTGATTTGTGGGTCAATATATACAAGCCCCAAGAAAGCCACATTTAAATAAAGCTAGGAGGATTCTTAGGTACATAAAGTCCATAGGTAGGAGGATACTTAGGTACATAAAGTCCACAGTACTATTGAGAAATGTGGTGCCATTGAGAACAAGGAAGAGGTATGGAGTGAGAATGAGTAGACAAGCAAGATCAAAGTCTAGAATAAAGCCACATGAGCAAAGGGAATTATCCCACATTGGTGTGAAAATCAAAAGGTCTACCTCCTCATATAAAAGGGGACCATTTTCAAGCAATTAATATAGCACTTGCACTTATCTCAAGTTTCTCTATGTGGAGTCTAATTAACTTGAGTGTAATTTAATTAGCACACATGTATCATCATGAGTTCACTTAGGTATCACACACCCATAGATTAGTCATGTTGATTGTGTTGTCATTAGTGTAGGATTGGCATCTCATTAGGATGTTGATTCTCATTAGGAGAGCTCAATGCATGCTTATTAACTTGGTATCAAAGCCTAGGTCCAGCTCTCCAAATACATTAGTTTAGTTGCCCTTAATTTCTCTCCTAATTACTCACTAATACCTATCTAATCTTCTCCCATAAACCTCTTCAAATAGCACTCACCATTCACTTTTCAATTCTTCACAAGCCTATTTCACATATATTGTATCTTTAGGAACTCTCATTGTGAGAGAAGCATTGAGCTTGAAGCTTATTAAGAGCTTAATCCTCAACTTGAGGAGCTCAATAAACAAAAAGGAAGCTGTGTTGATTTCTTGCAAGAAAGGTAAGTTGAGCAAGGCAAAGTAAAGCTCAAAGAAGCTCCCAAAGTAGCACAAGGGTGTAGCCTACACACAGTAATAGCGTGGGTGAGGGATCTAGCAAGGGCGGCCAAAAGAGGCAGATAAGCTGCAGAGGCAACATTGCTACTAAGAAGAACAATCAGCTAGAAGATAGCAACACCATCGCATAGCAAGGGGATGCAACAAAGTAATGATATTATGCATCAAAGAAGAAGCTCAGCCCAACTAGACAGCCCAACTAGATAGTACAAAAGAAACATCCTAGCAAAGCGAGAGCAAACCAGCCTCGAGGGGTGCACTACTAAGAAACTCTATGTAGTATCATGTACGTTCAAGGGGTATTTGAAAAACCTCTTACCTGTGAATTATTCATGAATAAAATGACCCTTTTTTCTTTTTGGAATTATGGGGTTCTTTTTCAAAATCTATTAAAAAACCCCTTCTGTAAATGCATTTCTATAAATTTACCTTAAAATTTTCAATTAAAAAACCTTCATTTGAATTCATGTGGTCTACTTACATATTTTTAGGTGAACCCCCTCTCCAACAGGATCATTTGGGATGCCCAGTACTAGGTCGGTGATCATGCCATCTCCATCTCCATTTGGAAGTCTGTCAACAGGTTATGCTTTTGGTCAAGCAAGCTCATCAGCTTTTGGATTAGGAATAGCAACTAGAGGCTAGGAGTTTTAGGCAAGCTGCCTCTTCAACCCCATTCGGAGGGAATCCAGCATTCAGCCTGACCCCAACATCTAACCCTTTTGGTGCTAATACTCCTAGTATCTTTGGGAGAACTAGCACACAACTATGAGAGAAAGTTGCACACAACAGGCTAAGTAGTGCACATTTCTTATGTAGCTATGAAATCTGGCACACTAGGCAGAGAGAGAAATATTCGACAGTGGCATGTAGCATGAAGATGGATCCTTCTATGTGGCAAAAAACTTGCAATCCCATTAGTTGGCGTCGACCTCCACATGTTAACTAGATATTTTTTGTTTTGAAAAATAATAGTAATAATAATTTTCAAAGGTTGAAAACCTTATACCCTTCTTTAAGTGGGTGTTCACATGATGATTATTGTCATGATCCTTATCAACTTTAGAGCCATTTGTATGGGCTTCCACGATTGGATCTTCATCCTTTTCTCCAAGCTATCATTGATAAAATCTTTACCAAAATTAAACATTTGTAAAAACCTTCACAAAACAACAATCAAACCAATGTTCAAGCGGACCAAAGAAGCCAACAATGATGAAGAAGGCGCCATTGACATGAAGAATAAGAAGTGGAGTCAAGGTCATAGCAATGAAGCATGAAGGAAGCAACAAAGGGGCTACCAACCATTACCATAACCTAATCAATTAATATGTTGTAAGACACCAAATGAGTAGGGAAATCTATGTGTTTGTTATAGCACGCATAAGCACCTAAGAGTAGCCAGAGAGAACCTAGGGAAAGTGATGCAAATGTAAACATTCCTCGCCACCTGAGAGTGGTTAATCAAGCACCCAAGGGGGGAGATGTCCCATGTTCAAGTGAAATGCCAATCCACCTACCACCTACATTAAGGGGGGTGAAGTATTTGTAAATCTTGCATATGACCACCTTGCACTAGCCTAAACAATATGGCACCAAGGGGGGGTGTTGAGAAATGTGGTGCCATTGAGCACAAGGAAGAGGTAGGGAGTGAGAATGAGTAGGCAAGCAAGAGAAAAGTCTAGGATGAAGCCACTCATGAGCAAATGGAATTATCCCACATTGACGTGAAAATCAAAAGGTATACCTCCTCATATAAAAGGGGACCATTTTCAAGTAATGAATACATCACTTGCACTTATCTCAAGTTTCTCTATATGTCCAAGTTAATCTATCTTGAGTGTAATTTAATTAGCACACACTCATCATAGGGTATCACTCACCTTATATTAGTTATGTTAATTGTGTTGACATTAGAGTAAGATTAGTATCTTATTAGAAAGCTGATTATTATTAGGAGAGCTCGATCCATGCTTATTAACTAGTACATCATGGAATTCTTATGAGACAATTGGAATATAGGTACACGTATATGGGAAGAACATATATGTAGATTGGGCTGGTAGTGTCTTAGAGAGGAGATCTACTATCATATTTATGTTCTCTTTTGGAAATGATACTATTATCTAGAGTAGCAAGAAGAAATTGATGGTTGCTTTGTGGAGTACATGAGAAGAATGTAGGGGAGAAGATGACCTTGAGCTCCTTAAGGAAACACACACACACAAAAGAGTAGACAAGAACACAATAGAGATGGATGGTTAAATTTTCTTCTATTCTCTTATCTTCTCTACAACCATAACATAAAGAGATAAGAGTGCATATTATAAGGAAAAGTACTCTCCTACTATAACATCCTAAAGTTGGTCCCTAGTGTGAACCTGATTGCATTGCATGACATATCACTAAAACTATGCCATAACTTTAGTACACCAAAGTGACTTTCACTTAGCTTGATGGTATATCCCCATAATCTTACTAATTATGCTAGTGGCATAAGTGGAAATTCCATCACCCAGGTAGGTCATCAATGTCTTTGCAGCACTAGTTGAACATGATATCTCAACACTCCTCACTCCACACACTACACTTTAAGTAACTTCCTAAACTTTGTTGAGAAATGTGGTGCCAAAGAGCACAAGGAAGAGGTAGGGAGTGAGTTGAGTAAGCCAAGAAAGTACAAGGCATAGTATGAAGCAACATGAGCAAAGGGATGTATCCCACATTGTTGTACAAGCCTGAGGGTGTACCTCCTCATATAAAAGGGGACCATTTCAAGCAATGAAATCATATCATTTGCACACATCTCAAGCCTCTTTATGAGTACAAGTCTTAATCTTGTAGCCTAATTATGCTTGAGTCTATTGATGAACATACTCATCATCATGAGTAAACCCATCTTAGATTAATCACTTTAATCATATTAGATTAAGTGTAAGATTAGCACTAATAAATTTGCTCATGCACATGATATCCATGGATTTCAACATGGTATCAGAGCCTTCCCTATCCCCACATCACTAATCTTAGCTCACATAAGGCCAATTATGTTATTAATGCTTTAACTAATTATAATCTTAGCTCACATAAGGCTAATTATGTTATTAATGCTCTAACTAATTATAATCTTAGCTCACATAAAGCTAATTATGTTATTAATGCTCTAACTAATTGTAATCTTATCTTCTTCATCCTTTTGTGCTCCAAATTTCACAAGCTTGACATTTCCCACTCCCTCATACATTAGCCAATACCTCTTAGGATATTGCCTCTCATTTGACACATTTCAACGAGTACAAGCAGAAATATGTGCATTTTTGCTAACTCGTTTTTCCTTCTATTCTTACACTACACACCAAATTAGACCAAGCCTTTTTAGGTGAGCTTGGAGCATGTTACAATTTTTCCACAACTTGAATCTCATAGGATTTCATCAACAATGCAGGCCATAATTAGCGAACCAGCCACATCAAAATAGCAAAAAATCTATCATTTTTTGTGGTTTCTGAGTTGGATTTCTTACTCAAGACTTTGATTCTCATCAAGGGTAATAGCCTTGAGCAAAAACCCCCTTCGATGGTTGCTTCCACAAGTTCAATTTGAAGCACGTATTGGTTAACACATTCCTATGACAACTATGTCCGTACACTTATGTAATGGATGCCCGTGTTATATTAAAAATCCCATCATTTGATGAGGGAAATGCCCTAAAGAAACTTCCAAGTATTGAGCTTCAAATTATAGACAAGAGGATCTTGGTCAGTTGGCCAAACCATAGAGAAAAGCCTTGTAACTATGTTTTGGGCGCCTCGAGTCACTTACTCCTAGGCAGCCTAGTGGGAAAAGGCTTGTAACTATGTTTTGGGTGCCTCGGGTCACTTACTTCCAGGCAGCCTAGTGGGAAAAGGCTTGAAACTATAAAAGCCAATTTCTCTTGTTTATAACTTATTCTCCCATTTGTGTAATAGAAGTGGGGTTTTCTCTCCCTCCCTCTCTCTTGCAACTCTAATATAGCATGTGTGGTGTGCTTACGGTTAGGGTTTGGGAGTGATTAGTGCTAATCACTTGTTTCCTCTTCCTCTCTCTCTCTCTCTCTCTCTCTCTCTCTCTCATGATTAGGCTAACCAACACTATCCTCTTCCTCCATGGAGATTCCACACGATCTTCATCGCGGACGAGAGAGATTGCATCACCCATTGGATTAGAACAACCGCCTTGGTGTGACAACAAGTGCAGGAGGATGATGGTGATGACGAGTGGCTACGGTGGAGCTCTTGAGCATGCTTGAGCTCGGTGGACAGGCAACTTCCCATGACACGTTAGGGTAGGGTTTCCTTAACATCTTTGGTGCCGCTGTCGGGGAGCACCGTCCGCTACTTGTCTACGCCATCTTTGTGATTCGAATCCGATAGAGCCTCCATAGCCTGATGCTAGGCTCTTTGGCATGCAGTTTTTTAAATTTTTGTTGTATTTTGATGTTTTGGTTGGTTGTTTTTGATATTTTTGTTGAAATTCATGTATAGCTTTGTGTTTGGAGTAGGATTACTACTTATTTGAGTTAAAAAACAAGTGATTTGGGTGATTAAAGAGTCTAATCAAGAGGGTTTTTGCTTAAACATGGACTCTTTTTGTTAATTTTTAGGTTAATCTTTTTTCTTTTACTTAATCCCTTTGTATAGGAACATTAGCATTACTAGATAGAATGCTAATCAAACAAAAAACCATAAACTATCTCTTAATTTTCACTAATTTTCACTAACCTACCGGTTAGTGTGATTAGTGGACATAAAGAGAGCAAAAAACTAAAAAATTAAGCCTAATTCCTTGCAATTAGACTAACTCTCCCTTTGCTGAAGACTTTGTGACCACTGCCAAGAGCAATGATCTCTTGGTTTGTGATGCTTGTCATCAAGTCTTTGATGATGCACGGGTGCCATGCACAGTGACTTCTTTCAATAGTGACGAAGTCAACCACGATTGGATTACTATCCTTGCTACATTTGACACCCTCCTAGGTCGCAAACTCGGCACATAATTCGTGCTCCCAAATGGCCAGACCCTTTATGAACCCTACAAAGCCATTGCCTCACTTAACACCCTGAGTGTAAGTGTATCTCCACAACTTGAAACAACCACCCTTTGGGTCTAGATAGATTTCCACTTTGGTAGAAAAATGCAAAGAAAACATACCTTGTTGTTTCCCACAAATATCCATAATCTTTTATCCCATGCACAAACATGGTGGCCTTGACCTCAGACATATCAACATCTAAAGTAAACATCCTTACATTTCTATTACCATTTGCAACCAAAAGGAATTGATTTTTGAAGTCTTCCATAAAGCATAGCAGCTTCTACAAAGTATCCTTAAGGATTGAACCTCACTTACGGACCCTAATCAACCATATGTCCAACAAAAACTAGGTTTTTTGTAATATTAGGAACACGAAGTACATTTGCCACATACTTCATTTTTCCATCCTACATTGACAATGGCACTTTACCAACATGTACAATGGGATGTGCAGTATCATCATGTGAGTATCATTACCTATTTCCACATACCCTAGTTTTTTTATTTTTTACATATCTCTAAACCACTCACCATGATGACCGGTCATGTGGTTAGAGGAGCTAGAATCCACATACCAAATATCTCTCGATCTTGACACATCTCTTGTCATGGGGTTGGGCATGTGTTGCATCACAAACAACTACTCACTTCTGTCTCATCATTGTGTTTACTTGATGATGCATAGTTGCCTTACTCTGTAACTTTCCACTTTTCATATCACTTTGCTTTTTATAGTAGTCCTTTGCAATGTGCCCTGGTTTTCCACAGTAATAGCACTCTATCTATTTGCATTTTGATTTCTTTACCACCTACCTCAGCTTTGCTAGCTCCTCTACCTCTAGAGTAGCCTCTTCTAGCTATTTGAACATTAGATTCCTATCATTTACTGCCCATGATTTCTATTTCCAAAAAAACCTGCACCCTAGTCTCTAGGTGATGATTTGCCTCTACCTCTACTTGTATTTGAGTAGAAGGCATGCTTATGTGAATTTCCAAAGTATGAACCTCCCCTAATATTTATCTCCCCCAATATTTATCTCCTCACATATGAGGAGAGCAACCAAATCTTGAAAACTATGAAAGTCCTAGAACTCCAATGGAGGTCTGAAACTGACTATATTTCTTACTAAGAACATTCATCGATACCATATCATCATCATCTATTCTAGTGATGATGAGATAGAAGCCCCAAGACATTTGCAAGACATTAAACCTTCATTGAGTAATCATTTAGACTCAGCTTTTCCTCTACTCACATTATGTAGCTCCTATTTTAGCTACATCTTTCGAGCTTTAGTGTTTATACTGCACATCCATATCAAGGTGTCCCAAGCCTCCTTAGATGTTTGTGCATCCTATATATACACAATCATAGAGTCTTTACATAACTGGTTCTTCTTCCTTCACCCAAGAGGATGCCTAATCTGAGACATTGGGTAGCCTTTGGACATCTTTTGGGCCTTTTAAGGATTCCTAATTTTTAGGGATTAAGGCTAATTTTGAGCATTCTTAAGGATACAAGGGCAATAAAGAGGCCTACTTGGAGCCTATAGTTTTCTCTTTCTAGCCTATAATTTTAGGTTCTAAAGTAGTTATTTTCTCTCTTCTGTAGAGCAAGAACTTTCCACATCACGAAGCTCGTAACTAGGGGGGCCAAAATAGTGTTTTTTTCTCATTTTGCTAGGTTTTTGGCTTTGAAGCTTATCCAAGATCCTTATATATATCAAAAATTCAAATTTCAACCTCCATTTTTCCCCCCAAAACCTCCTCTATCCCCTTAAATGTGACATCTTTTTCTCCCTCATTTATTGCCTCCACTTCCCCCACCAAATCACCCTCATTAAATGCCTCCAAATTATCCTATCCCTTTCCACATCATCATTCTCGTAACTAGGCGGGGCCAAAAATAGTGAAAAAAATTCATCTTTTTTGAATTCTCATACTTTAAAACCTAACCCAAACCTATATACATATATAAAATTCATCTTTTAAACTCGATTTCCACCTAAAACTGTCTCTACCCTACCTTGTTCCCTCCAAATCAGCCCCCCCCCCCTCTCTCTCTCTCTCTCTCTCTCTCTCTCTCTCTCTGCCTCTCTCTCTCTCTCTCTCTCTCTCTCTGCCTCTCTCTCTCTCTCTCTCTCACTTACTCACTCTATCTATCTATCTATCTATCTATTGTGAGCTTATGACCTGCATACTTCCTTTCCCTCTCTCTCTCTCTCTCTCTCTCTCTCACTTCCTCACTCACTCTATCTATCTATCTATTGTGAGCTTATGACTGCATACTTCCTTTCCCTCTCTCTCTCTCTCTCTCTCTCTCTCTCTCTCTCTCTCACTTACTCACTCTATCTATCTATCTATCTATCTATTGTGAGCTTATGACCTGCATACTTCCTTTCCCTCTCTCCCTCTCTACTATACTTTCATGCCATTGTCACTCTCTCTACTGTGCTTTCATGGCTTAACATCAACATAGAGCTATTAATCCAACATTACTCAACCTATTAATGCTTTTCTCCTATTAATTCTTTTCTCCACTTGGAGCTCGTCTGGTTGTGTGACTTGTCACCTAAGTAGAATCATAGCCTTGCATGAAATCACTAATGTGAATGTGCCATTGAAACGACGTAAGGTGGATTCGCATGTTCGAGTGTTGGAAGAGTTGTTGAGATATCGAGCTCATCTAGTGAGGCGGTGGACACTGATGACCCGCCTGGGGGATAGGCCCCACACTTACACCACTGGCATGGTTGGTGAGATCATGGGAGATATGCGGCCAGTGGGATGACAGGCTGTGTGACAGCCATTCTAGAGACTGGCATAGTTATAGCGCCAGCTCATTTAGTCGGGTTCACACTATAGAGAACCCGTGTGTGTACTGGTTGAGTACCTTTCATATTATGTGTACTCTTATCTTGTATATGGTGTGTTGAGTGTTGAAGAGAGAAGAAGAAGATTTTCAGCCTCTCACCTTGTGTGTTCTCTATTAGGGTTTTGTGAGTGTGTGTGTGTGTGCTTGCAAGAGCTCAAGATCTCTTCCCCCCTGCATCTTTTCATGGTATTAGAGCCAGGTTCATGCTAAGAGCTGAGCTGCAAGCAAGAGAACCACAGGAAGCGGTATGAGGGTAAGAGCTTCAACTACTCTTCCCTATTGTGTTGGTGATTACATCCTTGTCGGGAGCTCTATGGTGGGAGGCACCGGCAACGATCTCTGATTGAGGAGCTTTCTTCGCGGGAGTAAAGCTATAGGGCAACTATACTGTTCTATCGGACAGAAATTTTTTTTGGGCCGAAATCGCGTTTCGGGCGCGTCTGGACCTCCGTTTTTCAGAAAGCAGGCGATTTCGAGCACTGCGGGTAAGTCATTGATTCTCTGCAGAACTCTGTTTTAAGAACTGCAGGAAGACAGATTGACTGTGCAGACACTGTGGGTGCTGCAAAGAGGTCTACAGTTACCATTAGGTGTATGTATGCACATTGAAGTCACTGGTTGTGACATTTGAGAGTACTACAGTATCGCTGCAGAAAATACAGCAGTTGTGCAGGAAAAACCAGAGTGCAGTTTCTGGTAAAATTGTGTGTTTGACAAGATGTCTAATGATGGCATAACACAGATTGTGGCTGAGAAGCTGGATAAGAATAACTTCCATGCTTGGAGGTTCAGGTTGACGAATTTCCTGATGGGAAAAGGCTATTGGGACTACATAGAAGGTGAGCATGAAGAGGCACCGGAGATACCGGATATAAATTCGACTGCTGCAGATGTGAAAGAGTTTAAAGACTGGAACCAAGGAGCCAGGAAAGTCATGTATTGGCTCTCCATTAGTATACAGGACACCATGATTGGGCACATTCAGGATGCCAAGTCCCCCAAGGAGGCATGGGACACCTTGGTAAAGCTCTATGAAACAAATACCAAGGCACGTAAGATACAGTTGAAGAATGAACTTCATACTGTGGAGAAAAAGAGCATGTCTGTGAATGACTATGTGCTGAAGATAAAGGGTATTGTGGAATCCCTTGCATCTATTGGTGTGTCAGTAGATGATGATGACAAGGTGGAAGTCTGTCTACGTGGTCTCGGGCCACAATACAAGGCGTTCAAGACGTCTATTCAGACTCGGGAAAACATTCCCAACTTTAAGATTTAGTGTCTATGCTGATTATCGAAGAGAAGAGCTTGGGTGAAGACCAACAGTCTTCACAAAGCAAAAATAGTTCAGAGCAACAGGCCTTCTACACGAGTTCAGGAAGAGGACGAGGTAGAGGAGGCCGTGGACACGGTCAAGGAGGTGGCCGAACAGGTAATCAGAATTATGGCCAACAGCAGCAGCAACAACAACAGTCCCAGAATCAACAACAACAATAACAACACGCAGGTGAAAGAGGCAAATTCAGAGGCAGGGGGAGTCAAAGAGGCCGTGGAAATTGGCAAAGGCAATATAATGATGCACGTGAATGCTATTATTGTGGTAAGCCTAGACATGTGGTGCAGGCAGAATGTTATAAGAAGCAGGCTGACATGCAAAATGGGAAAGTGCAGCAAAACAACTATGCATCCTCAAGCAGAAATAATGAGGATAATGAAAGGTTGTTTGTTATGCAGCATGTCGTGAATGCCATGTCTGAAAATGTTGATGCAGCACAAAAAGATAATGTATGGTATGTGGATGCAGGCGCTTCGAACCACATGACGAGTCATGGGGAGTGGTTCAAGGAGATGAAAAACCCGAAAAGACCAGGTTTTGTGGAAACAGGGGATGACATGGCTCATCCAATTGCCCACGTTGGAGATGTGCCATTGTCTATGCAGGATGGCAAAGTGAAGTACCTTGCAGATGTACTTCATGTACCAAACATAACAAAGAATCTGGTTTCAGTTGGCCAGATGATTGAGCAAGGTTTGCAGGTTAGGTTTAACCCTGATGGGTGTTATGTTGAAGATTTCAAAGACAAGTGCAGGTTGGTTGTAAAAGGCAACAGAGTGGGCAGAATGTTTACATTGAATGTAGACATGCCTGAAAATGCCTGAAATGAGTGCTGCGATGTTTGCAAATGGTTCAAGAATTGTTGCAGACACAGACATTTGGCATAAAAGGATTGGACATGTAAATGTGCAGAGATTGAAGTCTATGCAGACAAAAGGAATTGTGACAGGGCTGCCAAAATTTAAAGTGGAAGGTATGCAGAAAATATGTGAAGCATGCCAATTTGGGAAGCAAACAAAGCATGTGTTTCCACGTAACAGATATGTGAGCAGAAATGCACTAGATGTTGTGCATTCAGATGTATGGGGTCCTACGAAGACCATATCTATGGGAGGCTACAGGTATTATGTGACTTTCATTGATGACCACACAAGGAAAGTGTGGGTATATTTCATGAAAGAGAAGAGTGAGATGTTCACTCACTTTCAAAATTTCAAAGTTTTGGTTGAAAAGCAAACAGGGAAATATGTCAAGTGCCTAAGGTCCGATGGAGGGGGAGAATACTTCTCCAATGAGTTCTCTGAATTTTTGAAGAAGAATGGTATTCGGAGACAGTTTACATGCAGATACACTCCGCAGCAAAATGGAGTTGCTGAACGGAAAAACAGGCACATTGCTGAGATTGCGCGAGCATTGATGGAAGAGAAGAATATGCCGCATTGCTATTGGGCTGAGGCTGTTTCTACAGCAGTATACATCATGAACAGGACTCCAACTGCAGCCATACATGATGTAACTCCAGAGGAGAGGTTTACTGGTAGAAAACCAGATTTGTCTCAGTCTTTGGATGCATTGCATATGTGCATGTGCCAGATGAGCTGAGAACTAAGCTGGATCCGAAAGTTGAAAAATGTGTGTTTATTGGATATTCCCTTGAGCAAAAGGGATACAGGTGTTATAACCCTGCTACACGTGAGTTGAGGGTAAGCAGGGATGTTGTCTTTGATGAGATGAGCAACTGGTATGCTGCTGAAAAAGAAGCTGTGGGGCTGATGTGAGTGGAAGTGTGGTTGCACAGAATGCAGGTCAGTCACAGTCTTTGAGTGGACCAGGAGAGTCCTCTTCTAGTGGGTCTATGACTATTAGCAATGCTGAGGTTATTATTGTGTGCGATGAGGCAGGAATTAGCACCAAGGGCTATAAGGCACGTCATCAGTTGCTAGGAGACACCCAACCACAAGAAAGGTATCACACACAACCTTTCCCCACCACCTAAGAGGGTATCATTAGCTAAGGGAGTGAGCAATAAAGACGTCAAATGTAGGATTGGTGAGTGCTATCACATCCACGACACCCTCTCCATTGTAGCAAGGGGGAAAAGAAGATCGTACATGATATGGTTTCGTTCCCTTACAACAACGAATTCAACAACATATTTGTGGACCTACAAATGCTACAAAAGGCTATGATATTATTCTATGGATTGCCTGCAGGATGTGATTGGGGTTTGTAGCATTATATTATTTTTATTCGTGTGTGCATGTTTTTGCAAAGAGCGCAACATTGTGTGTGATTTATGGATTTCATAGGTCAAATAGTCTCATTTGTTTTGAAGTTGGATGAGTGTCAGATAGTGAAGGGAAGGAGGCTAAAGAGAGTGACTATTACACTCATGAACTATGCTATAGCATGTCTTTAAAGCTGGTGACAGTCATGAGGAGCTAGAGAGTATGGAGTTGGTGATGGGGAGATTGATGGAGCTAGTGATGAAGCTAGTGATGAGAGAAGAACAAACACTAACTTTTTGTTCAGTGTTCAATTCAGAGAAAGAAATTTGGTGGTTGGGATCCTTTGAGGTTCCCAAGGAAATGAACGAGGTGCTAGCATGGGTCTTTGAGAGATTGCCTTGGGTTAGTAATGTGATCAAGGCACAAATAGAGGGGGAGCACTTGGATGTTGAGAGTTTAGGAAGTTTTTCCATTGATTGGCATCTGGGTGGGGACTTGAAGACAATTAAGTGTATGCTTGGTTGCACTCAAGGTACAAATATTGCTCATCCATTCCCTTGGCGCATGCGTGGAGTGAAATAAAAATGAAAGAAGAAATGCAAGGGGAGGGACATTGGTGAAGAGGAATGTGACGAGATGGGTAGTTGTGAGGGTGAATGGGATGTTGGTGTACTTTTATCACCTATGCTGGCACCTCCAACGAGGGATTTTTGAGATAATATTTTGAAACCCATTCTTCCTTTTCCTCTCAAGAATGTTCAATTTTGTGTTTTGCATGATTTCATGCATATCTTTGACCGCCTCTTAAAGTGTCACATAGATTATGCTTTCACTATGCTTGGTAAAGCTCGATAAGGTGAGGCGATTACAAAAGTAGAGAACATTCTCAAGGAGATTGGTTTTATCACAGTGGTAACATGGATATTCGAGTGAACCAAAAGACCTTAGGAGGTTCTCATATGGTTGTGCAGAAGGTTTCAATGAGTGGCATAAAGGCCAAAAGGTTTCCCCAGTGGCCTACAAACATAGGCAAGAAGGTTTTAGCAAATGCACATAGGGAAGGTGTGGAAATTATAGCTCCAAAGAGATGGGAGCTATGGAAAGACCTTTGTGCTTGCACTACTTTGGACTTCTTGGTTTGGACTTCTTTGATGCAATGTGGGCAAATTTCAACAAGGTTATGCTTGCACTACTTTGGACTACTTTGGACTACTTGGATGATGCAATGTGGGCAGATTTCAACAAGATTGTGTGGTTGATGAATCTAAGTAGCACAACTGAGGAACAACACAAACAATTTCAAGGGGAGTCACAAAGCTTCATTAAAGCGGTGGCCAACACATGGGGTGAATTGAATATTGTGCATTACATGGTATTCCATACATTTCTAAGCTTTGCACTAAAGATATCTTCTATTAATGTATTTTACAGAAATGTGGTTTTGTTCTCTATCTATAGCACGTATTGTATGCTTATGGCGCATGGTTCATGAACACATATGGCTCCCTTAACATGTGGAGTACCCAAGGAATGGAGAAGAGTCGTTACCTTGCAAGAGAAGTGTACTTTAAGAACACATGGCTCTCTTGACATGTGGAGTACCCAAGGAATGGAGAAGAGTCGTTACCGTGCAAGAGGAGTGTACTTTAAGAACACATGACATGGAGGCATAAAAAATCGCACAAACTATCTCAAGAAAATGTTTGATTGGTTCTTTTGATACACCTTTGGGGCAGAAACATTTTAAGGGAGAGGGCTCAAAGGTCCAAATTAGCCCAGATTGCCAAGCGAACAAGGAAGGGGAAGAAAGCACCACGGTGGAGAGTGGGACAGGACCCGCACGCCATGCTGCATGGAGGATAACACGAAGGAGAGTCAGAAAAGTTTAGGCCCCCGCCTTTCTGAGTAATCAAATATCAAATAAATAAATAAAAAAGTGGGCGAGAAGGGTGCAAAAAGGCATGTATGGGAGGCCTGCATAGGGCCTTTTTGCAGCAGCTGACCATGGGCTAACATTGGATCCACTGCTAGAGGACTCCCCAGGTCCACTCAACACCTGTGATTGTTGCTCTACATGTGGTGTAACATCAGCACTTCTTACATCTGCATTTTCTATTGCCTTCACTATTGGTGCATTCTAGCTACTCATCTCATTGAAGACAACATCTCTACTTACTCGCATCTCACGAGTGGTAGGGTTATAGCATCTATAACCTTTTTTCTCCATAGCATGACCAATGAAGATGCATTTCTCTGCCTTTGGATCTAACTTTGTTTTAACTTCATCAAGAACATGTACATATGCAATACACCCAAACACGTTCGAGTGAGATACATCCGGTCTTATGCTTGTAAACTTCTTTTTAAGAGTTATACCATTAACAACTGCAGTGAGTGTCCTGTTCACAGTAGTTGCTACTTCTTCTGCCCAAAAGTAATGTGGCATATTCTTTTCAGCCCCATCAAGGCATGTGCCACTTCTGTAATGTGTATTTTTTTTCTTTCCGCAACACAATTCTTTTTACGGAGTGTACTTGCATGTAAAGTGCCTCTTGATTCCTTGCTTTCTCAGGAAATCGCTGAACTCATTCGAGAAATGTTCTCCCCCACCATTTGATCTCAGGCATTTTATTTGTATGCCTTTTCCTTCTCAACCAAGGATTTAAATCTCTAAAAGTGAGCAAACACCTCACTTTTCTTCTTCATGAAATAAACCCACACTTTCCTAGTGTGGTCATCAATGAATGTAACATAGTACCTGCAACCTACAATTGTTATAGTCTTGGTTGGTCCCCATACATCTAAATGTATGACATCCAATGGCCTTGCACTTACATTGTTTTCATGTGGGAAAGCATGTTTGGCTTGCTTACCAAGTTGGCATGCTTCACATACCTTATGCATACCATCAACCTTAAACTTTGGCAACCCTACAATATTATTTTGGGCTTGCATAGACTTTAGTCTTGTACATTCACATGACCAATATGCTTGTGCCATATGTCAATATCTGCAATGACACCTATTCCATGTGCAAACATGGCTGCCTTTATCTCAGGCATGTTCACATCCAAAGTAAACATCCTACCATTTCTTTTACCCTTTGCAACCAAGAGACACTTATTTTTGAAGTCTTCCACAAAACATCCTTGAGGATTAAACCTCACTTATAGACCCTGCTCAACCATCTGTTCAACAAAAACTAGGTTCTTTGTAATATTTGAAACATGAAGTACATCAGCCAAGTACTTCATTTTGCCATCCTGCATAGACAATGGCACTTTACCAATATTCGCAATGGGATGTGTAGTATCGTCACCTGTTCCTACATAACCTGGTTTTTCCATTTTCTACATATCTCTAAACCACTCAGCATGACTGGTCATGTGGTTAGAGGTGCCAGAATCCACATACCATATATCTTGAGATCCTTACACGTCCCTTGTTATGGAACTAAGCATGTGTTGCATCACAAACACTGCTCACTTCTATCATCACCTCCATGTTTGCTATAGATGATGCATAGTTTCCTTGCTCTGTAACTTCCCACTTTTAATGTCATTCTGCTTTTTGGAGTAGTCCTTTGCCATGTGTCTTGGTTTTCCATAGTAATAGCACTCTATGCTATTTGCATTTTTATTTATTTGGCTAACCACCTCGGCCTCTTTGGCTCCCCCTACCTCTAGACTGGCCTCTTTCACCTATGTATGATTGCTGTTGTGAATCATTGGACTGTTGTTGTCTAGAATTCTGATTTCCTTGTCGGCCACCACCTTGGCCTCGACCACGGCCTCTACCTCTGCCTCTACCTGAATTAGAGTAGAAGGCCTGTTCCGATGTGTTCTTGCTTTGTGAAGAAGAATCCTCACCTAAAGCCTTTTTTTTCTATGATCAGCATAGATATCAAGTCCTGAATTAGAAATATTCTTCCTAACTGCAATGGAGGTGTTGAATGGATTGTACTCTTTGCCAAGCCCATTCGGATAGACACTCACCAAATCATCATCCTCCACTGATACATTGATAGACCCAAGGGATTAAACAATGCCCTTGATATTTAAGATGGACATGCTTTTCTTTTCCACAGTATGCAACTCTTACTTTAACTGCAACTTCCTTGCCTTTGTGTTAGTCTGGAACATCTAAACCAGATTTTGCATGTAGCTGCTGGAGTGTTTGCATAATGTATGTATCCTATCATAGTGTCTGTAACACTAATTAAAGACCAGCACATGACTTTTCTTGCACCCTGATTCGAATCCTTGAATGCCTTTATATCTGCAAGAGTGGCATTCCAATCCTTGAATGCCTTTATATCTGCAAGAGTGGCATTCTCCTCAGATAACTCTGGAGGCTCCTCATTGTCTCCTTCTACATAATCCTAAAATCCTTTAACCATTAGGAAATTGGTCATTTTTAACTTCTAGGCATGATGGAAGTTATTCTTATCTAGCTTCTCACTAACAATCTAATTAATTTTGTTAGACATGTTTTTATGAAGCAATCAAATAACCTACAAACAAGTAACTTTTGTATGCAACCTATAATACAGCAATATCTCTTGTATAGCTGCTGAAGTAGCGGTACTTCAACACAGCCTATGTGTCACCAAATGTGACCAGAGTACATGTACATACACCCAGTATCAATAATACATGTGCAAACTGTGTCTACCCTTCCAAAATGCACTGCTGCACTGCAATAACCAGATTTCGAATAGAAACGGTTCTCTACCAGAATTTTCAGAAAATTGTCAAAAATACCCTGCAATGATGAAAGGAGCCCGAAACGCGAATTTGGTTGAAAAATCTCTCAAACATGTTAATATACCTTCCCTATAGCTCTGCTCCCATGAAGACGGCTCCTCAATTAGAGATGTGTAGCTTCCATAGCTACTGAGGGGGTGTTGTACCTAAACCAAGAAGGGGAAAGAGACAATGGTGCTCTTACCCGTGTAGTACCGCTTCCTTCCTTGCTTATTCTTGCCTCTTGCTTGCCTCCTTAGCTCTCACACAAACTAGGATCTGATACCATAAAGAGAATGTGGGGGAGAGGGAGAGCTTCAAACCTTAGAAAGTAAACACACACATACATACAAGAGAGAGCAAGACACAAGAGAGAGATGGATAGCTGATTTTTTTTCTATCTTCTTCTTCTCTACTCAACCAACATAACGTAAAGATAAGAGTACACACTATATGGGTTAGTACTCATAACTACTATAACATACAAGGGTCGGTCTATAATGTGAACCCGACTAAAAATGAGCTGGCGCTATAACTATGCCAGTCTCTAGTAATCCAAAATGGATGTCACACAGCCTGTCATCCCACTAGCCGCATATCACCCATAATCTCACCAACCATGCCAATGGTGTAGATGCGAAAGCTATCACCCAGGCGGGTCACTACTGTCCGTTGTAGCACTAGTTGAGCTCGATATCTAGACAAGAGATTATTGTAAGCCTGCAGATTTGTGGGGACATATGTCTCCACAAATCTCCCCCATTCTGTCCCCATTTTTTAAATCACATTATTTAAACACTAGTTAATGACATTCAGAACATTTAAACACTAAACAATTAAAACACAAAAAATAATTACAATAAGTCAAAAATACCATGGATTATATTACAAATTTCAAATTACATAGTTTATTATACCTAAATCCTAAAGTACATTTTGCTGATCTCGTTGCACTAAATCGACAAGATCATCTCATGAGTTGTTTCTTGTGTGGAAGAGATAAGACAATTTTGGCATCACAATGTGATTGTTTTGGAAAGCTTCTCTTGGTCTTTCTAGATTTTGTCTTGAGTGCAGCCCGCCACCACGTACTTATACACAATGAACAAGATCGGTGATATACTGCTTTCTACAAAGAGCAATATTATACACATCTTCATCTTTTTGGTACATGAGCAAAAATAACATGTTATTGTTTATCTTAATTAATGTTTCAAGTCTAGCCATTAAAAATAAACCTACACAAATGCATTACATTGAGTAAGCATTGATGGATGCATAGAGCTTATGTATTACTACATTACTGCTTTACTACATATGGCTTATGTATTAAGCTTAATGCATAGAGCTTATGTATTACTATATTACTGCTTTACTACATATGGCTTATGTATTAAGCTTAATGTATTACTATATTACTGCTTTACTACATATGGCTTATGTATTAAGCTTTAAGCATATGGCTTATGCATTAAGCTTAATGCCCTTATGCCCAAATGCCCTTATGGCGAACACATAAAGCCTTATGCAAGATTTATGCATAAATCTTTATACAAGATTCATGCATAGAGCTTATACAAGCTTCGTGCAACCTTCTTGCATATACTCATAAACAATATCTTCACATCATGTACAGGTGTTCGGGTTCTCTTCATCATCATAAATGCTTTCCACTTCATTCTCTCTGTCATCTTCCTTTGGTTGGTCATGAGATTTCAAAAGCTTGTAACATAATGTAGAAAAATTAATTTATTAAGTCATATGTAAGAAGCTTTATGCATAAGATTTATGTAAGCCTATACATAAAGCTTCGAAGCCTATGCATAGATCTTGCAAGAAGCTTTATGCAAGCCTATACATAAAGCTTCGAAGCCTATGCATGAATTTCTAAGCCTATGCATAGATCTTGCAAGAAGCTTTATGCAAGCCTATGCATAAAGCTTACAAGCCTATGCATAGAGCTTGCAAACCTAAACCAAACCTAAACTTGACACCCAAGGGTGCAATAAACTTAGAACTTGCATAAACAATTAAATAAAAAGAGGGCTTACAAAAAGTGATTAGTACATGAAACATAAGATTAAACAAAGGAAGCTTGCAAAAAGCATAGAGCTTTTAAGAAGCTTTATGCAAGCCTATGCATAAAGCTTGCATAGAGCTTGCAAGAAGTTGTATGCAAGCTTATGCATAAATCTTTCAAGCCTAAACTAAACCTAAACCCGGCACCCAAGGGTGCAATAAACTTAGAACTTGCATAAACAATTAAAAGAAAAAGAGGGCTTACCTATTTTTGTGAAGCCGAAGGAGAGGATTAGTCCAAGACCTACAAAACATAAGATTGAACAAAGTCATTAGTACATGAAACATAAGATTAAACAAAGTGATTACAAAACATAAGATTACACAAAGTGATTAGTGCATTGAGAGAATTGACAGCTCTATGCATGCAAGTGAGAAGAATAAGTGAGAAAAATAAGAAAAAGAAGAAGACAAGAATCAAGACCTAAGTATGCATGCACATAGAAATTAAAACAAAGGGGAGAGAATAGAGAATATAAACCCTTGCCTTCACCATGAAACTATGAAATCACATAAATAAAGGAGGAGAGCATGAGTTTCATGCTTGAAGTCCTTGAGGTGCTTCCGGTATGGAACATGAAGGCAAGAGAGGAAACACATTAGTGCAGGTTTTTGGGAGAACAAAGAAAGGACATGCACCAGGTGAGAGAATTGAAATTTTCCTAGTATGTGCCTATATGTGTGGCTATAGCTGCGTACTGAGAAAAAAATCCCTTTTGCATGCAGTTGCGACTCTCTCACTACGTCACGTGGCTATACCATCATCCTCATATAGTGCATCTTGAGCTCTTCATATGAATCGGTGCTCTGATACTATGAGAAGAATGTGGGGGAGAAGACCTTAAGCTCTTCATATGAATCGGTGCTCTGATACTATGAGAAGAATGTGGGGGAGAAGACCTTAAGCTCGTTAATATAAGTAGACACATGCATGAGTAGACAAGTACACAAGAGAGATGGATGGCTGAATTTTCTTGTATTCTCTTCTCTTCTAACATAAAGAGATAAGAGTACATACTATAAGGGAAAGTACTCTCCTACTATGGCATACAAAAGTCAGTCCATAGTGTGAACCCGACTACATGAGCTGGCACTATAACTATGCCATAACTCTAGTACACCAAAAGTGGCTCACACATCCTACAAACCTCTAACGGTATATCACCCATAATCTCACCAACTATGCCAGTGGTGGGTGTGTAAGTGCAGGCCCAGATGGGTCCCCCAACACTAGTTGAGCTTGATATCTCAACATTATAGAGGCTAAGTATAGGGCTATGCTATGACAAATTGTGTGGTAGCTTGGTTTGCTAAAGCTACTTTTGCAGATATGGGTGAGCCCATGGAGTAATTATTTATTGTGCTAATATGAGTAGCATACAATTGGCCAAACCCAGTGTATCATGCTCTCGGATGAAGCACAATGAGATGCATTATTATTGTTATAAGGGAGAAGGTTCTAGCAGGCAATGTGGATTTCGTTTATGTCAGCATAGAGAATCAGGTGCCTGACATCTTCACCAAGGCATTGGGTATAGAGAAGCTTCTCAAGTTTAGAAGCCTACTTGGAGTGCAAGGTATAGAGATGAGCTTGAGGGGGGAGTGTTGAGATATCGAGCTCAACTAGTGCAAGGTATAGAGTTGAGCTTGAGGGGGGGGAGTGTTGAGATATCGAGCTCCTCTGTTGCTTGTCTGGGAGGGGTATCCTTGTCTTCAGCTATCTCCACGTGTTCTTCTTCTTGGATTGTGTCGCCTGATGCAATCATGGGTGGCTCTCGAAACCTTATGAGCTTGTGTTTTCCATAGCCCTCCAGACATTTGGGCTCCTTAACACCACATGCTAATGCATAAGAAGTGTAAGACAAAAAGTAAGAAGCCCTAGGAGGCCTGCTTATTCACATAATCCCCAAATATATCTATGGCAGACAACCTCTCTATTAAAATGATCTTTTCCTTTTTCCATGAAAGATCATGTCCACCTAAAACCCTAGACAAACATTTAAAGAAGTAAACAATGGCTTCTCCATTGTTGCTCAACTGCCTATGGTAAATCAAGATCTTAGCACTGCCTAGATCATGAATATAATGAGCTAGGCTTGACATTTTGCCAAACCAGCCGGCCTGCTTCCACTTGTTCTCTGGAGGAATGTGTCATCCTCAATTTGTAGCTGCCACATATCAGAAGATTGGAGTGAGACAATAATACACAACTACAAAACATTTAAACACAAGATAAAGTATTTGATTTGAAGTAACAAGATCATACCTTCTCATTTTCATCAGCAACAAGAAGTTCATTTTTCCAAAGATTTATTCCTCTCCCCTCTAGTCCAACCTCTTCTTTAAGCTTTCCCTTGTATAGTGCTGAGAGATTCATAGCTTCCTGTGTGAGCTGGAAGGCAGCTTCATCTGGCTCTTGGAACTTTTCAGCCTCTTTGAAACAAATAGTAAGGGCCTCTACAGGATCAAAAGTTGTTTCCAAAGCCAGTAGTGAATGGTCATCCTCTATGCGTGCCAACCTCCTTGTCAAGCCTTGAAGCCTGGATAATAAGGGAAATGGCATAGTCCTGTGAGAGTGTGTAGGGGGAAAGAGTGTGTGTTTGCATTAGTACATGTGCATGTGTGTACATGTGTGTGTGTGTGTGTGTAAGAGAGAGAGAGAGAGAGAGAGAGTTTCGACATTTGAGAGTGTGTGCATGTGTATGTGAGAGAAAGAGGGTGTGCATGTGCATGTGCATGTGTGTGTGTGTGTGAGAGAGAGAGAGAGAGAGAGAGAGAGAGAGAGAGAGAGAGAGAGATTACATGTAAGATGCATTATTTGAGAGTGAGCACACCTCACCGCTCATGCCTACCATTAAAATTTAATCTGAAATTTAATTAATTAAAATTATATATGTGTGTAAATCTATTTAAGTGTGTGTGTGTGTGTGTGTGTGTGAGAGAGAGAGAGAGAGAGAGAGAGAGAGAGAGAGAGAGTTTCTATGTGAGAGAGTGTGCATGAAGAGAGAGAGAGAGAGAGAGAGAGAGAGAGAGAGAGAGAGAGTGTGTGTGTGTGTGCATGAGAGAGAGAGAGAGAGAGGGAGAGAGAGAGAGAGAGGCTGAGAATTTCTATGTAGGAGATAGTTTGTGTGGGAGGAGATAGTGTGTGTTTTCATTAGTGTATGTGCGGTGTGTACATGTGTGCGTGCGTGCGTGTGTGTGTGTGTGTGTGAGAGAGAGAGAGAGAGAGAGAGAGAGAGAGAGGCATATAATTTCTATGTAGGAGATAGTTTGTGTGGGAGGAGAGAGTTTGCGTTTAGATTAGTGTATGTGCGGTGTGTACATGTGTGTGTGTGTGTGTGTGAGAGAGAGAGAGAGAGAGAGAGAGAGAGAGAGAGAGTACATGCATGCATGTGCGTACATCTGCATCTATGTGTAGAATGTGCTTAAGAGAGAGTGAGATGGGGCAGACCTGGAGAGAGAGAGAGAGAGAGATGTAATGAGGGAGGGTGAAAAGAGAGAGAAAGAGAGTGAGAGATAGAGAATAAAAAGTAGCTTTTAATAAAATATAAATTAAATAAAAAACATACATGTATATGTGTGTATACATGTGTGTGTGTGTGTGTGTGTGTGTGTGTTTTTATTTACATTTATATATACATACATACATATGTATGTATGTATATATAAATATGTATGTGTGTGTGTGTGTTTTTATCTACATTTATACATATGTATGTATGTATGTATGTATATATATACATACATACATACATACATACATATGTATGTATGTATGTATGTATGTATGTATATATATATATATATATGTTTATGTGTGTGTGTGTGTGTGTGTTTAGATGTGTGTATGATATATCTGTCTATATATTTAAAAGTGACCACAACTTATCACCCATCTCCACACATTAAAATTTAATCAAATTTAATTAAATTATGTCGATGTTTGTATTTATATTTTTAAATACATGTATATATGTATAAGTATATGTGTCTATGTATAGGTTTATGTATCTAAAACATAATATTGTATATACTATATATTTACATATGTGTATGTGTGCGTGAGAGAGAGAGAGAGAGAGAGAGAGAGAGAGAGAGAGAGAGAGCACTTCTATGTGTGGGAGTGTAAGAAGAGAGAGGGAAAACCCACTAATAGTTTTCCACCTAGTGTCACCTAGTTTTAGCCTTTAGACAATAGATTGATGGAGATTGGTTATCCAATGGTTAAAAACAAGCCTTCTTTCAACCATGCATAAACATAAATCCATTAACCTATTCATAAACATAAATCCATTAACATGTTCTTCTTCAATTTAAATTCAAAAAAATTACCAAAATCACCTCTATTTTTGTCTCTTTCACCTCTTTGTCCATAAGTTTTTGATCGCCTTCAAGAAGATTAAATTAAACCAAAGCTCTGATACCACTATCACAGGACCCTTTAATCGTCTTGAAGAAATAATTAAAAACTCATAAATTATATCAAAAATTAAAACAAAGCCTTGAATTTAATTGAAAAATCAAATTACATAGCATAACATAAGACAAGAGAATAACATCACCATCAAGACAAGATTAGGTGCAATCTCCCCCCCGACGTGTGTGGCTCCACTCCCACAGCGGGTGGTATTTAAATCATATTAATAAATTTAGCCCTTGGAGCCATAAATAGCATAGCTTTTCCAAAATTGGGCTTTTTACAAAATTGAACCTTAGTCCAATGCTTTTAAAGCATTTCATAAAAAATAAACCTTGCTCAATATATAATTGCTAGTGGTCCTTGTTACATAAATGACTATGTGTATATTTACACCTATACATTAATCTTGTATCCATTTTCATATTCCATTAAACTGATCCTATACAAATTAAATTAAACATAATTTTATAATATTATTAATTCATCAAAAATATGATAAATATATACTTGTAAAACAGGAGTCGAGCAATCACGAATCGCCACCAATAAAACAAACTACAAGCAACAAATTGTTGTGGAAGAATTTTTTCTCACAAGCTCACACAAGAAAGTTATAGTAATCAAATATGTAGAATATCATCAAAGAATTAGAATTTACTTGGAGAAATTTGTGCCAGTCATGTGATTTTAGACCACTTAGCTTGTCATTCTTTGTAAATGCACCACGAAGGCAATGCATGTGTCGTGTAGGAGTACGAAATGATGAAATAACCCCCTTCACCCTTTTCTGTTCCTTTTTGGTAAGGATCCAACTGCACTGAGGCAAGTCCCAGCCTTACCCGCTCCAACAAATAACCAACAACATCTTAAGTCATGATCTAGTTGAGGGAGAAAGATTTTATGTCCTTGATATATCATCTTCTTTAAGGCTTTTGATCTTCTTGCGTTCAACAACATTAGTCCACAAATAGGACAAGCATGATATCCACTAGTCACAAGCCCTAAGAATCATTGAGAAAATTTCATTAAAACATACATTTGGGTGGTTGCCAGGATGAGGTTATCTAGTTTCATGTAGTGGGCGCCCTTGGCTTTAGCCGAAAAATAGGCATTTTTTCAAGAAGAATAGCCAATCTCTCCTAGTTAGCCAAGGAGTTTCACTTCAAGGTCTTCTAATGAAACATCATATGCAAAGTTGGGCACCTAAAACTATAATCTCATTGAATATCCAATAATTGCAAATTCCCTTTTCTTTGGGAACCAAAATTGTATATAGGCCCTGTCGAAGGTTTAGACAAGCATGATATCCACTAGTCACAAGCCCTAAGAATCATTGAGAAAATTTCATTAAAACATACATTTGGGTGGTTGCCAGGATGAGGTTATCTAGTTTCATGTAGTGGGCGCCCTTGGCTTTAGCCGGAAAATAGGCATTTTTTCAAGAAGAATAGCCAATCTCTCCTAGTTAGCCAAGGAGTTTCACTTCAAGGTCTTCTAATGAAACATCATATGCAAAGTTGGGCACCTAAAACTATAATCTCATTGAATATCCAATAATTGCAAATCCCCTTTTCTTTGGGAACCAAAATTGTATATAGGCCCTGTCGAAGGTTTAGACAAGTACAGTGAATGTGAGTAAATTGCCTATAACTTTTACATTATTACTCATATGATGTTCCCACTTTGCATATCACAAATACAAATAACATAAAGCTTAACTTGATTTATCGAGTAATTTTTGATGTGTTCTACTATTTTTTATATTATTTAAAATATATTAGAATTATTAAAAAACATACTATTTTATCCTCCCACCACATCTACCATTTAAAATGCTCAAATTGTATGGATCTAGTGACGATTAGATTGGGAAAGATTAGTATAATGTGGGTATAAGGTAAAATTACAAATCTAACGATTGGATTTTTGTAGATTTACTTTGGAAAATTTGTTATGACTATCAGAGACCCATTAAATCAATTGTAATTTAATTCTAAAAAATTAAATATTGAATCTTTCAATCTAAAAACTCTAGGAATCAATATGCTTGTTGCCATGAATTTATTAAAAAAATTTGGCTTAATTTGAGTATGGGAAGGTCCACTTTCAATCCTCCCAAGTGAAAATTCCCATATTATGTCCACTCTCCCCTTTTCTAGTCTAAAACCAATCCTAGTTAGGTTTGGAAATCTAGGCTTGGTAAACTTCAAAGCTTAGATATCATTCCATGTGTGAGGCTTGGGTAGGCACAAATCTTATATATGCATGCCACTTTATGTCCACATGAGCTTCGAGAGGATCCACATAAGCAGCTTACCACCTCACCTTGCCACCTCCACCCTCCATGTCAACATGGTCAACCTAGTTGACTCCCCACCTCATCATCCTAGTCATCATTAATGCCACATCTTCTTGCCACCTTTGCATGCCACCTCGCACTTGGTGACATGGCATGCCACATCATGGAATTGCCACATCAACCATAATGGTGCCACATGTCAAGAGAATACCACGTGTCAAGAGAATGCCACGTGGCACCTCCTTCCCACCTCTCCTTTTTTTTTTCAAAAACATATTTTTGAAAAAGTTAATTTAGTAATTTAGAGAAATAGAATATAGAATTTTAAATAATAAAATATATATATCACACATCTCTAGTACTATTCCACACTTATCTCTAGTACTATCCCATTATTGAGACTTTATATTTTTTTCTCTCTTAGCTTCCTTGAGAATGGGTTCTCAAAGTCATAGGGGTCGGAAACGTGATAGGACTAGACTTCCCCCCGTCCACCAAGTTCAAGAGGAGGAGAGGAGAAGGGTAGCTCGTGAGAGAAAGAGAGAGTGGAGAGCATGTCAATGAGCAACACCTTCCGTTTGGCGATGATCCAAGCCTTGCTCCTCCTCTTCCACTTCCTCTTCCTCCGCCCTCTTCCCCCCCACTACCCCTTAGTTTAGATAATCCACATGAACCTGCCCTTCCTGAGTCCCCTTCTCTTCTACAAGAACCCACCCCCCTCCTTTGGGCACCCATGGTGTGGATAGAAAAGAACTATCAAAGTCAGGGGCACATTGTCGTGCCCATGCAATCTTCCATTCCTATTTCAAAGACCTCACGCCTTCATCACAGGCATGTGTGCTTGATGCTTTGATTGATCTGCCCAACATGGCCAGTTGCAAGGCGCTTTCCGACATCGGAGGTCGAAGAGAGAGAGAGGAGAGTTGGCATGGCGGTGCTACAAAGTGTTCGTCATTCCTATATAGTTAACAAGAAGAGGAACTCTGCGGACGCTTTGGCTGCTCGACGGGCTATTGTGGTACAGCCATAAGTAGCTCCCAAATGAAGGGTAAGGTTAGTGCCACATCTCGCATCCTTTCCATAGCACCACACGCACTTAGAGGGTGGTCTATTAGATGACAAAGTTTAGATGCCAATGAGGTTGGTGCTTTGTGGGCGAGTACTGGTCGTGTAGCTAGGCATGATCTACTAGACGAAACCACTAGAACCTTGATAGAAAGTTTTTGAGAGGAGAATTGTCCTGCCTTGCCAGTTTTCAAGAAAGCTTTGCGTAAGAGAGTGACAAGAGGAGTGTTCATTGAGCACGGTGCTTGCTTTCTTGAAATGACCCAAACTGAGTTGTATTCTCAGTTTGTGGCTTCGTATCCAGAGCTTAAAATTGGGCAAAGGTCATTTGAGGGGTGTAAGCCTTGGTTTGTGAGGTACTCACGTCAGCGTGACACATGTTGTTGTCACTACCATGTTGAGTTCAAACTTTTTTATGATGTGTTCCGTTCTCTTAGTGGGCATAGAGAGTTGCCTCGTAGTCCTCGTGATTTCATCCACTCTCTTTTGTGTGCACGCACGGAGGATGCCCAGTTCCATAGGATGCCTTGTGTGGAGAGCAATTGCACATCATGTGGTTCACTTGCACATCTACAGATGGTAGATCTTGATGCAAGTGACCAAGAGATAGTGCCAGATGGCAACGCTATGAGTATGTGACACACCAGCTCCAGAGTGGTGGTCAGTCCAGGAAGTTGCAGCTCGTGGACAAACATACACCATGTTGTCACTTCACAGCCACATTTTGGGGAGCAGATCTACCCCTATATACGGCACAGTCATTGTGCCAAGTGGCAGTATCGTCAGTTCCGAGCATGCCTGGCAGAGTTTCCTATTGGCGTGGTCGTCTCTGTGATTGATTTTGCAGAGAACTACACCTTCACACCTTTTCAAGAGATACAATCTGAGTATTACTTCTCAGAGCAGGTAATGGTTATATTTCATAATATTTATTTCGTGTTTGAGCTATATTACTTATTTGATTTTTTGTCCTAAATGTCTGTATTGCTTACCTCACCAGGTTGCTATTATGGTCCACATTAGCTATCGACATGCAGAGGCTCATGTAGATGGGATAGCGACGAGTATCCCCGAGACCCGTGTCATTATTCGAGAGTATCATTTCTATATCAGTGAATGATCGTTCACATGATGCACATTTTGTGCAACACTGTTTTCATCTCCATGACGATTTTTTAGGAGATTGTGGAATCATACGTGGCCAGCGATGGGTTTGGTCGGATGGTTGTGGTGCACAGTTCAAGTCATCACGATAATTCTATTAGCTCTACAGGTAGTACTTATGGTTCTCTTATATTTGCAATTAAACTAAATTCACTAGAACATCTTAAAGAAAACAATAACTAAGACTATCTTTTATGGATTTATAGATGGCATGTGTAGTCTAGTATCCCAGTGATTTGGTCATTCTTTCGGAGACTGGTCACGGGAAGGGAGAGCATGATGGTGTGAGCGCGTGTGTGAAATGTGCCATGAGGCGTGTGTGAAATGTGCCATGAGGCGTCATCAGCTGCGGGCAGCAGGATGCTCAGCGGTTCAGAGATGCGGGCCACGTAGTCGAGTGGTGCTCCCAACATTTGTGTGGGAGTGCAGCATCATTGTATCCCAAACGTGATGCTCGGATTGCCAGGAGATTTTTTTGGCATGTGGATGGTGGCATGATTGACCGTGGAGCCTCCCATGATTGTGACACAGTACCTGGCACCTTGGGCTTACATTCCATCAGGAGCACGTGCATGGTGTCCCCCACGATTTACACACGACAGTTTGCATGCCTCTGTGGAGCATGTATGGATGGCGATTGGTCACATTGTGCCTCGAGAGGATGGGCAGATGCATGGATACAGACATTCCTCTCCCCCGAGCATCCTTCACATCCAGTGTTGTCTGATGAGCACACAGGTCGTGCGTTCATTGGTCAGTTATGATGACCTGACAGATTTGCTACAGGAGGGTGACGTATTTGCTGTTATTGCCAGTGAGGGAAATAGCGAGGGAGTAGACTACTATCTGATGAGTTGCACTAGGCCAAAGTGCATCCTTGACCAGGAGACAGTCGATGATCATGGGTTTTCTTTTGACGCCCATAGCATGATTGTGGCAGGCCGGTTCTACTAGCAGATTCGACTTCATCGGGGGAATCTTGAGTTCCAGCAGTGGAAGTGGGAGTTAGAGGCATTTGAGATCTCTCATCTAGTGGTTGCTACCAGGCTCACTCTTGATCGAGTACAGAGCCGAAAACACAGTTCTCACTCTCGTTTTCGGCTTCGAGTGGATGACCATGAGAGCATTCTAGAGCAATTGAGAGCTAGAGAGGGTGCTGCTGACTAGATCTCTATCTTGATAGTGACTAAACTCAGACTAGCTGGGTTAGCTCACTTACATTGTACTTAGATTTTTTGGGAGTGACTAATCTCAGAATAGCTGAGGTAGCTCATTTTCAAAATACCTTATCTTTTGAGTTATTGGCTAAACCCAGAGTGGCTGTGTTAGCTCACATTCTGATGTACTTAGTTGATGTTTATATCATTATGAGTTTTCTCATTATTGAGGATCATTGCATTTTAGTTGATGTTCATGGTTTTCTGATTTTTTAACACTTTGGCTATCGTATCATTTGTTGAAAATCACCATCACCATATTGTTTGTTGAAAATCACCAAACTTTGCAAGCACTGGGCGCTAATTACCAATCCAAACATGCTGCAATTATGACTAAACTTTGCATGAATCTAGAGGTGGCTCCCCCCACATGCTTGTAAAATTTGGTCCCCATCGGAGCAGGTTTGGGTACGATGGTATGGGGAAGGCCCTGATTTTCCATGGCCTCTTAAGCACTAAGAGACTTGAAAAATCCACACTGGCTGCTATATACCAATCCAAACATGCTCCGATTGTGACCAAACTTTGCAAGAATGTGGGGGTGGGTCCCCCCACATACTTGTAAAGTTTGGTTCCCATCGGCGGGGCATGTTTGGGTATGATGGTATGGGGAAGGCCCGGATTTTCCATGGCCTCTTAAGCACCAAGAGACTTGAAAAATCCGTACTGGCCGCTAATTACCAATCCAAACATGCTCTGATTGTGACCAAATTTTGTAAACATGTGGGGGTGGGCCCCTCCCACATGCTTGCAAAGTTTGGTTCCCATTGGAGCATGTTTGGGTACGATGGTATGGGAAAGGCGCCGATTTTCCATGGTATCTTAAGCACCAAGAGACTTGAAAAATCCGCACTCGCTACTAATTACCAATCCAAACATACTCCGATTGTGACCAAACTTTGCAAGCACGTGGACGTGGGTCCCTCCCACATACTTGCAAAGTTTGGTTCCCATCGGAGCATGTTTGGGTACGATGGTATGGGGAAGGCCCCAATTTTCCATGGCCTCTTAAGCACCAAGAGACTTGAAAAATCCGCACTAGCCACTAATTACCAATCCAAACATGCTCTGATTGTGACCAAACTTTGCAAGCATGTGGGGATGGATCCCCCACACATTCTTGCAAAGTTTGGTTCCCATCGGAGCATGTTTGGGTGCGATGGTATGGGGAAGGCCCCGATTTTCCGTGGCCTCTTAAGCACCAAGACACTTGAAAAATCCACACTGGTCGCTAATTACGTGACCAAACATGCTCCGATTGTGACCAAACTTTACAACCATGTGGGAATGGGTCCCCCCATATGCTTGCAAAGTTTTGTTCCCATCGGAGCATGTTTGGGTACGATGGTATGGAGAAGGCCCTGATTTTCCATGGCCTCTTAAGTACCAAGAGACTTGAAAAATCTGCACTGGCTGATCCAAACATGCTCCGATTGTGACCAAACTTTGCAAGTATATGGGGGTGGGTCCCCCCCCCACATGCTTGCAAATTTTGGTTCCCATCGCAGCATGTTTGGGTACGATGGTATGGGGAAGGCCCCGATTTTCCATGGCCTAGAGTTAAGAACCAAGAGACTTGAAAAATCCACAAACATACTCCGATTGTGACCAAACTTTGCAAGAATGTGGGGGTGGGTCCCTCCCACATGCTTGCAAAGTTTGGTTCCCATCGGAGCATGTTTAGGTACGATGGTATGGGGAAGGCCCGATTTTTCAAGAGACTTGAAAAATCCGCACTGGCCGCTAATTACCAATCCAAACATGCTCCGATCATGACCAAACTTTGCAAGCATGTGGGGGTGGATCCACCCCACATGCTTGCAAAGTTTGGTTCCCATCGAAGCATTTTTGGGTACGATGGTATGGGGAAGGCCCCGATTTTCCATGGCCTCTTAAGCACCAAGAGACTTGAAAAATCTGCACTGGCCGCTAATTACCAATCCAAACATACTCCGATTGTGACCAAACTTTGCAAGCATGTGGGGGTGGGCCCCCCCCACATGCTTGCAAAGTTTGGTTCCCATTAGAGCATGTTTGGGTATGATGGTATGGGGAAGGCCCCGATTTTCCATGGCCTCTTAAGCACCAAGAGAATTGAAAAATCCGCACTGGCCGCTAATTACCAATCCAAACATGCTCCGATTGTGAACAAACTTTGCAAAAATGTGGGTAGGGCCCCTCTCACATGCTTGCAAAGTTTAGTTCCCATCGGAGCATGTTTGGGTACGATGGTATGGGAAGGCCCCGATTTTCCATGGCCTCTTAAGCACCAAGACACTTGAAAAATCCGCACTAGCCGCTAATTACTAATCCAAACATGCTCCGATTGTGACCAAACTTTGCACACATGTGGGGGTGGGTCCCACCCACCCACATGCTTGCAAAGTTTGGTTTCTATCGGAGCATGTTTGGGTATGATGGTATGGGGAAGGCCCCGATTTTCCATGGCCTCTAAGCACCAAGAGACTTGAAAAATCTGCACTGGCTGCTAATTACCAATCCAAACATGCTCCGATTGTGACCAAACTTTGCAATCATGTGGGGGTGGGTCCCCCCACATGCTTGCAAAGTTTGATTCCCATCGAAGCATGTTTGGGTACGATGGTATGGGGAAGGCCCGGATTTTCCATGGCCTCTTAAGCACCAAGAGACTTGAAAAATCTGCACTGGCCGCTAATTACCAATCCAAACATGCTCGGATTGTAACCAAACTTTGCAAACATGCGGGGGTGGGCCCCGCCCACATGCTTGCAAAGTTTGGAGCATGTTTGGGTACAATGGTATGGGGAAGGCTCGGATTTTCCATGGCCTCTCAAGCACCAAGAGACTTGAAAATTCCATACTGGCCGCTAATTACCAATCCAAACATGCTTCGATTGTGACCAAACTTTGTAAACATGTGGGGGTAGGCCCCGCCCACATGCTTGCAAAGTTTGGTTCCCATCTGAGCATGTTTGGGTACGATGGTATAGGGAAGGCTCGGATTTTCCATGGCCTCTCAAGCACCAAGAGACTTAAAAAATCCACACTGGCAATCCAAACATGCTCCGATTTTGTGACCAAACTTTTCAAGCATGTGGGAGTGGGCCCCGCCCACATGCTTGCAAAGTTTGGTTCCCAACGGAGCATGTTTGGGTACGATGGTATGGGGAAGGCCCAGATTTTTCATGGCCTCTCAAGCACCACGAGACTTGAATAATCCACAAAGCACCAAGAGACTTGAAAAATCTGCACTGGCTACTAATTAACAATCCAAACATGCTCCGATTATGACCAAACTTTGCAAACATGTGGGGGTGGGCCCCTCCCACATGCTTGCAAAGTTTGGTTCCCATTGGGTACGATGGTATGGGGAAGGCCCCGATTTTCCATGGCCTCTTAAGCACGAAGAGACTTGAAAAATCTGCACTGGCTGCTAATTACCAATCCAAACATGCTCCGATTATGACCAAACTTTGCAAGCATGTGGGTCCCCCCCACATGCTTGCAAAGTTTGGTCCCCATCGGAGCATGTTTGGGTACGATGGTATGGAGAAGGCCCGGATTTTCCATGGCCTCGCATGCATGTGGGGGTGGGCTCCCCCCACATGCTTGCAAAGTTTGGTACCCATCGGGGCATGTTTGGGTACGATGGTATGGGGAAGGCCCAAATTTTCCATGGCCTCTTAAGCACCAAGAGACTTGAAAAATCCAAAGTGGGCACTAATTACTAACCCAAACTGGAGATTTTCAACAAACAATATGATAGCCAGTGTTAAAAAATTTAAAAAAATCAAGAACATCTTAAGCACTAATTACTAACCCAAACTGGAGATTTTCAACAAACAATATGATAGCCAAAGTGTTAAAAAATTTAAAAAAATCAAGAACATCAACTAAAATGTAATGATACTCAATAATGAAAAAACTCATAATGATATAAACATCAAATAAGTACATCAGAATAAAAATGAGCTACCCCAGCTAGTCTGAGGTTAGTCATTGTTCATAAATCTAAGTACAATGTAAGTGAGCTAACCCGGCTAGTCTGAGTTTAGTCACTATCAACGGTAACCCAATCAAAATCGTCATCTCTAAGTGATGGTCGACGTGCGTGTCGAGGCTGCTGTGCACGTCGAGGAGGCTGTGCCGGCTGCGGGGATCGTCGAAGGTCTACGGTGGGGAGGTCTGCATCAAAGGCAGGATCATGAGTTGGTGCTGGTGTACTCGGGAGCTCACGAGTCCCATAAGCTGCTATAGCCCTCTCCCTCTCTCTACATCGTGCTACTGCAAGACGTCTCTGTCTGTAAACCCAAAATCTATAATCAGCAATGGTACATGTCTACCACTCTGCTTGTGTAAGCTCCTCTGCTCTGTAAGGACACGCTTCTCATGAGAGAAGTAGCACTGCTGCTAGCACCATCACCAGAGGTGCCACTAGGACCAGCACCACCCACACGCTCGTATACTGTGATCTGGCTCTCGTGAAGGACTCTCTGGTATGCATCAAACTCATGTGCACTCCACTCAATCTCTGGAGGCACCTCAGGGTCCTGATCTCTATCATCGAAGGCGTCGAGTCCCAAGTCAGTATAGCTGAGGTAAAATCAATAGGCCTGCCAGTCCTAGCATCTACTCAAACGAGGCCTGGGTGAAGATCATCAATGCCCAAAACTCAAGCATACTAGCTCCTGGGTGATGCAAGACAAACGAAAAAAATGTCCACATCCCAGGGCATATCCACCAGTACTATCAGTGTCCTCGATACATAGAGCCCACCAGCAGGCATCACGTAGGAATGGTGGTGCATCCTGAGAGAGAGGTCGTTGAAAAACCTTTGTAATAACAGGCCGTGGATATAAAGGCAAGTAAGGCACTGTCACATCTGAGGATCTTCGGAACTCTTGAACATGCAGCATCAACTGCTCTGCCCTATGCTGTGCAATCCGCTCCATAATCTGGTGATGCTGCACCTCAGTCCGAGCCTACGCAAAAAAGTAAAGCATAAAAATAATTGATGAGTCTCTCTCATTAGATATTACTTAAAGAAATTTATAACTTAGGACCTTAATTATAACTCTTTTACGTGCAAGAGAAAACTACCTGCTAGATGTCAGACTCTCTCACATGTCGTGCCTCTGCAGTAGCTGCCTCTGCCATCTGTAATGCAGCTCTAAGGCGGTCAATCTCCGCTCTCGCCTCTACCAACTTTTGAGTGAGTCTCTTAGTGGTAGGTGTGGGACCCTACATGACACAATCAACCATGTCGCTCATGTAAAAATATAGAAAAGTACATATAAACATGTAAATAAATGATTAAAAAAACTTAAGAAGTAATAAATATGTAAATACCTCAACATCTGTCGTCGGTATCGATCGTTGAGAACATGCGCACCACGTGTTGGATGCTCTCCGTGGTACTCCGTACATCAATGCCAACCTGGGTGCCAAGAGCCTCGACTGTCGACATAGGCACAAATGAAGGATCTGTAGGAGCTACATGAAGGGCTGGTGGAGGCCGCCTACCCTGGTCCTGTGGAGATGGCCTTGGCCAGTGTAATCCACCTCCTCCCCTAAGACAAACTCCACATATAATTGCTTTGCAAAGTATATGGGAATCTGGTGGTTGTTCGGCATCCTCCCATATGCGGCAACATATGGACTATAGATATGTACCACCATACGAGGATGCGAACACCGCGAAATAGTAAGGGGCTTGTCCGCCCCAGGGCTCATCCCACGACTATCGAGGAAAAGATCTAAGTAGGCTCCATCCCTAATCGGACCAAGGTCATAGACCTGACGATATGCTAGGCCATGTGACATAGGAGCAGTGCGATGGTGGGCTATCCACTCATCTACATAAACAATATCATGAAGGCTACGAAGGGATGAAAGCATCACCTCCAAGTCTGCCATGATATGTAATGTAGACGGTGTGTCTCTAGCACTCCTACGGATCGCCACTAACTCGCGGTCTAAGGTCCACAATAGATGAGTGGCTCTCCTCGTGTGACTCCATGCTAAAACCTAAGCCTAAGACAAAGGTCCAATGTGAAGGGTCCAATGCTTAGTGCTAAGTAGCACTAATGAAGCTATAAAACAATGCTAATGGACCCATTAATGCTAATCCAAATCAAGAGAGCAAGGAGAGTGAAAATGACTTCTGACAATGAGGCAAAAAAAAAGTTTTCCGGTTTTATAACCTCAAATGAGGTTCGGTCACATCATGCACTTTAGGATTTGCAAGATGTACGCTCTAGATTTTAGGGTTAGTGAAACAAATGGCCAAGATACACACTTAATTTTAGGGTTGGTGAAGGATCGATGGCTGAGATTTGATATTAGTATCTCGTTCGAGATACATGGACGACTCAAATTTTAAGTCATTACCACGACCGAGGTATTTCGACGGTCGAGATTCATTAAATACCTCGATCGAGATATTTAAACGGCTGGGATCGCATTTTCCAATGTGCATGAATGGACGGTGGAGATTGCATCTCTGTACCTCGAACGAGATATTTGGACGGTGGAGATTGCATCTCTGTACCTCGAACGAGATATGTGGACGGTGGAGATTGCATCTCTTTACCTCGAATGAAGTATTTCAATGGTCAAGATTTGATCTCAATATCTCGTTCGAGATATGTGGACGGTGGAGATTGTATCCCTATACCTCAAACAATGAATGGTCGAGATTTTATTTCAATATCTCGTTCGAGGTACGTGGACGGTGGAGATGGGCTAGTCAAATATGCCTAGGGGGATACAGCGTGGCATTGATGTGGATCCGAGTGGCATGAATATCTCGATCGAGATAGTGTGGTGGCGGTGACTTGTATTGGTGACATGGATGATGACTGGAAACCCGGACCTGCTAGCGTGGCATTAGTGAATATCTCGTTTGAGATATGTCGCTTTAGGCTCGAGAGGCACGAGTCGTGTTTTAATTCATGGCGATATCACGATCGAGGTACTCCACCCAAGATGCGTGGATGTCCCAATTTTGGAGAGAGTGAACGAAAGTGAGTACCCTCATCTTGCAACCGCCCATTTGTATTAAAAAAACATATATTTCTATTAAGAAAACATACATTACTTGAGCACTCTCCATAGCTAGGAAAGTCATGCATTATCCACATTAAAATTCCCTTAATGTGTGCTTGATGTGTATTTCGAGGCTTTCTCATGTCATAAATGGGGATTCCATCCCATAAAACTTGAAGTTCATCCACAAGTGGTCGTAAGAACACATCCATATTCTTAGCCTTGTACTTGCCAGGGACCAACAAGGCCAATAGAAGATGTCCTTTTTTGATTGATAGAGCCAATGAGGAATATTATAATTTACCAAAACTACTGGCCATGTACTCCAAGATGTAGAGCGCAACCTAAATGGATTCACTCCATCCATAGCAAGACCCAAATGCAAATTACATGGTTCTCTCTTAAATTCCCACCATAGATCCTCTATATGATTCCAAGCAGCACAATTAGCAGGAATGTGTAATACACCATTCGTGGAACGGTTATTTGAATGCCCTGTCATTAGCTCAAAAATAGACTTACACGAACATGTGTTGGAATGCGAGGGATTATTGGAAAGTGTCTTAGTGTTTTCATTGGGGTAGTTGCTCCTTGTAGATCTTGTCACTATCTATCTGAACCACACTTGGGACACTTATCTAGTTCTTCATATTCATTTCGAAACAAGATGCAATCATTGGGACATGAATGGATGTAATTGTAGTCCATTCCTAATCTCCGTAATATGTTTTTAGCCTCGTCTCTTGAAGATGGCATCTTATTTCTCTCTGGTAAAATAGTCTCTTTTAATAGCCTACAAAGACATTGAACATCATGGTAAGAACAAAACATTGTTTCAAATTACTTAGATAGGAGTACAAAATACATACTTGAACAATTCAGTAACACTTTTATCAGTCCACCCATAAATGGATTGTAGATTCAATAATGCAAGGCAGGTTTTTAGCTTTGATATTCGGGATCGATCATACAATGGAGTGCCGGCCTCTGCTTTCAATGCTTCTTCAATTGGGTCAGGCTGTCCACCGTTGTCTTCAAATAGAGCGTTGCTCATTTCATCCATTTCTAGTGCATTATGTGCATATTGCGGTTCTTCTTCTATGTTGGCATCTGCGTCACTTCCCTCATTATCTTGTTGATCTAATATGTCAACATATTCATCAAGATGGGGTATATTTGTAGATGGTGTTGTTCTAGTGCGCCTTCAAGTGGTAGGCCGTAAGATGTTGTACTCCATATCATTACCAAAGTCCTCTAAAAATAAAATTGAGTCTTAAGCACGCACGCACACACACACACACACACACACACACACACACACAAACAAACACACACACACACACATGTACGTACACACACGCACATGCATAAATATACATAAACACGCACAAAAACACACATATTTATGAAAAACTCCACTATGAGTTATGTCTCTCCACTATTTGATATATGAGCGTTGGATTAAATCGTCCATGATCTCGAACATGTCGCAGTGTCATTCGTCGCTCCCTTCTCAATATCCACTTGCATTCATTACAAGGGTAAAGGATTCTTTGAGAAAGATAGGCATCACGCCCAACCCGACCCTCTTTGCTAGATGATGAGGATGTGGGCATGATGAATTTTTGAAGAGTGAGTGTGAAAGGGCCAAAGGTAGAGAGAGAGAGAGAGAGAGAGAGAGAGAGAGAGAGAGAGAGAGAGATTTGATGTTCAAAGTGTGCATTTTCACTTCAAATGTCATGTCATTATGTAACCGACTTGTACCAAGTTGGTTACATTATTATTATGCAAAATTGTCGGGCATCGGTATTAGGGTTGGTATATGACTCAGTATTTACGTTGTATTCAGGTCAGTAATATCGACTCTAATACCAGTACCATTATTGACTCTACTTACAGACATTACTGAGGCAAATACCGACTCTGATATACTAACCCAAATACCGACTCTGGAAAATTTTAAAAAACCCGTGAAAATATAACGTGTGTGGTATAGTGAGTTTTGTATTATTTTGGAGGTGTGTGGTAAGCCACCCTTCTCCTCCTCCCCCACCCCCCCTTCTCTCTCTCTCTCTCTCTCTCTCTCTCTCTCTCCACTCCCTTTCTCTTTGTCTTTCCCTCTCCTTCTCTCTCTCTCTCTCCAACCTTCTCTACCTTCTCTTTGTTTTTCATTATAGGTATTGATGTTTTTGTCTATATGTCCTTGTTTTTTTGTTTTGCAGGGTTGGTGTTCTTTTCTGTTTCCACTAACCAAAGGTAAGTCTCTCTCCCTCTCTACCTCTCTCTCCACTCTAATCTATTTTTGGTTTTGCTAATCTGTTTTTGTGTATGGTTTTGTAGGTTTTGGTTTTCTACCACTCCCTCTCCAAAGGTAAGCCTCTTTTTCTCCCGCTCCCTCTCATTCCACTCTCCAAAGGTAAGCCTCTTTTTCTACTTTCCTTGGCATCTCAGTCTTCTCTACTGCTCTATCCACTCTAGCTTTTCGTGGCTATTGTTTTATAGGTTTTGCTAAGCTTTTTATGGCTATGGTTTTATAGGTTTTTGCTTCCTCTCTCTCTCCACTCTTCAAGGTATGCTCTAAACCCTCTCTCTTGCTCTTATTTTTTTTCAAGTTTCTTATTTTTTGGGCATAGCCATAGCTATAGCCATAGATGCCCATGGCCGAGACATAGAGGCATGGCTCTATGCATGGATTCATGACTATGGCCATGGGTATGCATGCATGCCCATGTCTCTATGCATGCATAGAGCCTAAGATGCATGCATGCCCATGGCTCTATGCATGCCCATAGAGCCTAAGAATGGAGTGATGACTATGGCCATGGGCATGCATGCATGCCCATGGCTCTATGCATGCATAGAGAAATCATGCATGCATATGGCTCTATGCATGTATAGAGCCTAAGATGCATGGATAGAGGCATATGCATGCATGTATGCATGCATTATTGCTCTGTGCATGCATAGAGCCATGTGCATGCATATGCATGCATTATTGCTCTGTGCATGCATAGAGCCATGTGCATGCATATGCATGCATTATTGCTCTGTGCATGCATAGAGCCATATGCATGCATACATGCTCTATGCATGCATAGAGCCTAAGAATGGAGGCATGGATGCCCATGTCTCTATGCATGCATGCCCATGACTCTATGCTTGCCCCCATGGCTCTATGCATGCCCATAGAGCCTAATCATGTGTCTAAGGCACAAGCATTCCTACTAATCATGTGTCTAAGGCACAAGCATTCCTACTAATCATGTGTGGTTTTGTCTAGATCATATGGTTGTCCCTCTCACTGAACGAGGAGTATCGGGCATTTATGGCCCACACATGACTCCTGAGCAATAGCATATAGTAGCTTCTGAGCTCGGAGTCTCTCTTTCCACATCCACTTCACGAGCTTCAGCCTCCAGGTCTTTAGCGTCCATCTCTTCCTCACGATGGAGAGGTTATCATATCAACTTAGCTTACACCTAACTACCACATCATGGGGAGCACAAAGGGCCACCTAGACCAAACATGGTTCTTCACACAAGCCATTTGCATAGCCACACTCTAGCCCATTCAATAAGTATTTATGTGCCTTTAAGTACTCGTTGTTGTTGTATGTTATGCTATGCTTTCTTAACATATAGCCTCCTAATTCTAGATCATCCATTGAAGCTCCCTTCATATGAGCACATGGGTGTGTGGGGCTTAGCCATCTATTATATCACATTAGTAACATCTTATTGTTCTCAAGATCGTTCACCGTCTTTGTTATTGCACTTTGATTTTAAGTTTGCATTGTCAAAGCCTTTTTACTTCTTGTGACTATTACATGTTGTATCCTCTTACAACACCACTTATACATGTGTGTGCTTTGAACATTGAGCCTCTTCATATGGCTGCAAGTGGGTGCTCTATGGTCTCACGATCCCTTTCCTTCATAAAAGCACAAAACAATACATTTTCTAGACTTCCTTCATGATCTCAACATGCATGAGTTCAAAATACAATCTCTCATTTTCCCTTTTTTCCGTGACACAATGCCCTTTGTCCATTCTTATAGATGCCGAAGTGATGCACTCTTCAAGGTTTCTCTAATCTTAGTGCACAAACGAGCACGTTTAATAAGGGTTTAACTCCACGCTACACATCTACCCTTCCTCATGTTCAATGCTCTTGATCTCTAAGTTCTCAAACACAAGAACATGAACATGCCACATGTCTGTGCTTTATAAGGTTGTGTGGCCTAACCCATTGTCTCACATACCAAGCTCCTTAGGGGGAACTTAACATTGCTAGAATCAGTACACAATGTGATGTTTCTTTTGTTGGGGCTAGGGATAATCCTTCACAAGAACATAATAAAAATAACCCTTCAAAAGAAAGGCATGATTTAGAGAGAAAAAAAATAGTAGTATCCTCTTTATAAAGAAATACAAGGATGAAGTAAGCCGTGGGATCATCAAAATTTAGGGCTAAACCTAGAGCTTTACTTTATAGGTTACTATCATATTTGACATTTCATCCGCCATTCACAGTAGAAATTCACGTTAGAACTTAGATCTGATTGATGCAAGCGGAGATGGGCCATGGTTCAATTCCAACTGTGCAGTGTGCGCCCATGACCTGTCACCAAGCGACAGAGAGTTTCACTGCAGCGGCAGTGTTGCTTGCACGATGCGCTTGTCTTTGCTCTTGCATGAGCAGACAAAACCTTTGGATTCTAACTTTAGCGTCATATATTTAATAAGGACAGCTCCGTGACAGCTAGTTTGCAACGCTACGTGTAAATATATGGGTTTAAACAAACAAAATATCATAATCTCCGTTTGAATTTAAATGAGGCGTGCGTTCATATGTGCACATCGCCTTTAAGCCAGAGGCCAATCTTGTGACGCCGATTGCGTCTGTCAACTTGGTGCTTGATTCATGCCTAGTTTTCATACCTACTGCCGGCGTAAATTTCTAATCCCGTAATTAGCGATGCGTAAACCACGTGCAGTTTGCTGAAAAATCATGTGGTTAAATACTTCACGACATTGGTTTCTGTAATTAACCAGCTTATTATTTAAAATTCCAGCAATCGAAGGCATATACGTTATTATTTAGCAGTATTCAAGGGCCCAGATTAGTCCATCTTAGACCAATGGGGAGAGGTAGCTGGTCAAAGAATGCTGAGTATTTTATTTTGCTCGACCTGGACTCCGCCGTAAATTAAAATACAATCAATTCGTGGTTGTTGATGAGGTTGAGCTGGCTTAATGGGGCCATTAGACTCTTAGAGACACAAAGCTTCTTTTTACGTGTGAATTGTTCGAAGGTGAACTTATCAATGCACAAAAGAAATGGTCTCCAATCCATGGTTTTGGCACATCGCTTACGGTCTAATTCCACTTAATCCTCTTTGAGCTTTGCATAACTAACCGCAAGATTTAATCACACCACCTGGATCTATATGTTTACCACTTTCAAAAATTTGGCAGCTTCACATGAATTCTCCTTACAGTCGCAACAAAACTGTCTTGACTAAACTTATATACAAATAATTCTTAACCAACTACTAATCACCTTAACTGCCTTTACAAAACATTGGGTCAACATAATCTCATGACTTAACCCATCTAAATCAGTACCCACATTGCTCTTTGGATCCCCAATCTTCTGGATTACACCACCACAATAGTTCCCTGACAACACCTAGGATTGATAATCTCACTGGTTCAGTTGCTTTCTGCAAATCAAACTTTGACCGCGTCATGATCGGTTCCAAGTGTCATGGATAGTCCAACGTGACTGTATTTTGACAGGCATTTAAGTGCTTTCTATGCCGAGGCCAGGGTTGAAGCTGCAGTACTTCACTTCTGGCACCATGGCCCCGGGGTCGAAAATGCTCGAGCGAGGGGGATCGAGATCGCATGGCTGGTTTCTGGGGTACACAATAAAACAAGGGCCTCCAGCGTTGGTTCTCCCACATGCTGGCTCATTCACCTTGTCTTGCCCGTAGTTGTTGAAAAGCAAGGGTGCCATGCCTGCCAACCCACTGGCGGTACTGCCAAATGTGGAGAAAGGGGTTGTGACCATGTCATGCATGAAGCTGAGCAGCCACATGTCTATAACGGCCGTCTCATCGTGGGCAGCATCCCCGGTCTTTTGCCACCCTTCATTGGAGGCTGTAAGCACACTCACATCAGACCCATCCTCATTGGGGTGATTTGCGTACTGCAAGGCCAAATTGTCCCGGTATTCGGCCCTGAGGGATGCAACAAGCACAGATATGTCCGGATGCATTTGCTTCTGATCATGCTCCATAGACATGTTTTTTATATTCGGTGCAGCAGCAGTTTTTTTATCTTCTAGAGGCTTAGGTAGCAGCTTTTGTTCAATTGCACATCTCAAGATTTGCCTGCTGATAGAAGGGTTATAGTCCCCTTTCCAAGACCGGGCTTGGATGCCGATTTGTTTACCCACTCCATCCATGTGGGATTTATAAAACTCTGAGATCCGCGCCCATATTCGATTCTCAGGATTGAGCAGGTACCTTGAAGCATGCATGAAGACATCACGGTGGGGGAACCAATCATTGAGCTTCTGTCGAAACTCGGGGACGAAGTAGAAGGCAGGGAGAGTGTATTCATGGCTATGGTAGAAGATCCAGTTGACGCCGGAGAAGAGCTTCTGGGCAGTGGGGCAAAAGAATTGGTGGTCCCGTCTGGCGTCGCAGCATACGATATACACTTGGAGGTGCTTGGGGGCGTGGGAGATGATGGAAGGGAGGTCAGCGGCGGCTATGGTGGTGCAAGACTTGTTACGCCGTATTGTCTCGAGGGTTTCATCAAGGTAGGTGACTACGCGCTTGGCGGTGGTGCGGAGGCGCGGCTCGGGGAAGTCCGCAGGGAGGACCCAGCTGGAGAGGGGGAAGGGGTTGCACATGTACCGCTCGATGTGGGAGTCGGTGGCAATAAGCATGGCTCTATTGGTGAGTAGAGAGTAGATGAATGCACACACCAGAGAGAGAAGCTGGTTCCCCATGCCATCCATGGCCTTCCAGACCAGGTACTTACAGCCCTCAGGGGCATCTCCTTGTATCCCTAGTGCTGTCATATTGTATCCTCTGGTGCACCTCTCATGGTAAGTCTCGTAGTCCCGTAACACTGATAGGAACTTCGGCGGCGGGAAATGCTTAGGCCCTGTGTTCTTCCGGAAACAATGCTGCTGATATTTGCTCTGGCATGTATTCCTCATATTCGAATCTGGTAGGAATATGTGGTAATGCTGCCCCTCCACCACCAGCTTCTCCCCTTTCAACCCCAAGTCAGTGCAATCTGATCATTACCAACACATGGATCAGTACAAGCTGCTTGCCCAAAACCTGACCTTTTTATTTTAAAGCAAAATCAAACATGGAATGCAATACGAATCGGATTGCCTACACGGTGGTGTACAGCTGCTCATTACCTACAAGATGTGGCCGCTGCCCACAAAAGCTAATGAGCCTGTTCGTATGATTTCTAAACCATCAAAGTGGAGCCACTAATTGAATATCGGCGCAATTAATCAAACGGAGATATACCATTCACATGAGTCATTGTTCCATCCAATTCTAATGCATGTTCAGTTGAAAACGTGAAACTAGATTATTGATCCCTTGCCTACCTCCAGCCGACAATCGTATAGTAGACTGGATTCTCTCTCTCTCTCTCTCTCTCTCTCTCTCTCACACACACACACACACACACACACACAGCACAGCACAGCAGCACGCTCACCTATCTGCCGCCAATACCACAATCAATTTATAACCCATTATCCCTCAATGAGAGATCGAATTGCCGAGTCGATCTGCCATCACAATCTTCCCCTTGCACTAATCTCGCGTATCAGAAAACGAAAGAGTTGATTGTTTACGCAAAGAGAGAGCTGACTTACTGAATGTAGGGCTGCGCACAAAACCCATATCCTTGAGGCCCCGCTCGATTTCCGCATCCGGCACAGTGAGATTGATCTGGTACAAGAGCAGGAAAAGCAGCAGGAAAGCAACTGCAGCCACTCCGGCATAAGAGGTCCATGTTTTCCCCCTCACACTCAGATTGAGGGCCGGCCAGGGCTTGATATTATTATCAATATCATCGCCTGATCTGAAATAAGTAGGAAGCAGAGAGAAGCCCCGGAGTCCTCTGAACCAGTTACGCCATGACATTTGCCAGTTAGTAGCCACTGTCATGGCGGGGTGTTCAAAGAAAGAAAGATCAACGTGTTAATGAAGATCTAAGAAAGCTGAATTAAGGTCGTAAAGCACTGACAAGAAGAGCCGTGTTTTCAAGGTAAGAAGCTCACTCTCTGACAACAAATGGGAGCTGCAGAAAGCGTTTTGAGCTTCTAATGAGTACGAAAAAAAAGAAAGAAAAGCTGTCTATCTCTCTCTCTCTCTGGCTCGCTCGCTCGCTCAACAGCAAGGAGGGACTTAAGCGTATGTTGCAGGTAAAAGTTTCGAGAAAACGGGCGGCGAAGACGAAGCCCCCGGCCGGCTTCCGTCATCCATGTTGACAAATCAAAAGACAAAAGAAAAGTTAATAACTTCATAATACTAATATATATATATATATATGTAACTGCTATGGATCTACCCACGTGCATGGTGATATTTTGGGGATGTCGCAATGGAATTGCGAGAGAGAAGAGCCACGTCCAATTTCTACCCGAGGAGGAAAGTGGAGTATCAACGTCTCGAGAGAAGTAGCAAATTGGCACTGTCTCTCCTCAACAGTCGTCTATTTCTTTTTCTTTGGTTCCCAAAAATAGGGCCCAGTCACAACATGACAGGCCAACCAGCCTTCGACCTTTAGCGGATCAGCTCACGGTTTCATCTCCCTTTTGTTAGAAAATTCGCCCCCAGAAGCTTTTTCGAGAGAGATTGTAATTTTGATCAACCATTCGCTTTCTATATTTATTCAAATTAATTATTTCTTGGAAATTTCTATAGAGGCTCTTTTATGGAATTTCTTACAATTGAACCGAACCATCTTAAAGGTGAGCAAAAGGTGATATTAAGATATCATTTAATCTCCCAACCTCATACACCAGGTGAGCAAATGGTGATTTTCAACCAAAAAGACCAACCAAACATATTTCTCATATTAGAAAAGCTACCACCCCACTAGTCCTATATATTTATTCGAATTAATTATTTCTTGGAAATTTCTAAATAGGCTCTTTTCCTTCTCCCATCAACTTGAACTGGATTTTCTTACAATTGAACCGGGATGAAGTAAACCCCCTCGCCATCTTAAATTAAGAGGCCCAATTCACACATTCTTGGAAATACAAGTCACTAGTTCATCATGCATGCTTAGAAGGTTTTTTTTAAAACTCTTTTTTTTTTTGAGAGAGAGGAAGGGTATTGAAATTGTATGCCATCACTTTCCACCACCGTAGAAGTGGGTCAATTTGATCCTAACACCTTCACCTGGGTACTACCGATGTCAAAGCACCAGTCCTCTTTTGTGCTAGAAGATGAAAGGTGGAATTTAATATGTAGTCTACTTAACATGGATTTGTAAAGCCATAGAGTTTGTGGATATGAGCTTGTAATTGGGTGAAGGACTAGATTCAAAGTTTTTTTTTGGAATTATATATATATATATATATAACTATTGTTTCCAATTTAAAAAATAAGATATCATTTAATCTCCTAACCTCATATGCAAGGTGAGCAAAAGGTGATATTAAGATATCATTGAATCTCCCAACGCCATGCACAAGGTGAGCAAAAGATAATTTTCAACCACCAAAAGGATCAACCAAATATATTTCTCATATTAGAAAAGCTACCACCCCACTAGTCCTAGACTTACAAGACAAATGAATCTCTAGTAGAATCTATAGAGTATATTTGCACTAAAACTAGCATGATTTGGGCATTTTTTTAAAGGTACATGGCATCCTCGAGGCACTCTATATATATAGCATGATTTGGATTTAGATACACCCCCTTTTTGTAAATTCATAGTTGATAAAAGTACCCTTGATCTTATGTATGGATTTTTCTAATTTTTGTAAATTCATAGTTGATAAAAGTACCCTTGATCTTATGTATGTATTTTTCTAATTTTTAAAATAAAAAAACCTTTGTATATGGTTTTGTTGATAAAAACACCCCTTCTATATATTTTTAGCTAATAAAAGGGTTAAAGCATGGATAGTGTTGAAAATCTTAATACATGGAATCGATCATGGTGTTGTGCAACATAGATTAAGCATAAACTAAGGTGGGTTAAACCACACCAAGAACTCCATGACTAGAGAGAGAGAAATGAAATGATATATTAAGTCTTCAGAAGGCCAAAATGACCAATTGAGAGAGAGAGAGAGAGTAGCACACTCAACACACAATCTCTATTGCATATGATATGAACCATAAAAATGAAAGGCTTCTAATATAGATAGCCATTGAACCAATCTCCTTTACACATCATCATGCCATGTGGCAATCTCTATCTCACATCTTCTTGTGTGACTCTCATAAATCATATCCCACATAATATCTCATCTCATCCATAAGGAGTGTTCCTACACAAACATAAACTCACACATCAAAATCCATTGCAATTTTACATTGCACATTTCAACACCCCTCCTCAATGTAAAATTGGGTGTTCACAATCTCTCCAAACATTTTTGACCAACTCACCTCTCACCCCCAACAATTTGGCATTGCCAATCTCAACACTCCCTCTTAATGCAAATTGGAGTGTTCAACGAGTGTGTGTGTGTGTGCGCCTAGTCAACTTAGACACCTCAAGTCCGTTTCGAGCACCAAGTTGCTCGCGCGGAACCACCCAAGTTCTTTTAGGACATCCATGTGTCTGGGAAAAGGAACCAACCCTAAAAATTACAACGCCCATGTGTGCACAACTCAACGCACACCACAATTACATCCTTTTCGAGAACCTACGGGCGCGGGCATGGGACCCTCATAAAATTTGACTGAGAGAAAATACAAGGAGTTTATCTACAACCATCTCTATATATCTTAGGAGGTGGAAGGAAACTTCTCCGTAATCTTCTGCTGCATAACCGGCTTGGTGAAATACAAGGAGTTTATCTATATATCTTAGGAGGTGGAAGGAAACTTCTCCGTAATCTTCTGCTGCATAACCGGCTTGGTGAAATAGATTAATCCAAATGTAGGGAAGAGATAAATTGAAGAAATAAAGAAACCCCCCGCCCAAAAATGAGTAAATACTCACATAAGATGAAGAGTGGACTAAGGACCAAAGGAAATACTAAAAAAATAAGTTTTTGACACCTCAGAGTGGGAATTCCCCCTCATGAAGGAGGCGCCTATTTCACATGTGTGGAGGAGTTTTAAACTAAAAAATAATGAGATATTTCATCTCTCCTCTCTCCTAATTCAAGTCTAGTTCCAAAAAGTAAGCTGAACTGACCCAAAAATGGTCAAAAATTGACCAAACTGATCTTTATATCAAAATTAGAGTTCTCTTTAATTCTATGTTTAATTTCCATGAATAATTGATAAATGAATAAGTAAATACTATGAGAGAGAAATTTCTATCGTTTCATATTCACTCGGATGGTAATGAGAAAATTCAAAAAATCTATAGAAGTTGGAATTTCAGATAAATGATTAATTTGTTCCTCATAGAAATTCGTGATTAGTTTAGAAATCAGTTAAGTGAATATTCAATGAATGAAATTCATTAAAATAGTAATTGAAATATCACCCCCTTTTTGAGAAAGATAGTTCAGGAAGAACCTTCAGACTCGAAACCTTAATCAGACTATGACCAAGACCAAACTCTTTCGTCAATTTCAAGGAAAGACGATGTGACCAGTTCAAGAAAATACACTCAAATCACCCACCAAATCTAAAACTAAGTTGAGACCCTTTGAATTGATCTGAGGATCAAGGTTACAGAATTCGAGGAGTTTTTTTTTGACATTCAGTATTACGTGTATGGAGTTTTGGGGATACGGATTTAAGATATACTCATTGTATTCAAAAGAAAATCAAAACTAAAAACTTGCATAGAAACCATGTTTTCTTAAAGGACTGTCTTACGCTAGAATGCTAGAGGGAGCATTTGGTATATGTGTTTTTCTAAGGGAAGTTCGGTTGCAACAGCTGGCGGGGGAGTGTTCAAAAAGGACAGCTCACGCGACAAAGCCTACCCAGGTCTTGTTGACCAGCCTCGGTACGGTTAAAATGGTACGCTTCCGGTACAATGGACAAGGGCCAACAAAGCGGTCCCTATGTGAAGTGCCAGGACGCCTAAGGAGGATTCTGGAGGGTTCTGACCAGACGATGCACGGGCTCGCGGTGCCGAGGACACCCATGCGTATGTCGAGGAAGATATTGTATGATGGACCAATGTTTATTGTAATTTGGTACTGGATCTCGTTTTGTTAACCAGCAGGTCTCAATGGAGAGTCCAGAGTGATATTGTTTTTGTTAAGGAACAAGGATTGGATGGAAATTTTAAGTTATAACATCTGTAATCAATAACTGTTTGTCAATGGATTATTTTATAAGTTAAAGTTTAAAGAGGAGTGTGTGCGTATCTGTATTCGAAAGCAAAAGTTAAGAAAGGCATTCAATTATGGGGGTGGGTGAGTAATTGTCTGGTTCTACCAATTCTAGTGGTTGGGCGGTGGCTAACCCATGGGCCGGATGGGGTTAGACTAGAATCGGTAGAGTTTTAATAATGTATTTGAATAATAGGAATACGCTTAGAACTCGAGTAGTTAAATAAAAGTCTAAAGACTTCTCAAATGAATAGATCAACGGCTGTGCTTGATTCAATTAGGAAAAAAGCGTTGATTTCTTCAAGTTAAGTCTGTAATAGTTTTCCTTCTATTTGGTTTAATCAGATGAAGGTTAGTTTAGTCTCTTGACCCCGTTAGAAAATTCGTTTAAGAAATTCAAAAAGGTGGAACCGTCCCCGTTTTTTGGGCAAGGGAAATTTTTCGAGTTTTGGTTTCGGAATGACCACCAGATTAGTCTCATGCCTGGACATTCGAGGGCGAGGCCCCGAGTGGGAAACCCTACCCTGCGCAAGAGGAAGCTACTTTCGCTGCTATCTACCGGGAATCCGGTGCGCGGAAGGGGCAGTGGGATCTCGCAACAACTGGTATCGGAGCCTTGTTGTAAACTTATGAAACAGCAGCAGAAATTGCTTAAATTTTTAAAGTAAATCTGGGAAATAATGTTTTCAGTTGCTAAGATTATGTTTGAAATGAATTCATAAATTGAAAACTCATAAATTGAATTGGATTTTTAGATGGATACCCCAAATCTGTCTAGCATTCCTGGACTTTTTGAGAGTCAGGATATGATCGCCTTTGCCTTCGAACATCTCATCAACTCTGCTACAACCCGAGAAAGCAGGTGAGGCTCGCTCGTCACTTTGAGGATCTATACTTCCCTGATCCTGTAGAGCGATGTCAGCACATGTGGTTCTCTGGAGGGCGATGTATTAACGTCAATACTAATCAGATTTAAAGACTCAGGCAAAATATCTCTCTAGCCATGATCTTGATAAGGCTAGGAGTTGTTCATTATGTCCAACTCTTTAATCATTCGCCCCAGAATTTTAGAAATTACTATTGAATTTTTAGACTTCTGAGTTGCTTTATTCCTAGATTCTGAAGTAGAATTACAGCACCCTTATCAGTGATGGATCGTGTATATCATAGCATGTCTCCATTGCAGTATCGCCTTTGTATGCGTACGCGATTGAGGCAGTGACTTTTGGAGCCGCCGAGATGCTCTATGTATATATCAAAAACTTTTGATAATAAATGACGTTTTGCAAAAGATTCCAAATTGTTTTAGTGGTTGTGAATATTGGTTAATAAAATTATTAGAGTGAATCTTGTTTTTATGAATTATGATGGAATAATTATTGTTTAAGAAATAAATCTCAAAAATTAAATAGTCATAAATCTGATGACGAAGTTAAGTTGACAAAAATCTCGTTTTGTCAGAATCATGAGATGCGCGGCCTGTGCTAGGCAACCAGATCCTCTTACCGATGATGAAGAGTTAGATCAGGACATTCGTAAAGCCCTACACCGACCCAACCTGGTCCATCAAGGGTGAAGGGGAACAATTAGGTGAAGCAGTGGAAAAGTGGATTGAGGCAATGGAAGAGTACTTCATTGTAACCGGTTACAATGAGAGGAGCAAGATAGCTCTCGCCAGATTGAGGCAATGGAAGAGTACTTTGATATAACCGGTTACAATGAGAGGAGCAAGATAGCTCTCGCCAGATTAAAGATTGTAGAAAAGGCCAGGGTCGCATGGAGGAACCATTGCGAGACAAACCTTCTCGACAGAAATACCCATACCTGGTCAGATCTTAAAGCATACCTCAGGAAGAGGTTTTGTCCTCCAGGCTTCCTGGAAACCAAAATAAATGAATTCTTGGAATTGAAACAGGATAGCCGAACAATTGAAGAGTACCATCAGGTATTTGCCCTTCTCCTCAAATATTCTCCACTTTTGGATGAAGATTAGCTGATGGCCAGATTCATTCGAGGAATGAATGAGCCATTGGATACTTTAGTGAAAAATGCCAAACCAGTCTCAATGGCGGAAGCTATCAGAATGGCAAAGGACTTTGCTAGGGCATTTGTTTTCAAAGTCCCGCCAAAGCCTGTACCCTCAAACTTTAAAAGGTTCCAAACCCCGTGAAGTGCTTCAAACTTTCCACCCCCAAAGAGGCAGCAAGGCCCAAGTCAGAATCAAGATGCTGGTAGATTCAAAAGTGAAGGAAGACCCTTCCCTCAGAACACTTTCTCAGGAGCCCCACCTTTTTCAAGGACTCAGAGGGAGGAGCTTAGAAGTGAGAACAGATGTTTTGGATGTCAGGGTTTCGGTCACCAAGAGGACAGGGAAGTCAAGGACCCAGAATGCTGAGACCAGCCCCTTCCTATCAGACAACGTCTCGTCAAAATCAGGGCAATCCCAGGAGGAATCTAGCTCAACCATCTGACTCTGTACATAGTAGTCTCAGAACTCCCTCCCAGAACTGGGGTAACCAAAGAGAAAGAGTTTCGCCCCGGTTTGCAGCAGCAGCTAGAGCGGTTATAATAGCAGAAGTAGTGGAAGAGGAAAGAGGCCAGATTTATGCCACAATTGAAAACCAAGGGCCAAATAGTTAATTCTCAGTCATCCATACTCCAGTTGAGTATAAGGGTAAGTCTTTCAAACTTTTGATTGATTCAGGCGCAGTACTCATTCCTTTATTTCCCCTGGATGCTTGTGTAAGCTAGTCTTAGATCAGAAATCAGGGAAACCTATGCAAGTTGAATTGGCCAGTGGGGGAAGATCCTTTTCACTCACCATGAGACAGATCGTATTCAGTTCAATCTAGATGGGAATATAACTGACTGTCAGTTCAGATTCCTACCTTTGGGAGTTTTCGACGGGATCCTTGGAATGTATTGGCTCCACAAAAATCAAGCTGACATTCACTGTCACAATGGAACCATTTCCTTCCGTGACCTTCACAGAAACAAAGTTCAAGGAACCGGAATTTCAGGATCCCCAGGTTTGCAATTAGTAAAAGCTTCTAAGTTACTGAAAGGACTTATAAGTTACTGAAAGGACTTAGAAAGAAGCAGCTCATTTATGTTGTCAAAATGAATCCAGTAGACACAAAGTTAAAAGCTAAAGAACCAGAATGGTTAAGTGAATATGATGATTTATTCCCAGCAAAGCTAACAGAGATGCCTCCAATTCGAGAAGTAGATCACGTGATAGAATTGACCCCTGGAGCTCAGCCAGTAGCCCAATGCACGTACAGGATGACAACTCCTGAAGCCATTGAACTCAAGGAACAGCTTAGGCAGCTGTTAGAACAAGGGTTTGTAAGACCCAGTGTTTCACCTTGGGGAACGCTAATTCTCTTTCAGAAAAAGAAAGATGGAACGCTGACTCTGTGTGGACTACAGAGGTCTCAATAAGCTGACAGTTAAGAATAAGTATCCTATCCCCAAAATTGATGTGCTTCTGGACAGATTAAGTGGAGCCCAGATCTTCACAAAGATAGATCTCAAATCAGGGTATTACCAGATCATGATTAATGAGCAAGATATCCCGAAGACAGCCATCAATACTTGGTATGGGCACTATGAATTTACAGTCATGCCGTTTGGATTGACAAATGCCCCAGCTACATTCAATTGCCTAATACAGGACATTCTCAGAGAATAATTGGATGATTTTGTTCTTGTTTTCTTTGATGATATTCTGATTTACTCAAAGAATGCAGCTGACCATGAAGCTCACGTCCGAAAAGTTCTTGAGATTCTAAGGAAGCACCAACTCTTTGCTAAAAAGAGAAAATGCACTTTCTCTATCAACCATGTTGAATACTTGGGCTTTCTAGTATCCAAAGATGGGATTTCTCCAGATTCCACCAAAGTCCAAGCAGTCATAGATTGGCCTGAACCAAAGACAGTGAAATAAGTCAGAGGATTCTTGGGATTAATCGGTTGGTATAGAATTTTTATACCTAAGTATGCTCTCATAGCTTCCCCCCTGACATATCCCGTTCCATTAGTCTGCCAGGTGTCAGAGTGCTTTTGATAAGCTGAAGACTGCCTTGGCAACCAATCCCGTTCTGAAATTGCCAGATTTCTCTCTACCCTTTGAGGTAGTAAATAACTAATGCTAGTGGTTTTACCATGGGAGGTGCGCTCATGCGCAGGAAGGTCATGCAGTGGCCTATGAATCCCGAAAACTCAGAACGCATGAGAGAAATTATGATGTCCACGACTTGGAGCTACTTTCAGTAGTCTATGCCCTGAAGTTGTGGAGACATTACCTACTGGGTCAAAGATTCACTTTGATGACAGATCATCAGAGCCTAAAGTGGATCTTCACTCAAAAGAATCTTAACATGCGCCAAAGAAGGTGGATGCAGACCCTGCAGCAGGAATTTGATTTTGAAATCAAGTACCGCTTAGGAAAAGAAAATGTGGTAGCAGATGCCCTCATCAGAAAAGCCTCCTTGCTTGCAATCACAGTGGTGTCAAATCCATTGATTATTGAAGCAAGAGAGAAGATCATGCAGGATAGATTCTTTGGCCCTATTGCTACCCCACTTATGCAGGAAAGCAAAACTCCTCAAGAGTTAAACCGAGTTCAAGGGTACAGCCTGGATGATGGAATTATGTATTATAATAACAGGCTATGCATTCCCAATTATGAGGGAACTAATGAATAAAGCCCATGATAGCCTTATTGTTGCAGGACATCTAGGTTTCATCAAGACCTACATGTCTGTGAAGAAAAGCTTCTTTTGGCCTGGACTAAAAAAGGATGTACTTAATCATGTACGTCAATGCTTGAACTGTTAGAAAGTCAAAGCAGAAAGAGTAAAAATGCGTGGGAAGTTACATCCATTAGACATCCCCCAAATGAAGTGGGAATGTATCAGTATGGATTTTATCGCTGGACTACCTTCAGTGCGATCAGGTTACAACTCCATCTTCGTGGTAGTTGATAGACTAACCAAAGTTGCCCATCTGATTCCAGTAAAAGAAACCTACACTGCAGTGGATGTGGCCAGAGTGTTCCTCAAGGAAATCTTCAAATTGCATGGCCTACCCAGGAGAATAGTAAGTGATCGAGATCCCAAGTTCACGTCAAGATTCTGGACTGCATTTTTCGAAGCAGTAGGAACTTTCTTGGATCTCAGCACAGCTTACCACCCCGAGACCGATGGTCAAACAGAAAGGGTGAACCAAGTAATCGAAGATATACTTCGGTCATGATGTGGCAGGGAACCCAAGAAGTGGCTAAGCTATCTGCACCTAGTCGAGTTTGCCTACAATGCCTCTTATCACCGAAGCATCGGGATGAGCCCTTTCAAAGCTCTGTATGGACAAGACTGCCTAACACCATTAACTTGGTCCGACCCATTGATTAGGGTCGAGATGTCCAGACAGATGTTTGACGACATGGAGCAGCAGCGCAGATGCAGTCAATCCACAAAGATTTAAGAGCCTGCCCAAGATAGATAGAAGCAGTATGCAGATAAGAAGAGGTCAGACAGAAAGTTCGAAGAAGCAGATATGGTCTTCATTTGTGTACGCCCCAAAAGAAGTTCTCTATCTCTTGGGAAGTACAATAAGTTATCCCCCAGATACTGTGGGCCATATCTGATTACTAAGAAAGTAGGTGACTTAGCTTATGAACTTCTTCTGCCTCCTCATCTCGAAGTACGTAACGTATTTCATGTCAACCTACTTAAGAAGTATGTACCGAGCCCAAATCATGTGCTTAATGATGAACTCTTAACTTCTTCAACCTAAGGGCTGATGGAACTCCAACCTGAAGAAATCCTTGATGTTTGAGAGAGGGTTCTCAAGAACAGAATTCTAAGAGAATTATTAGTCAAATGGAAGTTCTATCCTTTTGAAGATGCCACTTGGGAGAAAGAAGTCGAACTGATGCGGGACTACCCCTAGTTTGCGAGACGAGGACATCTCGCATTTTTCAAGTGGGAGAGAATGTAAGATTCCTCCCTAGCCCCTCAAGATGTCCAATATCTTCCCCTGTAATCAATTTCCTTTTCAGAATAATAAAAGATCTTGTTTCTACCTGTTTTGGTCTAGAGAGAGAAAATGTTCTAGAGAGAGATAACTGAGTTTTTAGATATCTTTGGATGGAAAAATATCCTTTCTTAAATAAATTCCCCCAAAACAGAAGTTTAAAAAGAATTTCCTAAGGTGCATTAGAAATAAATTGTAATCTACTAAAAAGACCTTAACCTAAGAGTCCAGATTTTCTAAAAATTTTGGATTAAGGTTATGAGGGGCCAATCAGATTAATCCGAATGTAGGGAGGAGATAAATTGAAGAAATAAAGAAACCCCCCATCCAAAAATGAGTAAATACTCACATAAGATGAAGAGTGGACTAAGGACCAAAGGAAATACTAAAAAAATAAATTTTTGACACCTCAGAGTGGGGATTCCCCCTCATGAAGGAGGTGCCTATTTCACATGTGTGGAGGAGTTTTAAACTAAAAAATAATGAGATATCTCATCTCTTCTCTCTCCTAATTCAAGTCTAGTTCCAAAAAGTAAGCTGAACTGACCCAAAAATGGTCAAAAATTGATCAAATTGATCTGGAAAATTCTAGAATCAGTTTGCTTGGTTTGAGGCTCACTTTTTCCTATAAATAGAAGCCTCCCCCTTTGTAAAAGCTTAATAGTGTTTATGCATTGTTACTCTACTCCTCCCCAAAGCCCAAAACATTGAATTCACTTGATAATTCACTTGTTTTTGACTAATTCCTCTACAAAGAATTGGTGGTCACTCTTGATCCAAACAAGAGTAGAACCCTCAATCCCTCAAGCCTAAGGAAAGCTCACAAAACTCCATGTAAGTTAAAAATTCTACTTTTTTTAAATTTTAATCTATGGTTTTTTGATTTCTTTGCTTTTTAATGTGAATATGGATGTTAAGCCTTGCCAATGAAAAGGCTTCCCCCTTCTCTTCTCATTAAGAATTCAGCCTTTCTTTATCCTAAAATGAGTAACAAATAAATTGAGTTAAACTTTTCTTATTGATTACTCTTTAGAAAGTGAAAATTGATTAGATTAGAGTGCTTTATTTCATCTTGGGATTAATTTTAAAGTAATATTAGAATGTAAAAATTGAGAAATGGTTAGCCATACAAAGGAGGTTATGGTAAAATTTTCTTAAATTTTGTGGAAATAAATTTTATCTTTATGTTATTCTAAAAGAGTAATCCCCACCGTTTGTGCATTCTAAAAGAAATTCTTTTTGTTTTAATAGTGTTTTTCCTATTTTATGCATAAATAGATGCATAAAAGGATTTTTTTAATTATAAAAGTGTTATTTTCATTAGATTTAATTTTTATGCATGAAAAGATGCATAAAAGAAATTTTTTTATTATAAAAGTGTTATTTTCATTGAATTCAATTTCTATGCATGGAAAGATGCATAACAGAATTTCTTTTTATTTTAAAAGTGTTATTCCTATTAAAAGGATTTTCTTTTATATAAAAGTGTTATTTCCATTAAAGTTGGATTTTATGTATAAATAGATGCATAAAGAATTTTTATATCAAAATAATTCTATGTTTAATTTCCATGAATAATTGATAAATGAATAAGTAAATACTCTGAGAGAGAAATTTCTATCGTTTCATATTCACTCAGATGGTAATGAGAAAATTAAAATCTATCGAAGTTGGAATTTCAGATAAATGATTAATTTATTCCTCATAGGAATTCGTGATTAGTTTAGAAATCAGTTAAGTGAATATTCAATGAATGAAATTCATTAAAATAGTAATTGAAATATCACCCCCTTTTTGAGAAAGATAGTGCAGGAAGAACCTTCAGACTCGAAACGTGAATCAAACTATGACCAAGACCAAACTCTTTCGTCAATTTCAAGGAAAGACGATGTGACCAGTTCAAGAAAATACACTCAAATCACCCACCAAATCTGAAACTAAGTTGAGATACTTTGAATTGAAATGTATTTGAATAATAGGAATACGCTTAGAACTCGAGTAGTTAAATAAAAGCCTGAAGACTTCTCAAATGAATAGATCAACGGCTGTGCCTGATTCAGTTAGGAAAAAAGCATTGATTTCTTCAAGTTAAGTCTGTAATAGTTTTCCTTCTATCTGGTTTAATCAGATGAAGGTTAGTTTAGTCTCTTGACCCCGTTAGAAAATTCGTTAAGAAATTCAAAAAGGTGGAATCGTCCCCGTTTTTCGGGCAAGGGAAATTTTCTCGATTTCGGTTTCGGAATGATCACCAGATTAGTCTCGTGCGCTCGGACATTCGAGGGCGAGGCCCTGAGTGGGAAACCCTGCCCCGTGTAAGAGAGGAAGCTACTTCCGCTGCTGCTGTCTATACCGGGAATCCGGTGTGCGAAGGGGGCAGTGGGATCTCACAAATGTAATGTATGAGGTTAATCAGGATTCAAACCTATGGATGGTGAGGAGGCATAGGAAGGCTAGATGCAGTTTGTAGATGCAAATGGGGTGGGGTGATACAATGTGCATGGAGAGAATGAGAGTGCATGAAGCTGGTATGTAGAGAGAGAGAGAGAGAGAGAGAGAGAGAGAGAGAGAGAGAGAGAGAGCTAGGGTTCTTTAATGTGCATGGAGACCATGGAGTGGTGGAAGCTCCCGTGTAGAGAGAGAGAGAGAGCGAGAGACGCTCAAGTGTGCAGAGAGAAAGAGGTAAGTGCAGCAACAATGAGAGAGAGGCGGGTGTTAGGAAGTGCAAAGAGAGAGAGAGAGAGAGAGAGAGAGAGAGAGAGAGAGAGAAAGAGATGGGGTGCTATAATGTGTGTGAGAGAGAGAGAGAGAGAGAGAGAGAGATGGGGTGCTATAATGTGCGTGGAGAGACGACAGAGTGGTGGAAGTTGGCTCTTTTGTAATTTTGAGGAAGGATTCACATTCTTTTATCCAGCGAGCCAATGGAGTGCTCTCTGCAGTGGAGACCGTGCATGTATATATATTTATGGAGGAGTAGAGAATGGCTAGGCCATAGAGTGTGAAAAATACCTTTAGTGTACCAGGGTTAATTGTGAAAAACCTCTTTAATCTTCCCTCCTTAACCTCAAAGGTCTCTCACACAATTCCCATGGGCCATCCAATTTGAAATACCTCCATGCCTCCCCCCCCCCCCTCTCTCTCTCTCTCTCTCTCACTCACACACACACACACACACACACACACACACACACACACACACACACAAGGACACCTTCTTGAGAGAGCTTCGGCCCCAACCACCCCGTCCCCTCCCTCACCAGCCTACCATCACCAGTTTCTTCTAGACCCATGAGGTGGAGGACACTGATATAGTGGATCTTGAGGTGGCGGGATCATTGAGGCAGTTCTATTGTGTGTGGTCAAGGCAGTGCACAATTTGTGTAGTGCATAGTTTGGTGGCAACACTATTTGAAGGTGGAGGTGAGTAGCTCACATGGTGTTGATGGTGTTTATGGGAGAAGGAGTAGAGCCTGACGAGGAGCAACCACTGGACAATGGGGGGAGTAAGAAGGCGTGGTAGTTCCTTAAAAATCTTCCCTCCTAAACCTTAAAGGTCTCTCACACGATTCCCATGGGCCATCCAATTTGCAATACCTCCACGCCTCCCCCTCCCTCTCTCTCTCTCTCTCTCTCACACACACACACACACACACACACACACAAAGGGACACCTTCTTGAGAGAGCTTCCGCCCCAGCCACCCAGCCCCCTCCCTCACCAGCCTACCATCACCAATTTCTTCCGGATCCACATGAGGTGGAGGACACTGATATAATGGATCTTGAGGCGACGGGATCATTGAGGCAGTTCTGTTGTTTGTGGTCAAGGCAGTGCACAATTTGTGTAGTGCATAGTTTGGTGGCAACGCTATTTGAAGGTGGAGGCGAGTAGCTCGCATGGTGTTGATGGTGTTTATAGGAGAAGGAGTGACGAGGAGCTACCACTGGACAACGGGGGGGAGTAAGAAGGCATGGATGAAGACAGTGAGCTTCCACTAGATGAAGGAGGGAAGCCTTTACTATGTGGGGAGGTACCCTAGACCCTCCTCACTTCTTTAAGGATCTCTTCCATCTTAGACATCTCTACTATCAAGTCTTCCTCTATCTCAGAGAACATATTGTACCTCGAAATCATAGACTCAAGTTTGCCTCTACTATAAAATCTGGTGTCTGCTACTCTGCTAAATCATGGAGAAAGCGATTCGAGAAAACTGTGGAGAAGGGCAGGACTCGGGGGAGAGAGCAGACTTAGCAGAACGAGAGAGAGGCTTCCACTAGATGAATGAGGGAAGCCTTTACTATGTGGGGAGGTACCCTAGACCCTCCTTGCTTCTTTAAGGAGCTCTTCCATCTCAGACCTCTCTACTCTGAAGTCTTCCTCTATCCCAGAGAACATACTATGCTCGAAATCATAGATGCAAGTTGGCCTCTAATACAAAATCTGGTGTTGGCACTTGGAAGCTCTCATGCTACTCTACTACTCTCTTTGCTAAATCTGAGAGAAAGCGATGGGAGAGAACTGTGGAGAAGGGTGGTACTCAGGGGAGAGAGCAGACTCAATAGAATGAGAGAGAGAGAGAGAGAGAGAGAGAGAGAGAGAGAGAGGAGCTACGCTATTGTATAGTATCTACACCGCTACGGCATGCTCTTCTCAAACCTTAGCATGGGACACGGGAGGCTTGCAATCGCTATTCCACGTGAAATTCAGGAGTCTGGAGCTCACATACATGCCTGACTTTGAATGAGAGGTAGCTTTTGGTAACCTTGGTCTTCTTCCAGCTCCCTCTCTCAGAAACAACCCCATTTCCTCTCTTTGCCATGCAAGAGGGTACCGTGAACCTTCTCAGCTGTTTTTGCATGGTCTAAATGGTCTTTGGAGCACAGAGCTGATTTACCTTCCCATAGACATCCATGTTGCTGTGCTGATTGAGTGGGAAAAAGCCTCCACTCTCCTCGCATCATACACTGCCTTGGAAGATTACTCCCTTCAAAATGGATTGCTCTCCCTCAACGTCTTCTTGGAATACATGAACGGAGGCAGCATCGATTTCTTATCATTGTTTGTAGTATAAGCATTAGATGTCACAGTAGTGTCAGCAAAGAGAAAAAGTAAGCAATGGTTGCCTCAAGCATAGTAGAGAGAAAAAGCAAGCAATGGGGTTGCCTGAAGCATAGCAACCACGAGGTTGCATAGAGCAGAAGTGGGCCGGCCATCAACGTTCCTATACATGTATGCACATATGATTGTATGTGAATACATGTGTGTGTGTGTGTGTGTGTTAGAATGTATGCATGCATCATATATTCCTATATGTAGAAATGTGTAGATGTGGGTGTGCGTGTACATGTGTGTGTCATATAGGGGTACATCTATATACATTGTTGTTGTGTGTGCACTGGTGCATGTGAGTGCACAATCACACCACCTACATTTAACCATGTGTCATACACCCACCAACAAGTATCATACTTATGCCCACACACACTAAAATACTTCTATCTATGTACATAGATATGTAATAGATATGCATGTATGTAAGATATAAAGTGTATGTGTGTGTGTGTTATATAAAGTGTAATAGATATGCAATAGATATGCAATAGATATGCATGTATGTAAGATATAAAGTGTATGTGTGTGTGTGTTATATATATAATAAACTCATAAATATTCATATATATACGTACATACACACACACATATGCATATATAATAAACTCATAAATATATGTATACATACATGTATGTGTGTGAACAATATATATGGATATCATGGGTGCTCACATACATAAATTGTGTGTGTGTGTGTGTGTGCGTGCGCGCGCTTGCTTGCAAGTGTGTGTGCACGCGCGCACTTGCAAGTGTGTGCATACACACACATATATTTACATGTGTGCATGTGACATGCACACATGCATTCATAGGCACACACACACACATACACATATCTTCTTATTGTAGCCTGTATGGTTTCAACGGATTACACGTACACATACACATACATACACGTACATACATACATCTTTATATGTGTTTGTGTGTAACCTGATGTGCCTAGCTTCTATTTTCGCTAGGCCCTATTGTACCCAGTCCTTGCATGTCATAGATGAGTAAGCCCACTTTCTATTCAGAAGAGGTGACTTTAAACATATTTCTTTTGCTTGTACCTGCATGCAAAGATGCATCCTTGAAAAGGTTATCTTTTTTAATGGTGTGTCTAGCTCCTACCCGTCGGTGGAGACGGGTTGTGACACTAACTAAAAGATAAGAGTACATACTTAAAGGGAAAGTACTCTCCTACAACAATATACAATGGTCAATGGTCGGGGTCTATAGTGTGAACTCGATCATACTTAAAGGGAAAGTACTCTTCTATTTTCGCTAGGCCCTATTGTACCCAGTCCTTGCATGTCATAGATGAGTAAGCCCACTTTCTATTCAGGAGAGGTGACTTTAAACATATTTCTTTTGCTTGTACCTGCATGCAAAGATGCATCCTTGAAAAGGTTATCTTTTTTAATGGTGTGTCTAGCTCCTACCCGTCGGTGGAGACGGGTTGTGACACTAACTAAAAGATAAGAGTACATACTTAAAGGGAAAGTACTCTCCTACAACAATATACAATGGTCAATGGTCGGGGTCTATAGTGTGAACTCGATCATATGAGCTAGCACTATAACTCTAGTACTCCAAAGTGGCTATCACACACAGCCTGTCATCCACTGGCTGAACCTGACTATATGAGCTGGCATTATAAATAAGTGTCAAAAGCCACTACTATGTCCATGGCATGACTTTATAATGGACTTGAAAGTTACACTCTTGGCAAAATCTAGACTTGATGCATTATAAATATCTTACAATGGAAAACCACAAAATATGGGCTCAAAATGAAATTAACCTTCATTGAGTTTACATGGTCTTTGGAATAGAAATGTCTCACTTTAAAAACATCTTGTGATTAAATACACTAAAAAAGAAAAACAATGAGTATATATATTCAACCGTGAACATGTAATATCAATTATATATTGTGACATGAATGTGCATGAGGTGAACCTTGCATGTTAAACTAGCTACCTTATAAATGCTATTTTCAAATTTTATGCATATACCACCATGGAGTATCTCTTGGTGTAAAGCTCACCATTGTGGAATGTAGCCAAAAGCACATCAAAATTTTGTGTTCATCTCTTGAAGGGGTATATGGTAGTAGTTCCTACTCCAATATGCACATATCTGCATGTGAATATGTTTACATATGCATATATTTAATGCAATATGCACATATCTACATGTGAATATTTTTACTCAATATGCACATTCAATTTGTTTAGTTTAGGTAAGGTGACACAAAATCAACATTCTGAATTTGGCTTGGGTTCTTATTCAATTTGTTTACTTAGGTAAGGTGGTGAAAATATAGTGATAATCTTAATGTAGGCTCACACTATTTTTCACTTTTTTAGATAAGGTGGTGAAAATATAGTCATACTTGACCTTAAGAATGTATAACTCTAAGGACATTTTCTAATGCATAACCATACTATTTCCACTTTTTTAATGGAAGGCACATTACCATGACAATTGCAAATCTCCTAAAATGGATTTCTTATTGTAAGATTAAATCACGTTTTTAGTTTTTAAAAGGTAATTGATTATGAACTAAGATATAAAGAATACTTAAAAGCTCAAATTAGATGTATACAAAAAGAAATAACATTTCGACCCTTGCAAGTTGTATTTACAAAAAAAAGTGAAAGAGGGTTAAAAAGGTTGCATTCATAACTTTGTATATACGATGATAAAAAAAGAACTAATTTCATGCATATAGATTGCCCTTAACAAACATGAAATGTGCTTGCTATTTGAATCATTAACTAGAGAATCAACTATGTACCATGGAGAATTCTTAAATAGAGAATAAACTATGTACCATGGAGATTTCTTAACTAGAGAATGATTTCCATGATGAAGAGAAATAAAATTGATGACCCACTTCATTGGCTCAAATTCGATGTATACACAGAGAGGTATACTTAAAAGCTCAAATTAGATGTATACAAAAAGAAATAACATTTTGACCCTTGCAAATTGTATTTACAAAAAAAAGTGATAGAGGGTTAAAAAGGTTGCATTCATAACTTTGTATATACGATGATAAAAAAAGAACTAATTTCATGCATATAGATTGCCCTTAACAAACATGAAATGTGCTTGCTATTTGAATCATTAACTAGAGAATCAACTATGTACCATGGAGAATTCTTAACTAGAGAATCAACTATGTACCATGGAGAATTCTTAACTAGAGAATAAACTATGTACCATGGAGATTTCTTAACTAGAGAATGATTTCCATGGAGAATGATTTCCATGATGAAGAGAAATAAAATTGATGACCCACTTCATTGGCTCAACATGAAGTCAAAGTTGAAATGACTTGGAAAATGAGTGACAAAAAGAAGAAAAAAGAACTATACAAATTAGCAATGATCATGAGAGATTGGGCCCCTTTACCCCCTAAATTATAGGAAGATGAGAGATATGGCCCTTTAGCCCCCCTTAAATAAATCTAAAAATGAGATAACATGTCAAAAATAGAAATATATGGAAGGTTTGAAAAGTCCAATTATCTAGAAGGGATTTTATGAAGTATGTAATAAATGGATTGTCTCAAAATTTGCACTATTTTTTATTATTAAAACTTCAATTGGTCAATGCGGTTGATATTTTATTCTCTAAATAGTTTGATAGTCAATTATTGTATTCAACTTACATAGTTTTGTTTGAAGGGTTTTAATATTAAGACAAGTTATACGTTATTTTGGGCCGGACTTTCAATGTAGCTAGTTGCAAGTAGTGCTAGAAAATAATTGTCCTTTACTACATTTTTCATGTCTAAGATTGATAAATACTAGTTTGAATTTGGCTTGTCGTGAAATTTATGGCTTAGATTTCAAAATTTTAAGTTGTAAAACCAATAATTGTGTAGATATTTGCAAGGAAAAATTAGGTAAGGACAACACATCTCCTTATTTTGACTTGGATAAACATTCTATTCAGGCATTGGTTGTTAGCTTGTGATTTCTTTATCTCAATTTTGACACTCAAGGTATGGCTTTGAGCAACTTCTATATGCATAAAATGGAAGGACACATATGGGCTAACTGTAGAACTATGACTAGGATTCATAAAATCCTAGAATTTAATTATCATTTTTTTCAACCGTACATGCCATGAATGAATAATCCATATACATAGGCTAGTAATGATGTAATGTGTCATGACATTGAATTTGTTGCATCGTGGTCTTAGAAGCCTTGTATATAAGAAAACATATAAGAAAACTCTCCCAATATTATGTGCACAAAACTAATAAAAATGATCTTCTTTACATGTTTCTAAAGATTCAAATATTATGTTTAGAAGTACACATACTTATGAGGTGAATTTTAAGTAGCCCTATTATAAGTCAAATACAGAAGAGGAGACTAATAAAAAACGCATGTTGTGTTATCGTAAATAATATAATTAGAACCATAAAAACCTAGGTAGTTCACTCAAGAATATGTAAGATAGCATATGAGTTTAACAGAAGGGGTTTTATTCGCTTGTGGAATTATATAAATTATACATACATATGGGGTTTTTAATTAAAGTCCATACAAAAGGGGTACTTTTATCAGCTAAAATTTAATAGAAGGGCTACTTTTTGGTCAAAGCATGGTTAGGTGGTTCAAACAGTGATGTCATTGACATTCCTTTATCAAGTTCTAACAAGGAGTGGTTAAAGTTAATAACAAGATGGTAAGAAAGAATATTATGAATTGTAAAAAAGAATACTTGGAATTTAACACCAAATATATATCATGAAAAGAATATTTAGAATTTACGTTATCATGAAAAGTTCACGTAGTCATGGAGCGTGATCGTGTGTATCAGGCAGTTATGGAGGGTGATTGTGTATGTGTCACATTGGGTCTATGTGTGCGTGTGTGTGCTCATACTAAACATTGTGTTACAATAATAGAGCCCCCTGTATTTCTCTCTCTCTTTTCTCATACGATTGTGTTACATAGAGAGAGAGAGAGAGAGCTCTCTCTCTCTCTCTCTCTCTCTCTCTCTCTCTCTCTCTCTTCTCATATGGTTGTCCTGATAGATCTATGGAGACGACAAGAGAACATTGTTTCCAGTCTTCTTTCCAAATCTTCATGATCCCATAGACTATACTAGCATGATTGACTCTTGTTTCTCTTGTACTCGGCTTCTTCATCTCCGTTCGTGTGGCCCACAAGAGTTGTGCTACATTCATGAGCTCTTTTTATCTCTTTGCTACACATACACAAAGTGTGTCTCCCTCCACTTATCTCCCTATGCTATTTCCTCCCAAAACAACTAGGAGACTGTAAGGAGATGTACCAGATTTAAAATCTCTTTCTTTCTCTCTCTCTCTCTCTCTCTCTCTCTCTCTCTCTCTCTCTAACACGTCGCCACACCCATTGAACCTAAATATCAATTTTCTAAATAATTTTTTAAGGTTAAAGAAACTTGCAGAGTATGGTTGTGCAGGGTTAGAATGGTCCAGTAGTACTCTCACCTCATTTTAGGATGAATATTGATGGCATTAGGAAGTGAGGGCCCTTTAATTTGCCCAAGCCTAATCAAGGTGATTAAGGAATAGCCAAATGGGGGGTTGCCATGTGGACTGAAATGTTGGGTTTGTAAGAGAGGTGTAAGAGTGGTCAAAGGGTGCACTTTTCCCCCCAAAAAGGGGGGGAGGTAATTTTACAATTTTCGGACCTCCATAACTTCTACATACAAGCTCCGATTTGAGCGGAGATTATAGATCCGTGATCTACGCATCAAGAGCTTTCCATAGATATGCTACATGATATGGTTTTGTCTGCTAGATTTTAAATTCCATTTTCCTCCCAAAATTCAAATTCGAATAAAGTAGCCGTTTTGAAGCTTCTAATTAGAAAACGTTTCTTCTTAAGAGAAAAGGTTTGACTCCCTAAACTGCCAAATAAAAGGGCCCAAGAAGCCTTCCATTGAGGTCCTAATGTCATGCAATGGGAGAAGATCAATTTTTGCACAATGCAAAGGCACAAGAAAATGGAGACAGTGTTATTCTTGGTCAAGAAGGCACTGAGAAAATCAGGTAATATTGGGTTTCAAAACAAAGGGAGCAAAAATAAAAAGCCAAGGAGAAGCAAAGGGCTGAAGAGAATAAGTCCGTTGATGAGAAGGAAAGAAAGAATATTTTTAGAGTTGTAGCTAACTCTTGGTATGAGCAGATGAAGGTCCTCGACAAAGCTACTCATCGCAAGAAAATATTTGAAGAACTCCTTCATCCTAATTTCAGGTACATTCAACCTGAAGAAACGGGTTGCAAAAGAGCTGTGTTGGGCCAACATTTGTAACACTTTGACATAAGTCAAAGTGCCTGATCAAAAGATAAGCTTTTCTTGACTATAATGATGGTACTTAATGGTAACGATTTTAATGGACATGGTGGCAAACAACAAATGTATTATCTTAGCAAAGGCACCAAAGGGTCTAGGTATCCACAAGAGAAACCTCTATGTAGCCAATGCTCACCTACAATTAGAAGAGGATGGAGTCTTTCCCCTACAAACATGCCAAAGAGAACAACCTCAAAGTAACATCATCACACATGAGGTCAAAGATCTTGTTTTCAAATTTTGGACATCAGAGACACGAGTATTCCCCAACAAAAAAGATGTCTATAGCAATAGGATTAGGAGACGTTCTATTGTAAAGCATCCCATACATTTTCTTGACGAGCCTCAGGTTCGTACTCTACTTTTATCAAAGCCAAATTAAGAGCAATCCTAGAGCACCTTAAGACACTCTCAAACTTGCATAAAGTAGAGTTAAAGTACTTTACATTGACCCTAAAACACTTTTAAACAGATCTGAAGCACTTTTAGGTGGTCTCATAGAACTTTCAATAGCATAAAAGAACTTGTAAGTATTTTAAAGTGATACTAAAACACTTCCAAATGGTCCTAAAGAACTTATACATGGTCCTAAACTACTTTACACTGGCCCTAAAATACTTTTAATAGCTCTGAAGTACTTTTAATAGCTCTGAAGCACTTTTAGGTGGCCCTACAGAACTTTCAATGGCACAAAGTACTTCCAAGTGGTACTTACAAGTTCTTTGTGCCATTGAAAGTTTTGTAGGACCACCTAAAAGTGCTTCAGAGCTATTAAAAGTACTTTAGGGCAAGTTGTTATGGGCTACCACACCTCCCAAGAAGGAACTCTAAGCATTCATCATTGGAAGAAGCAATAGACCACAACCATTGTAGGGAACTTACCAATGCTTCGAGGTCGTGTCCCTTGAGGTCTCCAATCTCACTTTGAGAAGCTCCAATCCTCCAAGCTCCACCTCTATGCTGTCACCATAGAGTCGCTTGCACCACCACACAAGGCAATGTCTCTCTCTCACTCCTCTACACAAGCATACAAGCATAGAGAAGGCACATGTAATAGAGGACACTCTCACACTCTCTCTCAAGACAAGGCAAGAGCTCTCATAGCACAAAGAGGGATTGTGTCCATTCATTTATGAGAAAATGACTTATATACAACTAGCCCTTATTCACACTTGGGCGCCCAAAACTTACTAACTAAGGCCTTGGGGGGTGCACTACTAGAAAACCTTAGGTATCACATGCATTCAAGAGGTATTAAAAAAACCCCTTATCTAAAATTTTCCCCCCAATAAAACAACCCCTCTTTACTTTATGAACTAATGGATTTTTTTCTAAAGTTGAATTAAGAAACCCCTCCTGTTAATGTAATCTTGTTAATTTTTCTCAATGTATCTAATTAAAAAACCCCTCTTGCTGAACTCACATGGTACACTAACATTTTTTGAGGTGAACCCCCCGGGTGGCCAGTGTCTCATAATGTTACAACTTTCATAGTGCCTTTGCATGACACTTATTAATGTCCTCAAATGGAGGAGCATACTTCTTAATCCAAGATGGGATTAATATCCCCCTACCTGATGTAGGTTCTATCCTCCTCAGAACCTGTTATACGGAGGTCGAAAGACCTGGTCGCCAAACTCATGAGACAATAAAAGTTCCGAGGAAACTGAAGCTTTTTTAGGGTTCTTTTGAATGTAGAATGGAAAGTCTAGAACCTGGTGTCTACCATGTCTTCAAATGTAACATGCATGTAAGCTAGTAGACATCTGAAGGAGGCGGTGGTAGTACAACATCATGCCGCACTCATGGGGCCGTGGTTCATGTTAAAGAGTAGCTGATCTGCCTCAAAGCCATCATATCTTTCTTTGGGTTGGTCGATGAGCACCACTATCAGCTTTAAGAATCGGACACTAGCCCCAATTGCTAGATCTGGAATACAGCGCCATGCACGATGTCAGCATTTGCTGTCATTGTTGTGCTATAGTCGCAAGATGCTGGGACAAATAATGGAAAGTTGTAGCACATATGTGAGTCGCATTGATTTGCATCATGGAATTCTAGGGGCGTCATCCTTCTTCTTACTGGCATGTACAGTGGGTCCACTCTGTGTGGGTGGGGCACATTGGTATTGTTGACTATACTCTGGAATGGTTAAGTATTCTTTTTGCCATGTTGGCTGTATACCAAAATCTTCTATTTTGGGACTTGCATCATCTATGACTATTGTGGTGTAGCCCCCTCTTGTATGGACATGATGCACTTTTCGCCATCGATGGAAACAGTAGCTAAACGTCTAGCTATCCATGACTAATTATCCATTGATGACTTGTTGCTACAACCTTGTAGTTGGTCGATGTTTTGGGGATATTATCTGGTACATACAGGTCAAGTTTATCGACACTGTTGTCCAAGATGTTTGAATTTCACAACACCCTACACCAACTACATAGGTTGAGCACAATGGGATGCAAATGGGTAGAAGAAGATATCTTTGGGGTCCGTTAGTAGTAAGTACTATGTCCCCCTCAAAAATACCCATAATAATGGTTGGATTGGCATCTCTTTCTATATTTTTCTTAGTTGGTGTTAAATCACCTAAGCTAAGGTCTTCAGATATGTCAATTTTGTATTGAAGTAATGAGAGGGTTAGTGTAGATAAAAACAAAGTTAGAGTTTGAGGAGGGGCCCGAGGAGTCACTAGCACAAACAACAAACGTATCTCCGAGGATTGCTCACGAAGCAGTCGCAATTTGTCTGTTGGCTCTTGTCTTTTGCTTCTTTCTCTAACTACTAGCTGGCACTCCAGTTATTGTATTCTTGTGTCTTTAGTTTGAGAGAAGATTGGATATTATTGTTTCTTGAACCATTCTGGCCGCATCCAAATCCTCAAACCTGCGTGTGGCCGCTTCTTGTGCCCTTCTTGCTGATGCTTCTAGCCATTGAGCCTCTTCAATCCTCTTAAGCCTTTTTGCTGCCAATACTTGGCTATCCTGAGTGAGTTGGTCCATTTCTTATTTATGGCTCTTGGACATTTCCATTTCTAGGGACTTGGGATTGAGCATCTCATTTAATGTTCTTACTTTTTCTACATGTGCTTTGTTTGCATGTTCCCTTTCAGCCTAAAGATGAAGTATCTTTTGGTCAGCAGATGTGAGTGCTTCATTTATTGTAGCTATGGTCTTTGTGAAATCCTCTTCCTTTTTGTTAGCTTCTTGAAGCTATTGTGCAGGCTACTATGCTTGTTCCTTTGTGTGTGCTACTTCTCATTGAAGTTGTTCCTTGGCTTGCTCCACTTGAGCCTTTAGTTCTGTATTCTCCTTAATCCTCTATACAATTGTTTGGCTGAGGACTTGATTGTTTCTCTCTAAGACCTAGTACCTTGCTTCTTGCTCTTCTATAGCCTTTAAACCCTTTAACTTTAAACCCTTTAGGATAACATCCTTATGTGTTGCAACTGCTGCTGCCATTTATTCCTAGAGAATTTATACTTGGTCATTGGCTTCATGGACTTGATTCCAGAGAGTAGCATTTCAATCCTGGAGCATGTGTGTAGTCAATAGATGGCAGTGCCATAATCTTTGTTCATGTTCCCAGATTGAAGCATTAGTTGATGCGGGTTCTTCTAAATCTCGTAATGGTAATTGCATTAAACTGTCCAAGCCCTCCATAGTTTCTTGTAGGAAGTGGTCTACATCCAAATTATGCCAGAAAGAACCAACAGGGATTTGGTCTTCATCATCCAGTTGGCGTCTCTTTCTTGGTCTTGTGGTTTCTTTGTCTCTTTTTCTCGTCTGCTTTCTGGAAAGTCCTTCTGGGACCTCCAGCAGATGTGTTGAAGTTGTTTTTTAATTCCTTTGGCGCACATCTCCTTGTAGCACATCTTTCTTTGGGGCTTTCTCTGCACTAATCTCTGTTGATGCATCTTGATCTGATATAATTAAATTTTGATAAGTTCTTTAAGACCATTTGACCTGGGCTAGGAGGAGGTGTTTGTTGAGGTACTTTAGCGGCTGTGCTTATTGGAATTTCTAATAAGCTTATTCCCCTGGCTTCCTTTTGTGCCACCACTTCCTGATAAGAAGCTATTTCCTTGGGCAGTTCTGCTTCCAGGCGTTATGACTCCTTAGTGACTCCCAATATGATACCGCTCATTTTCTTGTTGGTATTCTTTCTTCTACTCTTCTTTAGTTCCTTCATTATCTCTTTTGTGTCCTTTAGTAGTGCGAGCCCTTCTTGTAGCTCACCATTGGTACGTATTGGATGTTCTACCTGTGCTGCTTGTTGTACCTGTTTCTTTGGCACTAATTCTAGAATGGGAAGCTCTGCAACATGACTTAGCATCTTTGTAAGCAAGTAGGGGTTGCAAACTTTGGATTAGTAGGCCTTCAGGTAGTTCTCCATTTCTCTGTGGATGTACCATGCCCAGTCTTCCTCTTTCTCCTCATGCACCTTAGCAATCCTATTAAGAGGGACCCTATTGTATCTTTCCATAAGTTTTACCTGCATAATGAGAGACATGGCATGGGGCTTTCTCTGTCACCTCATCCCGTATATTGTCGTATTCAGCCCTGTTTGAATTGTATGAGCTTTTCTTGAGCATGGCATCCAAGGGCATTTTCTCAAAGTTTTGTGAGAATGGATCTTCATTGGTGGTGGCAGCTGCCTGCAAGGCCTCATGGATCAAATCTTCAGAGATGAGGACCTGTTCTCAATGGTACCATTTGCCTTGGTGACCTGTCCCCGCTTAGTGGCCCTTCCATCTCATAAGTCTTTAAATATTCAGCACACACAACTTTGTGTTGAGTCCATGGGGAAGGCATTCAGCCATTCTTCCTAGCCCTACCTTCTCCACCTTGTTCTTGACTTCAACATCCTCTAAAATCTGCAAACATTATGGGCTATGGTACTACATGGCTATCTTCCCATGCACAATTTGTACATCCTTGCTAATTATGGATCCATGGAACATATGTGCATATTTTCCCAAATAGCTAAGCTTTGGACCACATGACGGTCTCGTTTTTCTCTCCATTAGTGATCCTGAGGCACTTTCCTGTTTGACAGCCGGAGTTTCTATGACTTTCGGTTTAGGTGTGTCAAATGTTGACATCTGTAACATTGATTAGAGAGTCAGTCACAATGACTGGTGAGAGCATGTGGTCTTCTCTCATTTTTCTTTCTTCTTCTTCTTCTTTTTTTTGTTGATATAGTGTGTGTGTGTTATAGTGATGAGAAGGGTGTTAGTGGGGTGATCAATAAACAAGTGTATAATACGTGAAGATGTAGACGGGAAGGCATAAGCCGTGAGAGTGCAGCAATATCTTTACTCGTGAGATAGCAAGGTTTTAATCCATGAGATAGTTAAGACGTGAGATGGTTAAGCCGTGAAGTGGCTTAACCCGTGAGACAGTTAAGACGTGAGATGGTTAAGTCGTGAGATGGCTTAGCTCGTGAGATGTTAAGACATAAGATGGTTAAGCGGCTTAAACCCATGAGAGTGCAGGGTCTTAACCGTGAGAGCGGCAGGTGGATTAGCCCGTGAGACTTGTTCGCGTGAGAAGGTTAAGCCGTGAAATGGCTTAGCCCATGAGATGGTTAAGACGTGAGATGCCTTAACACGTGAGGTGGTTAGGCAGTGAGATAGCAGGTTCTGACCCCGTGAGATAGTAGGTTCCTAACCCGTGAGTTAGCACAGTCCGAACTCTAAGGATTTTTTACTTTAAAAGATTTGAATGGCTAGCATTTTGAGAGTTAGATTGTGTGGCCTCTTTCTAAGGAGCGGGTGCCGTGAAATATCAGGTGGCTAGTTTATAGGAAAATCAATCGCTCTATGAGTGATCATTTTATGCACATTTCATAGGTATGATAAATGAACATATGCACACATGCAGCTATAGCACAAAATAGAGCACTTGCAACATGATTTCACTACTCGTGCAAGACTTAACATGATATGCAATTTGTGTGCTAACAATTCACAAAGGAAAGAAAGGAAAATAAAGAAAACAAGGTTAAAGCACAAGCTCCCACTTCAAGTCAAAGTTGCAAACAATGCAGGGCAAAAGAGCACTTGGAAATCCGAAAGGATGAGCTGTGATTCGTGACGTGATGCCATCGTTGAAGAAATCGCACAAACGAAATGCATAAAAAAGGAAAAAAATAGATTTTATTGAGCGGTTGTCGGCCTTGGCGGCTATCTTAATGAAGTATACCATGTGGCATTCTATGATTGGCGGAGGGAATGTGACCGTTTCATGTCATCAAGGAGTAAGGCAGTTCACGACGTGAACCATTTCAGACCAGTTCACGATGTTGTGGAGTGGAAAAAAAACAAGGAAACAGGCCTCTATAGCTTCCCACTCCCTCAACCTTGGAATCACTAGCACAAAACAGGGGCACCATAGTCAAAGTAAACACCCAGCAAACACATGCTTCCACTGTGTGCATGACGAGGTAATCGAAGGCTGGCACAAGGTGCGCTGTGAGAGTGTAAACCCGTGGACTACACCACCAAACATGTTGATACCAGAAAAGATGGTAGAATGGGGACTCAACAGGCAGGCTCACTGGATTTACCAACCCTCAAGAAACATGGCATGCTGCACTTCAGTCAAGCAAACCCAGAACTATATTCAAGATAAAAAAATGCAATCAGAACCTTCATAATCCAAACTCCTTCTCTGAAACAAAGTCCATAGCAAGGATGCATTCAGGAAGTTCATCCTCTGTTAATCAAAAAGAACACCAGGAACTCCAAGAATCTTAAATCACACCAGAAAACTAGATACCGGTTCATTGTGGGATCAGTTGCAATGTGGCTCTAAGCATGAGCAAGTACACCAGCCAGAACAAAAATCCCAATGATCATGAACCCAGCAAAGTGTATCTCAACACATCACGAGAAAAAAAAACCCCAAGAACTCACTATAGACAACACACAGGGACCACAAAAGTGTATGGCACTCTCAAAAAGTAAAGAAACACCACTGGATACCAAATCTGCCATGAAAGCTGTAGTCGACTTTGCCTTTTGGAATCCTTCAATCAATCACTTGCTGTATATCAGAAGTGGGCAACCACACAAGAAACGACCAGCCAGGCAGTTTCTTCCATACTTAATTCGTTGGTCAAAGCTTTTAAAGATGATTCTTTCCCGTTCTCTATTCCAGGTGCATATTCAGCAACACTAGCCTTCCATCAGAGCTCAGGTAAATCTGCAACCAGGATTCTCCCCAACACTTTTTTCCAAACTCGCATATCAATCCACACCAACACCGCACGTAGCAATTCTCAAGGGCGAGATTACCAGGAATGATCCTCCTCCTCAACAAATCAAGGAGTGATGGACTCATCCTTCCCATCACTTGCTTCTCTCTTTTTGACGAATGCCACCCCCCGTGTCAAAAAACCCCCTTTACACCTGTATTGCGCCGCCCAGGAACCACGTCCATTTCCTCTTTTTCCTTTTTTAGCCTTTTTTTCCTTTTTTCTGATTCCGGCCTCTTTCTCCACCAGAAGACTCGATTATCTACGTGCATGGCCAGGCTGCCACCTCCACCTTCCTGAAGCTCTCTCTTCAGCCGCAGTAGCAATATTGCCATCGCCATCACTCTGAGAAAGCCCACCACTACTGTAGCAATCACATAAATGACCTGTGATGGCCACTAGCACTTGATGGCTTTTGAAATCAGCACCACACTTGGCATACACAATCACTAAGAGCAGGGCCTATCATAAGGTCGTTTCCCACTAGTAGCCATACACACTGCTATAATGAAAAAAAACTTCAAACCTCAAGCACCTGCTCCCAAAAAAAACATGCATGTACTAGCCTACTACAAAACCATCCACTCTGTACACCTGCCAGGGTATTCAGGGCAAAGCTTTTTTGCATGCCATGCATCCATATGTACACAAGCCCAAAACACTTTTACAAAATTTTGCCTGACATACTTTGCCCAACCCCTAGCCTGTTGAATCATTTATGATCAGCAAAGCAAAAAGCATATGACCACGCTTCCCTTTGTCAATCCTTTGAGCATCATACAATATAACCGAAACATCTCTATTCCATGTGTTCGAGGAAACATTGTCATCTTCCCAAAACGTAGTTTGCCATCCCACATCCCACAACATAATATAAGAACTTTTGGAAACAAAGCTCGTGACATACATAACATCTTGCCTCATTTCAATTCCATAATCGCTGATGTGGTCAACGCTATTATTAGAAAACCAGTGAAGCAACTCCTGCTGAGGGTAATAACTGATAAAAGTTTCATCAAGAAAGACCTGATGTGCACATCCCAAAGAACAAGACTCTATAACCTGTTGTTCCATAGCACTTTCTTGTCCATTAACATAAGAAACATCACCATCAAAGCCATCCACTATAGGCAAAATATACTCCCCTTCAAAAGGCACCATAGACAAAATATCCATCTCAGTTTATGTGTGCTCACCTTTATTAAGGCCAATAAGAAATTCATCTATTATAGCATCCATAATCTCATCCATAGCATCAACATCATTCATAGTCTTTTGGTGTTGCTCCTCCCTCATAGCATCAATTCTTCTCGTGGCTTTCTTAACATTAATGCATATCTGATCATTTAACTCCAACTCGGGTTCATCGTCCTCCAGACTTTCTATATCCCACTCATCCCACAAAGGTACATCATCCAAAGACTCAAAAGCATACTCTTTCACATCACATGCATACATCTGCTCATGATTCACTTGTACCTCAACCATAGCATCCAAAGGAAGTACATCAGGATCTTGAAGGAAATCTGCCTCAAAAAACATATACTCTTCAAGGCATCCTCTGTCATAAAATCAGTCGCGCTACTTCCTCGCATTCTTCCTGTATGGCCTCTTCTTGTTGGGCAACCTTATCACTAAGCACTTCCTCATCAATAACCAGGGCAGCCATCTCTGCATCCTCCTCACTGGGGATGAAGTGTCTTCTGTTCCCTCACTAGTAGTGGTGCTACTAGTCGTGTCATCAACACTCAAATCAGCTTCATTTTCCCCTTCATCATCAAGAGGCTTCTGAGTATCCATATTAAATTGCTTTTTATCCCCTCGCCTGTCATACAGAGTAATGACCCCTTTCCTCCAATCTTGAACAGCTTTCATCGCTCTCAGCCATGGTCTTCCCAAAATGATGGGGAACGCACCCATTCCTGCCGGCATAACATGACAGTCCACAAGCACCTTCACATCAAAAGCTTGTAGTTCTAACCCCTTGATCACACCTAAGCATTTGACCTTCTGTGATTGGCCAACCGAATATACGGAAACCAGATGCTTTAGTAATATGAAGACCAAGTCTCTCCACAGTTGCTGGTGTGATTATGTAAATTTGTGCACCACCATCTATATATGCTTCTCCCAGATTCTTCCCTTTGTGCCATACATCCACCACAGGACATATATCAGGTAACTCCTCAACAGATAAAACAGTTACTATTCCTCTGCCAGGCTCTTTCTCTCTAGGGTTCACGAGTCTTTTCCACTGACGTTTCAGTTTGGGAGCTAACTCTATCAATTGCCCAAAAGTAATATTAGCTTTCCTTCCAGCCATGTCGTCCTACAAATTGTAGCTATCCTGCCCAACCCCTAGTGGAAAATCAGTCACTTGAAACTTCCTAGGAGGCTTCTGCTTTCGCTTGACCTTTACATCCCCTCCTTCCTTCACTTTACCTTTCTTCTTGCTAGCCCTGTAGCATCCCTACCTTCCCTTTCCTATGGCGTCCGTTTCTCCAAAGGCATTACATCAGCTTCCATCTCCTTTGTCTTCTCAAGGGTGACCACAGTCACCACCTTAGTTTTACCCTTCTCCTCATTTGTCAACCCACTGGTCCCTGCTTCACCTTTAATTTCAATTCCATAATCATTTGCCCTATTGGGAATCTGAGAGGGTAAGGGATACATATCACCCCCCATTTGTGGCGGCTTGTCACAGTCAGGACTTATATGCCCCAATTCACTACAATTCCAACATGTAGGAATAAACCGTCTACCCCTACCAAAGCCACGGGGCCACTTCCATAGCCTGTCTGACCTTCAACCCCTTCCTGATTATAACCTCTACCTCGGCAACGTCCACCACCACCTGTGTTCCCTATCATTTTCAAACTCAGATTCTTCATACAATCCACTATTTGCCTCATGTCCTATTGAAGCCCTTCATCAGAAGCTGTAACAGCTGTGGGTGCCACCTTTGTCCCCTGTGGTGTGGCATTATTCATCTGAGCTTCTGTCGGTTGCACTCTTTCCAGCACGGTTCTTATCGGTACCACTTCCACCCTTCTAATTTCAGGCCTCACTACCACTGGAACCATCCCCAGCTGGTTCATCCGTTGCAACTTCCAATCCTTTAATTTGGCAATCTCCACAACATCCTCTCATAATATTTGGGCTTTTTTAGTTCAACCTTCCAGCGAATGCCCTCCTTCAATCCCGCAACAAAACGATCCTTCTTCATCATGTCCGGAGGCACTTGATCCTCCCCCAAAGCCCTGCACAAAGTCTCCCCCCACAGCAAGGAGAATTTCTTTACATAATCATCAATTGGCTCCAATTCGCCCTGTGTCAACCCTTGCACTTCATGCCAGACTCTGTCTGGATCCTCAACCTTCTTGAACCTGCTCAAAAGTGTAGTCTTCAATCCATCTTCAGTCCATTGGAATGCGTGGCTCAGCATCCCTTAACGACTCTTCAAAAGTTCTGAACCATGTCCTCGCATCTCCCTTCAAACATATACTCAGCAACCGCAATACCTGTACCGGCTCGTTGATGTGGTTGCTTATGCACGCAACCTCCATTATTTCAAGAAAATCCGCTACATCTTCACTAGGACCACCAAAAAACTCTGGATACGACATCATTTTGATCCCCAAGCTTCACCTCAAATCCCAAGAAAAACAAGAAAAACACCTTCCCTGAAACCTTCAACTCCTAGGGCATACACCCTTGTAGGCAAAGAAAAATACTTGGCTCTCCTCAGTGGGGGCACCAAAAAGCTGTGGAGTGGAAAAAAAACAAGGAAACAAGCCTCTATAGCTTCCCACTCCCTCAACCTTGGAATCACTAGCACAAAACAGGGCCACCATGGTCAAAGTAAACACCCAGCAAACACATATGCTTCCACTGTGTGCATGACGAGGTAATCAAAGGCTGGCACAAGGTGCGTTGTGAGAGTGTAAACCCGTGGACTATACCACCAAACACGTTGATACCAGAAAAGATGGTAGAAAGGGGACTCAACAGGCAGGCTCACTGGATTTACCAACCCTCAAGAAACATGGCATGCTGCACTTCAGTCAAGCAAACCCAGAACTATATTCAAGATAAAAAAATTCAATCAGAACCTTCATAATCCAAACTCCTTCTCTGAAACAAAGTCCATAGCAAGGATGCATTCAGGAAGTTCATCCTCTGTTAATCAAAAAGAACACCAGGAACTCCAAGAATCTTAAATCACACCAGAAAACTAGATACCGGTTCATTGTGGGATCAGTTGCAATGTGGCTCTAAGCATGAGCAAGTGCACCAGCCAGAACAAAAATCCCAATGATCATGAACCCAAAAAAGTGTATCTCAACACATCACGAGACAAAAAAACCCCAAGAACTCACTATAGACAACACACAGGGACCACAAAAGTGTATAGCACTCTCAACAAAGTAAAGAAACGCCACTGGATACCAAATCTACCATGAAAGCTGTAGTCGACTTTGCCTTTTGGAATCCTTCAATCAATCACTTGCTGTAGAAGTGCGCAACCACACAAGAAACGACCAGCCATGCAGTTTCCTCCATACTTAATTCGTTAGTCAAAGCTTTTAAAGATGATTCTTTCTCGTTCTCTATTCGAGGTGCATATTCAGCAACACTAGCCTTCCATCAGAGCTCACGTAAATCTGCAACCAGGATTCTCCCCAACACTTTTTTCCAAACTCGCACGTCAATCCACACCAACACCGCACGTAGCAATTCTCAAGGGTGAGATTACTAGGAATGATCCTCCTCCTCAACAAATCAAGGAACGATGGACTCATCCTTCCCATCACTTGCTTCTCTCTTTGACGAACGCCACCCCTCGTGTCAAAAAACCCCCTTTACACCTGTATTGCGCCGCCCAGGAACCACGTCCATTTCCTCTTTTTCTTTTTTTAGCCTTTTTTTCCTTTTTTCTGATTCCGACCTCTTCCTCCACCAGAAGACTCTCGATCATCTACGTGCATGGCCAGGCTGCCACCACCTCCACCTTCCTGAAGCTCTCTCTTCAGCCGGGCAGCAGCAATATTGCCATCGCCATCACTCTAAGAAAGCCCACCAGTACTGTAGCGATCACGTATATGAGCTGCGATGGCCACTAGCACTTGACGGATTTTGAAATCAGCACCACACTTGGCATACACAATCACTAAGAGCAGCGCCTATTATAAGGTCATTTCCCACTAGTAGCCATACACACTGCTATAATGAAAAAAAACTTCAAACCTCAAACACCTGCTCGCCCCTCCCCCCCAACCTTCCCTCACATTCAAGCTTAAAGCTCCATAGTTTGTAAGTGTTCAAAAAAAAAACGTATTGTATCGTACGGTATCCGAATTTTTCATATTGTACCAAAAATATCTTATATGGTACAACGTCGTATTTTCGTACCATGACAACTATGGAGATAGTTAAGTACAAAATCCATAGAAATGCTTTGACCACTTATTCTTTAGGATTTATAACCATATGCAAATCTTGTGTCCAAGAATTTCATCAACATGATGACGTAAATGATAGCATATTATTAACTATTGTTATTAACTCTCAAACTTTACGTCATTAATGTTAGCCCATGGGATAATTGACAGAATCAAGGGATGTGGAGATATTCATGGAAAAGGTAGAGATAATCAAGGAGTTAATGTAGGAGGATATTATGGAGAAGATTAGTACCTAATCATCAACTAATGTCATGTACCTTCAGGCTATTTAAGAGGCACTCTTATGAATGCAAAGTAATCTCAGGGCGGGTTCACATTGGAGCGGCGGAAAACATACTCTCAAACACACTTTTCCAAGTGGTACTCTTACAAAATGCACACTTCCGCCGTCCAAGTGTTCACATAGGGAGGGGGAAGTAAAAGGGAGCCTGACTTCTTCCGCCGCCCACTGTGAACACTGGGGGGCGGCGGAAGAAAGAGTAAACACCATACCAAAAACCATAGAACAAAGCTATATTATGTCCACAAAGCATAGTGTAACTACAAAAATAAAGAAGCCACACTACAAACCACAATAAGCCAGACAAAAGACATGTATTACAAAGGCTTAATCGGAGTTGGTAGGTGACTCCAGCTCCTCTAAAGCCGCCCTTCCAAAAACTTGTAGGACATTCATCCTTGCTTGCTCTCTATACATTGTTCGGGCAAGACTATCTCGCCGCTCCGAGCCAACTCCAAGGTCACTCGCACCCCCTTCATTACCTCCTTGAGCGCGCTCCATTGCATCCTCTATGTCAACTTCACGTATTGCTTGAAGCTCCCTCATGGAGGTAGCTATTGCTCTTCGATCCTCTTCTACACGTCCAGAGCATGCTGCCAATTTTGCTTCCGCCTCACGTACCCACTCTATATCAAAAGACTCTCCATGTTGGATACAAATGTTGTGTAGCACAAGACAAGCCGCAACAAGATCTGGGACATGACGTAGATTCATGTCACATCTTTTTAGCAAGATGCGAAACCTTGCCTTGAGCATACCAAACGCTCTCTCAACTGGCATCCTTGTGCTCGATTGAATGAAATTCCAATGGTACTTTAGACGTGTCAACCCTTCCTTGCATCCTTTGAAAGGCACTAACATGTATGGCCGTGCGGGGTAAGCACAGTCGCCAACCAAACAATAGTTACCCAGCTCGCCCCTTGCACATGCTTGCCCTATATCACTTCTGGAGAAGTTCAAGGAGTCATGCGCTGATCCGGCCCAACCGACATCATAATTCCATACTGAGCAATTGGCGGCTACTGTTAGTTGTAGCAAAATAGAGTGGAACCCTTTCTGATTGAAGTAGTCAACATGGTTGTCACGGGGTGCAATGATGGGGATGTGAGAACCATCTATCGCACCAACGACGTAGGGAATTCCCCTAAGTGCCTCAAACTCTCGTGCTAAAGTTGCTAGCCGAGATCTTGAAGGCCATCTTATGTACATATTCCGGAGACCCGATTTCACAATTGCCTTGGAAAATGCAAGGATTATTTCACAACATGTGCTCTTAGCGCAACCATAGGTGTCACCAAGGCCCAGTAGTCCATCTCCTGTAGCAAGTCTGCTTAGAGCAATGGCTACCCTATCTTGAATAGACACAGGCGCACGAAAGTTTGTGGTTTTCTTTTGCATGAATGGTGCTAGACTCCCACAAAGGTAATGAAAGGTTTCTTTGCTAACCCTAAGACGCCGCTTGAACATGGTAGCACTATAAGCACTTAGGAGATAGCATTTTACAAAGCCTTGAGGCCGTGGATATGCCCACGCTTGTCTGTGTTCATGACCCCTCCTACGGTTCGCAATCTTCCTCAACCTCACAGATCGTGCCATGCATTCGGTAACATGCAACCAAGTCTGCACTATGCACTCATCATTGTGCATGCTTGGTTCTTTAAGCAATTCATAGATCGCTATAGAACACAACCACGCACAATAGAGTGCAATGTCTTTGGACATGCCCATTGTCACCTGCAAATCCAAAACAAGTTGATACATATTAAATTCTCAGCTTAACATGCTTCTTAGGAGCTTAGAAACATTCATAAATCCATACAATGCATAGGAACAAAGCAACGTCGAGATCCCAAACTTTATAAACTCATACAATAATAATAACAAGAATTTCCTCCGCCAAGGCTACTTGTTGCCCCCCCTTCCTTCCTTAAGGAATTCACTCATTGTGGCATGCAATCCTGCCAATATCTTCAGTCGCTCCCTCTCCAAGGCAACATTTTGGCTAGAGGTCTCCTTGAGATGGTCCAATAGATGTTTCCCAGTATCGGCCATTGTGGCCAAAGATTCCTCATACTTGGGAGTCACTCGACGACTTGAGGACATGGGTGCTTGTGGCTTCTCGTCATCTAGTGCTATAGTTACTTCATCCTTGTCACCGCCGGGGAAAGTAGCATCATCCATTGTTGATGAAGAAGCGTGGCTAAGAGGAGTGACCGTGGCTCTATCGTGGTAATACTCATCCACCACATCGAACCATTTACATGTGTGCCTCCTGTCATTGCCAGATACCGAGTTGTGAGCTTTGTCCACTCTATATTTTGCTAGCACCGCTTGCCACTTCTTGCGACAACTTTCACTATCCTTATTGAAATCAGGGTAAATGCCGGCTAGCTTTGTGGCCACCTTTGCCCACAAGTTGACCCCTTGTTTCCCAGGATTGTTGAACTCCTCACTCATGCCCCCCCTGACATGAATGAGTTGGTCAACCCAAAATTCTTGCCACTTGCTTTTCTTATTGTCGTTGTCGTCATCTTCCCCCAAGTCCACCACCACCTTCTTTTTGGAGTTCCTGGGTTTCTTTGGCGCAGGTTGGGTCTCTAACACAATCTCCTCATCGCTAGGCTCCTTCCTCATGCCACGAACTCGCTTTGGTTGAGAAGATAAAGGGGGGTTATTGAGTGAGTTGGGTGATGGTTGGCTTCCTAGGGAATTGGGAATGGAACCCATGTTTGGGATACCTAGGGGGGATGATCGAATAGGAGGTTGCGCTACCATAGGTGAATGGGGGGGGCGAAACATGAAGGGAGAGTTTGGAGAAAAGGAAGGAGAATTGAGCATGGCTTGGAAGCCATGAGGTGGCACATGAAAAGGAGGAGGGGGAAATGAATAGAAATTAGAGTGCGGGAGAGAAGTTTGGGAGAAAATAGGATCATCGTCGCCTCGTTGTTGCGATGAATCAATTTCATGGCTCGTGTTGGAATCCATAGTACCTACATCAAACACGAAGAGAATATTAGCACCACATAAAATAAAAACACATACATAAGTCATGATAATGGTAATGCGGTTTGTGAGGGGTCACCTTATGCGCTCGCTTCACGTTGCCTCCCGCCCTTTTCGCACACCCCTAAAAGAAAAACAAAAGCACACAATGTCAAAGGCATGGCAAGTGTACCACAAAAACATTAAAAGAAAGGTAAATGGGTGGATAAAAAGAAAGCATGATTGAAGTGCATGTAAAAGCACCTTGGAGAATGGAAATTGTGAAGCTTATTATGTTCTCTAGAAATTCTAGAGGGTACAAAATCTCACCCCCTAGACCCTTTAATTTATAGGAAATTGAAGGGTGTTGGGGGGGGAGGGACGTTGGAAAATGAACGTTCGAAAGTGGAAAGTGGCCGTTGGGAAAAAGGCCGTTGGGAAAAACATCCGTTGGGAATCCGTTTTTGGAAATTCTGCAGGCTGGATTCCGTTTTTGGAAATACTGCAGGCTGGAAGCCGTTTTGGGCGAGGGGGGGGGGTCGGCACAATATCAACCCAACGGTTCCATGACGTGGCAAGGGGGTGGTGGATTTCCACCGCCCGCTGTGAACGCAGAGTGCCATGGGGCACTCTGCGATTGCATGGCAGGAAGGCGGCAGCTTGTTGGCTGCCGCCTTATCTGAACCCGGCCTCATTATCTTGAACCTTCGGCAATTGTACTCTTTCCACAGGCGCACGTCTCTCTCACTCTCTTTCACTCACTCACCTTCACCATGGTAGTGATCTTTGAGCCTACCTGTTCTCTTTCACTCACGAGAAAAATCCATGGCTGGGGTTTTACCACATGGTATCAGAGCAACATCGGTCTTGTGCCTATGCCCATCATCATCGCTTGGCAAACACAACAAGGCTCCTCCCAGCTTACGCGCCCTCACCGCTTCACGCAGTCATAGCAGTCAAAGCCATGCACATTTCTTTGTGACTTGCAAGGGGCCCTTCAAACAACAAGGCTACCACAGAGCTCAAGGTTTTCATCCACAAACAGCATTATCTTAGCGGTCTCCACAAGCCCTTGTGGCATTTCTATGCCATTAGGAAGTCAAGAGTGCTCCTTCTTCTCATAAGAGGCTACAGCCACCAGATCCGCTCATAGCGGCATGCATCGTCGACCCCAGCTCAGTCGTCTTCCCAGCATCGACCGCCATCAAAGACAAAGGTGCTTCCATTCCCTCTCGACATGTGGCAACTAGCCAGCAAGGCTGCCCACGACAGTTGCAGCCCTCTCTCCCCCCCCCGAGTGCCACACCAGCAGCGCACCGCCCTAAGAGTGCCATCATCACCGCACCGTCATCATCCCAATATCCATACTAAACCCATGGTAGCAGTGCGCCTACATCATCACCGCCACTCAACCGAGCACCATCATTCAACCCGGCTTCTCGTCGGCTGCCAGCTTCGTCACAAGATAGTTCTTTAAGGTTTGAAAAGGGAGGTTTATTAAAGAGTTTATCCACATGCCTTCAAAGGCGCTACACTAGGTCCATTAGAAGAAACACTATTTCTTGTTCACATCAAAGACATCTTTCTTTTTTTTGGATGCGAAAGCTTGTTCACATGCCCAACACTAGTATGAGAATTTTGATGCTTGAAAATCTATCTATGGAAACAAAATGGTGTTTTGTGCCTAGCATTGTGACACATGGACCCAACCTTTTGAGTGCAAGCACATTGATCCTCCACCAAAAGCCATGTCTAGAACCTCTACACTTGAATCAAACGTTGCACTATGCAACCATGTAAATGCCTCTTATGTTGATGAAGAGGCATGGGCGTTTTAAAGCCATGTAATGCTCTCCATTGCCTACATGTAAATCACCTCTAACTACCTATAATGTAGGTTATGTTAAAACCCTAAGATCTCTCTAGATAATTGTTATGCATAAGCATGCATAAATCAGGCATAAACGAGCCCAAGGGATGCACACATGAAATATAATGAAATACATCATACCTTAATCAGGAATAAACTCATCCACCCGACCACCCCCCCGAGCCCAAGGGATGTACACATGAGTTATAATGAAATACATCATACCTTTACCTTGATGTCCCATACCATCAAGAGGTATAACTGCAATCCAATAGCATCTAGCTATAGTGTGAAATGGTAGGTGAGTAGTTATGATTCTCTACACAAGAGAGCATAACATAACCTAGCATCAAGCTAATATCAAGAGACCATAGCCTAAGTCTCAAGATAACATAGCCTTGGCTCCCAAGCCCCCCTTGAGTGTGTCCCATGCCCCTATTATATAGGAGGGTCCTCAAGTGACTTTTGACTCTCCATTTCCCATGTGTGACCCTTGGATGCCTGACCCTAATCTTAACCCTTAAGGTTAGTCCTAACCCATGCTCCACTAGAGCTTGTTCCCATGCTCCCATGCTCACAAGCCTAATGTGGGTTAGCCTCCTAGTATATGCACACATAATGTGCATATAACATCTATGCCCACATTATCTCTCACTTGGCTATGTAGCCCTCAAAGGGGAGATTGATGGGACTGTTGGGTCTCCATGACCAACCGATGATAATGAACATGAGGCCCTATGTTTCATGGAGTTATGATGGGGTTTTGGAAGGATACACTATGATTAGAAAATACCTAGGGTCCATGCATTTTTATTTCATGTAGAACTATGCTCATAGGAGCTATACTATTGCATTATGTTTTCATGTTCCATGTATGGATCAACGAGGGTGTTGGATATGCTCCATCACATGCACACATCCTCTTGGTGGTAGAGTTCAATCTCAAAGGTTATTGTAGCATAAATGTAAGGAGGAGTAAAAGGATGAATACCAAAGTCAAAGGGTAGATTCCCAGCTTGATGTAAGTGATGATGTAGGCAAGATAAGCCACATGGGATAATTGAGAGAATCAAGGGATGTGAAGATATTCATGGAAAAGGTGGAGATAATCAAGGAGTTAATATAGGAGGGGATTATGGAGATAATCAAGGAGTTAATGTAGGAGGGGATTATGGAGAAGATTAGTACCTAATCATCAATTTATCTCATGTACCTTCAACCTATTTAAGAGGCACTCTTAAATATGGAGAAGATTAGTACCTAATCATCAATTTATCTCATGTACCTTCAACCTATTTAAGAGGCACTCTTATGAATGGAAAGTGATTTCATTATCTTGAATCTTTGGCTATTGTACTCTTTCCAGGTGCATGTATCTCTCACTCTCTTTCACTCACTCACCCTCACCATGGTAGTGATCTTCAAGCCTCCTTGAGCTCTTTCGCTCACAAGCAAAAGCCATGGTTGGGATTTTCCCACATGGGTGTGGCTCAAGATGAGGAACAAGAGAAGGTCCTTTCTCCCCCTGCCTAAGCTCTTTCATGAGTACTTTTGTCTCTGGCTGCTCATTACAAGGAATGTACTTATTACCCCACACATCCTTATAGAAGTAGAATCCCCAGTCAGGTCTATCAATTCTAAATGCATTAGGGTTCTCAATAACATGGACTAGAACCTGTTCCCTCGATAGGGATGATATTGAAAACTGTATTTTTAGAGTCAATGTATTCGTACTTTGCCAGAGATGATATAAAGAATCTTTTCATATTTGAACCTCCTCGAGATATCTTCTCCCAATCTCCAGGAGATGGTCCACTTAGCATTTTTCTGATAGGTTCTTCACCTAAGGATGCTCTAAGAAAAGAATTACTATGGTTTCTTGACATGGATCTTTCCTTTTCTCCTTGAAGGGGAAGTTCTTGAAACCAAGAGTCTCCACTCCCAATTGATACTACGTGGTCTGACTCACTACTTGATTCCTCATGCAATCTTGTTCTCTCAATCCAACTTTCTTAGATCTAATGGTCTCAGTTCCACTGCCTGTAGTGGGTGCGTGAGAAGCCCTATCAGATCCTTCAATCCGAGAGGAGCTGTTTCAGACTCTTTACGACTTCTCAAGTTCATAGGATACTCAATTGAGTCTAGAACTATGAAGGGCTAATAACCAGACACTCTAGCTTTTGGTAAGAGGAAATTTGAATATTACCCTTCTCTTATTTCTTCTTCAATTCCTATCTCTATTTGGTTTCTATTGGTTTCGAAAGTCCTAAAAAGGCGTTGTTCTCAATTCCCCACAGAATAATTTCCAGTATACCAATCCTGAGAATATCTAAAAGTGGATGTAACAAATTCAACACGTTCAACAAACCCCAGTATGCAACACAATTGAATGTACGAGGTTTTCTTCCCAACCTTGATAACAAGTGGTTTGTTGATAGCAATCTACGATCAAAGTAGTGTCTCTTAGCTCTACTACTGCGTATGACCCTAAAATCAATTGCAGTATTCTAAATTGAATACTCTCGTGCAATTCACTAATGCATGCAAGTTATGGATCTGCTATCGCATTGTTCATGAGTTAAAGCTTAAGGCTTAAAGTTTTCAATGAAAATATCACGTAAATTCCTTTCTCGATCAATTTGTTTCCCAATTTTCCAATTTTTTCTTATTGTAAACTATATTGCCTAAAAATAGCAGGTTTTTCAAAGTATTCAGAATAGACTTAGACCTGATGTGTGGATGGTTCCTTAAGGTTAGGACTTGAGCCATATTCTTGGTTCTCAAAATAGATCCTTAAGGAGTGTCCAACAACCAATTTTAGGAAACTTACCTCTCAAGATGACTATTTTTGACAGGTCCGAACAGGCTTTCTAAGGCTCTTCTTAAGATGGTGAGTTGACAAGTCCAAACTCCAATGGATGGACTATCAGTGTATCAGACTATGTTTGAAACAAATCTTTGAGAGAAAAGATATAGCTTTGTCAAAATCTTTGGACTATTTTTGACAGGTCTGAACAGGCTTTCTAAGGCTCTTCTTAAGATGGTGAGTTGACAAGTCCAAACTCCAATGGATGGACTATCAGTGTATCAGACTATGTTTGAAACAAATCTTTCAGAGAAAAGATATAGCTTTGTCAAAATTCCTTCACCATTCCCAAATCTACTTTTTAGAGTTAGACACATTTTGAGCTTTCCTCTCTTAAAGAAGCCGAAAAATGGGCTCTTAAAGAAGCCGAAAATCCACTTTTTAGAGTTACACACATTTTGAGCTTTCCTCTCTTAAAGAAGCCGAAAATGGGCTCTAATTGGTCAAAAACTAATCCAAACTAAGCCAAACTTAATAGAATGAATATTTAGAGTATAAGGCCCAATATGGATGCTTCAAATCCAGTTTCTATTCAATTCTTGCTAATTTTAGTGTGAACTGCTAAAAATAGATAATAATCTTACCATGTCAAAAGTGAACCAAATTTGGTGTGAGGGTAGTCCATGTCACTGTCTATGATCGAGTGTATTCAGTTTTCAAGAGCTCTACCTAAGTAGGCAATTAGAGCTAGACGTGGACAAGTAGGAAGAATCCTGCTTCTTCATTTACACCCGGCTGTCATCTTCACATAAGTGGTCAGAATAGAATTATGTTTAAACAAGGTTGTAGACCTCGGCAAGGACCACCTCCATACACAGGCTTGCTTGGAATAGATATATAGATTGCTAATTATAGCCAGTCATCTGGATAAGAGGCTTGCATAAGGTTTGGGATTTGTAGAATTGCTTAAAATAGCCAGTTCATCGCTCGGTCAAGTTTGATGTAACTACTAGTAGGGTCCCTCACACCTACCAAGTTTCAAGTGATTCGGACTCTCCGTTTGGAAGTTAGGGCTAGGCATAGACACTCATGCAAATCAGCCCAGAAATGCTTAATTTTTAGCCATGTACCCTTGCTTAAGTTCGTTTTTGGAGTGGTCTGCACATGGGTCTACACTTGTTGAATTGAGACTAAATTTGATACGTGGTATGTCCAACTACTAATATTTAGTCTTAGAACCTTAAGTCTTCTTTTCCAATGTTCACTTGCTATTTTTAGCCGAGCGTAAATGAGTGAAAGAGCAATATTTCCAATTTTGGCAAATTTCTAAATTTAGCAGTTTGAGGTCATATCTGACACAGGCCTAGTACTAGGTCTCTATAACATCAACCAAAAGTCAAAACCAAAAAAGAGTCACTGAGAGAAAATGCCAAGCATGGACAACTTTTGGCGAGGCGTGGACAACTCTTCCAGACAAGGTCAACTTGTACAACTCATAACTTTTGACTTGTAAGTCCGACTGGGATGTTCAAGTAGTCAAAAGTTACCTGCTCAAGATGAGATTTTCATTCACGTAAACAATTTCTCATTATGGTTTGTGTATCAAAAGTTATTGTAGTTCAGAGAACTGTAATGTTTTAACAATCTTTCACTTGTCCTAATTCGTACCCCTTCCTACCCAGCCAAAATCAGACTTCCCAACTGCGTTGGAATGTTAAAATATAACAAAATAGGCTTGAGCATATAAAAAATAGAGTTAAGGACTTACTTAAGGATGTAGCCATAGATTGAGTGGTCGTAATAGACCAAGGTCTCCAATCTCCTTATAAGCTTTAGTTGATCCACACCATACTCCAAATCAACCAAATAAGTGAAATTAGTCCCAAGAAGATAGATGTAGCATATATAGTCGTGTAAGTGCTCGTGGACTCTGTGAGGACTCACAACAGGGACCTCAAAGGGTATGTTGTAACTTAGAATGCATGTGAGTTATGAGGATTCGTGGACTCTATGAGGACTCACAACAGGGACCTCAAAGGGTATGTTGTAACTTATAATGCATGTGAGTTGTGAGGATTTTAGAGCTTGGAAGTCTTACCAATTACCCACCAAATACTCACCTTCTTCGTGTTGAAATTGGGAATTCTAGCATGCAACTATACCAGTTGGTCTTTGTGTAGTAATCACCAAAGAAGTATAAGCCACTATGAGGTCAAATTTGCCTTGCTCCCCACCTCCTCTTTCCTCTTGTTTGTAGCCAATGGGGCCTAATTGCACATATAAGTACCACTAAGATACCAAATGCATTAAACATATAATGTAGATGAAAATTCCATTTCACTCACCATAAAGGATATGCATGCATGCATACATGGAATGGGCAAGGAGAGACAAAGCTCTCTTGGCCAAAGTTACAAACTTTTGGTGGCAAGATAGAGAAGACAACCCAACAACACCTTTACCTTCCGTTGTCTCCTCTCGGCCGAATCAACCTTCACACTCCAATATAATTGTCAAAAGACTTAAACTTGGAAATGATCCATTATGAAAACATGGAATCAAAGTATGCATGAGATTGAAGCAATAAGCTGAGACTACAACACAATACCCAAAGAAAACAGCCTCAAGAAAATTGCACACAATTCCCCTTCCATAATGGGCAAAAATTAAACAAATTTAAGAACTCTATCCTTTTTTTTCCCTTTCTTTACATAACAAAATAGAGAAATGAAAATTATACTACCATGCAAAACTTTAAGCTAAAATGCAAAGTGACTACATCAATAATAAGGAAAAGATGCCTAGATTATGACTAATTATATCACTAATCTTGATTAAGAGTCTAAAATAGTAATTTTTACCTAAATAGACCAAACTGAACATATAGGGTTGTAGCGATCGATCTCTTGATTCCAACAGTGCTTACGGAATCAAATTTTGAGTTTGGGAGCTCAAGTTATAACCAATTTAGTGCTTGTTGGAAAATAGCTGAAAAAATGACGATTTGATTATCTCCTAATTAGTGCTTAATTAATTCTTATCTCAGTTAACAAAATGTATCCGAATACTTCTACTAATGCTAGGAATGCAATGCAATGCCTATGATTAATTTGTTAATTTTTTTAATTAATAGTTAAATTAGAGATTAATTAGATCTGGTTTACTTCACTGTACAAAACCTTATAGTAGAGAGCCAAAACAGTCATTTCAACTCCAAGTTTTTTTTATAAAATCCTATGATAAAACATAAAATAAACCCTAATCTACTTCATACATTATCACTGGGAACCTCAAATCAAATGAAAAACTCAAAATCTAATAACAAAAACACAAAATAACGCACTCAAATTCTTGAGTGACTTATCCTTTTTTTTCTCTCTTTTCCCACCCATTGTATTTTCCCACCCATTGTATTTTCACACAATGAGCTCATAGAATGGAAAAATACGTAGAAAACTATCAAAAACTACCACATGGGCTAGGATAACAACTATAAATCCCCGACAGTGAACGCCAATGTTAATCCCAAATGCTAAATGCCAAATGCTAAATGCCAAAGCAATCAAACAGAAATGCATTGTATCCACACACTCCCATAGATCAAGCTTTAGGTTTAGACTCACCGATTAATATGCTGTGGGGCTTAAGGTTGTACCCATATTCAGCTTCCCAAGGAAGGCCTTCTAACCACCACTATGTGTAATAGATAGCTCGAATGGTAGCTTCCATTGCTTATCACCAAAAAATGTTGATAGACAACTCCCTCTCATAGCAAGAAGCTATGGAGATGGAGAAGAAAGCCCTCAAGCTCACACTCTCTCTCTCACTCACACACAAGAGATAGAGGAAATAAGAAGAAGCAAGATCTCTCTATTCTCACACAAGGAAAGTCTCCATTCTCATTAGATGAGTCATCCTTTATACAAACTTATTAATTGGTTGGGCACCCAAGCACCCAAGCACGGGCGGCCACTGAGTAAATCTATCATCTAGTGTGTGCTAGACTACTAGTATACATGAATGTGAACTCGATACGGGCATTGCACTTACTTCGATCATACCTTGTTTATATCATGTGTAGTTATTAGAGCAAAAAAATTCATAAGGTTTTTTACATGAGTGCCAGCTACTTTACTAAAAGGTATGCCTGGAGATTACTCTGAACAATGAAATCACATGAAATTTTACAAAGTGCTTTGCATTTGAAAAATGAGAAGTAGCTAAAAAGGATCCAGAGGGCCACAAAATTACACGAGCCCTTTCTAGAGACAATGTGCTAAAGACTATGTAGGGCCAAATGGGTGGCCTAAATAGGAAGTTGGAAAATTGGAGAAAATCCAATGGGCCATTGAGAGCCCATTCCAATGCTAGGAGCTCAATGTCAGAGCAGGACACTTCAGAAGGCATGCCTCCATTCGGGGATAAAGTGCAAGAGAAGAATCTCAAAGCAACTTTTGTGAAATATATAGGGATAGCAGAGGGAATTCTTGCCAAGGAGAAATTCAGGTTGGTTGAAAGGAAGAAGCATCAAGGATAGAAAAAGTAAAGTATAAAAGTAAGAGAGATGATCTGCTTTGGTTGGAAGGTGCTTCCAGCATATCTTCATTGTTCGTGGTGTTAGAGATAAGACGGCTGAAAAAATAGATGGTTGTAATACAAGCAACCCTGAGGCATGACCAGGTGGAGTTAGAAAAGCTAGAAGTGTAAATCCAAATGTGTGAGAAGGGTCTAAGCTTTTCGGGTTGACCCACAGAGCTTCGCTAACGAAAGAAAATTTGGAGTCGTTAGAGGATTTTACTACATAATCTTATTATTAAAAGTATTTTTTACTCCTTTAAAATATTCTTTTAAGAACTGGAAAGCACTTAGTGCCAAAAAGAACTTGAAAGTGCTTCCAAGAAAATGTATGGAATTTCATGCACAACACCAAAGTGCTTTTCAAGCACACCTGAAAGTGCTTTCTAGTAGCTAAAAGTGCTTTCTAGTAGCTAAAAGTGCTTTTCAAGCACACCTGAAAGTGCTTTCTAGTAGCTAAAAGTGCTTTAATATGCTTTGTGGTTGCCCAAAATTCTTTAATATGCTTTCTAGCACATTAAAGTGCTTCAAAATACCTTTACACTATAAGCTTTTTGTCTACTATGCTTTATAGCAATTGAAAGCACTCCAATGTGCTAGAAAGAACCTTTAAGTGCTTAAAAGAACTTGAAAGTGCTTCTAGGCACTTGAAAGTGTTTCTAGTCACTTGAAAGTGTTTCTAGTCACTTGAAAGTGCTTCCAGGCACTTGAAAGTGTTTCTAGGCACATGAAAGTGTTCTCAAGTGCTTCCAAACACTTAAAAGTGATATCCATTGCTTGAAACCAAAGTATTTTGAAAGCACTGCAAATCACTTTGTAGGGTTTTGAAGTGCTTCAAAAACAACTTTGAGACCAGTTTTAAATGTACTTTGCAAGTCTCATCAACACTAGGCTTGATCTTCTCTATAGTTTGTAGATGGTGAAACTCATCCTCTCTTTTAAGTGTTCCTTCTCTATGATCATGGTTTCTATTTAATGTGCCCATAGAAAAACCATGAAGATGCTATGTCTAAAGTTATATATGCAGAGAGCCAATGCTAATTTACAAAGGAATTGTGTCAACAACTAAAGCTTGGTGAGATATTCAACATTATCCCCACTAGCCTAAGATCATGAGTCCTTTGGATTCACCACCATTTTGGTTGATGGGGAATGTGTTGCCTGAGGTCTACCCTTGGAGGGTGAGGATGTGGTTGGTGTATACATGCTTGCATGTAGACACCAATACCACCCTCTGTGCTTTGCTAGTGCAAATAAAGGCAAATTAACCTATGTGAAGAAGCAATCATAGAATCCCAAAGCTATGATGGTTTACCAGTGCTTGAAGAAGGCATGGTAAATGCCACAAATGTTGGTATGCATGCCAGTATACCCCCTAGTATATAGGCATTGGTATCCGCGTCGGTATAGGCATCGATATATGGGTTGATAAAAGTAAAGTTTCGCAAATATCGGCGCAGATGCCGGTGCATATACCGATGTCCTATGCAGGGAATTTTTTTTGGGCAAAATGGTGCAGCTAGATTGTAGCTGGCTACACCATTCTGCTTGTTTTGGTAAGAGTACTTGTCCAATTGTACTCAGAGTTGAGAGAAAACCTATATTTTGTATTAATTCCAAAAGATGATTACGTTCTTCATAATTACATGCTGATGTTGATCCAAGACATGGATAACAACACTTTGTATGTCCTAGACCATCATATGTACATGTAAAAATGGCAACCTAAAATACGTGTAATAAAGTAATTTTACATGAAAGTGTTGATCCATTGATGGATAGCAACTTGACAAAAAAATTTTATGTACAAGCCTTATGTAAACCTAGCTAGCACCGCACTCCTCATCGCCAGGTTGTGCTTGAGGCATATCCTATATTAATGCATGCAGAAGAAGAAATTAGTATTCAATGCAAACATGTCAATACAAATGAGTTGATGCATGCAAGTAGTAGTAGGATGCTTACCACATTCAATGCAAACATGTCAATACAAATGAGTTGATGCATGCAAGTAGTAGTAGGATGCTTACCACATTCATTGCTACTCCCCAATTGATAGGTGTACCCTCAGACTCCAATTTTTCAAAGTAGCGCCTGCATGCCAAACTTGTAGCAATATCTCTCCTCCTGTAGAAATGGAGGATGGCCTACCACACTCTCCTACATCAATCAAACAACACAAGGTTTAGGGCATGCAACCAATGCACATCATAGACAACGAATGAAAGAGCTTGCAAAAAAACTTACAAAGTACTCGCGGAAGGACTCATAGCCTCGCACACTTTACTTTCATTCACAATGAAAGAAAGGTCTTCCTTAGAAGGGAGCGACTAATACAATGTAAAGAATTGGGTAACATAGTCAAGATCATTCGTACTTGACTCTACCCATTTTAATGTACTCTTTTCACATAATTAATCAAGTCCATCTTGTTAATGACACTCCTACTTGACATTACCCATTTAAATGTACTCTTTTAACATAATTAATCAAGAGCCTTTTGTTTGACTTTTATTTTCAAAAAACAAGACAATGTATACTATTTTTCAGGACACATTACTTCAATGATAATAGGACAATTGAAGACATTACATTACAAAAATGGGTTTCTCTCATTACATAATCTTTTGATTTGTAAAATCCATCTAACTATGGAATAAATTGTTCTTCCAAATAAATATCATCTGGGTTACCTTCAAAAGGAAGGGGTGATATCCATGTTCCAATGGGATTATACATTGCCTTTTTAGGGGTATCATCAATTAATAATGTATTTGTGGGATCATAGGGATGTTGGATATCCTCATAATACTTCATATGCAATAGTATCCCAGGTTTTCCGCCAGGATGACAAATACCTGGGTCAAGATAACAGTGCCTTTGCTCATATACAAAATACAATTTTATCTCCTCAATCTTAGATTCTCTCAAAACTAGCGTGTTAAGAGGCCTCAAATTATGTACCATCATTGAGGACCAGATGGCCAATCTAAAGTGCTTAGTTACAAAGTTGATGAATTGATACAATTTGGGCCTTAGCATGACATACATGCCCCCGACTTTGTAATTCCCTATAACACTTGGTCCAAAGCTCTTGGGCTATCTTTTGAGCAGCAACCCATTCACATCCAAGATGATAAAGCCTACTCATCAACGTCTGGAACCATTATCATTATAATTTATTTCTAATGCACCTTAGGAATTTCTTTTTAAACTTCTGTTTTGGGAGAATTTATTTTAATAAGAAGGGATATTTTTCCATCCAAAGATATCTAAAAACTGAATTATCTCTCTCTAGAATATTTTCTCTCTCTAGGCTAAAACAGATAGAAACAAGATCTTTTATTATTCTGAAAAGGGGATTGATTACAGGGGAAGAAACTGGACATCTTGAGGGGTTGGGGAGGAATCTTACATTATGCATAGAGCTTGCCTAGGCTTCTTTGCAAGCTATATGCATACACTTCTTGCAAGCTTGCATGAAGCTTATGCATAGAGCTTGCATAAGCGTCATGCAAGCTTGCAAGAAGCCTATGCATATCCACCATTGTAGGAAGCCTATGACGCCTCTTGATTAGGAGTACCTCTATGCATAGCCTTGCAAACTCTTGCTTAGGTTTACCTCTATGCAAACTCTATGTGTATAGCCTTGAAAGCTCTTGCTTGGTTTATCTCTATGCAAGCTCTATGCATAACCTTGCAAGCTCTTGCTTAGGTTTACCTCTGTGCATAGGCTTAGGTTTACCTCTATGCATAGGCTTATGTGTGGGGCTTATGCATAAGTCTCTATGTGTAGGGCTTATGCATTAAGCTCTATGCATAGAGCTTAATATATGCATTAACCTTAATCTATGCATAGATTAAGGATTAATCTATGCATTAAGCTCTATGCATAGAGCTTAATGCATGCATATATTAAGCTATATGCATAGATGAAAGATCTAGATTCATTAAGCTTCTTGCATTAAGATTTATGCATGCTTCTTGCATACATGCTTAATGCATCTAGCTCTATGCATGCATTAAGCTTCTTGCATTAAGGTTTATGTGGGCTTTTGAAAAACTCTAACTTTATGTATGTGTGTAGGATCATGACCGATACCCTGAGAGGTTATAGCCCCTTGGACATGTTGTAACACACCTCTATCATGCCTACACCACAGGATCTTAGCCCCCAGAGCAGTTCTTTGAGTTTATCTCACAGGGTACCCCTGAGCACAGAGCCATGGTACAGTAGTTCTTTGGGGGGGGGGTGATGGGTCCTCCAATTGGCATCCACAACAATAGCCACACCGATCCCCACTCTGTTGCTTACACTGGCACATACCCCTAGCCTTCGCTCAACTACGCATAAACGTAGTAGTGGTGGGGGTGGTTGTGGTGGTTGTTCTAGGAGTGGTGGCATAGATGTGATGTATCCTACACATCAGCACCCACCCATCTCCTCAGCTAGTACACCACGCACACCTAGGTGTGCTTACACTCCTCGCATGACATCCACAGAGAAAGTGTATCATGTGTGCAATGAGGCCATGCTCATGGATGACGTAGGGAAGGAGATGAAAGGGCACATCCTCAGCTCTTAAAGATTAAATTTGCACATGAAGTGATGAAGAAGTGGGATTCCCTAGATAAAAATAAGAAAAAATTCATCATTAAGAAAATTAAGAGCGAGTACACTCCTAGAGGTGATGTAGTGCCAAATCAATGGATGAACAGTGTTATGGTTAAAACCATGGCATCGCATAGATCCAAGGTGCGGGATGTTGTGACGCGGGGGAGAAGCCAAAACCTACTTGGATCGATGAGGAGGAGTGACAGATGATCTAGGCTAGATATAGATACACGCCTAACAGGTACAAGCAGCAGAGGCAGACGCATGGGCTCGGATGGAGAGTGTCAGCTCTTCAGACCTTGGCAAGGATTCTTCGACAATATCCTTCCTTAGCCGTTGTAGATTGCATTTCTCTCGTATAGAAACAATTGTCACCAGTGTTGAAGCTTCATCAATCACTTCAATGTCTATGACTTTGTTGTCCATTGTACTTGCGACTTCCTGATCCAGTGGCACCAACTCTTCATTGATGTAATGGGACCTGCTATACTAGAAGGACAAGATAAAAGTTTGAGTTGCAATCATGTACTTTGCAACTATTGTCTCCAGTGCAATGTTACAATGGATATCATCAAAAACTTTACTCTGCCATCCCTCATCAGGAAGTCTTGCTAAGAGGAATGTATCCAAATCTTTGCAGACGAGCATGGTTCTTGCTATCTTCATCTCTGGAATAAGCTAAAAAGCTCCACAAACACAGTAATTGGTAGGTAAAAGACAATTCTCACTACATGAGTTGGAATTCTCCCTCGTAGGGAGCGTTGCACATCCTTGAAGAGCTTGCTCCTTGTTGACTCCATTACTGAGGAGTTTGGGATAGGCCAATCCATGTAGTTCCACTCAACTTGCAAAGTAACCTCTTCCAAGTGCGACAATTATGTTTCTTGTTTAGTAGACGGTAGAAATGATCATAGAAAAAGATACCTGATCTACAAGGCTTTTTTTGCTCCTCCCCTCATACTGTAGCCGACCAATGTGTGCATGAACCACATTCATAATTCTATTGATGTACTCAACTAGCTCCCACTTCTCATAGGATGAGGGATACACATCTGCAACCATAGAGATGGAGAGTTTACATAGTTCATGAGACCATTAGCCTGCGATTATAATACATAATGCCATCATCCACCCAGGCTATACCCTTGAACTCTGTTCAACTCCTGAGGAGTTTTGCTTTCCTGCATAAGTAGGGTAGCAATAGGGCCAAAGAATCTATCCTGCACGATTTTCTCTCTTGCTTCAATAATCAAAGGATTTGATATCACAGTAACTGCAAGCAAGGAGGCTTTTCAGCTCTCAGGGCATCTGCTACCACATTTTCTTTGCTTGGGCGGTACTTGATTTCAAAATCAAATTCGTGTAGGGTCTGCATCCACCTTCTTTGGCGCATGTTGAGGTCCTTCTGAATAAAGATCCACTTTAAGCTCTGATGATTTGTCTCATCAAAGTGAATCTTTTTCCCAGTAGGTAATGTCTCCACAACTTTAAGGCATAGACTACTAAAAGTAATTCCAGGTCATGGATAGCATAATTCCTCTCATGCGTTCTAAGCTTTCGAGATTCATAGGCCACTGCATGACCTTCGGGCATGAGTGCACCTCCCAGGGCAAAACCACTAGCATCAGTTACTACCTCAAAGGGTAGAGAGAAATCTGGCAGCTTCAGAATGGGACTGGTCAAGGTAGTCTTCAGCTTATCAAAAGCACTCTGGCACCTGGCAGACCATTGAAATGGGGTATTCTTTTTGAGAAGGTTAGTCAGGGGGGAAGCTATGAGAGCATACTTTGGTATAAAAATTCTATACCAACCAGTCAATCCCAAGAATCTTCTGACTTCTTTCACTGTCTTTAATTTCGGCCAATCTATGACTGCTTGGACTTTTGCAGAATCTTTTGCAGAATTTGAAGAAATTCCATCTTTGGATACCAGAAAGCCCAAGTATTCAATGTGGTCGGCAAAGAAAGTGCATTTGCTCTTTTTGGCAAAGAGTTGATGCTTCCTTAGAATCTCAAGAACTTTTCGGACATGAGTCTCATGGTCAGCTGCATTCTTTGAGTAAATCAGAATGCCATCAAAGAAAACTAGAACAAAATCATCCAAGTATTCTCTGAGGATGTCTTGCATTAGGCGATTGAATGTAGCTTGGACATTAGTTAATCCGAACGGCATGACTGTAAATTCATAATTCCCATAGCGAGTATTAATGGCTGTTTTTGGTATATCTTGATCATTGATCCTGATCTGGTAATACCCGGATTTGAGATCTATCTTTGTGAAGATTTGGGCTCCATTTAGCCTGTCCAGAAGCTCATCAATTCTTGGGATAGGATACTTATTCTTAACTATCAGCTGATTTAAACCTCTGTAGTCCACACAGAGTCTAAGCGTTCCATCTTTCTTTTTCTGAAAGAGAACTGGCACACCCCAAGGTGAAACACTGGGTCTTACAAACCCTTGTTCTAACAGTTGTCTAAGCTGTTCCTTGAGTTCAATAGCTTCAGGAACTGGCATTTTGTACATATGCAGGGCTACTGGCTGAGCTCCGGGGGTCAATTCTATCACATGATCTACTTCCCGAATTGGAGGCATTTCAATTAGTTTTGCTGGGAATAAATCATCAAATTCACTTAACCATTGTGGTTCTATAGCCTTAAGCTTTGAGTCTACTGGGTTCATTTTGACAACATAAATTTGCTGCTTCTTCCTAAGTCCTTTCAGCAACCTGGAAGCTTTTACTAACTGAAGGTCTGGGGATCCGGAAACTCCAGTTCCTTGAACTTTGTTCCCATGAAGGTCATGGAAGGAAATGGTTCCATTGTGACAGTGTATATCAGCTTGATTTTTGTGGAGCCAATCCATTCCAAGGGTCCCGTCAAAAACTCCTAGAGGTAAGACTTTGAACTGACAGTCGGTTACATTACCATCTAGATTGAACTGGATAAGATCTATCTCATGGTGAGTGAAAAGAATCTTCCCACCAATTCAACTTGCGTAGGTTTCCCTGATTTCTGTTCTAAGACTAGCTTACACAAGCATCCAGGGGAAATGAATGAATGAGAACTGCCAGAATCAATCAAAAGCTTAAAAGGCTTACCCTGATACTCTGCTGGAGTATGGATGACGGAGAACTGCTGGTTAAGCCCTTGATTTTCAATTGTAGCATAGATCTGCCGTCTTTCCTCTTCTACATCTGAAATTGTGACTACTCTAGCTGTGCTTGGCGGAACTCTTTCTCTTTGGTTGCCCCAGTTTTGAGAAGGAGTTTTGAGGTTACTCTGGACAAAGGCAGATGGCTGAGCTGGAGTTCTTCTGGGGTTACCCTAGCTTGGGAGAGACGGACCCTGATTAGTCTGGTATGAAGGGATTGGTCTCTGAACTCAGGGTCCTTGATTTCTTTATCGCCTTGACATGGCAGGAGTCGGGTAGTCTTTTAACTGGTGACCAAATGACCAAAACATCAGTTTTCAGTTCTGAGCTCATCCCTCTGATTTCTTGAAAGAGGAGGGGCTCCTGAAAGTATTCTAGGGGAAGGGTCTTCCTTCACTTCGGAACCTTCCTGCATCCTGATTCTGATTCGGGCCTTGTTGCCTCTTTGGGGGTGGAAAGTTTGAATTACTTCCCTGGGCTTGGAATCTTTTAAAGTTAGAGGGTGCAGGCTTTGGCGGGACCTTTACTACAAAAGCTTTGGCAAAATCTTTTGCCATTCTTACTACTTCAGCCATGGAAACTGGCTTGGCATTTTTGACCAATGTGTCCAAGGGTTCGTTCATTCCCCGAATGAACCTGGCCATGAGTTGCTCTTCATCTAGAGGTGGTGAATATTTGATTAGAAGAGCAAAGGCCTGGTGATATTCCTCGATGGTTTTGCTCTCCTGCTTTAGCTCTAAAAATACGTTCATTTTGGTTTCCAAAAATCCAGGGGGACAAAATCTCTTTCTTAGATAGGTTTTTAGATCATTCCAGGACTGAGTATTTCTGTCCAGATGGTTGGTGTCACAGTGGTTCCTCCATGCTACCCTGGCTGTTTCCACTATTTTCAGCTGGGCAAGAGCCATTTTGCTCTGCTCATTGTATCTTGTGACGTCAAAATACTCTTCCATGGCTTCCACCCATTTCTCCACACAGCCTCGCCCAGGTTCTCCCCTTCTCCTTTGAAGGGTCCTGGCTAAGTCTTATGAAGAGCCTTGTGAACATCACAGTCAAGCTCGTCATCTTCAGAGAGAGGGTCTGGCTGACGGCCACGGTTTCCTCGTCTCATGATTCTGCCAAAAATTTATATATTATTTATTTTGATATTATCCACCATGAGATCCTAAGACTTAAGAGGTTCGGAAAACAATTTCTTAAACAAGACAATGATCTTATTGGAGATCTATGACATATGTCCGATAATCGATTTTTCTTTATCAAATCGTCCGTTAAACAATCACTTATACAACATGAAATTTTTCTTCGAAAAACATTTCTTTATTTATATAAAAGTTGCAATATGTACATAGAGTAGCTCGGCTCTAGAATTCAAAATCTCCTCGAGAGACGCATATGACGACGGTATTGGGCCATAGCCATGCCCTGATACAAACGTCCACTTACTGACAAGGGAGCTATTATCTTCCATGTAGGAATAAAGCAACTAAGGAGTCTGTAGACTTGGCATGAAAGTCTGAAATTTCGAGGCGTCGAATGATATAGAATGACGCCACGCACCATTTTCAGCTTTAATAGGATCATAGCCAATGAGAGGTTCTGCCACAGCATTGCACGACGGTCGCAAGAGGCGTGGACATATTGCCTTGCAAACCACTTATGCTATAGTCTCTCCACTGGGCTAGGAAAATATAAATCCTCGAAATGGCGTGCGAGTCTTGCTCGGCTTGTTCGAGTTGAAGCAGAAGAGATGAGATGCTCGAAGGCGAACGCAGTCATATCTTGAGACTAGGTGAGGTCGGGAATACCAGATAAATAGGGAACTTCCATCTATAAAAATAATTTCTTTGATTAAAATTTTTTCATTAAAGAAGCTTACGAAATGAAAATACATTATGAAAATGCTTTTTCTGAGTTCTTATTATCAATTTTTGATAAGAATTTATTTATCTTTATTAGCTTTCAACAAAGCTCTGATACCAATTGTGAGATCCCTCTACCCCCTCCATGCACCGGATTCCCGGTACTGATGGCGGAAGCAGCCCCTCATGCGCAGGGCAGGGTTTCTCACTCGAGGCCTCGCCCATGATTGTCCAGGCACAAGACTAGGCTGGTGGTCTCTCCGTAAACCGAAACCAGGAAAAATTCCCATGCCCAGAAAGCGGGGACGATTCCACCTTTTTTTGAATTTTTCTAACGAGATCAAAATCTAAACTATCCTCCACCTGAATAAACCAAATAGAAGGAAACTATCACTGATATAATTTGATCATCTGAGCAAATCAACGCTTTTTTTCTAATCAAGATTAGGCACAGCCGTTGATCCACTCAATCAAGAATTTTATCAGGGAATCGACTATCTACTTGAATCCTAGCGTAATCTTAAGATTTTTCAGTTTAATTATTAAAACTCCATGATTCCAGCCTAACCCTATCCGGCCCATGGGTTAGCCACCACCCTACCACTGGAATTGGTGGAACCAAACAAGTACTCACCCACCCATAATTGAAATGCCTTTCTTAACTTTAGCTTTAGAAAACAGATACGCACACACTCCTCTTTAAAACTTCAATAAAAACAATCCATTGACGAACAAATTACTGGTTACATGTCATACTTCAAAATTTCCATTGAGTCTTTGTTTCTCACAAAACAGTATCACTCTGGACTCTCCGTTGAGACCAGCGAGTCAACAACGAGATCCAGTGATAGATTACAATAACATTGGTCTGTCATACAATATCTTTCTCGACATAGGAATGGGTGTCCTCGGTACCGCGAGCCCATGCATCGCCTGGTCAGAACCCTCCAGGATCCTCCTTAGGTGTCTTGGCACTTCACTCAGGGACCGCTTCGTCGACCCTCGTCCATCGTACCAGAAGCGCACCATTTTAACCATACCGAGGCTGGTCAAGAACTCGGTAAGCTTTGCCGCGTGAGCTGTCCCTCGAACACTCCCTGCCAGCTGTTGCAACCAAACTTCCCTTAGATAAACATATATGCCAAATGCTCCCTCCATCATTCTAGCATAAGACACTCCTTTAAGAAAACAAGGTTTCTATGCAAGTTTTGTTTTGATTTTTATTTAAAAACCAGGAATAATCTTAAATCCGTATCTCAATACTTCTAGATCCAGGTCTGAATTCCAGACGGAATTCCTCGAATTCTGTCAACTTGATCCTCAGATCAAAATCAAAAGTCTTAACTTAGTTTCAGATTCGGTAGGTGTTTTGAGTGCATTTTTCTTGAACTGAGCACATCGTTATCGACGAAGGAATTAGGTCTTGGTCAATAGTCTGAATCTGAGTTTGGGTCTGAAAAGGTTCTTCTAAAACTATCTTTCTCGAAAGGTACTATTTCAATTTCTCTTTTGCTAAATTTCGTTCGACGAGTATTTGCTTTCAGATTTCTAAAACATGAATTTCTTATGTGAGGAATAAAATAATCCTTTATCTCAATCTCCGACTTCGATAGTTTAATTGAATTTTCTCATTACCATCTTATTGAATATGAAACGGTAGCATTTCTTCTCACTGATTATCTACTTATTCATTTTTTTAATTTTTTTGCGAAAATTAAATAGAGGATTAAGGAGAACCCTTATTTAATTATAAAGATTCTATATGCATCTAATTATGCATAAAGTCCGATTTTGATGAAAGTCACACTTTTAATATATAAAAAATATCTTTTATGCACCCATTTATGCATAAAAAACCATTTATGATGAAAATCACACTTTTAATATAAAAATATCTTTTATGCACCCATTTATGCATAAAAACCATTTATGATGAAATTCACTCTTTTAATTAAAAAATTTCTTTTATGCAATCATTTTTGCGTAAAAATCATTTATGATGAAAGTAACACTTTTATTAAAAAAAATAATCTTTTATGCATACTTCTATGCATGAAAATCAAATATGATAAAAGTATTACTTTTATAATAAAAAATAATCTTTAATGCATACTTTTATGCATTAAAAAAAATATGATAAAAGTAACACTTTTATATAATAAAAAGTAATCTTTTATGCATACTTCTATGCATGAAAATCAAATATGATAAAATTATTCTTTTCATGCATACTTCTATGCATGAAAATCAAATATGATAAAAGTAAAACTTTTATAATAAAAAATAATCTTTTATGCATACTTTTATGCATAAAAATCAAATATGATAAAAGTAACACTTTTATAATTTTAAAAAAATCTTTTATGCATACTTCTATGCATGAAAATCAAATATGATAAAAGTAACACTTTTATAATTAAAAAATAATCTTTTATGCATACTTTTATGCATAAAAATCAATATGATTAAAGTAACACTTGTATAATTTAAAAAAAAATCTTTTATGCATACTTCTATGCATGAAAATCAAATATGATAAAAGTAACACTTTTATAATAAAAAAATAATCTTTTATGCATACTTCTATGCATGAAAATAAATTATGATAAAAGTAACACTTTTATAATTAAAAAATAATCTTCATGCATAAAAATCAATTATGATAAAAGTAACACTTTTATAATAAAAAAATAATCTTTATGGATACTTTTATGCATAAAAATCAAATATAATGAAAGTAATACTTTTATAATAATACTAATTTTCTTTTATACAAATAATCAAAATGCATCTTCTATGCATGAAAATGATACTTTAGAATATAGAAACCATAAGGATTACTCTTTTAGAATAATAAAAGATGAAATCTATTTCACTAATTTCTAAAAATTTCGCCATAACCTCCTTTGTATGGCTGACCATTTTTCAATTTTTAAGTCTCTAAAATTAATTAAAAGTGTACCAAGAGTATTGAAATTATTCTAAAGTAAATATTTTTCTACTTATTTAAGACAAACATTATAAAAAACTTGACTTTAATCATTAATCATTCACCTAGGATAGAGAATGGTTGGATCTACTAAAGAAGAGAGGGGAATGTCTTTTGCAATGAGGCATAACATCACTTGCAATTTTAGAGAAGATAAAAAGCATAAAAAAACCATAAAAACCATAAAATAAATGAAAAAGAGAAGAATCACCAACTTACTAATGAATTTGAGAGCTTTCCTTTGGCTTGATGGTTTGAGGGTTCAACTCTTATTTGAGACAAGAGTGGCCACCAATCTTCTAGAAGAAGGAAGGTGAAAAACTAATGAATTATTATGAATACAATTCACTGTTTTTGGCACTTGGGAGAGACAGGGTAATAGTGCAAAACACTATTAAGTTTCAACAAAGGGGAGGGCTTCTATTTATAGGAAAAAGTGAGATTCTAACCAAGCCAACTGATTCTAGAATTTTCCAGATCAGTTTGGTCAATTTTTGACCATTTTTAGGTCGGTTTTGCTCACTTTTTGGATCTAGTTGAAACAGGAGAGAGGAGAGATAAAAATATCCCATTATCTGGGAGTTTAAAATTCATTCAAGCATGTGAAATAGGTGCCTCCTTCATGAGGAAAATTCCCCCATGCAGAGGCGTCAAAAATGCATCATTTCACCTAAATATCTCTCTTTTTTAACTATTAACCTTGTCCTTAGTCAACTCTTCATCTTATGTGAGTATTTACTCATTTTTGGGAGATTTTTCTTTTATTTCTTCATTTATCTCCTCCCTACATTTGGATGAATCTTATTGGTCCATAGGAACCTTAATTTAAAATTTCAAAAAAATCTTCACCCCTAGGATGCCATACTTAATTTCTAATGCACCTTCTGAAAATCTTTTTGAACTTCTGTTTCAGGGGAACTTAATTTAATAAGATGAGATATTTTTCTATCCAAAAATATTTAAAAATTGAAGTACTACTCTCTAGAAGATTTTCTCTCTCTAGGCCAAAACTGGGAGAAACAAGATCTTTTATATTTCTGAAGAGGGATTTGATTACAGGGGAAGATGCTGGACATCTTGAAAGGCTGGGGAGGAATCTTACAAAATTAGCCCAAACCACTCTAGCCACACATAGCCATACCCATTGGGCTTCATACCCATTGGGCTTCAGCCCACACATAGCCATACCCATTGGGCTTCATACCCATTCACTCAAAACGTCAAACCGCTAAGCGTTGCTGCAGAAATTCGTGGATTTTTTCAGCGCGCTATTTTTTTGAAGAAAATATGAGATCTCTACTGCTCTAAATGAAATGTCTCTAATTCCCCTTGGCCCTAGGGTTTTTCAAGGGTGCTCTACAACCTGGTGAAGATAGATTTGGATTTGATCAAGTCTACTGTGAGATCCAAGCTCTTCATCAAATCTGCAGGTGACTTTGGTAAAACAGAGATTAAGCATTCAATGTTTGGTCAAATCTTGTGTTTCTTGGCTTAATCCTCTACTAGATTGATTGCTATTGATGGCCTTGAAAGGATTTGAGCTCATTTGAACTCTAAGGCCTCAGATCTGGACTCCCCGCATACTCTATTTTTTGCACACAAAATAGAGGATTAATTTGCTAATCAGTGATTAATCAATACTAATCACTATATTTTGCTACAATTGAGGGTTCAAATTAACCATTGGGTATCTAATACAGATCCCTATAACTTCAGATTGCAATTCAGAGATGGTTTGATACTCCAACCATTCCGTAGAGATTTGTTAATGCTGATTTTATGCTGATAAATCTATTGTAATCATCACCTAAACAACAGATTGAGAGTTGTAAAAGGGTAGACACTGCCCTTGAATCTTGAAATTGGATCAAGAGGAAAGACCCCCTTCACACCATCATGAGTACGGCATAAGAGATAGCCAAATTTAATGGGGAGCAGTTTTACACATGGCAGACAAAAACCATGTATCTGGTCATGAGGAAAAATCTGTGGGGGGCTAGTTGAGGGAAGAGATGAATGCCTAGAGGTGAGAGGGAAAAACGAGTGGAAGAGCAGGAATGAGAAAGCATTGGGACTTATTGCACTCAATTTAAATGATGAAATCATTCATCACATCACAGGGATACAGTGGGAAAAAGATGCATGGGATGAACTCAATAAATTATTTGGCACACAAGCAAAAAATTCAAAGATAAATCTGTTAATTTAATTCTACAAATTAGATATGAAGGACAATGAACCTTTAATCACACACTTGAACAAATATAAAAGCATTAAGCACACACTTAATCACACACTTGAACAAATATAAAAGCATTAAGCAATAACTGGCAGTTGGTGGCAAAAAGGTAGAAAATGATGAGGCACTAGCAGTGCTTCTAAAGAGTGTGGACAAAGGTGAATATGAAAACATTGTAGCAACATTAAAGAATGTACCTGAATTGAAGCTACACGAGATAGAAGGAGCTCTACTAGAGCAAGAGACTAGAGGCAAAGAGAAGAAATGGCTGGACTCAAAAATAGGAGAAGAAAAAGCATTCTTCACCCGAGGAGGATTCTCTTGAGGACGAGGATGAGGAAGAGGCAGAGTAGGAGGAAGGACCTTCACTTGCCACAACTATGGAAAGCATTCTTCACCCGAGCAGGATTCTCTCGAGGACGAGGATGAGGAAGAGGCAGAGTAGGAGGAAGGACCTTCACTTGCCACAACTGTGGAAAGCTAGGACACATGGCAAGAGACTGCTATAGCAAACCTAGTGGACAAACCTAGTGGAGAAGGAACGACATCAGCAAACTTCATGGAGGCTCCTAAGGAAGTGGAGTCAGATCATCTTTTCTTCTGAGAGAGAGAGAGAGAGAGAGAGAGAGAGAGAGAGAGAGAGAGAGAGTGAAACCCCACAACCCAATGTAACCTTTCCCAACAGAGTAAAACTACCTTTGAGCCACCGATGATGTAGGCCATGTGGTAGATGTATGTGTGAGCACTTTAGTCAAAGGTCACAGGCGCTTGTAGTAGCCTTGGACACATAGAGAGAGCGAGTGTGTCAAGGACTATGAGTTTAGGGACTTGAGGCACTGGTCATGGACTATCAAGTAAGAGGGAAACTTGGTATAGGGTCCAGGTGTGCTAGGAGTATTCACTTGAGGGGAGGTGTTGAAATATACAAGTGAATAGGGTGTGTGCGGGAACAAGCCCTTAGCAAGAGGCTGTAAAAGAGAATCTATAAATGTGAGAGAGCCTGTGAAAAGGTGAGAAGTATCTACTCTCAGAGAGAATAAAATGTAGCATGAGGAGATTTAGGAGGTGTGGAGATATTCTGGGAGGAAGAGGTGGAGAGAATCAAGCAAAAGTGGTGGAGTGAATCAAGGAGAAATCAGTAGGATTGGATGCTTGGATGTAAACTCTATAAATTGAGGCATTGGCCTAATGAGAATTTGCTGGTTTTTTATTATCCATGCCTACATTAAGCTATCAGGTAATTGCTCACTAATCACATCTTAATTATCATCTAATCTCTTTGTTAATGATGTTGATTCTAGCATTTGATCCACCATAGCTCATCACATTGCTGCAAATTTAACACGTTCGAGTGAACAAGCTCGAACGATACTTTGAAGGCAACCTAATATGACCTTGTCGGCCAACAAGTTACTACAATCTTGGATGGAGGAGATGGAGTAAGCATTGTGAGTGACCAAACAATGCTGGGAAAAATGGGGAGAACCTGCCTTGGATAGCACCTAATTATTAGTTAAGCTCGCTGTTGGAGCCACCGTTAGACCCATTGGTCTACTAAGGGATCTTAAAATTAAGATTCTGGGAACCATGTACCGCCACACTTTTGTATGGTGATGAATTTTGGACGTCAGCCAGTTTCATATGATTGCATCCTTGGCAGACCCTTATGTAAGAGTCCAAGATGATCCATGATTGGGATACTGACCACATCTACATTCAGAGAAAAGATCTTACCTTTAAGATCAATCTACGCACATGGAAAGTACACCCCATGAGTGGCAGACCATTTGCAGAGGACTCGGTCTCACCACCACTACACGAACTACTGAAGTTCATCTATGACAAACATGCCATAAAACACTAGAAGATGAAAGGGAGAGTGAGAATTGCACACCACTTCCACAGCCATAAGACTCTGAGAACTGGATGCATATTCTCGCTACCCTAGACATCTTGCCTAGAAAAATTGGTACAAGATTTGCCACAGCAGATGGGTAAGAGCTTACATCATTATATATGCTTAGTTCAGCATATCTCCCCAATAAAGCCATGAAAAAGCTTAAACAGGTTGTTCAAGCCAAGACATCAAGGAATACACGCTCCCATAAAACTCACAAGTTCGAAGGATTCCCTGGGCCAGAGCAGTATATCTTCTCAAACAATTCTGAAGCCCACTAGCTGAAATATGTGGGTGCCATGGAAGCACATGAAAATTTCAATGAAATGTGGCAAAAAGAGTTTGCAAAGAGGTCTCTTTTGGTCCACACTACTGTCCCCCACCACACAGCCAGTTGAAACCATTCAACCTGAACCAATCTCTGAAAAGCTTTGCCACCCTGCACACAAGGCACGTAACAAAAAGTTAGAAATTATAGAAAATGAAGCCAAAAGGCTAATTGATAGGGAAAAAGTGAACTTGGCAGGCTCGGGTGAAGACCCAAGGCTTTTATTCGTGGTAGAAAACCTTTCAAAGGAAGAATAAGCCAAGCTCATTGCTCTCTTAACTAAATTCCAAGATTGCTTCTCTTGGAAGTACAAAGATATGAAGGGTGTACCCCCAAATGTGGTCTAGCACACCATTCCCATGGTTGACATAGGCCAGTCACAAACAACGATCCAATGAACCCCAAATATTCCAAGATGGTCCGCGCAAAGAGATTGAAAGACTTATCGATGCCGGATGCATCTATGAAATTGAACATACGATGTGGGTATCTCTGATAGTGATAATGCCCAAGAAAAACAGAAAAGTCAGGGTATGCATTGACCCCAAAAAGGTCAATGCCTCCACCATAAGGGATCACTATCCTTTACCATTCACTGAACATGTGCTAGAGAGAGTAGTGGGAAAGGAAGCTTACAACTTCCTAAATGAATTCTTAGGATACAACTAGGTGATGATTGATCCCAACAAGGACCAGCACAAAAGTGCTTTCGTTACTGAATGGGGTGCATACGCATATAGAGTCATGCCCTGTTTTTGGCGAATTCCCCTGGAACCTTCCAATGCTTAATGTGTACCGCTTACAAGGAATATCTTTGAAAATTCCTGGAAGTCTTCATGGATGACCTATGTGTCAATTCTTCCTGGAAGGAGCACCTCGTATGCTTGCGCAAGGTGCTAGAGTGATGTAGGCTATACCACATCTCATTGAACCCTCTTAAATGCCAATTATAGGCTCAACACGGAGTGATCCTAGGACACATTGTCTCCATGCAAGGAATATCAACTAACGAAAATAAAGTGTGGCTCATTGCCCCCATCTACCAACGTCAAGGGTGTCCAGCGCTTCATGGGACATGTCGACTATTATCGACAATTCATTTTTATGTACACTGATATTTTTAGACCCCTTTATAGAATCCTTATAGTTTTTTAATGGACAGACGAATAATGCCAAAGGGCCTATGCCACACTCAAAAAAGCCTTGGCAAGCACTCCAATCCTTAGATCCCCCAACTAGGATCCCATCTTTCATGTCCATATTGATGCCTCAACATTTTCCATAGGATGCATGCAAACCCAACCAGGTGAACACAAGATGGACTTCCCCATCAATTTTTCCAGCCATGCCAACTCCATGAAGCTGAGAGAAATCACACCACAAATTGAGAGAGAAGGATTAGCAATGGTTGTAAAATTCCTCCCTCCGGCTTTTGAGGTGTGCAGGTGTAAGAACCTCCCCTTCTGATCTTATAATTATTCCCCTCTCTGAAATAAAAGAAAGATCCTCTTTTACCCTGTCTTGGCCTAGAGAGAGAAAATGTCTAGAGAGAGGTAATTCAAAATTGAGATATTTTTTAATATAAAAATCCTTCTAGTGTCTAAAATGGTTTCTCCTAAAACAGATATTCAAAAAGAAATTTCCAATGTGCAATTGGAATAAATTGAAATCAGGTAAAAAGGACCTTAGCCTAAGGGCCCAAATTTTTAAAATTTTTGAATTAAGGTTCCTATGGACCAATTAGATTAATCCAAATGTAGGGAGGAGATAAATGGAAGAATAAAAGAAAATATGCCAAAAATGAGTAAATGCTCACATAAGATGAAGAGTTGACTAAGGACAAGGTTATTAGTTAAAAAAAGAAGAGATATTTAGAAGAAATGATGCATTTTTGACACCTCAGTGTGGGGAATTCCCCTCATGAAGGAGGTGCCTATTTCACATGTGTGGTTAAGTTTGAAACTCACAAATAATGAGATATTTTCATCTCTCCTCTCTCCTACTTCAACTAGATCCAAAAAAAAGCTAAACTGACCTAAAAATGGTCAAAAATTGACCAAACTGATCTGGAAAATTTTAGAATCAATTTGCTTGGTTAGAGGCTCACTTTTTCCTATAAATGAAGCCTCCCCCTTTGTAAATGGTTAATAGTGTTTTATGCACTGTTACTCTACTCCTCCCCAGAGCCAAAAATAGTGAATTCATTAATAATTCATTTGTTTTTGACCATCTCCTCTTCAAAAGAATTGGTGCTCTTGTTGCAAACAAGAGTAGATCCCTCAAACCATCAAACCAAAGGAAAGCTCACAAAACTCCTAGTAAGTTAGAAATTCTACCTTTTCTTATTCTATTTTATGGTTTTCTAATTTTTACTTTCTTTAAAATAAAAATGGATGTTATGCCTTGCTGGAAAGGCTTTCCCCCTTCTCTTCATTATTAAATCCAGCATTTCTTTATCCTAGATGTGTAATCAAATTGATGTAATTAAACTTTTCATATTGTTTACTCTTAATAAAATGGAAATTGATTAGATTAGATTGATTTAAATCATCTTGGATAATTTCTAGTAAATTTTAGAGTGAAAAATTTGAAAAATGGTCATCCATACAAAGGAGGTTATGGCAAAACTTTCCTAAATTTGGTGAAGTAAGTTTTATCTTTTTATTATTCAAAAAGAGTAATCCCCACCGCTTGTGCATTTTAAAAGTGTTATTTTTATTCTATCCATAGAAAAATGCATACTAGAAATATTTTTATTATAAAAGTGTTATTTTCATTAGAATTAATTTCTATCCATAGAAAGATGCATATTGGGAATATTTTGATTATAAAAGTGTTACTTTCATCAAAATTAATTTTTATGCATAAATAGATGCATAAAAGAATTTTATAATCATAAAAGTATTACTTTCATTAAAATTTAATTTATGCATAAATAGATGCATAAAAGAATTTTTATTATTATTATAAAAGCATTACTTTCATCAAATTTTGATTTTATGCATAGAAAGATGCATAAAGAATTTTTTAATCATAAAAGTGTTACTTTCATCAAAATTTAATTTATGCATAAATAGATACATAAAAGAATTTTTATTACTATTATAAAAGCATTACTTTCATCAAATTTTGATTTTATGCATAGAAAGATGCATAAAGAAATTTATTTTTATTTCAAAAGAGTTACTCTCATCAATTTTGATTTTATGCATAGAAAGATGCATAACGAAATTTATTTTTATTTCAAAAGAGTTACTCTCATCAATTTTGATTTTATGCATAGAAAGATGCATAAAGAAATTTATTTTTGTTTTAAAAGAGTTATTCTCATTAAAATTGAATTTGCATAGAAAGATGCATAAAAGATTTATTTTTATTTTGAAAGTGTTATTCTTCTTTTAAAATAGAATGAATGTGATAGCATGTGAATCGGGATGTGAATGAATGATAAAGGATGTGAATGGATGTGATGTGATGTGAATCGAGATGTGAATGAACGATAAGGGACGTGAATGAATGTGTTAGCATCTGAATCGTGATGTGAATGAATGAGATGTGATGTGATTTGGATGTGATAAGATACGATGTAAACTGGATAGATGTTAATGTATGTGAAGTGATGAGATGTATGGGTAGATGCAAGTGGATGAGATCTGATGAGGATAAATGAGGAAATAAGTGATGAGATAGAAAAAGATGTGATTAGATGAGAATGAGAATACTTATGAAATGAATGTGGATTGATGTGGATGGATGTATGGATGATGTGGATTGATGTGGATGGATGTATGGATGATGTGGATTGACATGTGGATTGATGTGGATGGATGTATGGAAGATGTGGATGGATGTGTGGATAATGTAGATTGATGTGGATGGATGTATGGATGATGTGGATGATATGGATGGATGTATGGATGATGTGGGTTGATGTGTGGATAATGTGGATTGACGTGAATGGATGTATGGATGATGTGGATTGATGTGTGGATAATGTGGATTGATGTGGATGGATGTATGGATGTATGGATGATGTGGATGGATGTATGGATAATGTGGATTGATGTGGATGGATGTATGGATGATGTGGATTGACATGTGGATTGATGTGGATGGATGGATGGAAGATGTGAATGGATGTGTGGATAATGTGGATTGATGTGGATGGATGTATGGATGATGTGGATTGATATGGATGATGTGGATGGATGTATGGATGATGTGGATTGATGTGTGGATGATGCGATTTGATGTGATTTGATGTGGGAATGATGTGATGTGGGAATGATGTGATGTGATAGGGATCGATGAAGAAAATAAATTGTGAGAAGATAAGAAAAGATGGTGACTAATGTGATTTGATGTGGGAATGATGTGATGTGGGAATGATTTGATGTGGGAATGATGTGATGTGATAGGGATCGATGAAGAAAATAAATTGTGAGAAGATAAGAAAAGATGGTGACTAATGTGAAAGGGTGTGGAGTGATGAGAAAAGATGGGGACTAATGTGAAAGGATGTGGAGTGATGAGAAAAGATGGAAATATTATTGGAACTGTATTTGTATGTGAAATCTGTTTTTAAATGACTATTTTATGTCAAGAATGCTGGGGAAGCATTTTGACCGTCTTGTGAATGAGGTCGTGGCTGTTACAGTTGCAACTGCTGGACGGAGAGTCAATGAAGGACGTCTCGCGTAGCAAGGTCGCTCGGCCAAGGTCTTGACCAGCCTCGGTTTGATTTAAACTTGTGAGCTTCTGGTACAGTGGATGAGGGACTAAGGAAGCAGCCTATGAGTGAAGCGCTAGGTGACCTGCGAAGGATCCTAGAGGGTGCTGACCATGCAGTGCTCGGGCTCTGGGTCACCAAAGATACACACACGTACGTCGGGGAAGATATTGGAACAAGGAGTAAGAGTTGTTTTCTGAATTCAAGCATGGATCTGGTTGATTGACCTTGCTGGTCCTCAACGGATGAGTCCATGGCTCTTTTATATGGATCTGTTGGTTGAACTTGCTGATCTTCAACGGATACTCCATTTTTGTTAAAGTGAATACTTGCCGGTTACAATGAGCTAGGAACTATCGAAAAGGCTATATTTTTATTATAAAAGTGTTATTTTCATTAGAATTAATTTCTATGCATAGAAAGATGCATATTGGGAATATTTTGATTATAAAAGTGTTACTTTCATTAAAATTGAATTTATGCATAAAAGAATTTTTTTAATTATAAAAGCATTACTTTCATCAAATTTTGATTTTATGCATAGAAAGATGCATAAAGAAATTTATTTTTATTTCAAAAGAGTTACTCTTATCAATTTTGATTTTATGCATAGAAAGATGCATTAAGAAACTTATTTTTATTTCAAAAGAGTTACTCTCATCAATTTTGATTTTATGCATAGAAAGATGCATAAAGGAATTTATTTTTATTTCAAAAGAGTTACTCTCATCAATTTTGATTTTATGCATAGAAATATTCATAAAGGAATTTATTTTTATTTCAAAAGAGTTACTTTCATCAATTTTGATTTTATGCATAGAAAGATGCATAAAGGAATTTATTTTTATTTCAAAAGAGTTACTCTCATCAATTTTGATTTTATGCATAGAAAGATGCATAAAGAAGTTTATTTTTATTTCAAAAGAGTTACTCTCATTAAAATTGAATTTATGCATAGAAAGATGCATAAATGATTTATTTTTATTTCGAAAGTGTTATTCTCCTTAAAATTGAATTTATGCATAAATAGATGCATAAACGGATTTTTATAAAAGTGTTATTTCCCACTGAAGTTGTTCTTATGCATAAATAGATGCGTAAAGAATCTTTATATTAAAAATAAGAATTCTCTTACATTCTATAAATAGATGTGATAAGATGTGATATGAATCAGATAGATGAGAATGAATAGAGAATGGATGTGATGAGAGGTAAATAGATGTGATGAAATGTGATGTGAATCAGATAAATGTGAATGAATAGATGAGATGTGATGTCATGTGAATCAGGATGTAAATGAATGATATAGGATGTGAATGAATGTGTTAGCATGTGAATCGGGATGTGAATGAATAATATAGGATGTGAATGAATGTGATAGCATGTGAATCGGGATGTGAATGAATGATAAGGGATGTGAATGGATGTGATGTCATGTGCATCAAGATGTAAATGAATGATATAGGATGTGAATGAATGTGTTAGCATGTGAATCGGGATGTGAATGAATGATATAGGATGTGAATGAATGATAAGGGATGTGAATGGATGTGATGTCATGTGAATCAAGATGTAAATGAATGAGATATAGGATGTGAATGAATGTGTTAACATGTGAATCAGGATGTGAATGAATGATATAGGATGTGAATGAATGTGTTAGCATGTGAATGAATGTGTTAGCATGTGAATCGGGATGTGAATGAATGATATAGGATGTAAATGAATGTGATAGCATGTGAATCGAGATGTGAATGAATGATAAGGGATGTGATGCGATTTGAATCATGATGTGAATGAATGATAAGGGATGTGAATGAACGTGTTAGCATGTGAATCGGGATGTGAATGAATGAGATGTGATGTGAAATGGATGTGATAAGATGCGATGTAAACTGGATAGATGTTAATGTATGTAAAGTGATGAGATGTATGGGTAGATGCAAGTGGATGAGATCTGATGAGGATAAATGAGGAAATAAGTGATGAGATAGAAAAAGATGTGATTAGATTAGAATGGGAATACTTATGAAATAAATGTGGATTGATGTGGATGGATGTATGGATGATGTGAAATGATGTGGATGGATGTATGGATGATGTGGATTGACATGTGGATTAATGTGGATAGATGTGGAAGATGTGGATGGATGTGTGGATAATGTGGATTAATATGGATTAATATGGATGGATGTGTGGATAATGTGGATTAATATGGATGGATGTATGGATGATGTGGATTGATGTGGATGATGTGGATGGATGTAAGGATGATGTGGGTTGATGTGTGGATAATGTGGATTAACGTGAATGGATATATGGATGATGTGGATTAACGTGAATGGATATATGGATGATGTGGATTGATGTGTGGATGATGTGGATTGATGTGTGGATAATGTGGATGATGTGGATGGATGTATGGATAATGTGGACTGACATGTGGATTGATGTGGATGAATGTATGGAAGATGTGGATGGATGTGTGGATAATGTGGATTGATGTGGATGGATGTATGGATGATGTGGATGATGTGGATGGATGTATGAATGATGTGGATTGATATGTGGATGATGCGTTTGGATGTGATTTGATGTGGATGGATGTGTGGATAATGTGGATTGATGTGGATGGATGTATGGATGATGTGGATGGATGTGTGGATAATGTGGATTGATGTGGATGGGTGTATGGATGATGTGGATGGATGTGTGGATGATGTGGATTGATGTGTGGATGATGGGATTGGATGTGATTTGATGTGGGAATGATGTGATGTGATAGGGATCTTGCTGGTCCTCAACGGATGAGTCCATGGCTCTTTTATATGGATCTGTTGGTTGATCTTGCTGATCTTCAACGGAGACTCCATTTTTGTTAAAGTGAATACTTGCTGGTTACTATGAGCTAGGAACTATCGAAAAGGCCCCCGAGTGGACAGGGGGTGAGCGTTTTGGTTGCCAATGATGCCATAGGTACAGCGATGAAGGAATGTTTGGAAATAAGGATTCAACTCGATAATTAGAGGATTATGATTAGTGACACTATGGTTTCATTAAATGATTGTTTTTAAAGACTGTTGAATCTGTGAAAAAGGCAATTTCATATTGGATGTGTAAGTGGTGTGACTAGTTTTAAGTTTGCATGAATATCCGGTTAGGAGGCCTGGGAACTCTTTTCCCTGGTACCCGGGAGACAACCTAACCAAATTCTTAATTGGATCCCATCACTACAGTGGTTGGGGGCGGTTGGCTAACCCATGGGATTGGATGGGGTTAGGTTGGACTGATGGATCCCTAAATTGAGACTCAATTCTGTTCTGGTTCGCTAGATGAAGTAAATCCCGGACAAAAATTGCTCTATGGAAAAGAATCAACGGCTGTACCTCTCAATGAGGAAAAAAGCGTTGGTCTCTATGATCGAAGTACAATCTTTTCCCTGATTTGACTATGGGACTACTGTCCATTGCTTAATGAAGAATCACCATACCTGTCCCTACTATGGAGCTATTGCAGTTGACCCAACAGTGATGTAGAAATTAGAGCAACTTGGATTGGGCCGACTACCCACCTTGGAGCCTTAAGGGCCACACTTGTATAATGCCTTATACTTCCCTGAATCTTATGATGCAAATTAGCACACTAGTGTTATCTTGGATATCGAGGGTTGTAGGCATCCCGTCTAGCTCAGCATATAGAGCTTGTGCGAGAGGAACTTGCACTCCCACATATGGAGCAGCCATATGTACACCTAGTCAATGCCCTTAAGCTCACCCATGGCCTATTCAAGGGGAATTCTAACAAAGATGGAGTTGAGTGGGGAAACATTGCCCAGGACGCCCTTGAGTGGGGCAACATTGTCCAAGATGACCTTGTGATGCCAGCACGAGCGCTGCAGTTTCTCCTCACCCACTAGGTGGAGTGACAGGTTTAGCAGGTGCAGCTTAACAACCTTGGCTTATGTGCACTAGGGGCAACAGGTCAATTGGTCCGACCCTCTTCCGGGAGCTCCATGCAGTTTGCTCCAACCCCCAACAAGGCAAGTTGGTGGCAACAACATTACTCACCAGAGTTCTCTATTATGTGGTGGGATGGAAAGAGCTGCCAATGTGCAATCCAGCTGAGTGGACCGGGTACTGTTGTTTCTTCTTTATACCCTCCATCCATCTCTCCTATTTCCCCACCAGCCAAGAGGCCACACCATGAACCCGCACTTATAGAAAAAAACTCAATCACCCCCAAGCCCCAGGCCCACACAGGAAGAGCCCGCCGTTGGTTGCTTGCAGCTCTACAGAAGCCGCCAAGAAGGCCGTAGAAGAAGAAGAGGAGTGTCAGAGGTAGGGTTTCCTTAATAGGAGTTTATACAAGACCCCACCCCCTGATAGGTTCACGGAGATGCCTCCTCATGATCAGGTCGGGCCTTCATCCCCCAGTGACACCCAGAATACAGTCAACACTCTCTGCTGGGCTCGTGCAAGCAGTTTCAGTTCTAGCCACAATTATGCAGAGAGCATCCATGCGGCCCGTAGAGATGTGCCTAATTTTGCCCACGACTTTGCTAACATGGCACAATAGCTCATCCAGACTGCATCTCCCGACAATAAGAAGTGGCACAATTTTCACAGAGGGAAATGTTATTAGCCAAAATCCCAGGAGAGAGTGGTGTTTGAGGAGTTATATACCAAACCAATGTACAATTCATGGAGCTATAGAAAAAGTTTGACCAACAAACAGTGCAGCTAGGCATGACTAACAGAATTACTGAGCTTGAGCAACAAGCCAACCAAGCCCATGCAACGGCAGCCAACAGCCTACAAAGAGCTCACAGTCATCGAAGGACTACATCAAGAGGCCATGAGCTGGGTCCAAATAGCAGAGGATACTCTAGCCTGCACCACCGCAGATTTTGCAAAGCATCGTGATTTAATAGAGGCCACCATCCATTTCCTACATGATTAGCTTGGAGATGCTAAGGCCCGGGTTGCCCAGCCATCATCCACTCCATCGGCTCCTTCATCAAGCTCGGCCGACCACAAGGTGGATGCACTCATGGAGACCACCACAGAGCTCCCCATTTTGGCGTTCCCCCCTCAAACCCCTTATCAGCTCCTTGATCTACAGTTCCAAGCCATCCGCCTTAACCTTCTTCAACACGATATATATATACATATATATATATATATATATATAGAAGAGTCCCTCTCTTGCCCACAGTATACATATGCTCTATCCAAGCTCTCCATAGATAGCCTAACTCTCATCCCCCATTTTTTCTTCCAGGTACTGCTCACCTTCCAACACCCTCACGGCCTCTTTGAACTCCCCTTCCACCCCCTTCAAGCCACCCTCACAGCTTGGAGTTTACTACTTCGTTATGGCTTCCCTGCCCCACAGCCCACCAATCTGATCTCATTAATTTATCTTTACCAAATGGCATCTGCCCCTACCCCTATCTCCCCTTCATCTCGATCCAAGCACTATGGTACCTTTGCATCATTGGCTAGCACGTCGTCCACAACACTTACCTCTCCCTCCTCAATGATCCTCTCCCACCCTACTCGGCACTCGGCTTACTCATTCTCTACCACCGCTACTTCATCCAGATCGAAGTCATGGAGTCCATTGGCATGCCATTTTGACGACATCCTCATCGCTTTTCCATGGGAGTACATCAAAGCTCGGGGGGGTCACTATATGTAAAATATCCCTATCATGTGCGTTCAAGGCCTATATTTTAAATCCCTTATTTGTGAATTTTTTAATCTATATAATATCCCCTTTTCTTTATAAATCTGTAATTTTTTTTGAAAAAATTTTAAATCATACCCTTATGTAAATATATTTCTGTAAGTTTTATAAATTAAAATTATGCTTCTGTTGAATGCACGTGATATTCACATTTTTTTATGAGTGACCCTCCCCCCCCGAGCATCAAAGTTGAGGCTGCCGCCACTGTCAATTTATTCTATGCTCATGATCCTCAGACTACCACTGCAAATGGCCCTAGCTCAAACGACAACAATGATGGCACTAATGGGCAGGGCGGCTTACCTCCTAGAAAGCCACAATCTTCTTCACCACCACCCCCTCCTCCCCCATTAGGCCCCTCATCTACATCTCCTCACACACAACCCCCACCACCCCCCTCAAGCACCTCCACTCTTCCCCTTTTTGGTGCCCCAACTTCTACTCCCTCCCTTCACTTTCCCACTCCACCCCCTTGCCACCTTCACTATCCCTCAACTTAGGAATGCACACAACATTCCGAGATATCCCCCCCACCTCTACTAGACCCCCACCTTTTCTTAACTGCCACCCACCACTCGAAGAAGGGGAGATTTCGCCACCACCACCATCTGAGCGTGAGGAAGTCGACAAACCCTTTAAATTGGCGTGATCCTCTTTGGACTGTACAAAGTTCAAGCAAGCCATCGCCATCTGACTCGGTTGATAGCTCCATAATCACCCCATAACCCGCATCAATGTCCTTTGTCCATACCTTCACGCCCAGCACATAACCTGGCAGCTGTTGAAATTTGAGCTAAATGATGAGCTATGGTGGATCAAACACTAGAATCAACATAATTAACAAAGTGATTTAAGACGTAATTAGTGAATAATTAGCACATAGATTAATGTAGGCATGGATACTCAAAAACCAGCAAATTCTCATTAGGGCTATGCCTCAATTTATACAGTTTACATCAAGCATCTAATCCCATTGATTTCTCCATGATTTACTCCCTGAATATCTCCACCTCTTGCCTGATTCTCTCCACCTCTTCTCTTTTCCCTGATTATCTCCCAGAATAACTCCACACTCCTAAATTCCCTCATGCTACCCATTGATTTCTCCATGATTTACTCCCTGAATATCTCCACCTCTTGCCTGATTCTCTCCACCTCTTCTCTTTTCCCTGATTATCTCCCAGAATAACTCCACACTCCTAAATTCCCTCATGCTACCCATTATTCTCTCCCAGTAGATTCTCCTAACCTTTTCACAAGTTCTTTCACAATTACATCTCCTCTTTTACAGCCTCTATCCAAGAGCTTGTTCCCACACACACCCTATTCACTTGTATATTTCAACACCTCCCCTCAAGTGAATAATCCTAGCACACCTGGACCCTGTATCAAGTTTCCCTCTTACTTGATAGCCCGCGACTAGTGCCTCAAGTCCCTAAACTCCATAGTCCTTGACACTCTCTCTCTCTCTGTGTCCAAGGCTACTATAAGTGCCCGCGACCTTGACTAAAGTGCTCACACATACATCTACCACTTGGCCTATATCATCGGTGGCTCAGAGGTGGTTTTACTTTATTGGGGCAGGTTACATTGGGTTGTGGGTTCTCTCTCTCTCTCTCTCTTTCAGAAAAGATGATCCGACTCCACTTCTCTTGGAGCCTCCATGAAGTTTGCCGATGTCGTTCCTTCTTCACTGGGTTTGCTGTAGCAGTCTCTCGCCATGTGTCCTGGCTTTCCACATTTGTGGCAAGTGAAGGTCCTCCCTTCTACTCTGCCTCTTCCTCGTCCTCGTCCTCGAGAGAATCCTCCTCGGGTGAAGAATGCTTTTTCCTCTCCTGCTGTTGAGTCGAGCTCTTTCTTCTCTTTGCCTCTGCTCTCTTGCTCTAGTAGAGCTGCTTCTATCTCATGTATCTTCAGTTCAGGTACATTCTTTAGTGTTGCTACAATGTTTTCATAATCTCCTTTGTCCACACTCTTCAAAAGTACAGCTAATGCTTCATCATCTTCTACCTTTTTGCCAATAGCTGCCAGCTGTTGCTTAATGCTTTTATATTTGTTCAAGTGTGTGATTAAAGGTTCACTTTCCTTCATGTTCAGTTTGTAGAATTGCATTAATAGATTTATCTTGGAATTTTTTGCTTGTGTACCAAATAATTTATTGAGTTCATCCCATGCATCTTTTGCCCACTGTATCCCTGTGATATGATGAATGATCTCATCATTTAAACTGAGTGCAATAAGCCCCAATGCTTTTTCATTCCTACTCTTCCACTCATTTTCCCCTCTCTCTGGGCATTCATCTCTCCCTTCAACTAATCCCCACAGATTTTTCCTCATCAGCAAATACATGGTTTTTGTTTGCCATGTATAAAATTGTTCCCCATTAAATTTGGCTATTTCCTGTGCTGAATTCATGGTGATCTGAAGGGCGTCTTACCTCTTGATCCAAATTCAAGATTCAAGGGCAGTGTCTACCCTTTTACAACTCAATCTGGTGTTTAATAGATGATTACAATAATTTTATCAGCATAAAATCACCAGAAATTACATTAAATTGAGAGTAACCAATTTGTACGGGATGGTTGGAGTATCAAACCAACTCCGATTCGCAATCTGAAGCTTTAGGGATCTGTATCAGATACCTAATGGTTAATTTGAACCCTCAATTGCACCAAGGTACAGTGATTAGCACTGATTAATCACTGATTAGCAAATTAATGCTCTGGTTTGTGTGCAGAAAACAGAGTATGCGGGGAGCTCAGATCTGGTGCAGATACCTAATGGTTAATTTGAACCCTCAATTGCACCAAGGTACAGTGATTAGCACTGATTAATCACTGATTAGCAAATTAATGCTCTGGTTTGTGTGCAAAAAACAGAGTATGCGGGGAGCTCAGATCTGGTGCCTTCCACTTCAAATGAGCTCAAATGCTTTCAAAGGCATCAATAGCAATGAGTCTAATAGAGGATTAAGCCAAGAACCACAAGATTTGACCAAATAATGAAAGCTTAATCTCTGTTTTACCAAAGTCACCTGCAGATTTGATGAAGAGCTTTGATCTCAATGTAGACTTGATGAAATTGATTTCTGTCTTCACCAGCTTGTAGAGCATGCTTGATTACCCCTTGGGCTAGAAGGAATTTAAGCAATTTGACTTGATGAAGTAGCAATGGCAAAATCTGCAGAGAAAAAAGGCGCCTGCAAAAAACACGAAATCTCCTGATTCCTTCGGCAGTTTGCTGCGCCGTTTCGATGGGCTGGTAGCCAGGGGTGTTGGCTAGCTTAAGCTAGAAGCTTGTGACCTAATGTGATGTGTGCTAAGTGCTAGAGACCCTCCACTGGCTGGGGGTGAAGGGAAAGAGTGAAAACTCACTAAAAAACTTGATTTTTTGCTAATCCTGATTAATTCACTAATGGGCTCATAAATCTGGTTGATTCTAGGCATGGCTCTGATACCATGTTGAAATTTGAGCTAAATGATGAGCTATGGTGGATCAAACACTAGAATCAACATAATTAATAAAGTGATTAGCAAGTGATTAAGACGTAATTAGTGAATAATTAGCACATAGATTAATGTAGGCATGGATACTCAAAAACCAGCAAATTCTCATTAGGGCTATGCCTCAATTTATATAGTTTACATCAAGCATCTAATCCCATTGATTTCTCCATGATTTACTCCCTGAATATCTCCACCTCTTGCCTGATTCTCTCCACCTCTTGCCTGATTCTCTCCACCTCTTCTCTTTTCCCTGATTATCTCCCAGAATAACTCCACACTCCTAAATTCCCTCATGCTACCCATTATTCTCTCCCAGTAGATTCTCCTAACCTTTTCACAGGTTCTTTCACAATTACATCTCCTCTTTTACAGCCTCTATCCAAGAGCTTGTTCCACACACACCCTATTCACTTGTATATTTCAACAGCAGCGTGATCACCCACCCCAAACCTGGCGGCGGGCAGATACAACCGGCCACCCTGCCCGCTGCTCGTCCCATAACGTTTGATCTCATGGGTGAGTAGCCGCTGTAAGGTTCCTCCTCATCCCTTGAAGGTGTATAACTTCTCCTTTCAGTCCCTTGTGATCATCCCCTTCTTCAGAATGCAAGAAGGCATTGTTTTTCCTTATTTTTGGCCTAGAGAGAGAACATATTCTAGAGAGAGGTAACAAAAATTTGAAATATTTTTGCATAAGTATTTTCTTCCAGCCAATAGGAAGTGATCTCCTAAAACAGAATTTTAATCAAAAATTTCTAAGTTGCATTAGATTTGGACAGTGGGTGAACCAAGGAGTCCCCTAGTTCAAAGTACTAAGCCTTATTAAATTAATTTGAATTAAAAAATGTGATATCCTTATCTAATAAGGTTGGAAAATAGAATTAAAAGACAAATAGAAAATTTTAGAATTATTCACAAGAAAATAGTAAAGAAAGGCTCACATGAGGTGAAGATTCAATAAGTTTCAGATATTTAAAGGAGACTTCTAGGAGGCCTTGTGACACCTCAGGGGGGTGGGAGGAGGCCATTAATGAGGCTCCTAGATTTCCCATCATATCCCCATTTTTTAATTCAAAAATATGAGTCTCTCCTCTTCCAAACTAGATAAAAAACGTGGACCTAACTAGTCAAAAACTTGTCCAAATTGGATCAAACTAAAGCTGGAAGTCTCTAGATCCCAGTTGGGCTTGGTTGGTGGCCTCCCTCACCTATAAATAGAACCCCATTCCTTTGTATTTTCATCGTAGTGTATTTACATGCTAGTGTAATTCTCATTTTAGTGTATTTCCTTCATCCCTCTACCTTGCCTCTCCATTGTGAAGCTTTGGTGCTTCACTAAACCTCTTCTTCTCTTGGAGATTACCCTCTTCTCTTGGTGGCCAAGCCTCTTCCTTGAGGGCTACACATCTCCTTAAAGAATCAAGCCAAATCAAGGGTTAGCCTAAGCAATGATGTTTCCTCTCTTCTTTAGATGTTAATCTTCTTCCCAACCTCTCTACATGCTTGGGAAGCATCCTATTTCATGGTTTCTTCTTAAAACCATGCCCTTCTTGATTTATGTTGTTTAAATGAATTAATGTTAATCTCCTATGCTTAAATAAATTATTTTTTATTTATAATCACTCTTTATGAAAGAATACTCACTTTTATGGTTAAATCCTTCTTGGAAGGTTAAACCTTAATTCTAATCTCATTCTCTTATCCTAAAATCTAAGCCTATCAAGCTAGAGATGAAGGTTAAATATTTTTATGATTATTAACCTACTTAGAATGAGGTTAATTCATTTAAGTTTGTTTTTATGATAAGAAATCTTATACTTATTCATTTTTTATGATGAAAGAGAGCTTATGATAACATTTATATATCTTTTTACGTATGGAAGTTATAATTGGATATTGTTTTTAAATAAACAAGATGTTTAGATGCAATTATGCTTATATTTATGCTTAGATTTATGCATAAAGAATTTTTATATTAAAAAGAGGAAGTCCCATCATATTTTTATGTAATCATGTTTATGCATAAATTTAATAATGCTAAAAGAGAAATTTTTATGATATTCTATGCATAAACATTTTAAATGCTAAAAGAAGGTTTTTTGTTACATTTTTGAACATACATTCATAATATGTGTATGCATAAATATCTAGAAGTCAAAAAGAGGAATTTTTGTTATATTTTCATAATTATATGCATGCATGTATATGTATGGTTATTTAGATGACAAATGAGGTTATGTGAATATATTATTATGTATATATTCATGGTATGCTTATGCCTAGACAATTTAAAAATTACAAGTAGATGTGTGAAAATATTTTAAATGTGTATATTCATGGTATGTATATACATGAATATTTTGTTTATCAAAAAGAATAATTTTTATCATATCTTTAAACAGGAATATGCATAATTAATTTTAGTATTAAAAAGAGAATGTTTCATCATATTTCTATGTAGATAATTATGGCATGTTGATGCCTATGTTCAAATGGAAGAGAGAATATTTAAGAATATTTCTATGTGAATATTTTAATAAAATGATGCCCGCATATTTATTAGCAGATAATTTAGGAAAAATGATATCCTTGTTTAAATTCCATTATTCTTGAGTAGAATTATTTATAGTTCTTTTATATCCAAAGTAGAATGAATTTTCATATTATTGGATGTTTATCCATACGATTAGAAATCACAATTATTTTATGAGATAAATGGAGAAATATCTATAGGGAATAAATCTAGGAAAAAATTCAAGCATTTTAGTGCTAGACCATGGCCATGTAAGAAAGGTGGGACAGTAAGATGCCTACCTATCTTTTGAATCGTAAATTAAGTCAAAGATTTGTGACCATTCCCATTTCTTCAGTACGAAGAAGGGATAACTACTTGATTTAGAGAAGTTTCCCCCTAAGACCTGAAATCGTCTAAAAATAAGTTAGAAATTTGTTTTAAATTGTAATTCATGGATGGATCACCTATGATACGAGATTCGTGATTTTCATTAAGGAAGTCTGGGAATGAAGAGTATTGTGGAACCAATACTGGAGATACAAGATTTGTGATTTTCATTAAGGAAGTCTGGGAATGAAGAGTATTGTGGAACCAATACTAGAGATGTTTTCTCCTGAAATGGCTTTTCGTGAGATGAAAACAAACTCAATGGAAAAATCCTACTTGCATAGAAACTCTGTTTTTGTAAAGGACTGTCTTATGCTAGAATGTTGGAGGAAGCATTTGGTTTATTGTTTAATCTAAGGAGAGTTTACGTTGTTGCAACAACCGGTGAAGGATCCCTGTCCCCCTCCACGCAATTGTGGGGTGCTAGCAGCGGAAGTAACACTTCTTGCACAGGGCAGGGTCCTTAACTCGGGGCCTCGCCCACATATATCCGGACAAGAGACTAATCCCTCGGTTCTTCCAAAACCGAACACGAAAAAACTTCCCTCGCCTGGAAAGCACGAGCGATTCTTCCAGGATATTTTTACTCTAACGTAGTCATAAGCCTTAACTAACTGAACTGATCTGACCGAACCCGTAAGTCCCATAGTCAGATCAAGGAAAAGACTTGCACTTGGATCATAGAGACCAATGCTTTTTTCCTCATTGAGAGGCACAACCGTTGATTCTTTTCTATAGAACAATTTTTATTCGGGATTTACTTCATCTATCGTACCATAACAGAATTGAGTCTCATTTTAGGGATCCATCAGTCTAGCCTAACCCCTTCCAGTCCCGTGGGTTAGTAGCCAACTGCCCAACCACTGTAGTGATGGGATCCATTTAAGAATTTGGTTAAGTTTTGTATCGAGTACTAGGGAAAAGAGTTCCCAGGTCCCCTAGCCAGATATTCATGCAAACTTAAAACTAGTCACACCACTTACACAACCAATATGAAAGTGCCTTTTTCACACATTGAGCTATCTTTAAAATAATCTTTTAATGAAACTATAGTATCATTGATCATAATCTTCCAAAATATCCAGTTGAATCCTAATTTCCAAATTTTTCAAAATATCTGGTTGAATCCTAATTTCCAATTTTTCCTTCATCAGTATACCTATGGCATCATTCGCAACCAGAACGCTCACCACCTGTCCACTCAGGGGCCTTTTCGATACTTCCTAGCTCATAGTACCCGGAAATATATTCACTCATAAAAATCAAAATAGAATCTCCGTTGAAGATCAGCAAGATCAACCAACAGATTCATATAAAAGAGCCATGGACTCATCCGTTGAGGACCAGCAAGGTCAATCAACCAGATCCATGCCCGAATTCAGAAAACAACTCTTACTCCTTGATCCAAATATCTTCCCCGATGCACGTGTGGGTATCTTTGGTGACCCAGAGCTCGAGCACCATATGGTCAGCACCCTCTAGGATCCTTTACAGGTCACCTAGCGCTTCACTCATAGGCCGCTTCCTTGGTCCCTCATCCACCGTACCGGAAGCTCACCATTTAAATCAAAGCGAGGCTGGTCAAGACCTCGGCCAACCTTGCTAGGCGAGATGTCCTCCATTGACTCTCCGTCAGCTGATGCAACCTTATCAGTTAGGTCTCCACAACCTCATTCAAAATGCTTCCCCAGCATTCTTAACATAAAACAGCCATTTAAAAACAGGTCATAAATACAGTTTCTATAACGAACTCACATCTTTCCACATTGTTCCATATCAATCTACATTATTTAATCCACATCCATTTCATACGTATTCCCATTCTCATCCAATCACATCATTTTCATCTCATCACATCTTTCCTCATTTATCCTCATCAGATCTCATCCACTCGCATCTACCTATCCACATCTCATCACATCACATTCATTCATATCTACCCCGATCCACATCACATCACGTCCATTTCACCTCACATCTCATTCATTCATATCTACCCCGATCCACATCTCATCACATCACATTCATTCATATCTACCCCGATCCACATCACATCACATCCATTTCACCTCACATCTCATTCATTCACATCTATCCCGATTCACATCCCATCACATCTTATCCATTCACGTCACATCTCATTTATTTACATCTTTCCCGTTCCACATCACATATCATCCATTCACATCTATCCCAATTTTTATCACATCCATTTGACTTCACATCTCATTCATTCACATCCCGATTCACATCACATCCATTTGACTTCACATCTCATTCATTCACATCCCGATTCACATCACATCACATCTCATCCATTCACATCCCATATCATTCATTCACATCCCGATTCACATGACATCACATCTCATTCATTCACATCCTGATTCACATCACATCTATCCATTTCACATCACATCACCTCCATCCATTCACATGCATCACATCACATTCATTCTCATCACCATCCCATCACATACATTCTATCCACATAACATAACATCACATCTATCCACATCATATCTCATTCATACACATCTCATCTCATTCATCCACATCCATCCAATCATTCACATGTAACGATTACCCACATCTATCCATACATTCATATCTATCACTTCACATCCACATATATTCATGTCACATCACATCTCTTTACATCACATCACATTCTTTCACATACACATCCATTCTTTCACATACATCCACATCCATTCTTTCACATACACTCCACATCCATTCTTTCACATACACATCCACATCCATTCTTTCACATACATCCACATCCATTCTTCCACATACATCCACATAAATCTATTCTTTCACATACATATCCACATCCATTCTTCACATACACATTCACATCCATTCTTTCATATCCACATCCATTCTTCACATACATATTCACATCCATTCTTTCCTCGAAACTCACGAAAGAGTTTGGTCTTGGTCATAGTCTGATTCAAGGTTTGAGTCGGGTAAGATTTTTCCTGAACTATCTTTCTCAAAAAGGCTTGATAGATTTCCTAAATTTTCTTTTTACAATCCGTATGAATATAAAACGATAGAAATTTCTCTCTTAGAGTATTTAATTATTCATTTATTAAATACTCATAGAATTTAAGAGAATTATAATTTATATATATATAAATTCTTTATGCATCTATTTATGCATAAAAATCAACTTCAATGGGAATAACACTTTTATTAAAAAATACTTTTATGCATCTATTTATGCATAAAATCAAATTTAATAGGAATAACACTTTTAAAATAAAAAGAATTTCTTTATGAATCTTTCTATGCATAGAAATAAAAAGAATTTCTTTATGCATCTTTCTATGCATAGAAATAAAATTTAATAAGAATAACACTTTTATAATAAAGAAAATTCCATTATGCATCTTTCTATGCATAGAAATCAAATTTAATAAGAATAACACTTTTATAATAATAATTTTTTCCTTTATGCATCTTTCTATATGCACAGAAATCAATTTTAATAGGAATAACACTTTTATAATAAAAAAAATTCCATTATGCATCTTTCTATGCATAGAAATCAAATTTAATAAGAATAACACTTTTGTAATAAAAAACTTCCTTTATGCATTTTTCTATGCATAGCATAGAAATCAAATTTAATAAGAATAACACTTTTATAATAAAAAAATTCCTTTATGCATCTTTCTATGCATAGAAATCAATTTTAATAATTAATATTAGTGATATCCATGCATATTTATAGGTGAATATGTACATGGAGTAATTAGAATATTTCTTTTAGATGCAAAAATGGTGGGAATTACTCTTTTGGAATAACATAAAAACAAACTTTTTTTTTCACAAAATTCTGTAAAATTTTGCCATAACCTCATTTGTATGGCTGACCATTTCTCATTTTTATCTTTCTACAATTAACTTAATTAACCCAATTTAGAATTTTAGAACTCTAATCTATTCAAGTTTCTAAATTCAAGAGAGTAAACAATAAGAAGAGTTTAATTAATCTTCACTTAGTCAATCTTTCTAGGATTAAGAAAGGTTGGAATGTAAAGAAGAGAAGTGGGTGGCCTTTTCATCAAAGGCATAGCATTTGAATTTAAATCAATCATTTGCAATTCATAAAAATCAAGAAAACCATAGCTTTTTCATTAAAATTTGTAAACAAAGTAAGAAAATTAGCTTACATGGGAGCTTGTAAGCTCTCCTTTGGCTTGAGGGATTGAGGGTTTTACTATTATTTGAAGCAATAATGGCCACCAATTCACTTTGGAGAGGATTAGGGCAAAAACAATTGAATTATTAAAAAAATTCAATGTAGATGGCTCAGGACAGGAGTAGAGTAACAATGCATAAACATCATTAAGGTTTTACAAAGGAGGAGGCTTCTATTTATAGGAAAAAGAGAGCCTCTAACCAAGCAAACTGATTCTAGAATTTTCTAGATCAGTTTGATCAATTTTTGACCATTTTTGGGTCAGTTCAACTTACTTTTTAGATCTAGTTTTGAAATAGGAGAGAGGAGAGATGAAAATATCTCATTTTATTAATTAAAAATTGGGGGTAATGATGAGAAAAAGGTGCCTACTTCATGAGGGGAGATCCCCACATTGAGGTGTCAAAATTCAGTTTTTTAATTCTTTTCTTTGGTTCTTAGTCCACTCTTCATCTTATGTGAGCATTTACTCATTTTTGGGAGGTTTTTCATTTATTCTTTAATTTATCTCCTCCCTACACTTGGATTGATCCTATTGGCCCATAGGAACCTTAATTGGACCATAATCCAAAAATTTCTGAAAATTTGGACCCTTAGGCTAAGGTCCTTTCTACCTATTTTCAATTTTATTCCAATTGCACAGTGGAAAGTTCTTTTTGAATTTCTGTTTTAGGGGAAACCATTTTAGACACTAGGAGGATTTTTATATCCAAAAATATCTTAATTTTGAATTACCTCCCTCTAGACATTTTCTCTCTCCATGCCAAAATAGGGTAAAACAGGATCTTTCTTTTATTTCAGAGAGGGGAATAATTATAAGATCAGAAGGGAAGGTTCTTACAACTGTATACCTCAAAAGATGGAGGGAGGAATCTTACATCCTACCCCACTAAAAAAAACGTGAGATATCCTCATCTCGCAAACTAGAGGACAACTCTTTCCCTTAAGATCCAGTTGATTCTGGGGTTCCTTATAGTCTAGTCAACCCAATAGAATCCTGGGATAAAGATCCCTGATATAGAACTCATCATTAGATAATAATTCATTCAGATCATATCATTCATATCTTTAACACAATAATGGTCCATTAGACCGAAATTTCCATATGAACAGTCCTCCATGGGAATTTCAATTATACAGATTTTAAATTTGTCATCCCTTAACTTGATCCATTGGGTCAAGTGTTAATAGCAGCAATCTGTCAGCACAATCCACTAATCTCATAGTGATTTACTGAAGTCATTATCGTCATTCCAGTTCGAACATCATCACAGAGACTCGTCCCATTCATCCTCATTGTGGTTTTGCTCAACTTATCTCGCTTTTCAACCAAAATTCAAGAATCATCATCTTTCAATTAGAATCCAAATCAACTCATCACTTCTCAACCAGAGTTTTAAAATCATATCAACCACATTCGAATTCATCATCTGGATAGCATTTTTGCTTATAATTTCAAGGTCTTAGATTTACTCGTATATACTACCACCAGTAAAGAGCTGCAGTTAATGTCTAGGCCTCAAGCAAGTCAGGGATTCCATGCAATTGCGGTACTTCCATCTGAAGACCCAATTACTAATTTATGAATTTCAGTCTGAATATCAATTTGTATGAATTTCATCACACATTTCTAACTTTTTACTGTTACTTCATAAATTTTTGACATTTTTGGCTTCTCGGTTGATCCACTTTAGCCAATTCGCTCTGATACTAGAGCTGAAAGATCCTTGTCCCCCTCTGCGTAATGAATTCTGGGGTGCTAGCAGCGGAAGTAGCACTTCTTGCACAGGGCAGGGTCCTTCACTCGGGGCCTCGCCCACATATATCCGGACAAGAGACTAATCCCTCGGTTCTTCCAAAACCGAACACGAAAAAACTTCCCTCGCCCGGAAAGCATGGGCGATTCCTCCAGGATAATTTTACTCTAACGTAGTCTCATGAGCCTTAACTAACCCAATTGATCTGACCGAACCCGTAAGTCCCATAGTCAGATCAAGGAAAAGACTTGCACTTGGATCATAGAGACCAACGCTTTTTTCCTCATTGAGAGGCACAACTGTTGATTCTTTTCCATAGAACAATTTTTATCCGGGATTTACTTCATCTATCGTACCATAACAGAATTGAGTCTCATTTTAGGGATCCATCAGTCCAGCTAACCCATTCCAGTCTTGTGGGACCGCCCAGCCAACCGCCCAACCACTATAGTAATGGGATCCATTTAAGAATTTGGTTAGGTTTTGTCCCGGGTACCAGGGAAAAGAGTTCCCAGGTCCCCTAGCCAGATATTCATGCAAACTTAAAACTAGTCACACCACTTATACACCCAATATGAAATTGCCTTTTTCACAGATTTAACTATCTTTAAAATAATCTTTTAATGAAACTATAGTATCATTGTTCATAATCTTCCAAAATATTTGGTTGAATCCTAATTTCTAATTTTTTCTTCATCAGTGTACCTATGGCATCATTCGCAACAACCAAAACACTCACCACTCAGGGGTCTTTTCGATAGTTCCTAGCTCATAGTACGCGGCAATATATTCTCTTATAAAAATCAAATAAGAAATCTCCGTTGAAAATCAGCAAGATCAACCAACAGATCCATATAAAAGAGCCATGATCATAATCTTCCAAAATATCTGGTTGAATCCTAATTTCCATTTTTTCCTTCATCAGTGTACCTATGGCATCATTCGCAACAACCAGAACACTCACCACCTGTCCACTCTCAGGGGCCTTTTTCGATAGTTCCTAGCTCATAGTACCCAGTAATATATTCACTTATAAAAATCAAAATGGAATCTCCGTTGAAGATCAGCAAGATCAACCCAACAGATCCATATAAAAGAGCCATGGACTCATCCGTTGAGGACCAGCAAGGTCAATCAACCAGATCCATGCCCGAATTCAGAAAACAACTCTTACTCCTTGATTCAAATATCTTTCTTGATGCACGTGTGGGTATCTTCGGGCAACCCAGAGCCCGAGCACCGTATGGTCAGCACCCTCTAGGATCCTTTGCAGGTCACCTAGCGCTTCACTCATAGGCTACTTCCTTGGTCCCTCATCCACCGTACCGGAAGCTCACCATTTAAATCGAGGCTGGCGGCTGACCTTGCTATGCAAGACATCCTCCGTTGACTCTCCGTTAGTTGATGCAACTTTATCAGTTAGGTCTCCACGACCTCATTCACAAGACAATCAAAATGCTTCCCCAGCATTCTTGACATAAAACAGTCATTTAAAAACAGGTCATAAATACAATTTCTATAACGAACTCACATCTTTCCACATTGTTCCACATCAATCCACATTATTTAATCCACATCCATTTCATATGTATTCCCATTCTCATCCAATCACATCATTTTCATCTCATCACATCTTTCCTCATTTATCCTCATCACATCTTTCCTCATTTATCCTCATCAGATATCTCATCCACTCGCATCTACCCATCCACATCTCATCGCATCACATTCATTCACATCTCATCCATTCATTTGACCACACATCTCATTCATTCACATCTATCCTGATTCACATCCCATCACATCTCATCCATTCACATCACATCTCATTCATTCATATCTATCCCGTTTCACATCACATCACATCACATTCATTCATATCACATATCATCCATTGATATCTATCCCAATTTTCATCACATCCATTTCACATCACATCTCATTCATTCACATCTCGATTCCCATCACATCACATCTCATCCATTCACATTTCATATAGTTCATTCACATCTCGATTCACATGACATCACATCTCATTCATTCACATCGCAATTCACATCACATCTCATTCACTCACATCTATCCATTTCACATCACATCACCTCCATCCATTCACATCCATCACATCACATTCATTCATATCCATCACATTCATTCTCATCACCATCCCATCATATACATTCTATCCACATAACATCACATCACATCTATCCACATCATGTCTCATTCATACACATCTCATCTCATTCATCCACATCCATCTAATCATGCACATGTACGATTACCCACATCTATCCATACATTCATATCTATCACTTCACATCCACATATATTCATGTCACATCACACCTGTTTACATCACATCACATTCTTCCAAATACACATCCACATCCATTATTTCACATACACATCCACATCCATTCTTTCACATACATCCATATCCATTCTTTCACATACACATCCATATCCATTCTTTCACATACATCCACATCCATTCTTTCACTTACACATCCACATCCATTCTTTCACATACATATCCACATCCATTCTTTCACATACACATCCACATCCATTCTTTCACATACATCCACATCCATTCTTTCACATACATATCCACATCTCTTCACATACATATCCACATCTCTTCACATACACATTCACATCCATTCTTTCACATATATATCCACATCCATTCTTCACATACACATTCACATCCATTTTTTTCTCGAAACTAACGAAAGAGTTTGGTCTTGGTCACAATCTGATTCAAGGTTCGAGTTAGGTAAGATTTTTCCTGAACTATCTTTCTCGAAAAGGTTTGATAATTCAGTTACTATTTTATTGAATTTATTTCTTTGAATATTCACTTAACTGATTTCTAAATTAGTTACGAATTCCAATGAGGAATAAATTAATCATTTATCTGAATATTTCGATCTTGATAGATTTCTTGAATTTTCTTTTTACAATCCGTGTGAATATAAAACGATAGAAATTTCTCTCTTAGAGTATTTAATTATTCATTTATAAAATACTCATAGAATTTAATCATAGAATTTAAGAGAATTGTAATCCTTTTATGCATCTATTTATGCATACTAGTTCATCAACTTCAATAATGGGATAATAATTTTATTAAAAAAATCCTTTTATGCATCTATTTATGCATAAAATCAAATTTAATAGGAATAACACTTTTAAAATAAAAAGAATTTCTTTATACATCTTTTTATGCATATAAATCAAATTTAATAAGAATAACACTTTTATATTAAAAAGAAAATTCCATTAAGCATCTTTCTATGCATAGAAATCAAATTTAAAAAGAATAACACTTTTATAATAAAAAGATTTTCCTTTATGCATCTTTCTATGCATAGAAATTAAATTTAATAAGAATAACACTTTTATAATTAAAAAAAATTACATTATGCATCTTTCTATGCATAGAAATCTAATTTAATAAGAATAACACTTTTGTAATTTAAAAAATTCCTTTATGCATCTTTCTATGCATAGAAATCAAATTTTATAAGAATAACACTTTTGTAATAAAAAAATTCCTTTATGCATCTTTCTATGCATAGAAATTAATTTTAATAAATAATATCAGTGATATCCATGCATATTCATAGGTGAATATGCGGTTCCTGAGCGAAGTGCTAGGACACCCAAGGAGGATCCTAGAGGGTTCTGACTAGGCAATTATTAGGCTCGTGCCGAGGACACCCATGCATATGTCAAGGGAGATCTTCATGGATTGGCAAGAAATTTATTTAAGTAAACTGGAAACTATGAAATTGGATCTCGTTGGTCTTCACAACAACGGAGAGTCCGGGTGACACTTGATTGGAAAGAAATGAAACTGGAATAAATATTGAGGATTATGATGGAAACACTGTGGTTTTATTGCAATTTTGTCTTGAAAATAGTTGAATCTGAGAAAAGGTAATTTCATATTGGGTGTGTAAGTGGTGTGTCTATTTAAGTCCCTCCTTTGATTCGGCAATGTGACCCGCAGGTTCGATAGAAATACAAAGGATAGTTAAGGCTCTTGATCCCATTAGATGAATTTTCATAGAAGATTTTCCTAGAGGAATCGCCTATGCCTTCTGGGCGAGGAAAGTTTTTTCCAGTTTCGGTTTTGGAAGAACCGCCGGACTAGTCCTCCCTTGCGCGGACATTCATGGGCGATATCATGCATCTTTAGCTCGTTGTATCCTTGTGATGTGGTGAATGATTTCATCATTTAAATTGAGTGCAATGAGTCGTAATGCTTTCTCATTCTTGCTCTTCCACTCATTCTCCCCAATCACCTAGGCATTCATCTCTTCCCTCAACTAGCCCCCACAGATTTTTCCTCATGAGCAAATACATGGTCTTTGTGGCATCCAATCAGGAAGAAGGCAATGCTACGTTGAAAAATAGGTTATTTATTTTTTCTAAATCCAAAAATTCTTCTTTTCCACCTCAAAATGTATTCTACTTACACTTGATAGTCACTTTTCACACCCAAATGCATTAAACACACCCGAATGCATTAAACACACCTACACTTTTGTAAAGAGGAAAACTTCTATTCCTATCCATATATTAAATACACGTATCTTTGCAGAGGAGGGAAAATTCCCTCCTTCTCAAAATTCCTCTTGGGCTTAAACAATTTCTCGCGCTCTTTTCATTTCCTCTACCTTCTGCACTCCATTTCCCCAAGCTTCAACCTTCTGCATTCCATTTCCTCTTGAAACGATGGGTAGCAAATCTCGTTTTTTATCATCTTGATTCTGCCCCACTAATGCCATCATAGATGATTCAATTCCTAGGGCAAGGAGACCAAGATCATTAGTGTTTGCCATACTTGTATCCAACTCTATCAATGTGCAAAATCAGTGGACATATGTGCACAGGGTGATATATCCATGTGTGTTGCAACCAACGCCAGAGGCTAAGATAGAACGTCTCTTTAGCTATGGTTTTGTTGAGGCTAGGGGTGGTTTGTGGTGTTATACTTTATCACCCCACACCTCGAGATTTTAGGGTCACTTGTCATATTTTCAGGCTTCTCAGCCATTTTATCTCGAGGAGTAGGATTATAGCACCATGGCGGCGATGAGGGAACACATGTATCACGGCATGTCCACATCGTAGTATTGCTACTTCATGCATATGCAATTGAGGCATTGACTTTTTGGAGCCACGTTGCTCTATGTATATATTATAAACCTTATGTGAATAAAGAATTTTTGTAAAAATTCCAGTTGTCTAAGTGATTGTGAATGAGCACCGGATATTGAGTTTAAAGAAACAAGTTTTGTTTTCTCAGGACATATGTCATAGAATGATTACTTTGTTTAAAGGAATTAATTTTGAACTTCTTAAGTCTTTGAATCTTGGAATGAAGTCAAACAGAAAATTCAACGATGTATCGTTTGGGCAGAATCATGAGATGTGCGCATCGTGGTAGACAGCCAGATCCTCACATGGATGAGGATGAGCTTGACCCTGACGTTTGTAAAGCTCTACACAGATCTCAGCCAAGTCCCTTCAAGGGTGAAGGGGAACACTTAGGTGAGGCCGTAGAAAAGTGGATCGAAGCTATGGAGGAGTACTTCGATGTCACCGGTTACAACAAAAAAAGTAAGGTGGCTCTTGCCACGCTAAAGATTGTGGAGACAACGAGAGTAGCGTGGAGGAATCATTGTTGCGAGACAAACCACTTGGATCGAAACACCCAGACATGGGATGATCTCAAGGCCTACCTTAGAAAGAATTTTGCCCTCTAGGCTTCTTGGAAACAAAGATGAACGAGTTCCTGGAGCTAACCCAATGAAGTCGAACTACGGAGGAATATCACCAAGCATTCGCTCTCCTCCTCAAATACTCACCACCACTGGATGAAGAACAACTGATGGCTAGGTTCATTCGGGGAATGAATGAACCCTTAGATACATTGGTGAAGAATGCTAATCCAGTTTCTATGGCCAAAGCAATGCGGATGGCGAAGGATTTGGCCAAGGCCTTTGTTTTCAAGGTACTGCTGCCAAAGCCAGCACCCTCATCTTTCAAAAGATTCTAAACCCCAGGAAGTACTGCCAACTTTCTGCCTCCTAAGAGGCAGCAAGGTCCTAATCAAACCTAGGATATGGGAAGTTTCAAAATGGAAGGAATGCCTTTTCCTTGGAACACATTTTTCGAAACTTCGGCTCTTTCCTGGATGCAGAAGAAAGAGCTTAGAAGTGAGAATAGATGTTTTGGTTGTCAAGGTTTTGGGCACCAGCTCAAGGACTGCCCAACTCCTTCAATGCAATGGGCCGGGAAGCCAAGGTCCTAGAGTGCTGAGACCAACCCCTTTGTATCAATCTAATCAAGGTACCTCTCGCCATAAAAGAATGCCAGCTTAGCCTACAACCTCAATGTAGAGTAGTCTTAGATCCCCCTCCCAAAATTGGGGAAGCTAGAGAGAGAGAGTTCCACCCTAGATAGTAGCACCCAGAGCCACCCCCCATAATAGCTGATGTAGTGGAGGAAGAAAGAGGACAAATTTATGCCGCCATTGAACATCAAGGGCAGAATCATCAGTTCTCAGTTATTCATACTCCAGCAAAGTACAAGGGTAAGCACTTTAAGCTTTTGATTGATTCAGGCAGTACGCATTCTTTTATTTCCCCAGAATGTTTGCGTAAGTTAGTCCTAGATCAGAAAGCAGGGAAACCTATTCAAGTAGAATTGGCTAGTGGGAAGATTCTTTTCACACACCACGAGACAGACCATATTAAATTTAGTCTAGATGGAAATGTAACAGACTGCCAGTTCTCAGAGTGTTACCTTTGGGAATTTATGATGGAATCCTTGGGATGGATTGGCTCCATAAGAATTAGGCTGACATTCACTATCACAATGGAACCATGTCTTTCCTTGACCTTCATGGGAATCAAGTTCAAGGAACTGGAATTTTAGGATCCCCAGTTCCACAGTTAGTCAAAGCTTCTAAATTGCTGAAAGGACTCAAAAAGAAGCAAGCCGTCTATGTCGTTAAAATAAATCTAGTAGACAAAAAATCTGAGACTAAGGAGCCAGAGTGGTTAAGTGAGTATGCTAATGTATTCCCAGAAGATCTGATTGAGATACCTCCGACTCGTGAAGTAGATCATGAGATAGAGCTGACCCCCAAAGCTCAGCCAATAGCCCACCATGCATACAAGATGCCAGTCCCAAAAGCCATAGAACTTAAGGAGCAGTTAAGGCAGTTGTTTTAGAGCAAGGATTTGTAGGACCCAATGTTTCACCTTGGGGTGCACCTATTCTCTTTCAGAAAAAGAAAGATGGAACGTTAAGACTTTGTATTGATTACAGAGGATTAAATCAGTTGGACAATCAATAATAAGTATCATATCCCTAGGATCGATGAGCTTTTGGATCGGTTAAGTGGAGCCCAGATCTTCACACTAAGATAGATCTCAAATCCAAATACTACCAGATCAGAATCAAGGATCAAGATATCCCAGAGATAGCCATCAATACTCGCTATGGGCATTTTGAATTTACAATCATGCTGTTCGAATTAACAAATGCCCCAATCATGTTTAATCGCCTGATGCAAGATATTCTTAGAGAATACTTGGATGAATTTGTTCTTGTCTTCTTTGATGACATCCTGGTATACTCTAAGAATGCAACAGATCATGAAGGTCATGTGTGGAGATCCTAAGGAAGCACCCTAAGGAAGCACCCTAAGGAAGCACCAACTCTTTGCAAAAAAGAGTAAGTATACTTTCTCGGGCCTGACCATGTCAAATACTTGGGATTTATAGTATCTAAGGATGGGATTTCTCCTGACCTCGCTAAAATCCAAGCAGTCGTAGAGTGAAAGAAGTCAGAGGATTCTTAGGATTAACCGGGTGGTATCGAATCTTTATACCCATGTATACTTAGATAGCATCTCCTTTAACTGGCTTGCTAATCTAGTGAAAGAAGTTAGAGGATTCTTAGGATTAACCGGGTGGTATCGAATCTTTATACCCATGTATGCTTAGATAGCATCTCCTTTGACCAGCCTTCTCAAGAAGAGTACCCTATTTCATTGGACCACTATGTGTCAGAGTGCTTTTGATAAGATGAGGACAACCTTAGTAACCAACCCTATTCTTAAATTACCAGATTTTTCCATACCCTTTAAGGTAGTAATAGATGCCAGTGGCTTTGCCCTAGGAGGTGCACTCATGCAGGAAGGTCATGCAGTAGCCTATGAATCCAGAAAACTCAGAATGCATGAGAGAAATTATGTTGTCCATGGCTTGGAGTTACTCTCAGTAGTTTATGCTCTAAAGTTGTGGAGACATTATCTCTTGGGATAGAGATTCACCTTGATGATAGATCATCAAAGTCTGAAGTGGATCTTCACCCATAAGGATCTCAACATGCGTCAAAGAAGGTGGATGCAGACCTTGCAGGAATTTGATTTTGCAATTAAGTACTGGCCAGGGAAGGAAAATGTGGTAGCAGAGATGCACTCAATAGGAAAGCCTCCTTGCTTGCAATAACATTAGTGTCAAATCCGTTGATTAGTGAAGCAAGAGAGAAGATCATGTAGGATAAATTCTTTGCCCCTATTGCTACCCTACTTATGCAGGAAAGCAAGACTCCTCCATGAGATGAGTCGAGTTCATGGGTACAGATTAGACGATGGATGCATGTATTACAATTATTGGCTATGCATTCCCAATGATGAGTGAACAAAAGTAAAAATTCTGAGAGAAGCCCATGATAGCCCGATATCTAGATATCTAGGTTTCATAAAGACCTACATGTCTATTAAGAAGAGTTTCTTTTGGTGGCCAAGACTCAAAAAGGATGTACTTAATCACGTGCGTCAGTGTTTAGTATGTCAAAGAGTTAAGGAAGAAAGAGTTAAGATTCTAGGAAAGTTACATCCCTTAGACATTCCACAGATGAAGTGGGAATGTGTTAGTGTGGATTTTGTTACTGGACTACCGTCATTGCAATCAGGTTACAGCTCCATTTTTGTGGTAATTGATAGAGTAACCAAGGTTTCCCATTTGATTCTAGTAAAAGAAACCTACATTGCAGTAGATATTGCTATAGTCTTCCTCAAGGATATTTTTAGGTTGCATGGCTTACCCAAAAGGATAGTGAGCGATCAAGATTCTAGGTTTACATCAAAGGTTCTGGACTGCATTCTTCGAAGCAATGGGAACTTTCCTAGATCTTAGTACACCCTATTGTTAACAATCCAAAAATGGGATTGATCATGGTGAAGGACATAGATTAGGCAACATAATTAAGGTGGATTAAACCACACTAAAAACTCCATGAGAGAGAGAGAGAGAGAGATTGCACACTCAACACTTGATCTCTTCTATTGCATATCATAATGAACCATACAATGATATAGGCTTTCTAGCCTTATCCCACTTTACATGTCATCATCCATGTGGCACTCCCTTTTCCACTTCTTTTGGTCAACACTCACACACCATTCAATATTACATGTGGCATTCCTATTTTGCCACAATATCTTGCACCTTTAGGGTGCTTTCCTACATACACACAACACCACGATTACATCTCTCAACACCCCCTCTTAATCGAGGTGTTCCACAACTCACCCATCACACCCATCACTCATATCAATGTAGCATTGCACAACTGCAATCGTTACCTCTCAACACTCCCCCTCAATGATACATTGGAGTGTCCATCAACCAATCATGTGTGCGCGTGTCTACTATCTTAGACACCTAGTCCATTTTGAGCCGACTCGCTCACAGTGGAACCACTGAGTCCAATTTGAACATAGAAGTTCGGGTGGGAACCAACCCGAACTTCTATGTTCGGGTGGGAACATAGAAGTTCGGGTGGGAACCAACCTAGTCCATTTTGAGCCGACTCACTCACAGTGGAACCACTGAGTCCAATTTGAACATAGAAGTTCGGGTGGGAACCAATGATACATTGGAGTGTCCATCAACCAATCATGTGTGGGAACCAACCCGTGTGCATGCACCTCACAGTGGAACCATTGAGTCCAATTTGAACATAGAAGTTCGGGTGGGAACCAATGATACATTGGAGTGTCCATCAACCAATCATGTGTGCACGTGTCTACTATCTCAGACACCTAGTCCATTTTGAGCCGACTCGCTCACAGTGGAACCACTGAGTCCAATTTGAACATAGAAGTTCGGGTGGGAACCAACCCGTGTGCATGCACCTCACACGTGCATCGCTCATGCACACATCACAACAACCATTTCGAGCTTCTAGGTGAGCTCGGGCAAGGCGACCCTCATACCAATGGGTGAATACAAAAAAATTCCATTTTGAGCACGCAGGCTCGGGTACGGTTACCCCTAAGTGTACATGGGTGAATATCAAATTAAAATTTTGTATCTCCATTTTGGTTGCAACCGGGTAGGGGACCCGCATATGGAAGTTATCCACGGCTTCACATTGGTAGACCAATATTTTGCCCAATTATTTAGGACACTTACAACCTTATGTGTGTGAAAATCTCTTTAATAATGATTTTTTTTTTCAAGCATGGGAACAAAGCCAAGGTTTAATGAAGGTCAAGTAAATTTTTTTTTTAACGTGCAATGTGCAACACGCCACATGGTCCCCTCTTCTTCAAGAGTGCAAAGATGCCAGCCACACTCCATTAATGCTCTCGTCTATCAGACCTGGCCTCTGCTAGCTTCTATTCTACACAACCGTCTGCATTGATGATGACTTCTTGCCATCTCGCTGCTTCTCTCTGAAGCTCTTTGTGTGTTGCCTCCATCTCAATCACTGCAGCAGCTCTCAATGCTACGAGATTCTTTGCCTCTTCAAGCTCCCAATTAAGCTCAAAATTTTCATGCTAAACCTTGAAGGGTGATTCTCAACATGGTTTGTGTAAGATTCCTCCCCCAGCTCAGGATGTCCAGTATCTTCCCATGTAATCGAATCCCTCTTCAGAAATATAAAAGATCTTATTTCTACCAGTTTTGGCCTAGAGGGAGAAAATGTTCTAGAAAGAGAATATTCAAATTTTAAATATTTTTGGATAGAAAAATACCTCATCTTATTAAAATAAGTTTCCCTGAAACAGAAGTTCAAAAAGATTTTCATAAGGTGCATTAGAAATTAAGTATAATATGTTCAAGAGATTATCCTGGGGGTGAAGATTTTTTTGAAATTTTAAATTAAGGTTCCTATGGACCAATAAGATTCATCCAAATGTAGGGAGGAGATAAATGAATAAATAAAAAAAATCCCCCCAAAAATGAGTAATTAATACTCACATAAGATGAAGAGTTGACTAAGGACAAGGTTAATAGTTAAAAAAGGGAGATATTTAGAAGTAATGATGCATTTTTGACACCTCTGCATGGGGGATTCCCCTCATGAAGGAGGCATCTATTTCACATGCTTGATTAATGAGTTTTAAACTCCTAAATAATGAGATATTTTCATCTCTCCTCTCTCCTGTTTCAACTAGATTCAAAAAGTGAGTAAAACTGACCTAAAAATGGTCAAAAATTGACCAAACTAATCTGGAAAATTCTAGAATTAGTTTGCTTGGTTAGAAGCTCACTTTTTCCTATAAATAGAAGTAATCCTACATATGCAAAGAGAGTATCGTGGAAAGTGTGCGCTTTTATCGCACAGGTCGTAGCTGGGGACTTGCCGAACACCGTATGCGAGCCACGAATGGCTGCAAGCATACAACCAGGAAAGCAAGCTCAAACAGAATGCAAGGGTGTGTCACTCACCGCTCTAACCGCCGCCGTGAAGGATTCCCGTGTCGCAGCAGTGAAGGAGGAGCCGCCGTCGCCGCTCTACTGCCTCGTCGCGCCGCCGTGCCGCTACACAGTGGATCGCTCTCTCACTCTCTCTCTCTCTCTCTCTCTCTCTCACGCAGGAGAAGGAAACCAAGGAGATAAGGCAAGAGCACTCTTGTATTCAACACATGAGAATGAGGGTTTTACGGTTACATTTGACTCTTATAGGTGACTTGGCCGTTCACACATGGGTGCCCATACATGGCCGGCCGATCCTAACCCTTATCCTATTGATATTCAAGGTGCGCCTCTCATCGGCGATCACCCAATCCCTTTATCCTTTGCATATGGTGCCGACAAGCCTGGCCCATGACTGAGAATAGTTAAACTAATTACATGATGTAAAACATAGTACGTCTCATTGTCCGTCATAGGTTCCTGATGTAGATTCCGTCCTCGAAAGCTATGGTATGGTAAGCTCGATAGGGTTGTTGTGGTAGACCGTCTGCAAAACAGGGAAGTAGAGTGAAAGTATGCTGGAATTCAAAAGATATAAAGTGTATAAATTCAAGCATGTTAGACCATAATGGATGTTGCTATGAGACTTAGTTTAAGTGGTCACATGAATGAGCTAGTGTAGCAAATTAACAGGAGTTTAATAATTATTGAAAGTAAATCAAGAGTTAGCAAGGTGTCAAAGGTTAATCAAGGTTTATAACTGACCTAAGTCAAGGAAAATAACCAAGCTTAATAAATAAATAGATGACCACACTGTTTCTACTCTAAGAATAAGTTAATACCACGAGTCTAGGGACACAAGAAACATTAGAGTTACAGGAGCCTTTTGCCTTTATTTTTTTTAATGCACGTGACAATTTTTACACACAATGGCGACCTTCCTAAGGCAAAACTAACATCGATCCTGGTACCATGTTTAACACAAGGCATTATCCAGGAATCTATTAGTTCACCTTAGGCAAGGCTACCCCCTACCAACCAAGGCATCGGTCTGGAGTAGAATACTCCTCGCCTACCAAGTATTAATAAGGAAATAGGCCAACATTAAAGCATATCATAGACTTGTATTGCCATTTATTGTAGGTTTTTTTTTAAAATTTATTTCTTTTGATCTTCGCTCCTGAACTATAATTTATCTTGCATCCTTTCAACAAAGGGGTAAAAGCTATGTCCTAGAGGTCAACACACACATGGCTAGGTGTCAAACATTAAGATGGTTTGACCTTAGACCTAAGACAATCGTATTCCAAGGTTAACTAAAGACTGCATGCATTCTCAAGAATATATCCAATAAGGTTAAACTCATTAATGATTCACACTAGCACGTTAGGCAACTTCAAAAACTAAGTAGTACATTGACAATTTCCATGTGGTCATGCATTATAGTTCATGCAATTAATTGAACAGTAAAAATGAAAGAGAGTGGGTATGGAAGAATTACACCTGTATTTTGGAGATCTCCTTGATTCGATGAGAAAAATGCCTGCAATTTGATGAGATATTTATGTATGAGCGTTGTGGCTATCCAGGACTTGAAAGCGAACCCACCTCAAACTTTTCCACCTGTACAACCAACTAACAAGCACTATACCTCAAGAGGCACATCAGTGTGAAAAATTAAAGACTCGTTTAAGAAATCCAAACTAGAAAAAACTTGAAAACACTAACCTACCTACCAGTCACCACACTACTACTGAGGATACGGTAAGAGGATGTTGTAGAGTCCTGGATCTAGCCCTAAAGCTAAGCCTCTATCCGCATCATCCAAATAAATAAAGTCAACCTCAGTAGTGCCATGAGTTTCATCCGTCCATTCATCATTGTCAGATGTTTCCTTTTTATTTTCCCATCCACATAAACTCATCAAGAATGTAATCATTCTAGGATAGTCATCTTGTGGAAAAGGAAAGCATTGGGCTATCGGGGATATGTCCTCTACGGAGTAGGGATCAATCATGGTCAATAGGCGAATTAGCCATTCTAATTCCTCAACATTTTCCTCTCTGGCTAGTACATCTATATGATCCCATTCAGTTTCAATTACAAGATAGCACATGTGAAATATCTGAGAAAGGTACAGATGATACCTCTCACACCAAAGGTAGGAGTGGATGAAGTGTATGATGATCGTGCATTTTCCATATCTGCAAACACAGATATAACATCAATAGGTTTATGATAGGTCAATCTAGTTCTTGATTGTATATATGGATATTTCTATTCTTAACGTGCTCTTGCTCTTTTTACTATTTTTTGCTTTTCTTTTCTTTTCTCTTCTGTGTATGAAGCTATATATATACATCCCCCCTTGAATTTGGCAATTACATGGTCAGGGGAGAAGGTTAGGGAGGAAGCAATAGAATGTCGAGCGTGAGTACATGCTCCCCCTTTCCTTGGGTAGATCATATTTTCTGCAATGATGTTGCAGCCTCTTGGAACCAATTTGTCCAGCGGGTCATAGGTTGTGATGTGGGCAGATAGCTTTTTATGACCCTTGTGGCCACATCCAATTGCAGAGATGTTAGTGTACGCTCCCATTGACGAATGGAGGAAATGGTTTCCGACGATACTATTACAAGAGGAGACGTAGACTTATCAGTCTTTTGTTGGGTGTTGACAAGAGTAGGTGTAGAGAGCTAGAAGCTTCATGTGGCTCCCCCCTTCCTGAGCTAGGTGGTAATGATCGATATCGTTTGGGAATCCAAACTAACTCTGGAAGAAGTGGTGCGGAGCACTCTATTACCTTTCCCTTACCACGGTCTTGAATTGTCATTGGGGTGGCAACAATTTTTTTGCAAGGTTTTACAGGTGATGTAGAGGGATTCAGCTTATATTTAGGGACCCAAATCTGGTCGTTCCCCTCGTAGTACCCTTGGGCTACTAATAATTTTTTAGGGATCCATCGTGATGTTACATTGCCCTTACTCGGGTGGGTAGCTGTTTTCTTCCTACGAGGCTTCTTGTCTAAACGAGATTGAGCAGGGGAAGTAGCTGTTAACGAAGCTTTTGGGACCCATTTGTATGTATTCTTTGGCATAGTAAGCGGAGCTTTAGAGACCATCCTGCATGTTTCCACTCTTGGCGTTGAAGCATTAGAGGGGTGGCAAACAATCAAAGATGGTTTTGCCACTAGACTTTGTGATTTTTCGTTATCCAGCATTTTGTCCAGAGTCGATGGCTTAGGAGCGGGATTTTGAGCGGTCATACTGAGTGTTGGTTCTTGCGTTGTGACTCGTCTGGTTGCCCAATCGATATTGCACTTGGTGGCCAACATCCATATGCGCCCTAAGTTTACAGTGCCTTCCATGGTACCAGCAGGCATAACCAAAAAGCTTTGAATTACGGTCCCCTTGTCATAGGCAACCAGAGTATGCAGAATTCCTGAGACAGGGGTTTTTTTCTTGTTGATTCCTTGAACTTGGATAGCGCTCTTGGATAAAGGTGGTTTTCCAAGTTGACACCACACGCCATATGATAGCAAATCGTGTTGAGCTCCTGTATCCAATAATGCATTATACAGCACCTCCCCGTAAGGACTCTGTAACTCAATTGGGTATCTCAGAGGCGGGTCAGATTCCAGTGCATCCTCCTCTGCTTCCTCAAAAAATACTTGCGTAATTCCCAAGTTAGCTTCTCGTTGAGCATGCTGTTGACATTCTTTGGCTTCGACTCTCGCTTGTATCTTTTTAAGCTCAGCTTGTTCTTTAGTTGCCTTCTTTTGATGGATTGCATGTAACTCCTCTTGGCTGAGGGGGTCATAGTATCTTTTGAATTTACTCCCATTAAGGAATCCAATGGTTTCAACTCCGTCGAGAGTCTCCACTCTGATGGTACCTTGCGGGGTAATTTCACATACTCTATACGGTCCCTTACCAGCATATTTGAGCTTCTTCTTTTCGTTTCGCACTCCATACATCAGGACTTTATCCCCAACCTTGTCCTTTTTTCGCACTCCATACATCAGGACTTTATCCCCAACCTTGTCCTTGCGGGGTAATTTCACGTACTCTATACGGTCCCTTACCAGCATATTTGAGCTTCTTCTTTTCGTTTCGCACTCCATACATCAGGACTTTATCCCCAACCTTGATGTCCTTGTCCTTTAGGTGGCGATCAAACCATTTTTTCCTTCTATCCTTCTCCACAAGGGCATTGTACACAGCCAATTGTCTTTCTTCATTTAGTCGCTCAAGGATATACAGTCGCTCAAGGATATACAGTCGCTCTACTAAGGGATTACCATCCCAACCCTCTTGAGTAGCAACACTAAGACTAGGAATGACAAATTTCCACGGCATGACTGCTTCTTGGCCATATACCATTTTGAATGGTGTGCAATTAATAGCCACTTTGTACGCAGTACGATAGGCCCATAAAGCTGTCGTAAGCTTTAGATCCCAATCCGTGCGATGAGCTTCAACTGACTTTGTCAAAACAGAGATAAATGTCTTATTTGTACTCTCGGCTTGGCCATTCGCTTGCGGATAATAAGGAGTAGATTTATGATGGGATATCATGAAATTTGTTGTGAGCTCCTTAATCACATCATTTATAAAATGCGTCCCATTGTCGCTCACAAGTTCAAAAGAACAACCGAAGCGTGTGATTATATTTTCAAAGAGAAACTTGGCTGTTGTCCTCGCATCTGCCTTACGTGTCGCTTTCGCTTCAGTCCATTTGGTCATATAGTCAGTGGCCACAATAATATAGCAAGATTGTGTGTTTCGGGCCGCTGGGCTAATTGGACCTACAAAGTCTAAACCCCACTTTTCAAATGGTTGGTTTACTTTGATTGGATGTAGGGGCATCTGATCTTTCCTCTGGGGTTTCTTGTATCGTTGGCATTCATCGCAACCCTTCACAAAGAGTGATGCATCTTGGAACATAGTGGGTCACCAATACCCCGATTGTAAGATCTTTCGCGCAGTTAAGTCTCCTGAGAAGTGACCACCGGCTACACCCATATGTGCCTCTTGCAAAATGTATAGATACTCATCCTCTCGGGCACAACGCCTAAGAACGTCATCCTTTCCTCTTTTATAAAGAGTCCCGGCTATCAGGCAATAGGGTTCACATTCTTTGATCAGCTTTTGAGCTAAATCTTTACGAAGCTCCTTGGGTGGAAAGTCATTAACCAAAAAGTTAACAATCTTGTCACTCCATTCAGGTATTATCTCCACCATGAACAGGGAAGTGTCAGGTAAGTCATCATCAACCCCCATAGGAGCCTCACCATTAGGTATGTGAGACAAATGATCAGCCATAACATGTTTCTTGCTAGGTCTCACAACAACAGTGAAATCAAACTCAAGAAGAATCAATAGTCATCGTGTGATTCTTCCTGTGGAGCATGGTTTGTTTACCAGATACAACAATGCTTGATGATCCACATAGAAAACAAACTTGGTGGCAAGGAGGTAATAACGAAATTTCCTTACTAGATATATCATTGCCAACCCTTCTCGCTCTGTAGTGGTGTAGTTCATCTCAGCATCGTTCAACTGGCGGGACTGGCAAAGCTAATGGGGTAGTCTAATTTGTGTTCTCCAGGTTGAGTTAACACACACCCAATAGCAAAGTTTCAATATGCACATGGAAGATTAAATCCCAGTTAGGCATTCGCAAGATTGGAACACTCCCTCTAAGGCCTTCTTTAATAGCTCATAGGCACGGTCACATTCTTTGGTCCAAATAAACTCGATGAGAATCTTATACAATGGTCAAGCTATCTTGGCAAAGAATAGAATAAACCTTCGATAATAACCAACGTGGCCAAGAGTGGGGTAGTGAGGCGTTCTTCAACCCTTAAGGTTCGATACCAATCTCTGGCCTTCCCACTCAAGGTTAAGCCTAAGGCTTTACACTTATGCAGCTCATTGTGCTCTTCCAAGGAATCACACACGTGTTCAAAGACTTCAATGTGCTTCCTAAAATCCTCGTTACCACTGAAGTTTTGAGTGAGCTTAGCCACTTGTACTGCCTTGCTTCTAGGTTCTCTCTCAGGCATGCCCCGCATGTTTTCCACAATAGATCGTCCGATCGTCTGAGCAAACGCTGCGAGATCACCTAGGTGAGCATGCATAGCTAGTGGAGGCACTTCTGGGATAGCCTGGCTGATAGGAGTTGGCGTTGGTCTAGGTATGTTGGCGAATGACGTAGGATATGATATGTGACTAGGCCTAGCTCCTCTTGGATAAGGGTTGTGATAAGGCGGTCGTGGAGCATACGCCATTGGCATACTAAGAGGCGTAGGAGCTACATGAGCATGAGCAGCGAAATAGGTACATATGGTTGATAGGCACTGGCACGCACTGTTGTATGTACTATTCCACTAGGTAGCGGCGCCATACTAACTACAGCGGTAACAGGTGCACTTTTCGTTATGCTCATCATTGGGGTAGGCATTGTGGATTCCTTACTAGAAAGTTGAGCCAAGGTTGGAAAGCTAAAGTTACTGCTCGTGGGCTCAACCTGCATTGAGACTCCGGGCGAAACAACATATGAAGGGTCTATGGGACTCACCGAGGGAGTCTCCAATTGTGATAGGGTTGGTTGTTTGGCCTTGCCTGTATCCAAAAACCTCATAGGGCCAGTGGAACCTAAGTTCACTCCCCTATTTTGCCTCTCAATTTGGATAATTCTATGAATAATCTCACATATCATTTGTTGTTGCTCCTCTAGATTAGTGGCGCTAGATGTAGGACTTCTAACCAACCTACATGGTATGTGTAGCCTGTGTATAGGTCAGTTAGAGTCTCTGTGTGTAGATCATATTCCCAATTTTCATTGAGAAATATCCCATCCAGACTTGGTGTGCCAAACAGTTCTCTTGAAGTGGACGCAATGTCACTTCTTATGGATTGGCTTCTAGGGACCTCTACTTTAGGAGGCGCGTCGGAAGGTGGTAGCTCAGTAGGGCCCTCATTAAACGAAGTGGGTAGAATATCCACATGGACACTCTTTGGGAGGGTAGGGTCTACATAAGATATGAATGGCAAATCCACTATCCCTCCTTCTTTATTTACTTCGCTTTTGTCGCATGTTCAGAGCGTGTAGCTCTACTAAAGGTCTCTATTAGACGACTAAACATGCTAGATCTGGGTTATGGGGCCCAAACTGGCATGTTTTGGCTTGTCTCCTCAGGGTTCTTGGTAGGGTGCCCTTCCATGGCTTCTGAGTCAGAGGACGAGTCACTATCCACTATTCGTGGATCTTGGGTTGCACTCCCTTGGGTTCCAGCCGAAGGCCAAGATGCCAACGTGGAGGGATGGTGTGAGCTTGCGTAAACTGAAACGCTTTCTAGTGGCTCAGGCTCTAGTACCCGACCAGAGCATAGATGCATGTGACGTGGGTACCCTACGAGCGTTGGTGACTACCTTTGAAGCCCACACAAGTGGTTTCTTAGGTGTTTCGCACCCCGTTTTTACTTGTTTTTATATTGTTTTTAACTCATTTTTTACCCCCTTACTTATGGTCGAACCTGGACTAGGGCGTGTGATAGCTCAAAACGAGCGTATCGTTTAAAGGGTCCTAGCGTGCTTTACAGCACCGTGTTTGCCGATCCAGAACTCTTGTGGTCCTCAAAACAGTCTGTTTCCTTGTGGGGGAAGGGGTGAAAGCCTATTTGCTTGTGGAGGAAAGGGTGAGGGCTTTATCCCACATGCTCACTTTACTCCTTGGGGAGTGGGCTACATATAGGGCACAACTTCCCATAAGCTCTCACTTGAAAGAAAGCTATGGAAGCTCACTCTCCTATATATATATATATCAGAAGATCGAGATCGAGACCGGGGACAATTGGGGGTTTTTCTTTTCAAAAAAATTTCTCCAAATAAAAAATCTTTTCTCTTCCCACACATTTGGTTTTTTTCTTTTTTTTAAAAAAAATTAATTTTTTTGAAATTAATTTTTCCTTTTTCTCTTTTTTTTGGAATAAGTATTCTAGGGTTTCTTTCTGGGGTTCAGCCTTGGCCGCGACGCAATTTGCACATAGCACAGGTCTGGGGATTCAGAAATCCCCCCTCACACGCAGAAAACCCAAGAACAGAACGCACGCGGAGCGGAAAAATAACAAAAGAAACAGGATTGCAGAACACAAATTGCAGAAACAGATTGCAAAACAGGGAAACACCTCAACGACAAACACACAGTCGCCTTTCCTATAGTGTAAATTTCACTTCACGCAATAGCCCGAGCTGCAAACTGGAGCTTGGTGCAGGGCATCTCCCCGGCAGCGGCGCCAAAAATGTGCGCTTTTACTGCACAGGTCGTAGCTGGGGACTTGCCGAACACCGTATGCAAGCCACGAATGGCTGCAAGCATACAACCAGGAAAGCAAGCTCAAACAGAATGCAAGGGTGTGTCACTCACCGCTCTAACCATCGCCATGAAGGATTCCCGTGTCGTAGCAGTGAAGGAGGAGCCGCCGTCGCCACTCTACCGCCTCGCCACCGCCGTGCTGCTACACAGTGCTCGATGGTTCTCTCACTCTCTCTCTCTCTCTCACACACACGCAGGAGAAGGAAACCAAGGAGATAAGGCAAGAGCATTCTTGTATTCAACACATGAGAATAAGGGTTTTAGGGTTACATTTGACTCTTATAGGTGACTTGGCCGTTCACACATGGGCACCCATACATGGCCGACCGATCCTAACCCTTATCCTATTGATATTCAAGGTGCACCTCTCATCGGCGATCACCCAATCCCTTTATCCTTTGCATATGGTGCCGACAAGCCCGGCCCATGACTTAGAATAGTTAAACTAATTACATGACATAAAACATAGTACGTCTCATTGTCCGTCTCATAGGTTAACATGAAGAGAATTAAGAGAATTGGGAGAGTGATAATGACATAAGAATGCTCAAAATCTCAATTATAGAGGCTTCACTCATTGATTTGAAGCCTCTACAATTGAGAGAATTGAAGAGAATTAAGAGAATTGGGAGCGTGATAATGACACAAGAATGCTCAAAAGCTCAATTATAGAGGCTTCACTCATTGATTTGAAGCCTCTACATTCCACTCCCCAACAAATTTCATATCCATATCAGGAGGAAGCCTATTGGAAAAAGCTAATCCATGACAATATAGCTTGCACACTAACATGAATAACAATATGACCCAAAATTGGGGCTTTATTTTGGTCACTTCTTAAGATACAAACTAGAGAAGAGTAAGGGTTAACATTATGCAGTAGATGGCACAAATCTACCCATGGTTCCCAAAGTCTTTCCACATGCTCATTACCGCTAAAACCATTGGTACCTCCAAAGGAGGGCGGCAATAAGGCAAGGGCTGCCTTGAGAAGTCATACGCATATCGAGATAATACCTCCTTATCTCCCTTAGTTTGTATCATCAAGAGTTCTAATCTTAGGGTAAGGCCTCAGGAGCTAATTCTAAGTAATCCTACATATGCAAAGAGAGTATCTTGGGAAGAGAATTAAGAGAATTGGGAGAGTGATAATGACACAAGAATGCTCAAAAGCTCAATTGTAGAGGCTGCACTCATCATTGATTTGAAAGGGAGATAAGGGCTCCTTTTATAGATGGAAAAGTGACCCCCTCTCACCTTGTTACAAGTTACAATTGTAGAATCCTTCCACCTCCCATGACACCTGTGAGGTCACATAAAATGTCTCTTTAGGCAAAGTATTTTTTTTAATTTTTAATTTGGAGATCCTTGACTAAAGATACTTGCATGAGACAAGGTTGTAGCCAAGTTGGCACCTATGTGGCATTTCACTTTACAAATGTCAAAAGGCTCCTCATCCACGTAGGATTTCTAGAAGAATCTTCCCTAATTATGCACCTACATACACTTCTCCACATGCCTTCCACATGCTAGCTTGTGGCAAATAGCATTTAAATATTACAAGGGTGAGCCATGCATACATTTGCGCTCACTTTTATTTTCCACATCACTCACCTATACAACCATACCAAAGCATTTATGGAACATACTTGGTATTTACAATGGGCACATCACACATTACCCAACTTTAGGAAATGCAAAATATTGATGAGAGATACCATCGGGGTAGCTGCCAAGCCGTCGCGCCATGATGTCATTTTATTACGGGCCCGTTGTAATCTTTTTGGACAAGCTTCCACCTTATTACCATTACAAAGCCACAAAACTATATACAAAGTTGAAAATGAAAGATATTATTTTTTTATGTCACATCTTTCTCCCCTAGTAGATCCCCATGCTTGTCTTGGGGGTCTGCTAGCCATGGTGTCCTAGGATAAAAGATTTGTAGCTGATACTCATTGACACGTCCTGGAACCTCCTGGCCATTTGCATCTTCCAAAAGATAGGTGTTGTTTCTAAACTTTTGCTTTATTCGGAAGGGGCCTTCCTAACGTCGAAGAAGCTTCTTATCTAACCGCTTGTCCACACGGCTGTCAAACCGCATGACCAAGCTTCACTCTTTGAGTTCTGGCTTCTTCTTCTTTTTTGTCAGACTGTCATGCCTTGCCTTGTGCCGTTGTCATGCTGCCTCTAAATTTTGAAGTGCCTGAAGCCGCTTTTCATCTAAGGTCTCAAGTTGTATCAAGCGCTGGTGGGCATGAGTTTCTTCTTCATTGTTCAAGCATGCAAAAGATGTGCGGAGGCTTGTGATTTCCAATTCTATTGGCAAAATAGTCTCCAGTCCATAAACTAGTTGAAAAGGTGTGAAACCAAAGGAGATCTTGTGAGTGGTCCTATAAGCCCATAAGACCTCTGGTAACTGCACATCCCACTTTCGCTTCATAGTATCCATTAGCTTAGACAAAGATCCATAAAGCAAACCATTGGTTTTTTCCACTAAACCATTGCATTGAGGATAATAAGGAGTCGACATAGCATGATTTATTCTTAATTTCTGCATCAACAATTCATTCCTAAAAGATCTCCCTCCATCTGTAAGAATCTCTAATGGACACCCAAATTGAGCACATATATAATCCCTAAGAAATAATGACACAGTCCCTGCTTAATTATTGATTGTCTCCTTTGCTTCTGCCCATCTCGTTGCATAATCTGTGGCCACCAATATGTAATACTTTCCATGTGAGAGGAGCGAGGAAGTGGACCCACACAATCTAATCCCCCCCTTTCAAATGGACCATATGCTGGAATGGGATTTAAGGGTCTAGGAGTCAATTGTTTGCGACCATATGCTTGGCACACTTCACAGCTCTTCGACACCACTCATAGACATCTTTGCTGAGTCGAGACCAGTAATACCCAGTGTTGAGGATCCTGTGAGTTGTGCTAGCTAAGGCAAAGTGACCTGAACATTCATGACAATTCCATAATCCTTTTAGATCCTTCCAAGCTCACTACCCTTCTAAGAATCTTATCCTTACCTTACCTATAGAGAATGTCACCTAGAATTGTATAAGGATGAGCTTTCCTCATAAGCCTTTGCTTCTATTGAGGGTTCAATCCAGAAGGAGAGTGGCCTTTATCCAAGTAATGTTGAACATCTTGGAGCTCTGGCCATCCTGTACCCACCATCAATGCAAGAATAGCCACTTTTAAAGAAGCTAAAGTTTTAGTAATCAACTCATCAGCCTTTTGATTATCTTTCCTGTTAGCATGCACAAATTTGCAAAATTTAAAAACTTCTTTTAACTCTATTTCCCTTTTGTAAAATTCTTGCAAATTAGAACTCCTTGCTTTGTATTCTCCTTTCATTTGCTTAATGACAAGTTGGGAGTCTCCTTTAACCACTACTTCCTTCACACCCTCCTTCAAGCAATCTTCCAATCCATAAATCAATGCATTATACTCAGCCACATTATTTGACATAGATTTTGGAAAATCAATGCATTATACTCAGCCACATTATTTGACATAGATTTTGGAAAATCAATGCATTATACTCAGCCACATTATTTGACATAGATTTTGGAAAATCCTTACCTTTTGCCCATACCTCCTTTCCTTTTGGGTCAAATAAAATCCTTACCTTTTGCCCATACCTCCTTTCCTTCTGGGTCAAATAAAATTATTCCTCCAGCCCCACATTGCCTAGAGGGGCTAAAGGCTCCATCAAAATGCATAGTGAAAGTAGTTGGTGGTGTCTGCAAATCTTCACATACCTCTTCCTTTGTCCCTAACCCTTCTTCCTCTTCCTTACCTATATAAGCAAATATGCAAGAGAGGCCCTAGTGGTGCTTTTTGTAATAAAACTAAAAGAGAATTCTTAAAGCTGGCAAAGCCACTTGGAAAACTTTCCTACAGGGTTGGGTTTGCAAACCAAGAATTGTAAATAAGGCTAAGATGTAAGGAAGAAGAAAGGGCACGGTAGTAACTATGATCTAAACTCCTTCACTGCAAAAACAAGAGACAACCCTTCTTTTTCCATTTCACCATACCTCTCAACATCAGTGAGTTGTCGGCTTGCATAATACACCAGCAGTTGCGTGCGTCCTTGCTTCCCCTTTTGTAAGAGTATAGCTCCCACTGAATGTGATGAGACACTTGGATTCACATAAAAGTCCTCCCCCCACCTAGGAGGCTGTACAATTGGACTCTGGCTCATGCATTCCTTAAGCAAACAAATAGACTGAGTTTGTTCTGGCCCCCATTGGAAGGAAACATTTTTCTTTGTCAATAGGTTTATGGGATACATCTTCTCAAAGAGAACATGTCAACAAAGCGCTGGTAGTAATTTGTCTTACCCAAAATCCTTCTTACCTCCCTTACATTGGTTGGTGTGGTGGGAGAGCCAAAATTGCTTGCACCTTCTTAGGATCCATTTCTATGATTTCCTTTGAGATGACATGTCCTAAGAGAACCACCTTTATACGGGCTAAGCGGCATTTTCCAGGATTAAGACACCCTTTTGCATCATCAATACTTTGCAAAGCCAACCTCAATTTTTCCAAATGATCCATGCGGCTTGAATAAATGCAAAAATCATCCAGGAAGACCCTTTTAAACTTTTCCAAGTAGGGTGCAAATACTTGACTCATGAATCATTGGAAAGTTGCTGGTGCATTGGTCAAGCCGAATGGCATTACCCTATAGGCATACACTCCCCAGGGGGTGACAAATGAGGTTTTCTTTTTATCTTCTTCATAAATTCAGATTTGAAAGTATCCAAAGTATATTGAATATAACTCATGGCCTATAACGTGATCCAAAATCTCATCTTGAAAGGGTAGAGGAAAATAATCCCTCTTTGTGCATGCATTTAAAACACGGAAGTCCACACATTCATGCCATTTTCCACCCTTTTTTGGAGTGACCACAAGTGGAGAAATCCATTCTAAATCCTCTATAGGAAAAATGAACCCAGCTTCAAGCAAGTTAGTTACCTCTCTTTTAAGCACCTTTGCTTGCACCACTCCCAATCGCCTGAGTCGCTGCACTACTGGCTTGCTTTGGGATTTGAGGTCAATTTTGTGCTCCACTAAGGTAACTTGGTGTACTTGTGAGTAGCTATTTTCAAAAAGATTAAGAAATCCATCTAACATTTTCAAGTAATCCTTCCTTTCATTACCTGTTATGGACTCATAAAGAAGAAGTTCACTTTGTTGGCGAAGACTAGTGAGGTCCACACCGTCTCTCAAGATCATGGTTGAAGAATCTTCTCCTTCCAAGGTTCTGTCTCTTTCAGTGTCCCACTGATCTATTCCGAGGCAAAGACCAAATGCAACTCCTTCCACCTCTCCTTCTGAGATGGAAATCTCTGAGCTACCACTTTCTCCTCATTGGATGACTCTGACTCTGAACTTTCAGAAGTTGAGGATTCATCTTGTACCATTCCTTTGCACCGACTCTTGATGTTGTACCAGGGTAAATTTTAAGGGCGAATTATAGCCCAAATGTGAATTTAAAGCAATTAAAAAAAAGTGGGTGGGCTATTTTGTATGTAAAAAATTAGCCCCAAAAACTTACATTTAGTTGAAGACATGGATGTGTTAAATCGCCTGCCCTTTTCTACTTTCTCCCCTTTCACGAAGAAGTTCGCCCGACTCTCTCTCCTCGCTTAGATGTACTTGTCATGCATTCGCTTGGGTGGCTTGGCCAATGCACTATTGCCTTGCTTCTCAGGTTCCAAGTAACAGGCTGAATCGACGCTGATGGTATTGAGTCTACATTCTATAAAAACTTTTCATGATTTTTTAAATGTGCTGCTTCTGTTGTTGCTGGCCTCACCTCCCCATTTTTTGGATTTCCATCCAAGTGAAGTATTGAAACAAATGCTATCCCATTGCCTAGATCTATTCTTGCACTAAATTTTGTGAGTAAATTACGTTTTGATGCCTATGAGAGGTAGATGCTATGTTTTCTTATGTCATGGAGCCACTCATAAATGACGTTTGATAACATCTAATTGCTCTTGCAGATTTCTACCTTCTACATAAGCTTGAAGACTTGAAAATGTAGAATGAAGACTTGCAATGTCGCAAACATAAAACGTCACTTTTTTATTGTCCTTCAAAAACTATGGAGACGGCAAAAGCAATCTTGTAAGTTGTAGCATGACTCTACGAGGGAGAAACGAGTTCCACATCTGATAGCTGACACATTCACGTATGCCTTGTGCGATTTCAGATTTAGGTATGCCTTGTGTGATTTCTCTCCCCACATAATATAAAGCCCTGCTTGTATCACTATATCTTGTCCCATGTGTTGAGTAACTTTGTGTGCCTTTCACATTGACATGGGTAGCTTTTTTTGCTTACATCTAGTTCATCAGTTTGTGAATATTTCATCTCACATAATCTCAAAACTAATTCCTTTGGGTATTTTTGTAATTGGTTGTTCCATGAGTGAGTGCACTGCTATCATGTTCTCAATAATTTATAAGAACACTCTATTACATTAACCTCCTCCCTTTTGCCTATTTGGAGATGTAATATCAAATCTCAGGTACCTCTACTTTTGTAGACAAGTTAATTTTTGGTGTTTTTGCATTTTTTACATAGGGGTTACTTAGAAAAGCTTAACCACCCTTCAAAAGAGCTGTGGCCACATAGCTCAAAATGACTGTATCAACCAAACAACTGGCAAGTCTTCCTCCAGCAGCTGACTATGGTTAGTTGCATCTAGATGTTATAGACATGGTTGGTAGAGAAGTTACCACTAGATATTGTGGACCTTTTTATATATAGCTTCATAAGGCTAGAACAAATCTAATCTTATAGATTTAAGTTTTTTAAGAAACTTAAAATTAAACAAAAACCAAATTACATATTGACGAAGAAAAAACAAAACAACATTTTTAAAAAAAGAACCTCAACAATTATAAGCGTAGCAACACTTATGTTCTCATTAGTGTCCAAGCATCTCTAGGTTTCTTGCTCTTGAAAAAGGCTGGTGAGGTTGCTTATAGAATAGAATTACCTCCTCTTCATGTCAAAATGTGTTTGGGGCTGGAAACAAATGTTGTTTCACTTGGTGAAATAGTGTACATCAAGGATTTGACCTACATTCCACATGAACTAGAAAGAGATGCTGGTTTTAGGGAGAGAGTACTTAGGAACAAATTGATTCCTAAGTTTAAACTTAAGTGGAAGGATACAGACGAAGAGAATTCAACTTGGGAATTGATTGCTAAATTGCAAAGGGCCTTCCTCTCTTTTGTCTTAAGAGTAAACCTTTGAAGAGGGGAGGAATGTTATGTACCTAGATGCTAATCCTCGGATTAGTGGACTTAATCCAATGGGGCTTGGGAGCCTTGGGATCCAAAGTCAAGACTGGTAGGGTATTGGAGCCATGAGCACTAACATAGGGTTGACTGGCTATATTTGGCTAGGGATGACTGGCTATATTTGGCTAGGGATGCTATTTATGGCAAGGTGCCTACTCTTTATAAGAGCATGGCTATAGATTATTGTGGAAGTTTAGTGTATTGACACCACTAGATGGTTTGGCTTGGACATGTGTGTGGTGGTTTTAGGATGATCCTTGGGGATGGGCTCTGGTGGAATGGTATGCTAGAGTTATATAGGAACATGCTTGGGGATGGGGCTCTGGTGGAATGGTATGCTAGAGTTATATAGGAACATGCTTGTGGGAGCCTCAACTCTAGCAAGGCCCGGGTGGATCGTGGTAGCTTGCATATGCTCTCAGCTTGTTTTTGTTCATGTTCGTGTTACTACTAAAACTAAGTTCTAGTTTGTCTAGGGTTTGATTGGGCTGGGATTCAATAGCAACAAGTACAAGCAATAATGGTCAGCTGGAATAGCAGAGTTGTCACCAAGTGCAGTAGGGAATTATGTCAGGTAGCAGGGCTTGGCTGAGCATATGACTAGCAGAAAGGGCATATTCTAGGCCATAGAATTGGAGCAGTAGAGGCTGCCTCTACAGACTGGTATGGTAATCCCAATGCTCTTCATTCAAGTGTGTATATTTGCAGGCTGAGTAGTCTATTGTGTCCTCTTCAGGATGCTCTAGGTGCAGCCTAGTCCAAGGTAATTGAATTTCTATTTTGGCCCCTACTTGTGGCTCTTTCTATAGGTCAATAAGCCCCCAACTAATAGGTTCCAAGGGTGAGACTACAATTGACATGGGTAAGGTTTAATCCAATGTATGAGACCTAATCCATGAAAGGAAAAGCTCAATTTAGCAATTTTGGGAAAAGCATGGCTTAAAAGGAAAAGCAAAGGCCTTTGTGGAAGCCTCACGGTTAATCAATTGCTAGAGATAGCTAAGGACAGGCTTATAAATACAAGCCTATAACTTCATATTGAAGGGCCTTTGAGGATTCTAGAGTTGGTTGTCTTATGTGGATGTAGAGGAAGAGATGTGTGGTATGGGGTGCATGTTTGCTGGCTAGCTGTCCTAGTGTTCTATACCTCATGCTCAAAGGTTGTTTGACATATTGAGCCTATAGCTCAAGGATGAGCTGATTGTGTTTCATTAGAATACGATTCTTACTCAAGGGCTGCACCCTAATGAGGTCACTTGGTTGGCACAGTACAGGCTGTTGCACAAGGACTCGCAACTTGTGGGAAACTCCTGGTAGGCATCCCTACTCGTAGCGGGTTGTTACCAGCGTGCCTGCAGGTAGGCAGTGAGCTTCAGCAGGCCAAGTTTACAACTTGACGCGGCCCCTTCATCTCTGGATTAAGCCATTGCCTTCATCCCCCCTTCTCCTCACGGCTTCAATCCCTTCCCTCTTGCGAGAGCTAGCAGTAAGTCACCCCTCGTTATGGCGGCTCCCAGCCAGGAATCGGTGGCCCAGTAGGACCCCCCTACATCCAAAGCCTATCGAGTCATTCTGACAGAGCAACAAACCACCATGGTGAAGAAAGCAGCCAATGACTACGCCACTACTTCGATGTATGGGCGGGTCATAGGGTACTCCCCTTCACAGGCAGAGGTACGGGATTGGCTCCAAGAGACCTTGCTTCTGGAGGATAGTCACATAGAGGATGTTGCCCTCATGGGCCGCGGCATCTTTTGGCTTTGACTTTCCCACCCGAGAGCCACAAGAGCCTTCCTAGACCACTCTCTCTTTTGGCTTTGACTTTCCCACCCGAGAGCCACAAGAGCCTTCCTAGACCACTCTCCGATTGCCGTGGTACGGAAGACTCATCATCAACCTAGTCCCGTGGTACAGGGGCTTCAGTGCAGCTGACTTCGACGAGCGCTTCCACATACCTCACCATCCAGTCACGTTATAGTTCCCAAGTCTCGCAGCAGAGCTACGCCCTATTGTCAGAGACTTGGGGGCACATTTTGGGTGGGTCATGCAGGATACGTTCATAGATGCGGTGGCTGCCCTAAGAGTCCCTTGAGTCAGAGTAGAAGTCTTGGACCCGCATAGTATTTCTTTAGAGCTAGAGATCATGATGACGGATGCAGGCATTGTGACACAAAGCCTTATAGTCACAGGCCTTCCTAACCAGTGCTTGAGATGTCATGGTTTTGGACACCAAGCACGGTCTTGCCCACGTTTCACCAGATCAGAGCCCTTCACTACCCCCAGCTGCCCCCAGCTCGGCCCGACAGGCAGCACAGGATTCCACCCGCCACACGTCTACCCCGCTAGGGGAGGAAGGATGGACAAATGTGGAAAAGAAAAAGAAAAGACCAAAGAAGAAAAAAGGCAAACCACCTCAGATGAATACCCACCTTGAGAGTGCAGAAGTGGGCCGTAGCAGGCAGCAGCAGTCTGGAAAGGGGAAGGAGAAGGTCAGCCAGATGCCACAGCAGAACCCCCCCCCCCCTCATCATCCTCCTCTCCTCCGCTGCCTCCTCCCTTCCCTCCTCCTATGCCCCCCCTCCTCCGTCGCCCCCACCGCTCGTCATCTCAAAGGAGGCCGGGGCCCAGGGGACGATACCGGCGTCTCCCACGCTGGCAGCTAGCATCCAGGTGGAGAAGGGGAGCTAGGAACCATCACAGGCAGCCAGCATACCACCTGCCCCACAGGTTGCCAGCACCCCTCAGTCAGGATCTTCTTCATCCTTGTCATCGACCCCACCCCCTCAGCGAGCCCCCAGAGCTCTACCTCTGGAGTTCTATCACGTAGGACCGTGGGACTACTTGGATGCAGCCGACGTAGGCTCATTTCGTGCTTGCGTGGACATCAGTATCTTCTTCCTCCGAAAGGGGGTGGAGGGTAAGGTGTCCGCCCTCTCCCCCCATGATGGCCCGAGCTACTCCTTCACTCCCACTAATGATGGGACAGAGCAGTGGACTGACGATAGTGTATGAAAGACCATCCGTAGACAGTCCTAGGAGTAGGTACAGAGCTGGATCGGTAGTAGAGTAGGGGATCTACTCCGACAACAGTGTGGCAGGAGGGGGATGTCCACTTGAGGTGGCGTCGTAGCGCTAAGCGGTTCCGTTTGATGGTTATTGTTACCCACCGTTGGAGTGGATCTATCCTGCAGAGGTCCGCCCTTGGAGGGTCTCAGAGGTAGTGAGCTTCTACGACATTTCATTGGTAGAGGTTTTGAGCTGGCTAGAGAGAGCCTATCATTATGGAACGAAGGGCCTCACTCCACTATCGAAGGTTTTAGGAGATGGGATGGACGATCCAGCCTCCCCCTCTAAACCTTCACAGAAGCGCCTTCGTCTGCATACCGGACATCCACCAACGACTTCGACTTCAACTGCGAAGCAGACAGCTGTTCGTGGCCCACCATTCCTCGTCATGAGTATACGCATCATCTCTTGGAACGTCAACGGGTTCCATTCCTCCGGAACCCGTGGTCCCAAGAAAATGATTTTGCGACAGGAGCTTCAGCCAGCTTTGGTTGGGCAGGTGGATGTGCTCCTGCCTACAGGAACACAAACTTTCAGCCTCACAGACTAGCAGGTGCGGGAAGGTCCTCCTAGGACATTCACACACCTACTGGGAGCCCTCGATTGGTGAGCATGGGAGGAGCAGAGGTGTTAGTACCTCCATCGGCGCTCCACTCTTGCAGCACGTCTGCGGTCATGGCACTTTAGTTCCAGGTTGAGCTTTATGGGTGGGCTTGGACATTGAGGGTTCCAGTATTGGAATCCTCAATATTTACGCCCCGACTGATGTGAGGAGGAGAGCCACCTTCTGGAGCACTTTGGCAGGATCGGTCCCAGAGATGGACTCATGGATAGTTGGAGGGGACTTCAACAACCGTGAGGCGTTAGAGGACTAGCAGGGCCAGGGCCGAGAGTTTGCCGGCACGCATCGCTCATGCGGAGCAGTCGGAGTGGGAGTCCTTTGTTTTCGCACAAGAGGGAGGGACAGTTGGAGAGAGCCCTCCTTCAGTAGGTGGACAGGGAGCCTGGACTTCTCATGAGGTTACAAGAGGGAGGGTGGTAGACTCTTGGAGCGGTTGGATCACTTCTATGTCAGTGATTGGGTGATAGGCAGAGGGGGAGCATCAGGGGTGGTACCAGGGATGACACTTTCCGATCATGTCCCTATCATTTTATCAATAGACACAACTACCCACTCCCTAGCCCCCCACTCTTGCAAGATCCCAGACTCCATCTATGCCAGGGTGGAGGTTCACAACAGGATAGTGCACCATCTGCAACTTAGATCTTTGCTGACACCTGGAGCACGATCATTCACATGCTCAAGGGTCAGTGGGATCGGGCAAGGAAGGAAAAGAGACATCGTTTCCTTCGCGGCTGGATCATCAGGAGCTCTTCTTCCAGCACTTTGCTTAGAGTTTTTAGTGGCGATATTCGCCCCCGTTGTGGCTGTTTGTCCACACATAGCTGATTATGCCTTGAGAGGCTTGTATATTTGTTTTTGGGTTTCTCTCGGGCTGCATCCATTTTGTGACAGCAGCCCGTCGGCTGTAAGGCCTTCTTGTATTCTCGTCTTCAAAGTAATATAGTCAACACTACTTTTTGCCAAAAAAAAAACAAGTATGTATATAGTTAGTATCTAATTGTTCTAGCAGTTAGAATAGTGGATCATTAGAACAATAGATCTACTGGCTAGAATCTGGTCTCTAGTTATTAGTAGTTAGTGTCTAGGTCTACCACTTAGTATGTAGATCTAGTTAGTAGCATTGTTGTTGTTTCCAGCTAGTAATATCTAGTTACCAATACTAGTAGTATCTAGTGGTAGTAGTAGATAGCAGTATCTAGAAGTACTACTAGTTAGTAGTATCCAATTACTATTGCTAGTACTAACAGTGTCTCATAGTACTAGTATCTAGTAGGACTTGCAACAACTAATAGTATCTAGCATCTTATTACTAGTGGTTAGTAGTATCTTGTTACAACAGTTGTAGTTATAGTAGAATTAAGTAGGATTTACTAGTAGATACTAGATAAGAGCATTAGTAGTTAGCAGTGTTAGCATTGAGTTACTAACTACTAATGACTGAAGGAATTGTAAACATGGTGGGGATTCAAGGAGGTTGGAATGGTAGAAGCGTATTGACAAGAAGATGGGAAATTGAGTTATCATTCCATGAACAAATTGTTACATATATAGACTTCCAGTCTTGTCCACATGTCAGTCATCATATGATAATCACATGGGTACACTGTCAAAGGCACACGCGCTGAAGCAATAAGAGAGAGCCGAGAGAGTAGACGTTGGCAGATGAAAAACGCAGGTAGGGCGCGAAAGAGAGAGAAAACGCAAGGAGATAGAGAGAGAGAGCTTTCGTATGACCAAAGCAGCATTGAATTATGTATTACGTGTCTTTACAATAAGGGGCAAGGGTGCTTAAATAGCCATCCAATGAATTTGCTCGACCCAGTTCACATGTCAAATGAGTAAAAAAATAATACACAAATAACATAAGTAAAGCAGGATCACTTGGGCATTTCACTTGAGGTGCACAAAACTTTAGCTCATAGTGAACATAAGTAGGAATACCAAGTCGATGAAGAAGCTACCATGGACACCCCAGCAGTGGCCAACCACTAGGTACACCTCGGATTTGCAACCACCAGCTTGTCACCACCAAAAATGCCATCCTGAGCACCAACTGCCTCAAAGAACATTGAACTGTAGACCACACTACGTCCAAGAATCCCCATTCATGAACAGTGAACACATCACGTCCAAAAACTCCACAAGATAATGAACTTTGGTACACACCCTGTCCATAATTCCGAAAACAACAATGAATGACTGCAGCATATCCATAGTGTTTTATACGCCATGTTGGTTCCTTGCCAGATGCCTAGTGCTTTGAATTCTGACACACGAATCCAAACACCCAGAAATTGAACTCCGACACACGGGTCCAAGTCATCAAAACGGGAGCACAGACTGCCCCTCTCTGCCACTCACATGCCTCTCTCTGGCTGAAGCACGTGGTAGCATCCATCCACCAAGCTAGAATGCTGGAGCATGTGCCAGTGTAGTCCTCACCACACCGGCAGACGCCGTAGCATCTCTGGTAGAATCACTGTCACTGTTATCCTCGTCAGCTTTGCCTTTGCCTTTGTCATTCGTCGAGCCTTGAGCTTTAGCTTTGGATTTGCAATCCCGAGCCAAATGCCCTCGCTTTCCGCACTTATAACAACGGCTCCTAGACTTCTTATTGGATTCCGATGCAGCATGTGCCGATTCTACATCCTTCGGAACTCGAATCTTGCCTTAGGAAATGAGCACTGCTTCCTCCTCAATGAGAAAAGAGCTGAGATCATCAAATTCCAGCTTTTCCTTTGTGACTTGTAAGCGTAATGCCCTCGAGACCATCTCGTGCTCCTCAGGCAACTTCGTAAGAACCAAGGTAGCTAACTGGGTACTAGTTAACGCACTATTCATAGCCGATAACTGTTCATGGATAACCTTTGCCTTCATTAGAAATGACTGCATAGAGGTCCCGGCTTCAAACTTGATGGAAAACAACTGGCCGAGAAGGGTTACTACTCGCATTGTTGAGTCTCGATCAAACATTCCTGCAAGCTTTGACCACATTTCCTTGGCAGTCTTTAAAGTCTGAATGGCAGGGGAAATTTCCTTGGTGAGAGATTCTGCAATCGCCGACATCGCCTTCGCATTGTGAGCATCCCAATCCACAAGAGATTTGAGAAACTCCTCCTCCTGAAGACGTGTGAACCGATTGCTATCCCTTCAAGGACGTTCCTCCGAGCCATCAACAATGTCCCATAAGCCTTTTCTGCTAAACCATAGCCTCATGATCAAGTTCCAATGCTATATCTTGGTGGATTACTTCCAATGTTACGAGAGATGAATCATCTAATAAAAATAGCACAAGCACGGGATTGTTACATTATGGAGTATACTATAGCACGAAAGCTTGCATGCTTGCAATTAATTACCCTCTATGGAGAAAGCTCAAGCTTCTCAAGCAAAGAGTTTGAGGAATGGGATACTAGTTTGGATATTGAGAATGAGAATAGCTTTTTATGCTATAATCAAAAAGGATGTTTGTGCATGAAGTCAAAAGGAAAATTGATAGAACTTCATCTCATGAGAAAGGTGAAGGGAGTTGACAAGCATCGAAAAGTCAAACAGTCAAATTTTCCACAACTCATAAGCTTTGTTAGGAAAGAGCTTATTTCTGTGTGTGCCACTCTAGTTGATGAGATCCAACAACGGTTTCCCAAAGATGAACTCCTTGAATCATTTGCAATTGTTCACCCCATGTATTAGAACAATGAAAAAGACAAAAGAGTATTGATGATTGACATCACTAACAAAGTCCAAGTCATTTCAAATCAATTTGGTGAAAGTGTAGAGCTGAATGACAATAGAGTGAATGCATTAATCTGTCCCAAAGAGCTCATAAATCAGTCAGGCATCTTTGGGCAGACTATGTGGGAGCAATATAGCAAGCTAGAAGAACCATCAAAGCCTGGATCCATGACTAGATTGTGGAGGAAATTAGAGACAAACTTATATCTAAAGGAGAGAATGTCTGAGTACTTCAAGCTTGTTGATCTATGCCAAACAATGATTCTTGGTTCAGTGGAAGATGAGCGAGTGTTTAGTAGCTTGTCCTTCATAAAGAACAACTTGCGAAATAGACTTGAAAAGAATTTGGATACATGTTTGAGATTGTATACTACCAAACATGACCTTAGCACATTTCCATTTGAGGAGGCGTATGCTTTATGGGACTCAATTGTCCTTCATAAAGAACAACTTGCGAAATAGACTTGAAAAGAATTTGGATACATGTTTGAGATTGTATACTACCAAACATGACCTTAGCACATTTCCATTTGAGGAGGCGTATGCTTTATGGGACTCAAATTGTCATAGAAGGACTATTAACAAGAATGCATTACAAGATGAAAGAGCATTTGAGCATGTCCAAAGCTTCCAAATCTGTGCTGATGGTCTTCCTCTTTGATTTCATTGCTTGTGGTGCAATCTCTTACTTTATTCTATTCTTTTGCAGGGTGATCACCGCTTCCTGTTTTTTGCAATATTTTTGGTTTAACTCCTAACTATTGCATGAGCTACTTATTTTAACTGGTAAGCTTTATATTTCTCATTTTCAAATTCATATGGGTAGACCTTGGTAAAGAGGGAGTTATATCTATCAAGCTATGCAAGAGAGATTTGATGTAGTATCAGAATTAGTAATAGTTAGGTTAGTATAGGTATAAGACTAACACCAAACATCTAGCACTAACAGTATCTAACACTGTTAGTATTAGTTTAGAACAGTCCAGAACACTTAGTTTGGAACAATTCAGAACAGTTAGGAACAGTCCAAAACTAGAACAATTCATAATAGTTAGGAACAATTCAGAACATTTTATTTTTTGATATCAAATATAGTTAGCATTTTAAATGTTAGTATTAAATACAATTAGTTTGAATTAGTATCTAATCAGTACAAGTTGAATAGACTTAGTGTTAATATGGGCCTATAGTTAGTATAAGACTAACACAAATACGTTTAGTAATACAAAAGCTAGTAGTAGTATTAGTTGGATAGTTTGGATCAGTTCATATAGTTAGTATTAGCTAGGTTAGGATCAATATTTAGAATATTTACTAACTAGGTACTATTAATTAGTATTGCATACACTTAATATTAGTCAATATTAGAACAATTAGTAGTAGAATAATTGGAGTTAGTTTTACAGTTATATTAGATTTACAAATTTAGGATTAGCTAGATCAGACTCAATTTAATGTAAGCATTAGTTAGTATCTAATAACACCTAACACTAACACTAATAGTATTAGTATTTGATCAACACCTATCAATGTAATGCTCGAGATTTGCGTTGAATGCTATGATTCCCAATGGCCTCTGAGAGAGCAAGTGAGCTCACTCCACATATTGTTGATGTTTGCACTAGATAAAGATGTTATTAGTATTACTATTTAACTTTATCAATGTTAGTAGTATTGAATACTTATAAATGTTGGACCTATTAGTACTTGTATTACGACGATCAATGTTGATGTTTGCACTAGATAAAGATGTTATTAGTATTACTATTTAACTTTATCAATGTTAGTAGTATTGAATACTTATAAATGTTGGACCTATTAGTACTTGTATTACGACGATCAATATGTAACACTAAGACTATTTACCAATATCTAACACTAATTATATCTAATCCTAATAGTATTTAACAAGAGATCTCCTAACCCCGAGAGTGTAAGATGTAAACCCTCCGCTCTTGCTAAGACTCTGAGCAGCCCTAATGTCAATCCGACTCCCCTTTTAGGGAGAGGATAATATCTTGTTAGCAGACAGTGAGGCAAATGTCGAGGTGGCATGAATCTTGATGTTGTTGACATAGCATCACATGTGAGAGAGAAGTATTGATATTATCTTTTGTAAATAAATTCAATTACTATATTTTCTAGGAGTTCATGTTTGCACTTATTTTGGACCAATCTTTATGTTTTTCACTCTCAAGGAAATGGTTGTAAGAGCTTTTGTTGATGGATATTACATGCAAAATAAAAATGTTGATCTTATCTTTTTAAAATACAAGCAAGTACTATATGTTGTAGGAGCTGAGATCTACAGTTGCTGGATATTGCACAAAACTTTTGGGTGGTGTACCCTCAAGGTAATTTTGTAATTCAAATGTCAATATGGAATAAATGATGATGCATTGTGCTATTGTTGTTTGGGTTTCTCACAATTAATGCTATGAAGAACTTGCTACAATTATAGGTATTTGCTATGTGTTCCCTGATTTGTAGTTTAAAAGGGACTGCTTTGGATAAGAGCATAAAATCATGTATTGGATACACGGCTATGATAAATGGCCATGAGCAATGGTGTTGGCTGGAGTATATGTCCAAATTGCGGTAAAGCAGAACTGAACATGAATTGCAGGTATGATTCTTCATTGCCTCTCTACACATCATTCTCTTCTTTCTTCTCATCATGATGGATTATGCTATTGTGTAAGGTCTCATCTGTTGTTTGATTAATATCATGTAAATTTTTATGTGACTATAACTAGTTGCTATGTGTATCATGATGTGTAGTGTAGAAGGGAAGGGAGTAGTTTGCCAACACTTTGCTGCATGGAGGCTGCCTAGGAACTCCCTTCTAGCACCCTTCCTAGAAGGGAGTAAAATACCAATTTTCCTAGATCCCTTCATGGTTAACCATCTAGGAACACCCTTTGGAGGTGAAACCTGAGCTCAGCTACCAGTGTGTCATCAGTGCACGTGACAGGTAGTCATGAGATGGATCTATTCAGTTTAATTGACTAGGCCTCATGTTGTTCTTATTTGTTTGACATATTGGTTGTGTGGTTTTTCTTGAACTAGGACTTGCAGCATCCACTTTTTAATTGTCCTCGACATTACCCCTGATGATGTAGCAAAAGTCGCAGTCTTGGGGGACATATCAACATAAGCTCCATGTGGGAAGGTAGTCTTGAAGGAGGCAAACATTGAACAATGAAATTTGAAATCGGGATTTGGAACAACATGACATAGCAGCTGTGAGAGGTCCAGATATGCCCAATGGTAACAGACATTATCCTTCTCCCCATGTGTAAGATCCGTGACTCAAATCTGGTATATACTTCTCTTATGTGTCACTCCCATTATGACAATATGCAAGGTTGCATGATGCTTTATGAAACATTTCATTTTTTGGTAAATTTTGTAGAATTTGTAGCAAGTATGACTATTTTTTGTATATCGTGATGTGTATTGTAGAAGGGAAACATAATCAAGTGCACTGCTTTAAACAAGACACAAGCATGCAGTGGCGTGAGAAAGGCACTATGAGCAATGGTATTGGCTAGAGTGTGAATTTGAATTGCGACAAAGCAGAGTTGGACATGAATAATAGGCATGATGCTTCATTGCCTTTCCCCCATGTCTTTCTCCTTGTCATTTTAGGGCTTTCTCACATATGTTATCATAACAAGAACAATAATTAGTTGAATGAGTACATGGTTTTATACCCCAATTATCCCTTTTCATTGTGGGAAGGTGAACTGATGTCAAAGATGTCTTTCTTTTGTTGCAGGGACACTTACTTTGATCTACTACAAAGGTACCATGATGAGCTTGGATACCCATTTCCAAAAGCAAAGGAAGGATTGATCTACTACAAAAGTACCATGATGAGCTAAGATACCCATTTCCAAAAGCAAAGGAAGGATTGTACGAAAACCAAAATGGAAGGAAGAATTGTATGAAAACCAAAATGGAGTGCACTTAATGAGATCATTGATATTGTAAACATAAAAATGGAAAAGGTGCAATTGAGTCAACAATATATGGGGCGTAGCCTCTTTTTGAATAAATTTATGTGTCATAATCATTGTTATGGGTAGAGAAATAAGTGCTAAGATAATAAAAAATTGGTTTCTAGGAAGGTAGCAAACACATCAATGATCAAATGTTTGAATATTGAGAATTTTTATAGTCATGTGCATTGCATAACTAGAAACATGCATCAACAAGATGGCACCTTGGGTGTTGTCTATATAAAATTATAGAGAGAGAGAGAGAGAGAGAGAGAGAGAGAGAGAGAGAGAGAGTTCACAAAAGTTGCAAATGAATTATAGAATCACACAATTATGTCTGGGTACATGAACATATCTATCACTTTGTAAAAATTAATGTAGACTCCTTAAGTAATGAGATAAATTTTTATAGTATACGTTTGGAAAATTGACTTCAAAATTATTCACCAAGTATCTACACTTCAACATTTGATTTTGAAATTATTCGCCCAAATGTTATAGTGGGATTTTAGAATTTTAAAAAATAACCCAATCATCTACACTTAAGCTCTAATCGTTGCTTGTTAAAATTTGCCCTGTGTTGTACCGTACCTTCTTGCTTCCCCCTTGAAGAATGAGATCATCTGTCTCCCATTTTTGAACTACCTTCACTTTGCGGAGCCATGGCCTTCCCAAAATCAAAGGATAAGCCCTAGCATCAGGCTTGGTAGGAATCACCTGAAAAGTAGTAGGCATAGAAATTCCACAATTATCTACTTCCAAATCTCTCACTACTCATAGGGTTTTCACCCTAGTGTTATTTGCAAGTTTAATGTAGTATGGAGAATTAACAAAGGATAGCTTCAAATCCACATCCTTCATTGTCTTCTCATTCATCACATTGATAGAAGCACCCCCATCAATGTATGCATTAGATATGGATTGCCCATCTATGATGGCATTGACCACTGGAACATCATCTCCTACATCAATGTCCACCTTCTGAGCTGCAGGAGTCTCATCATCCTTCTTCTTCTTTCTCTTTCCTTCTCTTGTGCTTGCTAATCTCCCCCACTCCTTTTCTAAGCTTTGGAGAAAGTGCAAGGAGTTGGCCAAATGTGATATGAGCATTTTGATCCCTTAAGTCAGTGAGAAGATCATAGCTAAGGGATCCTTGTCCAAGAGGAAAATCAGATTAGCTAATTTTTCTCCTAGATGACTTCTTCTTCTTCCCATGATTCTCTTCCTCCTCCATCCTCTCATCTTCCTTTGCTTCTTTTCCCTCTTGACTCCTTGTTCTACGATCCCATTAGTGGCATCAAAGTCTCATTATCTCCCTCTCAAGATGTGTCCTCTAGTAATGCCACCCTCTTATCCTCCTGTTTTAACTTTGGACACTCAGGGCGATAATGACCCTTCTCTTGGCACTCATAACAAGTGATACTACTTTTATCCCTTGTTGGCCTATCTTCCACTCTAGGGGGTCTAGGTGGGTGAGCATTTACTAAGTGAAGCTTAAGATCAACAAACTTAGCCATAAGTTGTGTAATATTATGATCTAATGTAGTGGATGAAGGTACCTTTGATGTTGACAAAGTAGTTGAAGGGACATCCACTTGAGAAGTTGGAATTGCCATAGTTATAGAAGCATGAAGTGTTGACTCAATTTGAAGGGCAGCCTCCTTCTTCATAGCAATCCGAAGGGCTTCTTGAAAACTTTTGGGGTCTTTGCTTAAGACCTTTCTTCACAAACAAGGAGCCAAGGCCATGACAAACCGGCTCATTTTTAGTTGCTCCATTGCCAAAAGGAGCCCTTAGAATCCACCATGGAAGAAGAAGGAGAAGAAGCAACTACAACATGTAAGGAGGCATGCAGGTATTTGTTGAACAAGGCTTCATACCTCATGGAGAAAACAGAAACCGACTCTCCCTCTTTTTGAGAAAGTTGATCCAATTGTAGAAGCAAAGCATTTGGTGACTCCACTAACCCAAACCTCTCCTTCATTGCCTTGGTTAGCTCTTCCCAATCCTTTTGAGAATCTTCTGGCAAGCCTTCATACCTTGCCAAAGCTACACCTTCCAAGAATTAGGAAGTATCTTTGCTCGCTGCTCCAATGACCAACTTGCTATCCTACATGCTCGACTAAACTCTCGCAGGTAGGCCCTTGGATCTTCTCCAATACTAGAATGTTAAGCATCTTTACAATGGGGAAAGAAATGCACAAGCCTTGGCACTTTGTTACAAGAACAATACTAGCTTGTGAGACTATGAATCCATTCATAAATTCTTTCCACCATGTGATCTTTGACAATAACATTGAACCTAAATGACCACAAGTATGAGGAATCCATTGGGTGTGAATGCAATACATAGCAACTTGAGAGCATGATACTCCTCCTTATTTGCATTACAAAATAAGGAAAAAACATCAACATGTACATTCTCAAAGGTCTCATCAACATTGACCCACCAACTTAACTTTTTTGCACACCATGAAGCTATTATAGTCACCAAACCCCATGCTATCATTGTATACCTCGGCGTCGGACTCATGAGGTTATTTAAGGAAAACATGAAAGCAATGACTATGATTACTAATCAAATTTCTTGATGATCTCCTTCACTTTCTTCCAATTCTCGAAGCCGGGTGGCAATCTCCTCCAATGGTGTCCTCACCATTATGAAGTCTTTATTGACCCATTCACAAAGACCATAAGGTAAGCAGGTTAAAAAAAACCAAAGTCAAACTTGCCTGCCATCTCCCACTAAAAGATGTGACACAAAATTAGGGGTTTATTTTATTCACTTCTTAAGATCATGTGTTGAAGAAGGAGGAAGAGATTTTGGTGTTAAATGTGAGGAAAAGAGACAATCTCACTTCCTATCTTCCTAGAATAAAACAAAGATATAGACATAGAAATTGAAGTTATAATCCATAGATGGAAATAAAAATGGCTCAGGGGAAGCATTAATTTGGGCTAACCGATTAGCCCCAAAAGCAAGGGCAAGTCTCTGCTGGAAGAAAATCTTTCGGCTTAGCACTATGTGAAGGTGAAAGGGGTGTATTGATATGGCTCATTTGGACATATTGGGCGATTTGGATGCAGCATTGGGAAGTAAATGGTAGTAGAAATAGGTTACAAATGATTTAAATACATGGGGTTTCACATGGGCAAGATGAAGTAATTGTGATTAAGGAGAGGGATGACCAAATATGTAAAAAATAGTTACAAATGTCAAAAGTCTCTTCATCCATGTAGGATTTCTAGAAGAATCTTCCCTAATTATGCAGGTACATACACTTCTCCACATGCCTTCCACATGCTAGCTTGTGGAAAATAGCATTTAAATATTACAAGGGGTGAGCCATGCATACATTAGACCCACTTTTATTTTCCACATCACTCACCTATACAACCATACCAAAGCATTTATAGAACATACTTGGTATTGGTATTTACAATGGACTCATCCACACATTACCCAACTTTAGGAAATGCAAAATATTGATGTGACAGATGCTGTCGAGGTAGCTGTCAAGCCACTGCCCATGATGTCATTTTATTATGGGCCCGCCGTGCAATCTTCTTGGACAAGCTTCCACCTTATTACCATTGCAAAGCCACAAAACTATATACAAAGTTGAAAATGAAAGATATTATTTTTTTATGTCACAGTACTATCAAGGGTAGCTAAGTATTCCTCCTTTCCAAACCCACTCACGATATTTTAATTCACCACTAGGGGAGTGATGTTGTGGAGCCACTTTTGTAGACCTATTCTACCTACATTTTCATCCCCTTGCACCATATCTTAGTTGTGAGCGTCACATGTTGTCCACAACATCCTACTTATGCTGGCATTATCATTATGGAATAGGACTCTTGCAGTCCATGGTAGGAGAGAAACCATGACATGATGACGTGAGTGTACTTTACCCACAACACTTTACCCACAGTGGGAGGACCTTATCAAGTAAGGAATGTACAAAACGAGCTTGTAAGGAAGTGTAGGAGGGCAAGAGCTTACACACTTACACCCTCATTCCATGAAATAATGTTATCGACTCCTTATCCCTTTTAGAGTATTGTGGGTCATTTCCTAGATGGCTTAGATAGCGGTAGCTACTTAGCTCACTTGCCTGATAATGAGGATGCACTCAGCTCATTACTTCGTACACCAGAGGGGGAATATATATATTAGAATTAAATCATGAGGATGATTGGTTTAGTGACATTGAGTTTGACCCAGCATATGAGTTATGGCTATTTGATGAGATGACCTATTGTGCTAATTTTAAAGATTTTTTAAGGCTCACAGGAAGCGCAAGGGAAGTTCTCTACATTACAAGTATAATTCAACAAGATCAACTTTCCAACCATATAAATAACCAGGTGTATTCTATACCCATTCTCAACTAATGCTATTATTCTCAATTTTATTCTTTTTTATAATTCTCCATTTAATGTTTGTTTCAGTGCTTGCTTGCATCATTTTGTGAGACTGGTCTATCACTTTTCTAGCTATTATTACTCGGATATTAACCATTTAGAATTTGATCCTAATTCAATCCTTATTGAGATTGACTTTAAAGTATGCCAAAGGAGTATGGCAAGTACTCCACCTTCCTTAGGGTGTCATCTTTAGTTAGAATAAAGCCTTCTAGGTGAATTGTGAAAGTGAAAGTAGTTTAAACAAAAAACAAAAAACAAACAAAAAAAACCAAAAAAAAAAGAAAAAGAAAAAAAGAAAAAGAAAAAAGGAAAAAGAAAGGCCAAGAAGATAACCATCACCATGTGCAATCTAGGTAAGACTTTTGGCTTAGTGATGGAGCCTTGGGACCGTAGCCTTGATCTCCATGGGATGGAACCTTGTGGCTAAATCCCTACCAATAAAAGCTTAAAAAAAACCATCACTATAGTACTTAGCGATTCTTAGATACTCTTATATGAGGTGGCCTCTAGTGCATTGCTTGGGTTTGGTGTAGGGTGGTGACCTACTTTTATATTTTTATATTCTTATTAAATTAAAAATTAAAAAAAATTCAAAGGTGAAAGTTTGTAATAAAAATCACTTAGCAGTTTCATTTATGAGGCTAGATAATAGTTAGAGATGGTGTGTGAGACTAGGGTCATAACCCAAGGCATTCTATTTGCTCCATCTTAGTTTAGATCGAATTTGGACCAACCTTAATATTAACCCTTGTCTTAACTAGAGAAATTTGACCAACCACAACAATATTTTTTCACTACTTGATTAGGTGTTTGCATTGGGCTTCAATTTAAATTATTTTCCATAAGAGAATCTTTACTGGTTATACCATGTTGCCTTGTAGACCTTACAAGACCTCCAATATTTCCAATGCCAACATGCATCCAATATACAACCTTAATGCATCTTCATTGACATATTTGAAGGATAAAATCTACATCAAGAAGGGGGGTATATTAACCCTTGTCAGAGACCTCTATGGCATTGACTAGCCACCGTATCATTTCCACCACCTTTGGGCCACAAGCGCTAGAATGGCCAGAATTCACTTAAAAACCATGTATTGTATATTTTACATGTGTGCTTGACACTTGTCTATTAAAGCTGCACCATAGGATTTTAGTTAGAGTGTACTATTTGTGGATTGGATGTTGCACAAGCTAAAGTGATCAAATGAACCCTAGGACCTATTTTTTAACTTTGGTTGCCCAAGAGTATAAACCCTAGCAGCCACACATAAGAGGCAAAATGTAACTCTCACAACTGATTCTTTTATGTATAAGCTGATAGAGTGCTCTTCTTCTCTACTCTCTTCTATAATTACTTGCTTGCCTTATGCTTGTTTGAGCTTTTATGTATGCTTACTTGCTTGCTTGCATGTGTGTGAGAGAGTGAGTATGTAGGATAGAGTGGTGAGAGGAGAGTTGAACTTTTATTGGATTGCAGAGTAGTGGACTAGAGCTTTCAGTTGTAGCTACACGGCAACATCATCTCCTATGAGAATCCCAGGTAACAAGCTTTCAACGAGATGAGTGACACACCCCAAATCTGTATTTATGTTCGAGGCCATGGTAATTTGGTTTCTCGGTTGAGCTATTTATGCTCCCAAGTGTAGATGGGAAAATCCCCATGACATTGGGTGTTCCCTGCATTCTTTGTATGGCGCTAGGACTTCCCAGTACTTTCTGCTGCTGCTTGCTAGCCCCATTAGCTTGATGGTAGTAGGGTGATGACTTACAGCGTATCACCATAAATCCTATTAATAAGTGCTCAACAACTTTGTTGATAAAATGGGAGCCCTTATCACACTGACCAACTCTAGGGGACACCCAAATATAGATATGATGTGCTCATATAAAAACTGAGCGGTTATAGGAGCATATGCCTTTCAAGTAGCTTTTGCCTTTGCCCATTTTTTATGAAATAGTCCATAGCCACAATTATGTACCAGGCTTACATTTGTCACACTGCTGGGCTTATACTATTCCCCATTTCTCAAAGGATTGTTGCACACTGATGGAAACCAATGGCATTCTGTCTTCTTGTCCATGGGGAATGTGGAAGCATTGACAATAGTGTTTGACAGATTCCATGGCATCACCAAACATTGTTTGCCACCATAACCTAGTTTACAAGATTTTCCTTGCCGTTACTTCGCTCGCAACAACAAAATATCCTCTAATGATTCCGCTACGGGCCTCTTCTAGGATGGTAAAAAATTCATCCTCCTTTGACACACTGTCTCAACACATGTTCTTTGCCTAACTCATATAATTGACAAACGATTAACTGATAAGGTGAGGCTAATTTAATAAGTTGTCTCATCCTATGGCTTGTCCTGTGGAATAGGCAAGATACTCGGATATCTCTTCACTCCATTTTGGTAGTACCAGATCTAATTTGAATAATAGAGAAGTGTTTGGTAATTCATCATTAACACTAGTGGCAACTTCGCCATTATATTAGGGGGCATTTGAACATAAAAAAGGCCCTGTAAGGATCCCTAATTTTAAGGACTTAAAACTAATTTTATTGAGGCTTAAGGAGACAAACCTCATAATGATGCCTACTTTTGCCCCTAAAAGTAGAGGATCTCTCTAGTTTTCCCTCTTTAGGATTTTCACTCTAGGATTCTCTTTCTAGCCACTAAAACTCTCGAAACATCATCAATCTCATTCATATAGGGGGCCCAAAAATATTTTTTATTACAATTCAAAATAATTGTCTCAAAATAACTTTCAATCACATTTAATGCACTTTCATTGCAGTTTTGAAGTTCCCTCTAAATTCCATATGAACAGTCATTAAAAGACAATCTCGTTTAATACACTTTCATTGCGTTTTTGAAGTTCCCATAAATTATAAATCAACAGTCATTAAAAGACAAGGAAAACTTACATTTTTTTATTTTATCACTTTTAAATGCATAAAAAATAAAAAGTTTAATTTAAATTTAAATTTTCGGATATGAAAGATCCATGTCCCCTCCGTGCAACGAATTCAGGGGTGCTAGCAGCGGAAGTAGCACTTCTTGTACAGGACAAGGTCCTTCACTCGGGGCCTCGTCCACGTATATCCGGACAAGAGACTAATCCCTCGGTTCTTCCGAAATGAACTTGGAAAAACTTCCCTTGCCCGGAAAGCATGGGCAATTCCTCCATGATATTTTTACTCTAACGTAGTCAAGAGTCTTAACTAACTGAACTGATCTGACCGAGCCCGTAAGTTCCCACAGTCAGATCAAGGAAAAGACTTGCACTTGGATCATAGAGACCAACGCTTTTTCCTCATTGAGTGGCACAACCGTTCATTCTTTTCCAGAGAACAATTTTTATCCGGGATTTACTTCATCTATCGTACCATAACAAAATTGAGTCTCATATTAGGGATCCATCAGTCCAGCCTAACCCCATCCAATCCCGTGGGTTAGCTAACCGCCCAACCACTGTAGTGATTGGATCCATTTAAGAATTTGGTTAGGTTTTGTTCTCGGGTACCAGGGAAAAGATTTTCCAGGCCCCCTAGCCGGATATTCATGCAAACTTAAAACTAGTCACACCACTTACACACCCAATATGAAATTGCCTTTCTCACAGATTCAGCTGTCTTTAAAGCTGTCTTTAAAACAATCTTTTAATAAAACTATAGTGTCACTGATCATAATCCTCCAAAATATCCAGTTGAATCCTAATTTTCAATTTTTCCTTCATCGGTGTGGCATCATTAGCAACCAAAACACTCACCACCTGTCCACTCAGGGGCCTTTTCGATAGTTCCTAGCTCATAGTACCCGACAATATATTCACTTATAAAAATCAAAATGGAATCTCCATTGAAGATTCAGCAAGATCAACCAACAGATCCATATAAAAGAACCATGGACTCATCCATTGGACCAGCAAGGTCAATCAACCAGATCCATGCCCGAATTCAAAAAACAACTCTTACTCCTTGTTTCAATATCTTCCACGACGTACGTGTGGGTATCTTCGGCGACCCAGAGCTCGAGCACCGTATGGTCAGTACCCTCTAGGATCCTTAGCAGGTCACCTAGCGCTTCACTCATAGGCCGCTTCCTTGGTCCCTCATCCACCAAAGCTCACCATTTAAATCGAACTGAGCCTGGACAAGACCTTGCTACGCGAGACGTCCTCTGTTGACTCTCCGTCAGTTGTTGCAACTTTATCAGATAGGTCTCCACACGACCTCATTCACAAGACACTCAAAATGCTTCCCCAGCATTATTGACATAAAACACTCATTTAAAAACAAGTCATAAATACAGTTTCTATAACAAACTCTCATCTTTTCACATTGTTCCACATCAATCCTCATTTATTTCATATGTATTCCCATTCTTATCACATCTTTCCTCATTTATCCGCATCAGATCTCATCCACTTGCACCTACCCATATCCACATCTCATCACATCACATATCACATCTATCCCAATTTACACCACATCTCATTCACTCACATCTCATTCACTCACATCTCAATTCACATGACATCACATCTCATTCATTCACATCCTGATTCACATCACATCACATCTATTCACGTCCATCACATTCATTTACATCACATCCATTTACATCCATCACATCACATCCATTTACATCCCGATTCACATCACATCACATCCATTTACATCCATCACATCATATGCATTCTATCCACATTATATCACATCACTTCTATCCACATCATATCTCATTCATACACATATCACATCTATCCCAATTTACACCACATCTCATTGACTCACATCCCAATTCACATGACATCACATCTCATTCATTCACATCCCGATTCACATCACATCACATCTATTCACGTCCATCACATTCATTTACATCACATCCATTTACATCCATCCCATCACATCCATTTACATCCCGATTCACATCACATCACATCCATTTACATCCATCACATCATATGCATTCTATCCCAATTCACATCACATCACATCCATTTACATCCATCACATCATATGCATTCTATCCACATTATATCACATCACTTCTATCCACATCATATCTCATTCATCTCATATCATTCATCCACATCCATCCAATTGTTCACATGTACGACTACTCAAATCTATCCATACATTCATATCTATCACTTCACATCCACGTATATTCATGTCACATCACATTCTTTCACATACACATCCACATCCACATCCATTCTTTCACATACATCCACATCCATTCTTTCACATACACATCCACATCCATTCTTCACATACACATCCATATCCATTCTTTACATACACATCCACATCCATTCTTCACATACACATTCATATCCATTCTTCACATACAGATTCACATCCATTTTCATCACATACTCATCCACATCTATCTGATTCACATGTCATCACATCTCATTCATTCACATCCCGATTCACATCACTTTACATCTCATCCGTTCATTCATATCTATCTGATTCTCATCGCATCTCATCACATCTATTCACATCACATTTCATCACAGCTATTCACATCACATCTCATTTCTATGCAAGTTTGCAGTTTGATTTTCTTTTGAATACAAGAAGTATTTCTTGAATCAGTATCCCCAAAACGTCTTGATCAGAATTCTGAATTTTATACCAAAATTCCTTGAATTCTATAACCTTGATCCATAGATCAATTCGAAGGGTCTCAAACTTAGTTTCAGATTTGGCAAGAGTTTTCAGTGTATTTTTCTAAACTAGTCACACCTTCTTTCCTCGAAACTAATGAAAGAGTTTGGTCTTGGTCATAGTCTGATTCAAGGTTCAAGTCGGATAAGATTTTTTCTGAACTATCTTTCTCGAAAAGGTTTGATAATTCAGTTACTATTTTACTGAATTTCTTTCTTTGAATATTCACTTAACTGAATTTCTTTCTTACAAATTCCAATGAGGAATAGATTAATCATTTATCTGAATATTTCGATCTCGATAGATTTCTTGAATTCTCTTTTTACAATCCGTGTGAATATAAAACGAAAGAAATCTCTCTCTTAGAGTATTCAATTATTCATTAATCAAATACTCATAGAATTTAAGAGAATTCTAATTTTGATATAAAAATTCTTTATGCATCTATTTAGGCATTAAAATCAACTCAGTATGGGAATAACACTTTTATTTAAAAAAATCCTTTTATACATAAAATTAATTTTAATAGGAAAAACACTTTTAAAATAAAAAGAATTTTTCTTTGCACATAAAAATCAAATTTTATAAGAATAACGCTTTTATAATAAAAAAATTCCATTATGCATCTTTCTATGCATAAAAATCAAATTTAATAAGAATAACACTTTTGTAATAAAAAAATTCCTTTATGCATATTTCTATGCATAAAATTCAAATTTAATGAGAGTAACACTTTTGTAATAAAAAAATTTCCTTTATGTATCTTTCTATGCATAAAAATCAAATTTAATGAGAATAACTCTTTTGTAATAAACAAATTCCTTTATGCATCTTTCTATGCATAAAAATCAAATTTAATGAGAATAACACTTTTGAAATAAAAAATTTCCTTTATGCATCTTTCTATGCATAAAAATCAAATTTAATGAGAATAACACTTTTGTAATAAAAAATATTCCTTTATGCATCTTTCTATATGCATAAAACTCAAATTGAATGAGAATAACACTTTTATAATTAAAAAATTTCCTTTATGTATCTTTCTATGCATAGAAAACAAATTTAATGAGAATAACACTTTTGTAATTAAAAAAAAATCCTTTATGCATCTTTCTATGCATAAAAATCAAATTTAATGAGAATAACATTTTTGTAATAAAAAATATTCCTTTATGCATCTTTCTATGCATAAAAATCAAATTTAATGAGAATAACATTTTTGTAATAAAAAAATTCCTTTATGCATCTTTTTATGCATGAAAATCAAATTTAATGAGAATAACACTTTTGTAATAAAAAAATTTCCTTTATGCATCTTTCTATGCATAAAAATAAAATTTAATGAGAATAACACTTTTGTAATAAAAAAATTTCCTTTGTGCATCTTTCTATGCATACAAATCAAATTTAATGACAATAACACTTTTGTAATTTAAAAAAATTCCTTTATGCATCTTTCTATGCATAAAAATCAAATTTAATGAAAATAACACTTTTGTAATTAAAAAATTCCTTTATGCATCTTTCTATGCATAAAAATCAAATTTAATAATTAATATCAGTGATATCCATGCATATTCATAGATGAATATGTACATGGAGTAATTAGAATATTTCTTTTAAGATGCAAAAATGGTGGGAATTACTCTTTTGGAATAACAAAAAAACAAACTTTCTTTTCCATAAAATTCTGAAAAATTTTGCCATAACCTCCTTTGTATGGCTGACCATTTCTCATTTTTATCATTTTTTACCTAACTTGAATTAACCCAAATTAGATTTATAGAACTCTAATCTACATAATTTTCTAAATTCAAGAGAGTAAACAATAAGAAGAGCTTAATCAATCCTTTAGTTAATCTTTCTAGGATTGAGAAAGGTTGGAATGCAAAGAGGAGAAGGGGGTGGCCTTTTTATCAAAGGCATAGCATTTGATTTTAATTCAACATCTGCAAAACATAAAAATTAAGAAAACCATAGATTCTTCATTAAACAAGTAAGAAAATTAGCTTACATGGAGCTTGTAAGCTCTCCTTTGGCTTGAGGGATTGAGGGTTCTACTCTTGTTTGAAGCAAGAGTGGCCACCAATTCACTTTGGAGAGGATTAGGTCAAAAACAATTGAATTATTAAAAAATTCAATGTAGATAGCTCAGGACAGGGGCAGGGTAATAGTGCATAAACACCATTAAGCTTTTACAAAGAGGAAGGCTTCTATTTATAGGAAAAAGTGAGCCTCTAACCAAGCAAACTGATTCTAGAATTTTTCAGATCAGTTTGGTCAATTTTTGACCATTTTTAGGTCAGTTTATCTTACTTTTTGGATCTAGTTTTGAAATAGGAGATAGGAGAGATGAAAATATCTCATTTTATTGATTTAAAATTGGGGGTAATGATGAGAAAAAGGCACCTACTTCATGAGGGGAGATCCCTACACTGAGGTGTCAAAATTCAGTTTTTTAATTCTTTTCTTTGGTCCTTAGTCCACTCTTCATCTTATGTGAGCATTTACTCATCTTTTTGGTTATAAATTATTCTTATTAGAGTGTATCTATTGTTTTATTTTTTTCATTAACTGTTAATTCATTATATAATATTGGTGCTATAAGTAATCTTTGTTAGTTCATTACAAGACCTTTCTTAAAGATACATGTGGTGATAATGGTCCTCAAGATATTGGAGATATGTTACGTAGTTGCGTGAGAAAACATGACATTCTTTCAATAGTTTGAGATCCACACTACAAGAAGGTACGACAGATACTTGCAAATGAGATAAATAAAGATATAACTAACACTTTAGGCATTGAGGAAGTTCAGAATACATGCGATGAAGTGGGCATAAGCACAAAAGGATACCATGCTCCATCAATTACTGTAAGATACACTTCGCAAACAAGGCATCACATGAAATATTTTTCCTGTCCCAAGAAGATTAAGATTAGCAAAGAGGACATGCAATGAAGATGTGCAACGTAAGATTGGAGAGTACCACTGCGTCAATGATGTGCTGACCATTAGAGCTTGGGGGAAAAAGCGAGGCAACAATGGTAATATTGTGGTTCCTTACAATGAGTTCAGCAATATATTTGTTGATCTACATCTTCAGAAAGTTTTGATCTTATTCTATGGATTACCTAATAATTGTAAGTAACTTTTATATCTCTTGCAAAGTATTTGAAAAAGTCTATGAAAAATCAAAGCTTATTTAATTTTGTTTGTCATGCAAGGTGACAAAAATAGCTTTGTGTTGAAAATGGATAGTGTCAGATTGTGAAAGGAAAGAGGATAGAGCAAATGAGTATCACACTTATGAATGAGGCTATGGAATATGTAAAAAGTTCAGAGTTATCATCTTTTCTCAGTGAAGACACATTTGAGGGGAATACTGAGATCAACCAAACTCCTCATAGGGAGAGGATTTGCAAGCTTTACTTTCCCTCATATAGTGTCCAATCTGAGAAAGAGATATAGTGGCATGGAGCATTCGAATTACCAAAGACACATGAAGTTCTTGCTTGGATGTTTGATAGGATAACCTCCTGGAGTACCAATGTCATCAAAGCACAGATTCAGGGAGAAAAACTTGAGGTAGAGGGCAAGGGCACTTACACAGTAGATTGGCATTTGGGGGGTAACTTGAAGACAATAAAGTTCTTGCTTGGGTGTCCAGAAGGTGCCAACACTCCAAATCCTTGTCTGTGGTGCATGAGAATGGTGAGGGAAAACAAACAAAAATTGAGAAAGAAGAGGATGCTTGAGAATCAAGATATTGAGCAGTACGACCCCATGGATGATGATGCTAGCAACTGGGAGGTGTCTTGTCTGCCAACATGCTAGCTGTGCTAAACAAGCATTTGAGAGACCCAGAATGGAATCCTATAATTCCATTTGAACTGAAGAATATCCACTTCCATACACTGCATGCATTCATGTGTGTGTTTTACCGTTTGCTCAAGTGTCACATAGATTATACATTTAACATGCAAGGCAAAGAACGACAAGAAGAAGCTCTTCATAAAGTAGAGCAACTACTCAACTCAATTGGGTGCCATGGTAGCAATGTGCAGATTATTGTTAACAAAAAGACCTCTGGCATGAATCATGAGGTTGCACAACAAGTGTCCATTGAGTGAAAATAAAGCAAGACATTTTCTGGAGAAGCTAAAAAATGCCATGGACTCAACCAAGCCTTGGAACTTGTGGAAGGATTTATGCAAATGTACAACATTTGACTGCACCAATTCAAGCCTTGTAATTCTACGTGAGAAGGTTTGGTCATACTTCAATAAGATGGTGAAACTTTTGACCAAAAGTAGGACAACCACAAAGGAGCGACAAAAATTTCAAGACGATCTTTCTAATTTTACGAAGTCCATGGTTGATACATGGGGTGAAACCAACATTATGCACTACATGGTAAACACATTTGCTCCTTCCTATTGGATATTAAGAAATGAGTATGAATAACTACTGACTCTCTTAATTTTTGTGCAGCACATTCTTTATGCTCATGATACTTCATGAATATGGTTCTCTGGATATGTGGAGCACACAAGGAATGGAGAAATCTATCGAGCTACAGGAGTATATTTTAAAAACACCTGGCACATGGAGGAGGGAAGACTCGTACAAATTACCTCAAGGAGATGTTTAACTGGATTTACAGATACACTTTTGGATGAAAATTATCCATGGAAAGGGCACGTATAAATAATCTAGCAAGGGCAGCACGAAATAATGCCAAACAGAGAAGATCACTAAAGTGGAAAGCTGCCACCACAAGACCAGCACATCATGCAGCATGGAGATCTTCACGAAGACGCATAGGAAGAATTTGGAAGTAGAAACATCAATTTGAAATTGAAAGTATTTTGAATAAAGTTGTAAACATTTTTGACTTAGGAAGTAGACAACATTTAGAAGAAAGTTCTAAAAAATAAAAAATAATTACACCATTCCATTTTATTGAAGATTTATAGTGAAAATATTTACAACGAAAAGAGCTAATTGCTCTTGAGTCTTGTTCCCCCTCTTCCATAGGCATTTTCCCTCTATAACACAAAAACCTCTTACGACTATAGCCCTTAAGTGACTTTACATCCTCCACTCCTGCACCTAGGACATAGCTTGAATAACATAGGAAATAACCTGCTTGAGAAGGCCAAAAACTAGGGCCATATCCAAAGATACGGATGGCAGCACACTTCTCTATAAGCATGACTTTATGTATATTATAAGGTATAAATGCATACCCTATATACCTAGATAGGGCTTTCAGTGTAAGGAGTGGAATCTCTGCATCCTTGGAGTACTTGCTATGATATATAATAAATATTTTTTTGTGGATATAGAAGAGACGTAGTGTGCAAGAGCGGCATCTTGCCCAACTCTTGCACAACCAGCACCACCTCGTCCAAGAAATCCATCGGCCTCATCAAGCTCTATGTGCATTGACAAAGAACCAGGAGGGAACAAACTAAAGTAAGAAATAATTCAAACAGAGACTGAAGCAATAAGAATTAAACCAAACAAACTAAAGAAATAATTAATTCAAGCAACAAACTAAAGTAAGAAATAATTCAAACAGACTGAAGCAATAAGAATTAAACCAAACAAACTAAAGAAATACTTAATTCAAGCAACAGACTTAAGCAATAATTAATTCAAGCAATGGACTTAAGCAATAATTTACCTTCTGGTTCTCATCCTCCTCCAACTTGGCTGCATCCCAAAGGTTGATGGAGCCCTCTTCATTTTCTTGGTCAAGTTCGGGAATAGGTTCCTTGCCAAACTCAGAATGCCAAACTCAGAAATGCCCATATCCTACTAAAGGGCTTGAAATTCTTCCTCTGAAGGAAGAGAAGCTTCATTCTTCTTGGTTTTTTTAAAGTACAAGGACATTGCTTCTGGGGCCTCTAAGAAGTTTTCTGTCACTTCTGCGTCCAATGCGAGAAATTAATTCTTATGCTCATTCTCTACATCGAGAACACCAAAAGCAGCTTCACAACTGTCTACTATTAAGCAAGATAGTAATCCTCCCTAAAATTATAGAGTTTTTGAATGTGGGAGAGGAGGAGGTAATACTTCCCATTAATTAGGAAGGACGGTAGTCCAGGGATGACAAAATTGAACGTTAATCACTCCCCATGGACGGATGACGTCAATCACTCCCCATGGACGGATGACGTTCCTTCATCAATCATGGTGGAGGCCTTAAACTCTGCCACATTAAAATTTGTGCTGAGGAGTTCCTCCTCCTTCTCGGACACAAGGTCCATGGCCTCTTCTTCTGTAGACTGAGCACTTGAAATAAAGGATTGTTTTGATTTATCAGTCCTTCCTTTGAGCTCCTCTTTTGTGTAATCCTCCTTATCAGCACGTGAAGAAAGAGATAGGCAACAAACCCAAAATGATATTCTAGCAACCTGCCATCATGCACTGGGCACATGTGAACACAAATCTTGATACGTTGATCATCTGAGTAAGTGTCCCACCTCTTCGACATGCTTGAATTATGAGACAAGGTGACTACAAAGCTTGACATGTGGACATACGTATAATGGACCCTCCGAGATGGTCCCTCTGCCGACCAACCTGCAATACTCTATCCACTCTCCCTCTAGGGATGTCCTTGCCATGTCCTTGATAATATCCTCCAGACTGAAAGGAACATTGAACATAGGCTCTACATATGGGAAAGGGATTTCTCTTGCCTAGCCCTCCTCAGCAGATCCAAAGAGATGAAAAGGAGGAATATTTTCTTTTCCACACTTTTTTTTCACGCTTTTTTTCCATTGCATTTCTCCACGCTTTGCTCGCTGAATCCATCCATCCATCCTAGCCCTTGTTTCAAGCACCTGTAAGTTTCTCTCTCTTACCCTTTTCTTTCGTTGATTTCGTTCATGGTGAGATATGGCCATTCTCCATGTTTTTAAATCGACATGTCGCTCTGTGGATGGTTGGGTGAATTTTCTTGATACATTCTTCTTTCGTTCACCGCATGATATTAACGTTGATTTCGTTCATGGTGAGATATGGCCATTCTCCATGTTTTTAAATCGACATGTCGCTCTGTGGATGGTTGGGTGAATTTTCTTGATACATTCTTCTTTCGTTCACCGCATGATATTAACGTTGGTCCATGTTTGGATTCACCTTATTGCACAGTGGATGGTGGTCGTGTGACTTTTGGCTAATTACTCTGCCTTCTCTTTTCTAGTACTGCAATGGCGCACAGGAAACAGACCGTCAACAATGCCAGATCTAGCACCAAATCTAGTTCCGGTTCCAGATCTTCCAGAGGAAATTCCAAAGGACGTCGCAAGTAAACCTGTGGTTCCTGATGTCAAACCCATCACCAACAGGAATATTTCAAAGGCCAGGGTCTCTTTGCAGAGGCAAAGAAAAATGTTTGTGGAGATATTTGTGATCCTTTGGTATCAACTATCCTGATTTACCTATCGAGGTCTGAAGAGGACCTTGCTCCTTATTTCCAAGGAGTTAGTCCGGGTTTCTTTGGGTTTCAAGCTGTTGATGGAATTTAAGTTATTAGTTGCCTATGTTAGGTTTCTTATATTTTTTGTTTACTTTCTCAATTTCAGAGGACACTGGTCTGCTTGTTTAATTAATGTGGTGAAATTGCAGACAATTTTCATGAATAGCCTTCTCGGAATGCACGAATAGTCTAAATTGTAAGTCATTATACTTTATATCATTTCCTTCTTACTTCCTAATTGTTGATTGTAAGTCATTCTTTATATCGTTGACTGTAGGGCATGTAAGAGGGTGGTTGCATTGATTGAAACTCTATGTCTTGAATTGAAAAAAGATATAGAGTGAAAATTTCTCAACCAACCCGTTCCTATGCAAAAGGATTCGCACTCTTGTAGCTGGCACGTAGTCACGAATTTTTGGAAGTTCCTCCTTTCCAAGTACACTAATTTTGACAGCAGTTGTGTAAGTTTCTTGTGTTACTATAATATAATTTCTCTATGTCCATTTCATGAGAGATCCCACATTATTCTAATTGACTTTTATGTTGTTTTGCAATCTATTTGCTTAGACGAGTTTTGGCCGTGGAGTGTGTGGGCAAAGGCAATAAACATTATCCTCAACAATGCAATTATGCTTGATGACCCTGACTCGCCAATTCCACCAGTTGACTAGCACTAGTGCATCAAAGAAGAGAAAAAAGATGCCGTTTTTCATTCCCCTATTAAGCATTTCAGCTTTAAACAAGGAGTCCCTGAGAAGGGAAGCAAGGGCAAGGCAAAGAGGAAGCTTTCATTTGTAGGCAAGGGCAAGGACAAGGCAGGCAAGGTGCCAACAACAAAGGAGACAGAGTCGAAGGCTGAGTCAAAGGAGGAGGCCAAGGCTAAGGCCACAGAGCCCGAAACCACGTAGAGAAATTTTGTATATGTCCAGAGACAACGTTGTAAAGATTATGTATTTTTATTGAGCTCGGCTCATTTTTGCATAAACATTCTATATTTTTATTGAGCCCTACTCATTTTTGTATTTTGTGAGTATTATGCTTTGCCATAATAAAATAGATTGTTCATAATTTTTATTCTCATAACTTATCTTTGGTTAAAACTGAATTTTAAAGACGTTTGCTTCAAAAATCGTTGAGTACTTTGTAGAGTAGACACATGTCCATGTATAAATTTTTCATCACATTAGTTATTTGCTAAGATACAATAGTTCAGTATACAAGTCTTACAATGATTTCTATTGGGCCTAAGTCCCTCGATACAAGACCTTTCTAATTCTGCACGATAGATTTTTCCTCCTTCTCTCTGGGTTGTTCATCTGAAGAATTCTTTGATGCACCTCTTTGGCTTCATCTATCACTTTGTCTACATCTTCAAGGTCTTTCTTGAAGCTTTTAGATATCTGGATAGGTTGATCATCTGTATTCCCCATAGAGGAATAGGAGTCATCATCAGAAGAAACAGCTAAAATAGCTGGCCTAGCAACCTTGCTAGGAATAGTCCTCTCATTAGAAGAATTTGCATCCATGGGCGGCTTTTGTATAGAGCTTATAAGTTGTAAGATATTATGTTCTCAATTCCCTTATGGATTGGTCTTTATATACTGTTTTGGATGGACTCTGAAACCATCGACATAAAAAAACCATGTGCTGTAAATCTGTGTGCTACTAAACCATTTTGGAATAGGAACCCTAGTACCTACACTGAGCTGACCATTATTGCGCACATATAAGAGATCTTTAGAGTAAATTTGTTGAGCTATATTATAACTTTAATATAAAAATCTAGTTACAAGACAAAAATTCATTGCTCAATACACATTTTTGAGGGCAAGGACTTTACAAAATTAGCATACTTGAAGTAGCTTCAAAATTCTCAAAATTCAGAATTCCCATTAACTGAGCGATATACCATCAACATCCCAATTGGGATCTACCAAGGTCTTTGGCTCTAGTCATTTTCAAATCTTCCTATTGCTCACCTTAAATTGTGCTCTACTAATATCCTCACCTCCCATGATATTGAGGTGCTCTCTAATATGTAGGAGGCTCCAATGTCTACTTGCACCTACAACTTCCACTGCACCACTAGGCAACCGAACGCATATGTCAAGAGGCAAAACAACTTGTTCATCTACCTACATTGGGACCCAACAACTATTCTTTTTCATCCACCGCTCATAATAGAAGCGTATGTGTAGTGTGGCACGAGCTTTGAGATACCGAAATGAGACACTAGATTCTACTATATTGCACTTGAATGTGTCATCCTTATGTATCCCTTCTATAGTCCTCCATTGGTGTCCAAGAAAGGCTACCATGTCATCACCTAATATCTTCCTGCACACAAACATGATAGGTGTTTGTGATGAGAAACATGGTAGGTGTTTGTGACAAACATGGTAGGTGTTTGTGAGAAACAAAATTGATTAAACATCTTGGCAAAAAGATGTATTGGGCATACCCAACTAAGATTCACAGGTCGAGAGGGCTTTGCAAACTTCAAAGACCCTTGTATATCACAAAGCATCTTTGATTTCATGACCATTACAATCTAAGCATCTGGAATTGGCCATTCTATAGAAGATAGGGATGGAGGTGTGATTATTTGTAGCTTACCAAACCCACCGTCCTGCTTTGGCACCAGATAGGAGTGCCGGTAAAAGAAGACCTTTTCCTTAAGAAGTTCTACACTTGTTTTACAAGAAAACATTGCCTCACCAATGTCTCCACCTTAGCAGGCTTTGCCGACAAGAGACGTCCTTTGATGACTCCCTCGCGGCTATTTTTTGCAATGTAAACTCTCCTTAGATTAAACAATAAACCAAATGCTTTCTCCAGCATTCTGGCGGCGTAAGATAGTCCTTTACAAAAACAAAGTTTCTATGCGAGTAGGATTTTTCCATTGAGTTTGTTTTCATCTCACGAAAAACCATTTCATGAGAAAACATCTCTAGTATTGGTTCCACAATACTCTTCATTCAATACCTAGACTTCCTTAATGGAAATCACAAATCTCGTATCTCGGGTGATCCATCCATGAATTACAAATTAAAATGAATTTCTAACTTATTTCTAGACGATTTCAGGTCTTAGGGAAAACTTCTCTAAATCAGGCAGTTATCCCTTCTTTGTATAGAAGAAATGGGAATGGTCACAAATCTTTGACTTAATTTACGATTCAAAATATAGGCAGGCATCTTACTATCCCACCTTTCTTACGTGGTCATGGTCTAGCACTAAAATGCTTAAATTTTTTCCTAGATTTATTCCCTATAGATATTTCTCCATTTATCTCATAAAATAACTGTGATTTCTAATCATATGGATAAACATCCAATAATATGAAAATTCATTCTACTTTGGATATAAAAGAACTATAAATAATTCTACTCAAGAATAATGGAATTGAAACAAGGATATCTTTTTTCCTAAATTATCCGTCAATAATTATGCGAGAATAATTTTATTAAAATATTCACATGGAAATATTCTTAAATATTCTCTCTTCCATTTAAACCTAGGCATCAACATGCATAATTATCTACATAGAAATATGATCAAACATTCTCTTTTTGATATTAAAATTAAATATGCGTATTCCTATTTAAAGATATGATAAAAATTCTTCTTTTTGATAAACAAAAAATTCATGTATATACATACCATGAATATACACATTTAAAATATTTTCACACATCTACTTGTAATTTTTAAATTATCTAGGCATAAGCATACCATGAATATGCATAATAATATATTCACATAACCTCATTTGTCATCTAAATAATCATACATATACATTCATGAATATAATTATGAAAATATAACAGAAATTTCTCTTTTTGACTTCTAGGTATTTATGCATACACATATTATGAATGTATATTCAAAAATGTAACGAAAAACTTTCTTTTAGCATTTAAAATGTTTATGCATAGAATATCATGAAAATTCATCTTTTAGCATTATTAAATTTATGCATAAACATAATTACATAAAAATATGCTGGGACTTCCTCTTTTAATATAAAAATTATTTATGCATAAAACTAAGCATAAATATAAGCATAATTGCATCTAAACATCTTGTTTATTTTTAAAAAAATCCAATTATAACTTCCATACAAAAATAGATTTTGATCATAAAATGAATAAATATAAGATTTCTTATCATAAAAACAAACTTAAATGAATTAGTCTCATTCTAAGTAGGTTAATAATCATAAAAATATTTAACCTTCATCTCTAGCTTGATAGGCTTAGAGTTTAGGGTAAGAGAATGAGATTAGAATTAAGGTTTAACCTTCCAAGAAGGATTTAACCATAAAAGTGAGTATTCTTTCATAAAGAGTGATTTTAAATAAAAAATACATTTAAGCATAGGAGATTAACATTACTTCATTTAAACAACATAAATGAAGAAGGGCATGGTTTTAAGAAGAAACCATGAAAAAGGATTCTTCCCAAGCATGTAGAGAGGTTGGGAAGAAGATTAACATCTAAAGAAGAGAGTAAACATCATTGCTTAGGCTGACCCTTGATTTTGGCTTGATTCTTTAAGGATATGTGTAGCCCTCAAGGAAGAGGCTTGGCCACCAAGAGAAGAGGGTAATCTCCAAGAGAAGAAGAGGTTTAGTGAAGCACCAAAGCTTCACAATGGAGAGGCAAAGGAGAGGGATGAAGGAAATACACTAAAATGAGAATTACACTAGCATGTAAATACACTAAGATGAAAATAAAAAGGAATGGGGTTCAATTATAGGTGAGGGAGGCCACCAACCAACCCCAACTAGGATCTAGAAACTTCTAGCTTCAGTGTGATCCAATTTGGACAAGTTTTGACTCGTTAGGCCCACTTTGTTGATCTACTTTGGAAGAGGAGAGAGGAGAGATGAAATATCTCATATTTTTTAATTAAAAAATGGGGATATGATGGGAAATCTAGGAGCCTCATTAATGGCCTCCTCTCACCCCCCTGAGGTGTCACAAGGCCTCCTAGAAGTCTCCTTTAAATATCTGAAACTCATGATTATTGAATCTTCACCTCATGTGAGCCTTTCTTTACTATTTTCTTGTGGATAATTCCAAAATTTTCTATTTTTGTTTTAATTATATTTTCCAACCTTATTGGATAAGGATACCACATTTTTAAATTCAAAATAGTTTAATAAGGCTTAGTACTTTGAACTAGAGGACTCCTTGGTTCACCCACTGTCCAAATCTAATGCAACTTAGAAATTTTTGATTAAAATTCTGTTTCAAGGGATCACTTTTTATTGGCTGGAAGAAAATACTTATCCAAAAATATTTCAAATTTTTGTTATCTCTCTAGAATATTTTCTCTCTCTAGGCCAAAAACAAGGGAAAACAATGCCTTCTTGCATTCTAAAAAAGGGGATGATCACAGGGGACTGAAAGGAGAACTTATACATCTTTAGGGGCTGAGGAGGAACCTTACATCCTCTCCCACTTGAAAAACATGAGATGTCCTCATCTCACAAAGTGGGGGTAATCCTTTACCAGTTGATCTTCTTTTTCCCAAGTGCCGTCCTCTAAAGGGTAGAACTTCCACTTGACCAAAAATTCTGGACTCTGTTCCTGAGAGCCTTCTCCCGAACATCTAGGATTTCTTTGGGTTGGAGTTCCATCTGACACCTTGAGTTAAAAAAGTCAATTGCTCATCATCTAGTACATGACTCAGGTTGGGTACATAGTTTTTAAGCAAACTGACATGGAACACATCATGTACCTTCAGATGGGGAGGTAGAAGAAGTTCATAGGCTAGATCTCCTACTTTCTTCGTAACGGCGTACGGTGGTCCATAGTATCTAGGAGACAGCTTCTTGTACTTCCCTAGAGATAAAGAATGTCTTTTGAGTCTTACTTGAATGACGACCATATCTAATTCTTCAAACACTCTCTCACTTCTCTTCTTATCCAGCATACTGTTTTTTGCCTATCCTTGGCAGCCTTAATATCTTTGCGGATTGACTATATTTGCTGCTCCATATCATCTAGCATCTATCTGGACATCTTGACCCTGATCAATGGGTTGGACCAAGTTGGAGTTGGGAAATCCATACTGCGATGTCCAAATCCTTGACAATTATAGCATTTATTTCTCTTGTTCAAGGGTGGAACTTCTGAAGTTGAAATCCAGGGAATTGAGTCTCAGGAAAAAGATATTTCTTCCATTCTGGAACTTCCCATACCCTGGGTTTTGACCCTGATATCTCTTAGGCAAAGGAAGGTTGGAATCACCTTCTGGGAATAAAAACCTTTTGAAAGGTGATGGTGCTGGCTTTGGCGGGACTTTGACATCAAAGGCTTTGGCAAAATCCCTTGCCATTCTTACTGCTTCAGCCATTGAGATAGGTTTTGCATTCTTGACTAAAGTATCCAATGGCTCAATCATTCTCCGAATGAATCTGGCCATCAGTTGCTCTTCATCCAATTGTGGGGAATATAAGGAGAAGGGCAAAAGCCTGATGGTACTCTTCAATTTTTTGGGTTTCCTGCTTTAGTTCCAAGAACTGATTCATCTTAGTTTCAAGAAAGCCTGGGGACAAAACCTCTTTCTGAGGTAAGCCTTGAGATCGGTCCTGGTTTGGGTATTTCGGTCGAGACGGTTTGTCTCGCAGTGGTTTCTCCATGCCACTCTAGCTGTCTCCACTATCTTCAGCCTTGCAAGAGCCATTTTGCTCTTCTCATTGTACCCGGTAACATCGAAGTATTCTTCCATTGATTCGATCCACTTCTCCATAGCCTCGCTCAAGTTTCTCCATGCCACTCTAGCTGTCTCCACTATCTTCAGCCTTGCAAGAGCCATTTTGCTCTTCTCATTGTACCCGGTAACATCGAAGTATTCTTCCATTGATTCGATCCACTTCTCCATAGCCTCGCTCAAGTTTTCCCCTTCACCCTTGAAAGGTATAGGCTACGAACTATGAAGAGTTTTACGAACATCCATGTCGAGCTCTTCTTCATCGAGTTGGGGGTTAACATTTCTACCACGACGACCTCGATCCATGTTCCTATCAATACGAAAATTCTTGTTAAGTCTCTTTATTTAAGATTCAATCCGATTTTTGATTCAACTGATTCCGGGGTTCTCGGCTCCCCACAGAGTCAAGGGATAAAGATACTCATATAATATGTATTATTAGTTAACAATTCATTCAGAATTATCTCATTCATATCTTTAACACAATAATGGTCCATTAGACTGAATTTTTCCATCTGAACAGTCTTCCATGGGGATTTCAATTTTTCAAATTTTTAATTTATCATCCCTTAACTTGATCCACTGATCAAAAGTTAACAGTAGCAATCTACCAGCACAATCCACTAATCTCATAGTGATTGAGTGATTGGCTGAAGTCATTAACGTCATTCCAGTTAAGAACATCATCATAGGGACTCATCCCATTCATCCTCTTGTGGTTTCGCTCAGCTTATTACATTTGCAGATATGGTCTTCATTAGAGTATGACCCAAAAGAAGTGCTCTATCTCTTGGGAAGTACAAGAAGTTATCCCCCAGATATTGTGGGCCATATCTGATTACAAAGAAAGTAGGTGACTTAGCCTACGAACTTCTTCTGCCTCCTCATCTCAAAGTTCTTAATGTATTTCATGTAAGCCTTCTAAAGAAATATGTGCCAAGCCCAAATCATGTGCTTGATGATGAAATCCTAACCTCTTCAACCCAAGGGCAGATGGAACTCCAACCTGAAGAAATTTTTGATGTTTGAGAAAAGATTCTCAGGAATAGAATTCTCAGAATATTTAAAATTTGAATATTCTCTTTCTAGAACATTTTCTCCCTATAGGCTAAAACTGGTAGAAACAAAATCTTTTATATTTTTGAAGAGGGATTTGATTACATGGGAAGATACTGGACATCCTGAGAGGTTGGGGGAGGAATCTTACATTCTACCCCACTTAAAAAACGCGAGATGTCCTCATCTCGCAGGTGGAGTATGATCTGTTTTATCTTCTTCTTCTTCTTCTTCAATCACTTCCAGCATTGCTGCCTTGGAAGTGGACGGCCGAATTGGGACCAACTCTCTTGACTTCCCCTATTCTGAGGTGGAGGTCTTGCATTACTTTGGATTGAAACTGCAGGTTGGATAGAGGGTCTACCTCTGGGATTTCCCTTATTTTGGCGGATAGAATCCTGATTACTCTGGAAGGAAGGGGCTAGAGTCTGGAATCTTGACCCCTGATTTCCTTGCCCTGAAAACCTTGATCCAAAAGGAGTTGGGCAATCCATACTACAATGTCCAAATCCTTGACGGTTATAGCATTTCACTCTCTTGTTCAAGGGTGGAACTTCTGAAGTTGAAATCTAGGGAATTGAGTCTCGGGAAAAAGACATTTCTTCCATTCTGGAACTTCCCATATCCTGGGTTTGACCCTGATATCTCTTAGGCGAAGGAAGGTTAGAATCACCTTTTGGGGATAAAAACCTTTTGAAAGGTGATGGTGCTGGCTTTGGCGGGACTTTGACATCAAAGGCTTTGGCAAAATCCCTTGCCATTCTTACTGCTTCGGCCATTGAGATAGGTTTTGCATTCTTGACTAAAGTATCCAATGGCTCAATCATTCTCCGAATGAATCTGGCCATTAGTTGCTCTTCATCCAATTATGGGGAATATTTAAGGAGAAGGGCAAAAGCCTAATGGTACTCTTCAATTTTTTGGGTTTCCTGCTTTAGTTCCAAGAACTGATTCATCTTATTTTCAAGAAAGCCTGGGGGACAAAACCTCTTTCTGAGGTAAGCCTTGAGATCGGTCTAGGTTTGGGTATTTCGGTCGAGACAGTTTGTCTTGCAGTGGTTTCTCCATGCCACTCTAGCTGTCTCCACTACCTTCAGCCTTGCAAGAGCCATTTTGCTCTTCTCATTGTACCCGATAACATCGAAGTATTCTTCCATTGATTCGATCCACTTCTCCACAGCCTCGCTCAAGTTTTCCCCTTCACCCTTGAAAGGTCTAGACTGCGAACTATGAAGAGTTTTACGAACATCCATGTCGAGCTCTTCTTCATCGAGTTGGGGGTTAACATTTCTACCACGATGACCTCGATCCATGTTCCTATCAATACGAAAATTCTTGTTAAGTCTCTTTATTTAAGATTCAATCCAATTTTTGATTCAACTGATTTCGGGGTTCTCGGCTCCCCATAGAGTCAAGGGATAAAGATACTCATATAAAACATATTATTAGTTAACAATTCATTCAGAATTATCTCATTCATATCTTTAACACGATAATAGTCCATTAGACTGAATTTTTCCATCTGAATAGTCCTCCATGGGGATTTCAAATTTTCAGATTTTTAATTTATCATCCCTTAACTTGATCCACTGATCAAAAGTTAACAGTAGCAATCTACCAGCACAATCCACTAATCTCATAGTGATTGAGTGATTGGCTGAAGTCATTAACGTCATTCCAGTTAAGAACATCATCATAGGGACTCTTCCCATTCATCCTCATTGCGGTTTTGCTTAGCTTATTACATTTCAACCAAATTTCAGGGATCATCATTTTTCAATCAGAATCCAAATCAACTCATCAGTTCTCAACCAGAATTTAAAAATCATATCAACCATATTCGAATTCATCATTTGGATAGCATTAATGCTTATAATTTAAAGTCTTAGATTTACTCGTATATACTACTAGTAAAGAGCTGCAGTTATACCCTCGGTATATACGGGTAGTCATGGTTCTTGAAACTATAAGGTAAATACCATCATGTCTAGGCCTCAAGCAAGTCAGGGATTCCATACAATTGTGGTACTTTCATCTGAAGACCCAATTACCAATTTACAAATTTCAATTTGAACATCAAATTATATGAATTTTATCACACAATTACAACCTTTTCGTGCTTCTTGATAAATTTTTGACATATTTGGCTTCTCGGTTGATCCTCATTAACCAAATAGCTCTGATACCAACTGTAAGATCCTTGTCTCCACCGTGCAATAGAGTCGGGGTGTTAGCAGCGAAAGTAGCACATCTTGTGTGGGGCAGGGTCCCACACTTGGGGCCTCGCCCACGGATATCTAGACAGGTGACTAATTCCTCGATTCTTCCAAACCGAACTCGAAAAGCTTCTCTTGCATTGAAAGCACGGGCGATTCCACCAGGATAACTTTTCCCTAACGTAGTCAAAAGCCTTAACTAACTGAGCTCATCTGATCGAACCCGTACGTCCCATAGTCAGATCAGGAAAAAAGACTGTACTTGGATCATAGAGATCAACGCTTTTTTCCTCATTAGGGGAAGGTTGAGGTATATGGGGGCCCTTTAAGCTGCCATATTATGTTTTTAAGTACTTTTGCTTAAGGACTCTAAGCATACTTTGACTAGGCCTGACAAGGGGATCTTTATGCAATCATTATTTGAATTTCTATTTTTTCAAATATATATTTGCTTGAGCTAAAATGGGGGTAACTTTTTGGTTTCCCCAAATTCAAAATGGCTGAAAAGCCTTCCCTCCTCTCTTCCCTCCACGTTTAGGTCCCCCCCCCACTTTCTCTCTCTACATTCTCTCTCTAAGATGTTTCTCTACCACTCTCTTTCTCTTCCCCTTTCTCACATTTGGGTGTGCCATGGCTCTGCATCTCTGATTAGTAAGCTTCCATAACCTCTGCACTTCCAAATGCAGATATCTCACACTCTCTCATCCTCCATGCCTCATCTTTTTATCATTTTCTGCTCTCTCTCTCTCTCTCTCTCTCATGTCTTTCCCCCATTGAAGTGCAAAAAATCCCTCTGCCAACCTCCATAGCTTCAGAGCTTACCATTTTCCATTCTTGCATTGTTTACCATACATATCCTCTACTTCTGTCTGCAATCTACATCTCTCTCTCTCTCTCTCTACTGCATTATGCTGCAAAACCTCAATCTACCATTTTCTATGCCTCTTGCCATCTTCTTTGTCCTTTCTCCTATTACCTAATCAGAAGATCTATGACCTAATATTTTTTACAGCAAAACTTCATTGCACTCTCCTCAGAATACCCTATCCTCACTCTTGCATTGTGTTCTACAAGAAGCTCTTTTCAGCATTGCCTAACCCTAAAGAAAATGCCACTTGAAGATATATCTAACAGAGCACCAAAGTTCAGGTTACATGTATATTTGGCTGCTGAGTATGCTACAATCCGTAGCACAAAATCAAGTGGTGTGACCGATGTGCCATTGGGTACTCTTCGATCACAAGGGCGAAAATGTATTGACCTTTGGACGAATGGATTCATATACCCTATTGACCCGCTCACCAATGCTCCACCTCATTTTGTTAATATCACTACATTTCTTAGTTATGTAGGTGATGGAGCTAATGGTCTATTTGGCTATTGTAGGAGGCTTTCTTTTGTTGCAGCTCAGGAATCGCATTCAAGATTGCATTTCCGAGGCTTATGGCTTGAGTTGCAGAAGCAACACAAGAAGGACATTGATAGGCTTGAAGAAGTGGTGAACAACTTGAAAACTCAGAATCAGGAGCTCCAGAAGAACAACTTTTTGCTTAAGCAGGCCTTTGATATTGAACGGGACAAGGTGAATGCAGCCAAACAGGATGCACGAAACAAGCAACGACACCTTGCAAGCCTGAAGAAGCTTCCAGTAGGCTTTCGACGACGGAAAAGAAAGCGTCAGTCCCTAGAAACCTTGGCAACCCTAAGTGGAGCAAGAAAACGACGTGTACGAGCAACAAGGTAACTTCTATTCTTGCCATTGTTTTGCGGGCCTTTCTGTTTTGTGAAACATATTGATGTTATTTTGTATTTATGTTCCATGTAGAGATATTGCTGGGGATATGATGGGATATGAAGGTGGTGCTGAGGAATGTAGAGCAGGCATATTGAAACATGTTGTTAAGTTATCAGACATATATAAGCTGCTAGAAGATCCCACATGCAAAATATCTAAGCAAATCCGAAACAGAATTTCTGGAGAGCTGCAAAATATGGTAAGCTCCATACAGATTATGGATGCATGTGATAGTGCTGGTGTCAGTAGGAAGGGATATGAAGCCATCTACAGGGTGTTTACACTAGGTCATCGTGCTAAAGGTTTTCTTCGACCCATGCTACCAACTCCATACAGTGTAACCATGGCAAGAAAAAGTGCAAACTCAGAAATTGCGACCATGTTAGGTGGCTACCGTCATGTGGAGGTTGCTCTGCCTGTATGTACTACAAAGGTATTTGAATACAACAAGTACAACAATGTCTTTATTGATTTAAGGACCCTTCAAAGAGCTATGATTTCTTATTATGGTCTAAGCATTGAGGAGTGCCAAGGTCAGGCTGTGTTTGTGTTAAAGCTTGATGAGTGTCAAATTGTAAAAGGACGAAAATTAGAAAGAGTCAGCCTAACACTTATGAACAGGGCTATCAAAGGAAATCTGGAACAGGATGATAATCTTCTTGACTGTAGTGCACAAGCCTCAAATTCCAACAAGGGAAGTCAATCTCAGGGAAAAGATTACTATGGAGTGCAATCAGAAAAGAATATATGGTGGTTGGCAGCATTTGAGCTTCCACAGGAGACGAATGATACATTGCGATGGTACCTTACCCGAACAGGCATCCCAAATGTCATATCATTGCAATCAAAAGGAGAAACTTTGCATGTGGAAGATGTAGGAACATTTACAGTTGAGTGGCACATGGTAGGTGATTTAAAGACATTGAAGTGTATGCTGGGATGCAAGCTAGGAGCAAATACTTTTTTTCCATGTATTTATTGCTGCCATTCAAAATCAGAGTATATTGATCGCGGCAAAGCTTCAGGCAAGGTTGCAGCCACCAAGACGACCAAATCTCATGCAAAGGGCAAGAAAAATGTACAACCAACTTCAATGAGTGCAACGCAAAACAAAGATCCAAAGAAACCTATGCAGTGGGTTAATGGCATCATGAATTGTAATACCAATTGTCTGCCTAATCGTGATCAAGAAGATATCTCATGGAGCCCTATATTAGAGATTCCACTTTCCCGTGTTCATATTTGCACGCTTCATGCTAGGTTACGCATAATGGACAAATTACTGAAGTTACATATCAATTATGCATGGAATATGGAGCCTGAACATCTTCGCAACGAATGCATCAATAAGCTGGAAGATGTCCTTTCAAGTGTGGGGCTTCATGGTGGTGCTGTAAAGTTAACTAAGGATACTAAAAAGTCAGGACGGGGTCAGGATAATCCAAACAAAATATGCATGGGTGGGTCCAAAGCAAGACACCTTCTCTCAAATTACGAGGGGTACAATAGTCACACAAAATATGAATTATGGAAGGCCATTTGTGAATGCACCACTTATCGTGGGAATAATGCAGAGCTTGGTCTCAAGCGGACAAGGCTGTGGGAGTCACTTGACAAAATGATTCAATTGCTAGAAAAGGCTCCACTTGTTGCTGAGGAGATTGCAAACTTAAAGACTGCAATACATACATTTACTCAGCAAATGGTTGATGCATGGGGAGAAACACATATCACCCACTATATGGTATTTACCTTTCTATCTATTTACTGATATTAATCGCCAAATAGTAAAATTCTGATATGATCTTTGTTGCAGCACATTATATTTGCCCACGCATAGTTTTTTCTCGACGAATATGGTCCAATGGCAATTTGGAGCACCCAAGGAATGGAGCGCTCTCATTATCAAGCTAAGGCAGCATACTTTAAGAACACGCGACATGGTGGAGGTGGTAAGGAAAAAAGTAATGCCTTGCATGAGATGTTTAATTGGTTTTATCGCAGTTTGGGAGGTCGACGCCGACAGAAACCAAAAGGGCAGGTGTCATTACTACGAAGGGTTGTAAAAAATGTCAATCTGCAACGAGCAATTGCATGGCGAGCATCAAGTGCCGTGCATGGGATGCGTGAGTGGTTCGCTGCGCGGAGGCGTATGGGTCGAAAATGGGTTCCATATTAAAAAATTGTAGCCTTTTTTAAGTTAAAGCTTTTTTATTAATGTCGAGATTTTTTTTTATTAATAAGTTTTTTTTCAAAAACTATATAAACCTGTAAAAGTGAGTTTTAAAATTACATTTTCACGTTCATTTACTCGTGTAAGTCAATGGATGGCTAGAACTAAGCACACTGCACGGCAAAACTGAGAACCCAAACGTACCGTCTGGTGCACACAACTTAATACACGCAGTAGCCGCGGCACATGCATTTCAACAAGTGCAAAAACGTATCAACACGAAGATGTACAGCCGGATGTGTTCTCAGGACTGGACAATATTGAGGATGTCTCCAAGCAGCCTGGAGACACTAGCTCATTTAGAGCCACGTGTACACCATTCCCCCGACCTCTCTCAGAGGCTGAGCAGCAGGAGCATGTGTTGGAAGAGCAACAACGCCTGATTGATGAGGAGGAGCATAGAAGAAGAGAGCAACAGCAAGCCCTATTCCCTCAGCAGCTAGAAGAGGAGCTAAGGGTCGCATTTGAGGAAGACCAGGAAGCACTTCTCTGTATTGAGCAAGAGCAGTATCAACAGGCTGCTGACTTCTATGAAGCAGAGGAAATAAGCCATCGTGAAGAGCAGGATAGGCTCTTAGCACAAACACTACATGAGGAACTTGAGAGGCGTCAGCCCCCGTTTCCACCTAAAAAACAAAGAATAAAGATTCGTGTCAAGAGAAAGAAGGAACGTGCAAACAGGCAGCAAGAGGTGGAGATGGAAGAGGAGGATTGACGACAAGTAGAGGAGCAAAGGGAGAGGGAAAGACTGGAGCAGGAGGAGCAAAGGGAGAGGGAAAGACTGGAGCAGGAGGTGCAAAGGGAGAGGGAAAGACGGGAACAAAGAATTCAAGAAGCACGCAGATTAAAATAAGAACAAGAAAAGAAGAAGGCAGAAGCAAGTAAGAGAAGACTAAATCTAGATCCAGCCGAGCAAGAAAGGTGAAAAAATTTTAGAAATGATAGACAACCATGGGAAGAGAGGTCGCATCCACCACCACCCCCTGTAGCCAACAAGAAGAGAAGATGGAAACCAGGGACCGTGGCTCTGCGAGAAATCAGAAAGTACCAAAAGAGCACAGACCCCATCATGGCGAAGGCCCCTTTTGCAAGAGTTATAAAAGAAGTCATCGACAAGTACAGTGACAGGGTCACTCGGGTACAGAGTACGACACTGGAGGCCCTCCAAGAGGCGTCAGAAACAATTTTGGTCTCTTTGTTTCAAGATTCGGTGCTGTGCCATGCTCACGCCAAAAGGGTGACCCTAAAGCCTGTTGACATGGCACTTGCACTACGTTTACGTCAGGATAAAGCGCTCCATAAGAAAGGCTTTATAGGATAGGATTAAGCTTTTAGGCGGCGGCCTTTGTGCCTTTTGTAATCTCGACATTGTAATACATTTTTTTGAATCTATAAGATATTGTCAATGACTCGTTAACCAACGTATTCATTTGTTTCAACTGTTTTATAAAAGCAGACATTTCATTTCTTGTACTGTTGTTTGAATGGGTAAAACTGTTGATCATGTATTAAGAGCCTTAGTTAAACAGGAACAAAATTTATATTATTGATAAGGTGATTGTGAAATATTATCTTATTATACGTGGTATTGTTGTTGGCATTGAACAAAGGATCCTTACATAGTGCAGAAACAAAATTATATTGAATTTATTTTCGGTCCGAAAAAAAGGCTTAAAGCTCAATAAGGCCTTAGAAAAGCTCAGGGACAAAAAAAAAAGTTATTTGGGGCTCAAAATCACCTGGTGAAGTCTGGCATTAGATAGAACATTTTTTAAAAAAGCAACAGTTTTCTTTTTTTTTATGTTTCTAGGCAGAGTAATCATCAAAATAAAGTGCACACAATGCACTTATGTGTGAAAAAATGATCAAAAAAAGGGCTGTGCGCTACGGCGCGAATTTAAGCCTGGCCTGCAATTTGAAAGGCTGAAATTCGCGCCGTAGTGCACAGCCCTTTTTTTTAATTTTTGGACTCTTTCCAGCATTATGTGCACTTTTTTGATGAAAAATATGCTTACAAATATCAAAAAACATAAAAAATTTTGATTTTTTAAAAATTGTTCAGATTTTGTACTGCCAGATTTCAGCTGGATGTTAAGTGACATTCAAAGAACAAATATTTGATCATTATCAATGAAATTTCCTACACATTCACATGCCTGCCAAAAGTTTAGAGGGCACAGTGCTGACACAACAAATAAACAAGAGAAATGGTTCAGACTTCTTAGAAACATTACAATTAAAAAAGTATACATTTTGTATTGATTTCGTAGAAAGAAAATTACAAGTTCCTGAGAAGATTTCTGAGAGCTTCTTTAGCTTCGTCACTCTGTGTGGCTTTCTCACCTAGGCTATTAGCTATAATAATAGGATTGGTTACACCTTTGGAGATTGAAGTGGCACAATGGCTTAGCACGTGGCCGGTGTAGTTGCCTGCAAATGTATACATAGCTGCCTCCCTGCTAATAAGTATACATTTGTTTGCATTATTTGCTAGCCCATCTTCGGTGAGAACCCCACTTAGAGCTTTACACTTGATGAGCTCTGCTTGAGCCTCCTCAGAGTACTCTAAATGGATTACTCGAATAAATGATGGAGAGAGGCTAGGAAGGTAATGAATCAGGGAGGTGTCTCATCCATCGGATTGCACACGAACTCCACCTCCACGTGCAGCAAACTTGTCAAAAATATAAGCTTTCTACAAGAGAAAAAAATCAAGTGTTAGTAATAACTCACTTATAAATATGAAGGCACAACTTTGATTTAACCCCACCTCAATGTCATCATCAAATTGGCTAATGCGTGGGTTGCATATGTCTATACTGCTTCCACGCTGCTCAACTGATGTATCTACATGCAAGCGCTTATGTGGTTGAAATGCTTCTTGAGGGACACTTTCATACTCTGCTGCTACATTTTCTATAGCAACAAGAGCATTGGAAACAGTTTCCTCAATTGTACGTTCTGTATCATAACCTTGGAATGCTAGCGCTTTGGTAAGATCATGGTCATCAAAATAAATCTGTACACCTGCAGTCTGTTGCTCAAGTGTGTCTTCTTTGTAGAAACTAGACCCAATTGCTAATATGCTTAAGGCCTCATCCTCCCTTAACCCCAAGGATTTACAAATGTCATCAAGGAAAAGAAATTCCTTGTTATCCATGATGATGGGATTCAAAGTGGTTACATCCAACTCAGGGATCTCTTCCACAATTTCATCCCCTTCGAGGTCACGATGAGGCTCTTCATCCTCAGTTGACCCTTGTTGGAGAAGCACCAAGGCCATGGACGCTTCAACTTCTTCTGAGAAAACCTCTTCCACCTCGCCTTTGGATTCCTTCACAAGAGCTACTTCTTTACTCACTGCCTTTCCCTTCTTTTTTTCTGTATCCCTGGCTTCTTGCAGAAACAGTGCTAACGTCATATCCCATGAAAGGAAGGTGGTGCCTACATTACCAACCTGCAATTCATAAACGGTGTCATCATCTTCGACCCTATAATTGCTAGATGTAAGCCCTTTCAAAAATCGGTTGAGCCTGAATCGGAACGACTTGTCACCATGGTACAGATGCCTGATTAAGTCCACTGGAACCCATTTAGTGGTGGATTCAGGCAATTGCACGACATATTGTGCCACTACACCATTCATGTACTGGACGTGCTCTTGAAAAGCCTCTGCATGAAGGTCTATAGTTTTTTGCATATCAATCACCCCCTCAAAAATGGCGATGTTCTCACCTGCACCTGCTGAGAGCCCAATTTTCTCAAGTTTTGCGCGTAGCGAGTTAGAGCTTGAAGCCATGGCGGGATATTGAAGGGAAATAGAAACTGCAAGATCTTAAGAATGAAATGAGCTTTATAGAGCAAAACCTATTCTTATAAAGCATTCCACTATAACGTTTAATAAATTTATAGAACATACTTAAAAAATTTAAAATTAACAAAATTAAAATCCAAATTGCAGTTAAATACAGAGGACATTGGGACTATGGTGCAATCAATAATTTTGTATTCAAAAGTACACCGCTACAAATTATCGCCCAAAATCACTCAAAATGTTACCTAAGTCTGCAACTTAACAGTCTTTCAAGCTAAGGACCCTAGGGGACTCCAATGACACACAGAGTGTATGTTTCTCTGACCTTTGACGCATGGGTCGATTAGAAACAACAAACTTGAATTGATTCCTTACATTAAAGGACATGACAATACGATCTCTCAACTGAGCAAAATTCCAATCATCATTAACTACCACTGTATGCTCCTCTCCTGGGTGAACTTCAATATGAAGTTCTACCTCCTCCCTAGCATAGAGATCAGAGTCCAAAGCCTCCCATTCACCATGCGAGCATTTCCACCTTCTAATAGGGTACACCATAGTTAGATTTTGCTTGCCTATCTGATACCTGCATCTTACCATTGACATTACCGCTGAGCACTTTATTACATTGCCCTTATGTTCTGCCACCTTGGTGGTCCAATCGCCTTTTAGAAATGTATCTAGAGCTTCAAAGGCCCCATCTTTGCTTATCCACATTGTTGGGGTGCGATGGAACTTGCCTGCTTTGAAAATAGCAATAAACACATGTAAAGGCATGAAAAGAGATACACTTATCCTGTGGGATCCATATGCAGCCTTTAGGCTTGACTGAATGTCATGGAAAATCCTGCGCTGAAAGCTCTCCATTGTAGTGGGGTCTGGAATGGGCCATTCCGGGCTATTTAGTGCAGGAGGAGAAATTGGCTCAAGTATTCCAAACCTTCCCCTCTGTGGCACAACATATGTTGCAGCAATGAAAAATACTCCTCTATTTGCAAGTTCGGAACTTGTTTCCCCAGCATACATAAGCCTACCTAGATCAACATGACATGCTTCGAAGGTCCCTGTAAAACATTCTAGAGGCTGCCATTCCACACATGTTGAAGGGAAAACATCTGCATACAATAGAATACATTGGAGTTCTTGATATTCACATAGTCTTCATGCAAGCATTTCTCCAAAGCAAAGAAACATTAAACAAGTACTGAAACTTACAGTTAGTTGGGAACCGTGGTGAGTTCTCATCTTCAAGATGTATTTGGCTTGAGGTGTAAACATGTTGCACCTTTGCAAGCCGCTTTCCATCCTTGTTGCAAACTTTGAATTCTAAGATCCTTCCTTTCCACCAGTGATGGCTTGTGGAAGCCATGTGCCTTCGAGGAACCTTGTGTGCACCCCTCAAACTGGGCTGCATTGTTATCCACATGAACCGCTTAAAAACGGTAGGAATCCAATAACCTTCATCATCCTGTACTGTGAGAATAGCCATGGACTCGATAGTGGATGATGGCCTGCATACACATTGAAGAGCCATAGATGGCCCAAATGAAAAGAAAGTGAATGTTAAGAATATGGCAAAAAAGCAAATACCTGCTCAGAGAGAGAGAGAGAGAGCTAGCTAAAGCTTCAAAGAAGTTTGCTGCAAATCCATACACACACACACACAATACACACACACACACACATGCACACACACACACAAAGCTAAACCTTCAAAAGAAAGCAAATGAGAGATTGCATTAGGTGCCTGCATGCAGAGAGAGAGAGAGAGAGAGAGAGAGAGAGAGAGAGAGAGAGAGAGAATCTGATAACAGAGCTTCCTCTAGAGAGAGAGAGAAGGGCTGATAACAGAGCTTCCTCTAGAGAGAGAGAGAAGGGCTGATAACAGAGCTTCCTCTGAGTAGCTGGTAGCAAAGAGCTTTCCTCAAAAGAAAGCTAATGAGAGATTGCATTAGGTGCCTGCTTGCACACAGAGAGAGAGAGACCTAGAGACAGAGTCTGATAACAAAGCTTCCTCTAGAGAGAGAAAGAGGCTGATAACAGAGCTTTCTCTGAGTAGGTGGTAGCAAAGAGCTTTCCTCAAGTTGGAGATGAAGATAGGGCTGCAAGTGAGGGTGTAGTGAGTGGTAGATGGGGAAAGTGGGTTAGTCTAAAAGGGAGGAGAGAGAAACACGCCCCTACTTTTGGAGGGAAGAGGGAAGTGAGGGGGGGTAACTTTTTGAAACTTTTCCTTTAAAAAAATATTTAGAAAAAAGATATTGAAGATTTTCTTTGCTGGCAGATCTGAAAAAGGTAAGATTCCACCTTTGACCACAAGATTTAGGGTCTTAATCAACCCAACGTTTTTCTACACATGTATTTTTCCTATTGGCCTTCACACTAATCATCTCCTTAATCTCATGGCATCTTAAAGGGCCCCCATAGACCTCAACCTTCCCCTAATGCATTGAGAGGCACAACCATTGATTCTTTTCCATAGAACAATTTTTGTCCAGGATTTACTTCATCAATCTAAACAGCAATTGAGTCTCGATTTACGCATCCATCAGTCCAACCTAACCCCATCCAATCCCATGGGTTAGCCAACCACCCAACCATTGTAGTGATGGGATCCAATTAGGAATTTGGTTAGGTTTTGTCCCGGGTACCAGGGAAAAGAGTTCCCAGGCCCCCTAGCAGGGTGTTCATGCGAACATAAAACTAGTCACACCACTTACACAACCAATATGAAATTGCCTTTTTCACAGATTCAGTCATCTTTAAAACAATCATTTAATGAAACCATAGTATCACTGATCACAATCCTCCAAAATATCTAGTTGAATCTTAATTTCCAGTTGAATCTTAATTTCCAATTGAATCTTAATTTCCAATCATTCCTTCATCAGAGTATCTATGGCATCATTGGCAACCAGAACGCTCACCACCTGTTCACTCAAGGGCCTTTTCAATAGTTCCTAACTCATAGTACTCGGTAATATAATCACTTATAAAAATCAAGATGGAATCTCCGTTGAAGATCAGCAAGATCAACCAACAGATCCATATAAAATATCCATGATGGACTCATCCGTTGAGGACCAGCAAGGTTAATCAACCAGATCCATGCTCGGTTTCAGAAAACAACTCTTACTCCTTATTCCAATATTTTCCACGACGCACGTGTGGGTATCTTCGGCGACCCAAAGCCCGAGCACCGTATGGTCAGCACCCTCTAGGATCCTTCGCAGGTCACCTAGCGCTTCACTCATAGACCGCTTCCTTGGTCCCTCATCCACCGTACCGGAAGCTCACCATTTAAATCGAACCGAGACTGGTCAAGACCTCGACCGACCTTGCTATGCCAGACGTCCTCCATTGACTCTCCGTACAACAGTTGTAACTTTATCAGGTAGGTCTTCACGACGACCACATTCTCAAGATAGTTAACTTTATCAGGTAGGTCTTCACGACGACCACATTCTCAAGATAGTCAAAATGCTTTCCCAGCATTCTTGACATAAAACAGTGATTTACAAACAGATCACAAATACAGTTTCTATAATGAATTCACATCTTTCCAGTTTGTTCCACATCAATCCATATTACTTAACCCAAACTCAATTCACAAGTGTATCCATTCTTGACGAGATACATCATTTTCCATCCCATCTCATCAGATTCATTCACTTCACGTAATATCCATTCCTATCTTTCTTAATCTACATTACGTCTCATCACATCCATTTCTCATTACATTTTATTCGTTCACATATTATATTATTCATTTCACATTCTGATTCACTTGACATCTCATCTCATCCATTTGTTCATATCGACTTCATATCCATTCACATACATATTCGCATTCATATATCCACATCCACATCCACATTCATACATCCACATCCACATCCATACATCCATTTTCACATCCACATCCATACATCCATTTTCACATCCACATTCATACATTCACATCCACATTCACATTCATACATCCACATCCACTTCCACATCCATACATCCATTTCCACATCCACCTTCATACATTCACATCCCCATTCACATTTATACATTCACATCCACATTCACATTCATACATCCACATCTACATCCACATTCATACATCCACATCCACATCCACATCCACATCCATACTTCCATTTCCACATCCACATTCATACCTTCACATCCCCACTCACATTCATACATCTACATTCATTCTTTCACATACATACATCTCCATCTATTCATCCTTCATTTTCATCTATCTGATTCGTTTCACATCCTCATATCTATTTATAGAATACAAGAGAATTCTCATTTTTGATATAAGATTTCTTTACGCTTCTATTTATGCATAAATTCCATTTTAAGGGGAATAACACTTTCAAAATAAAAATCAATCTTTTATGCATCTTCCTATGCATAAATTCATTTTAAATGAGAATGACACTTTTGAATTAAAAATCAATCTTTATTGCATCTTCCTATGCATAAAATCAAAATTGAAAAAAATAAGTCTTTTGAACTAAAAATAGATTTCTTTATGCATCTTTCTATGCATAAAATTAAAATTGATGAGAATAACACTTTTGGATTAAAACAAATTCTTTGTGCATCTTTCCATTCATAAATCCAATTTAGTAGGAATTACACTTTTAGAATAAAAGAATTTCTCTTATGCATGGGTGGTTGCAAGATGAGGTTATCTAGTTTCATGTAGTGGGCGCCCTTGGCTTTAGCTGGAAAACAGGCATTTTTTCAAGAAGAATAGCCAATCTCTCATAGTTAGCCAAGGAGTTTCACTTCAAGGTCTTCTAACGAAACATCATATGCAAAGTTGGGCACCTAAAACTATAATCTGATCGAATATCCAATAATTACAAATCTCCTTTTCTTTGGGAACCAAGTTTGTATACAGGCCCTGTCCTAGGTTTAGACAGGTACAGTGAATGTGAGTAAATTGCCTATAACTTTTACATTATTACTCATATGATGTTCCCACTTTGCATATCACAAATACAAATAACATAGAGCTTAACTTGATTTATCGAGTAATTTTTTATGTGTTCTACTATTTTCTATATTATTTAAAAGGTATTAGAATTGTTAAAAAACATACTATTTTATCTTTCCACAACATCTACCATTTAAAATGCTCAAATTGTATGAATCTAGTGATGATTAGATTGGGAAAGATTAGTATAATGTGGGTATAAGGTAAAATTACAAATCTAACGGTTGGATTTTTGTAGATTTACTTTGGAAAATTTATTATGACTGTCAGAGGCCTATTAAATCAATAGTAATTTAATTCTAGAAAATTAAATATTGAATCTTTCAATCTAAAAACTCAAGGGATCAATACTCTTGTTGCCATGAATTTATTAAAAAAAATTTGGCTTGAATTGAGTATGGGAAGGTCCATTTTCAATCCTCCCAAGTGAAAATTCCCATATTGTGTCCACTCTCCCCTTTTCAAGTCTAAAACCAATCCTAGTTAGGTTTGGAAATCTAGGCTTGGTAAACTTCACAGCTTAGGTTTCATTCCATGTGTGAGGCTTGGGTAGGCACAAATCTTATATATGCATGCCACTTTATGTCCACATGAGCATCGAGAGGATCCACATAAGCAGCTTGCCACCTCCACCCTCCATGTCAACATGGTCAACCTAGTTGACTCCCCACCTCATCATCCTAGTCATCATTAATGCCACATCATCTTGCCACCTTTGCGCATGCCACCTCGCACATGGTGACATGGCATGCCACATCATGGAATTGCCACATCAACCATAATAGTGCCACATGTCAAGAGAATGCCACGTGTCATACACGCTTGTGACACGTGGCATCTCCTTCCCACCTCCCCTCTTTTTTCAAAAACATATTTTTGGAAAAGTTAATTTAGTAATTTAGAGAAATAGAATATAAAAATTTAAATAATAAAATATATATAACTTATTAAATAAAAGAATTTAAAATCACTAATTTTAAAGGATTATATTTTGAGATTAGATCAATAAAAATATTATTAAAGATCATATTATTAATTTTAAAAAAATTAATTTAATATTTCTTGAAAATTTTTTTATGTAGAATAAACCTTTGAATAAAATTTAAAAAAAATACTTTATTTAAAAAAAGCAGTTATATAATTATAAAATAAAAGATATCTTTAAAGATATATTTATATATCTAGTAATGATAAATATTTAGACTTGTTAATAAATATTATAAATAATATTAATTTTTAAGTGGATAATAGTTTATCTTTAATTATCTTTATGTTTATCTTAGTTATCCAATCAATCTTAGATAGGAAATCCAATGAGATTTGAAGTGGATAACCTATTTTTCCTATATAATCACACATCTCTAGTACTATCCCACACTTATCTCTAGTACTATCCCATCATTCAGCCTTTATAATATTTTCTCTCTTAGCTTCCTTGAGAATGGGTTCTCAAAGTCGTAGGAGTCGGAAGCGTGATAGGACTAGACTCCCCCCCATCCACCAAGTTCAAGAGGAGGAGAGGAGAAGGGTAGCTCGTGAGAGAAAGAGAGAGTGGAGAGCACGTCAACGAGCAACACCTTCCGTTTGGCGATGATCCAAGCCTTGCTCCTCCTCTTCCACTTCCTCTCCCTATGCCCTCTTCCCCTCCACTACCCCTTAGTTTAGATAATCCACATGAACCCGCCCTTCTTGAGTCCTCTCTTCTACAAGAACCCACCCCCCCTCCTTTGGGCGCCCTTCGTGTGGATAGGAAAGAACTATCAAAGTCAGGGGCACATCGTCGTGCCCATGTAATCTTCCATTCCTATTTCAAAGACCTCACGCCTTCATCACAGGCATGTGTGCTTGATGCTTTGATTGATCTGCCCAACATGGCCAACTGCAGGGCGCTTTCCGACATTGGAGGTCGAAGAGAGAGGAGAGAGGAGAGCTGGCATGGCGGTGCTACAAAGTGTTCGTCATTCCTATATAGTTAACAAGAAGAGGAACTCTGCGGACGCTTTGGTTGCTCGACGGGCTATTGTGGCAGCCATAAGTAGCTCCCAAATGAAGGGTAAGGTTAGTGCCACATCTCGCATCCTTTCCATAGCACCACACGCACTTAGAGTTGGGTCTATTAGGCGACAAAGTTTAGATGCCAATGAGGTTGGTGCTATGTGGGCGAGTAGTGGTCGTGTAGCTAGGCATGATCGCCTACTAGATGAAACCACTAGAACCTTGATAGAAAGTTTTTGGGAGGAGAATTGTTGTGCATCGCCAGTTTTCAAGAAAGCTTTGCGTAAGAGAGTGACAAGAGGAGTGTTCATTGAGCACGGTGCTTGCTTTCTTGAAATGACCCAAACTGAGTTGTATTCTCAGTTTGTGGCTTCGTATCCAGAGCTTAAAATTGGGCAAAGGTCATTTGAGGGGTGTAAGCCTTGGTTTGTGAGGTACTCACGTCAGCGTGACACATGTTGTTGTCGCTACCATGTTGAGTTCAAACTTTTTTATGATGTGTTCCATTCTCTTAGTGGGCATAGAGAGTTGCCTCGTAGCCCACGTGATTTCATCCACTCTCTTTTGTGTGCACGCACGGAGGATGCCCAGTTCCATAGGATGCCTTGTGTGGAGAGCCAATTGCACATCATGTGGTTCACTTGCACATCTACAGATGGTAGATCTTGATGCAAGTGACCAAAAGATAGTGGCATGGCAACGTTATGAGTATGTGACACACCAGCTCTAGAGTGGTGGACAGTCCAGGAAGTTGTAGCTCGTGGACAAACATACACCACGTTGTCACTTCACAGCCACATTTAGGGAGCAGATCTACCCCTACATACGGCACATTCATTGTGCCAAGTGGCAGGATCGTTAGTTCCGAGCATGCCTAGCAAAGTTTCCTATTGGTGTGGTCGTCTCTGTGATTGATTTTGCAGAGAACTACACTTTCACACCTTTTTAGGAGATACAATCTGAGTATTACTTCTCAGAGCAGGTAATGGTTATATTTTGTAATATTTGTCTTATGTTTGAGCTACATTACTTATTTGATTTTTTGTGTCCTAAACGTATGTATTGCTTACCTCACCAGGTTGCTATTATGGTCCACATTAGCTATCGACATGCAGAGGCTCATGTAGATGGGATAACGAGTACCCCTGAGACCCGTGTCATTATTCGAGAGTATCATTTCTATATCAGTGATGATCGTTCACATGATGCACATTTTGTGCAACACTGTTTTCGTCTCCATGACGATTTTTTAGGAGATTGTGGGATCAGACATGTCCAGCGATGGGTTTGGTCGGATGGTTGTGGCGCACAGTTCAAGTAATCACGTCAATTCTATTGGCTCTATAGGTAGTACTTATGGCTTTCTTACATTTACAATTAAACTAAATTCACTAGAACATCTTAAAGAAAACAATAAATAAGACTATCTTTTATGGATTTATAGGTGGCATGTGCAGTCTAGTATCCCAGTGATTTGGTCATTCTTTGAGACTGGTCACGGGAAGGGAGAGCATGATGGTGCGGGCGCGTGTGTGAAACGTGCCTTGAGGCGTCATCAGCTGCGAGACAAGATGCTCAGCAGTTCAGAGATGCGGGCCACGTAGTCGAGTGGTGCTCCCAACATTTGTGTGGGAGTGCAGTATCATCGTACCCCAAACGTGATGCTCGGATTGTTAGGAGATTTTTTTGGCATGTGGATAGTGGCATGATTGACCGTAGAGCCTCCCATGATTGTGACACAGTACCTGGCACCTTGGGCTTACATTCCATCAGGAGCACGTGCATGGCGGCCCCCACGATTTACACACGACGGTTTGCATGCTTCTGTGGAGCATGTATGGATGGCGATTGGTCACATTGTGTCTCAAGAGGATGGGCAGATGCATGGATACAGACATTCCTCTCCCCCGAGCATCCTTCACATCCACCAGTGGTGTCTGATGAGCACACAGGTCTTGCATTCATGGTCAGTTATGATGACCTGATAGATTTGCTACAGGAGGGTGATGTATTTGTTGTTATTGCCAGTGAGGGAAATAGCGAGGGAGTAGACTACTATATCTGATGAGTTGCACTAGGCCAAAGTGCATGCTTGACCAGGATACAGTGGATGATCATGGGTTTTCTTATGACGCCCATAGCATGATTGTGGTGGCAGGCCGGTTCTACCAGCACATTCGACTTCATCGGGGGAGTCTTGAGTTCCAGCAGTGGAAGTGGGAGTTAGAGGCATTTCAGTTCTCTCATCTAGTGGTTGCTACCAGGCTCACTCTTGTTTGAGTACAGAGCCGAAAACACAGTTCTCACCCTTGTTTTCGGCTTCGAGTGGATGACCATGAGAGCATTCTAGAGCAGTTGAGAGCTAGAGAGGGTGCTGCTGACTAGATCTCTATCTTGATAGTGACTAAACTCTATCTAGCTGGGTTAGCTCACTTACATTGTGCTTAGATTTTTGGGCAGTGAATAACCTCAGACTAGCTCATTTTCATTCTGATGTACTTATTTGATGTTTATATCATTATGAGTTTTCTCATTATTGAGGATCATTACATTTTAGTTGATGTTCTTGATTTTATTATATTTTTTAACACTTTGGCTATCATATTGTTTGTTGAAAATCTCCATGCCATCGTACCCAAACATGCTCCGATGGGGACCAAACTTTGCAAGCATTTGGGGGTGGGTCCCCCCCACATGCTTGCAAAGTTTGGTCACAATCAGAGCATGTCTGGATTGGTAATTAGCGCCCAGTGCGGGTTTTTGAAGTCTCTTGGTGCTTAAGAGGCCATGGAAAATCCGGGCCTTCCCCATACCATCGTACCCAAACATGCTCTGATGGGGACCAAACTTTGCAAGCATGTGGGGGTGGGTCCGGGTTTTTGAAGTCTCTTGGTGCTTAAGAGGCCATGGAAAATCCGGGCCTTCCCCATACCATCGTACCCAAACATGCTCCGATGGGGACCAAACTTTGCAAGCATGTGGGGGTGGGTCACCCCCACATGCTTGCAAAGTTTGGTCCCCATCGGAGCATGTTTGGGTACGATGGTATGGGGAAGGCCCGGATTTTCCATGGCCTCTTAAGCACCAAGAGACTTCAAAAACCCGCACTGGGCGCTAATTACCAATCCAACATGCTCTGATTATGACCAAACTTTGCAAGCATGTGGGGGGGACCTGCCCCCCCCATGCTTGCAAAGTTTGGTCCCCATCGGAGCATGTTTGGGTACGATGGTATGGGGAAGGCCCAGATTTTCCATGGCCTCTTAAGCACCAAGAGACTTCAAAAACCCGCACTGGGTGCTAATTACCAATCCAAACATGCTCTGATTGTGACCAAACTTTGCAAGCATGTGGGGGTGGGTGCCCCCCCCATGCTTGCAAAGTTTGGTCCCCATCAGAGCATGTTTGGGTATGATGGTATGGGGAAGGCCCGGATTTTCCATGGCCTCTTAAGCACCAAGAGACTTGAAAAATCCGGACTGGGTGCTAATTACCAATCCAAACATGCTCTGATTGTGACCAAACTTTGCAAGCATGTGGGAGGGACCCAACCCCCCATGCTTGCAAAGTTTGGTCCCTATCGGAGCATGTTTGGGTACGATGGTATGGGGAAGGCCCAGATTTTCCATGGCCTCTTAAGCACCAAGAGACTTCAAAAACCCGCACTGGGCGCTAATTACCAATCCAAACATGCTCTGATTGTGACCAAACTTTGCAATCATGTGGGGGGGACCCACCCCCCCATGCTTGCAAAGTTTGGTCCCTATCGAAGCATGTTTGGGTACGATGGTATGGGGAAGGCCCGGATTTTCCATGGCCTCTTAAGCACCAAGAGACTTCAAAAACCCGCACTAGGCGCTAATTACCAATCCAAACATGCTCTGATTGTGACCAAACTTTGCAAGGATGTGGGCGGGACCCGCCCCCACATGCTTGCAAAGTTTGGTCCCCATCTGAGCATGTTTGGGTATGATGGTATGGGGAAGGCCCGGATTTTCCATGGCCTCTTAAGCACCAAGAGACTTGAAAAACCCGCACTGGGCGCTAATTACCAATCCAAACATGCTCTGATTGTGACCAAACTTTGCAAGCATGTGGGGGGGACCCACCCCCACATGCTTGCAAAATTTGGTCCCCATCGGAGCATGTTTGGGTACGATGGTATGGGGAAGGCCCGGATTTTCCATGGCCTCTTAAGCACCAAGAGACTTGAAAACATGCTCTGATTGTGACCAAACTTTGCAAGCATGTGGGGGGGACCCACTCTCTATGCTTGCAAAGTTTGGTCCCTATCGGAGCATGTTTGGGTACGATGGTATGGGGAAGGCCCGGATTTTCCATGGCCTCTTAAGCACCAAGAGACTTGAAAAATCCGGACTGGGCGCTAATTACCAATCCAAACATGCTCTGATTGTGACCAAACTTTGCAAGCATGTGGGGGGGACCCACCCCCACATTCTTGCATAGTTTGGTCCCCATCGGAGCATGTTTGGGTACGATGGTATGGGGAAGGCCTGGATTTTCCATGGCCTCTTAAGCACCAAGAGAGTTGAAAAATCCGGACTGGGTGCTAATTACCAATCCAAACATGCTCCGATGGGGACCAAACTTTGCAAGCATGTTGGGGGGACCCACCCCCACATGCTTGCAAAGTTTGGTCCCCATCGGAGCATGTTTGGGTACGATGGTATGGGGAAGGCCCGGATTTTCCATGGCCTCGTAAGCACCAAGAGACTTCAAAAACCCGCACTGGGCGCTAATTACCAATCCAAACATGCTCTGATTGTGACCAAACTTTGCAAGCATGTGGGGGTGGGTTCCTCCCCCATGCTTGCAAAGTTTGGTTCCCATCGGAGCATGTTTGGATACGATGGTATGGGGAAGGCCCGGATTTTCCATGGCCTCTTAAGCACCAAGAGACTTCAAAAACCCGCAGTGGGCGCTAATTACCAATCCAAATATGCTCTGATTGTCACCAAACTTTGCAAGCATGTGGGAGTGGGTGCCCCCCCCATGCTTGCAAAGTTTGGTCCCCATCAGAGCATGTTTGGGTACGATGGTATGGGGAAGGCCCGGATTTTCCATGGCCTCTTAAGCACCAAGAGACTTGAAAAATCCGGACTGGGCGCTAATTACCAATCCAAACATGCTCTGATTGTGACCAAACTTTGCAAGCATGTGGGGGGGACCCACCCCCCCATGCTTGCAAAGTTTGGTCCCTATCGGAGCATGTTTGGGTACGATGGAATGGGGAAGGCCCGGATTCTCCATGGCCTCTTAAGCACCAAGAGACTTGAAAAATCCGGACTGGGCGCTAATTACCAATCCAAACATGCTCTGATTGTGACCAAACTTTGCAAGCATGTGGGGGGGACCCACCCCCAAATGCTTGCAAAGTTTGGTCCCCATCGGAGCATGTTTGGGTACGATGGTATGGGGAAGGCCCGGATTTTCCATGGCCTCTTAAGCACCAAGAGACTTGAAAAATCCGGACTGGGCGCTAATTACCAATCCAAACATACTCTGATTGTGACCAAACTTTGCAAGCATGGGGGGACCCACCCCCCCATGCTTGCAAAGTTTGGTCCCTATCGGAGCATGTTTGGGTACGATGGTATGGGGAAGGCCCGGATTTTCCATGGCCTCTTAAGCACCAAGAGACTTGAAAAATCTGGACTGGGCGCTAATTACCAATCCAAACATGCTCTGATTGTGACCAAACTTTGCAAGCATGTGGGGGGGACCCACCCCCACATGCTTGCAAAGTTTGGTCCCCATCGGAACATGTTTGGGTATGATGGTATGGGGAAGGCCCGGATTTTCCATGGCCTCTTAAGCACCAAGAGACTTCAAAAACCCGCACTGGGCGCTAATTACCAATCCAAACATGCTCTGATTATGACCGAACTTTGCAAGCATGTGGGGGTGGGTGCCCCCCCCATCGGAGCATGTTTGGGTACGATGGTATGGGGAAGGCCCGGATTTTCCATGGCCTCTTAAGCACCAAGAGACTTTAAAAACCCGCACTGGGCGCTAATTACCAATCCAAACATGCTCTGATTGTGACCAAACTTTGCAAGCATGTGGGGGTGGGTGCCCCCCCCATGCTTGCAAAGTTTGTTGGTCCCCATCAGAGCAGTACGATGGTATGGGGAAGGCCCGGATTTTCCATGGCCTCTTAAGCACCAAGAGACTTGAAAAATCCGGACTGGGCGCTAATTACCAATCCAAACATGCTCTGATTGTGACCAAACTTTGCAAGCATGTGGGGGGGACCCACCCCCCATGCTTGCAAAGTTTGGTCCCTATCGGAGCATGTTTGGGTACGATGGTGTGGGGAAGGCCCGGATTTTCCATGGCCTCTTAAGCACCAAGAGACTTGAAAAATCCGGATTGGGCGCTAATTACCAATCCAAACATGCTCTGATTGTGACCAAACTTTGCAAGCATTTGGGGGTGGGTTCCCCCCCCATGCTTGCAAAGTTTGGTCCCCATCAGAGCATGTTTGGGTACGATGGCATGGAGATTTTCAACAAACAATATGATAGCCAAAGTGTTAAAAAATATAATAAAATCAAGAACATCAGCTAAAATGTAATGATACTCAATAATGAAAAAACTCATAATGATATAAACATCAAATAAGTACATCAGAATGAAAATGAGCTACCCCAGCTAGTCTGAGGTTAGTCACTGTCCAAAAATCTAAGTACAATGTAAGTGAGCTAACCCAGCTAGTCTGAGTTTAGTCACTATCAATGGCAACCCAATCAAAATCGTCATCTCTAACTGCCGGTCGACGTGCGCGTCGAGGCTGCTGTGCACGTCGAGGAGGCTGTGCCGGCTGCGGGGGTCGTCGAATGTCTGCGGGGAGGTCTGCCTCAAAGGCAGGATCGTGAGCTGGTGCCGGTGTACTCGGGAGCTCACGAGTCCCAAAAGCTGCTATGGCCCTCTCTCTCTCTCTACGTCGTGCTAATGCAAGACGCCTCTGTCTGTAAACCCAAAATCTATAATCTGCAATGGTACGTGTCTGCCACTCTGCTCGTGTAAGCTCCTCTGCTATAAGGACACGCTGCTCATGAGAAGCAGCACTATTGCTAGCACCATCACCCGCCGAGGTGCCACTAGGGCCAGCACCACCCACGCGCTCATATGCTGTCATCTGGCTCTCATGTAGGACTCTCTGGTAAGCATCGAACTCATGTGAGCTCCACTCTATCTCAGGAGGCACCTCAGGCTCCTGGGCTCTATCGTCGAAGGCGTCGAGTCCCAAGTCAATAGCTGATGTAAAATCAATAGGCCTGCCAGTCCTGGCATCTACTCGAACGAGGCCTGGGTGAAGATCATCGATGCCTAAAACCCTGTACGCCGCTAGGTCGACGCGTGCACGGTAGGAGGGGCATGCTGAGAACCGGACTAGCTCCTGGGTGATGCAAGACAAGTGGAAAATATGTCCACATCCCAGGGCATATCCACCTGTACTATCAATGTCCTCGATACATAAAGCGCAGCACGCATCACGTAGGAAGGGTGGTGCATCCTGCAGGAGAGGTCGTCGAAAAACCTCTGTGAGGCAGGCCGTGGATATAAAGGTAGGTAAGGCACTGTCACGTCCGAGGATCTACGAAACTCTCGAACATGCAGCATCAACTGCTCTGCCCTATGCTGGGCAATCTGCTCCATAATCTGATGATGCTGTGCCTCAGCTCTAGAGCTCTCTACCTCGGTCCGAGGATCTACGAAACTCTCGAACATGCAGCATCAACTGCTCTGCCCTATGCTGGGCAATCTGCTCCATAATCTGATGATGCTGTGCCTGAGCTCTAGAGCTCTCTACCTCGGTCCGAGCCTACGCAAAAAAGTAAAGCATTAAAATAATTGATTAGTCTCTCATTAGGTATTACTTAAAGAAATTTATAACTTAGGACCTTAATTATAACTCTTTTACATGCAAGAGAAACCTACCTGCTGGATGTCGGACTCTCTTAGATGTTGTGCCTCTGCAGTAGCTGCCTCTGCCATCTGTAATGCAGCTCTGAGGCGGTCAATCTCCGCTCTCGCCTCTACCAACTCCTGAGTGAGTCTCTCAGTGGTAGGTGTGGGAACCTACGTGACACAATCAACCATGCTGCTCATGTAAAAATATAGAAAAGTATATATAAACATGTAGATAAATGACCAAAAAAACTTAAGACGTAATATATATGTAAATACCTCGACATCTGTCATTGGTATAGATCGTGAGAACAGGCGCACCACGTGCTGGATGCTCTCCGTGGTACTCCGTACATCAAGGCCGACCTGGGTGCCAAGAGCCTCTACTGTCGACAATGGCACAAATGAAGGATCTGTGGTAGGTGCTACATGAAGGGCTGGTGGAGGCCGCCTACCCTGGTCCTGGAGACGGCCTCGGCCAGCACCACCATGGCTGGTGTAATCCACCTCCTCCCCTAAGACAAACTCCGCATATAACTGCTTTGCGAAGTATATGGGAATCTGGCGGTTGTTCGGCATCCTCCCATATGCGGCAACATATCGACTATAGATATGTGCCGCCATAAGAGGATGTGAACACCGCGAAATAGTAAGGGGCTTGCCCGCCCCAGGCCTCATCCCACGACTATCGAGGAAAAGATCTAGGTAGGCTCCATCCCTAATAGGAGCAAGATCACAGACCTGACGATATGTCAGGCCATGTGACACAGGAGCAGTGCGATGGTGGGCTATCCACTCATCTACATAAACAATATCGTGAAGGCTACGAAGGGACGCAAGCATCGCCTCCAAGTCTGCCACGATATGTAATGTAGACGGTGTGTCTCTAGCACTCCTACGCTAAGGTCTATCTCCGCGATGAGGTCCGCAATAGATGAGCGGCCCTCCTCGTGTGACTCCATGCTAAAACCTAAGCCAAACACAAAGGTCCGATGTGAAGGGTCTAATGCTTAGTGCTAAGTAGCACTAATGAAGCTATAAAACAATGCTAATGGGCTCACTAATGCTAATCCAAATCAAGAGAGCAAGGAGAGTGAAAACGACTTGTGACAATGAGGCAAAAAAAAAACTTCCGGTTTTATAACCTCGATCGAGGTTCGGTAACATCATGCAATTTAGGGTTTGCAAGATTAACGCTCTGGATATTAGGGTTAATGCAACATACGGCCAAGATACACACCTAATTTTAGGGTTGGGGAAGGATCGACGGCTGAGATTTGATATTACTATCTCGTTCGAGGTACATGGATGGCCACGATTTAAAGTCATTACCACGACAAGGTATGTCGACGGTCAAGATTCATTATATACGTCGATCGAGATATTTAAACGGCCGAGATCGCATCTTCCAACGTACGTGAATGGACGGTATAGATTGCGTTTACGTATCTCGATCGAGATAATTGGACGGTGGATATTGCATCTACGTATCTCGATCGAGATATTTGGATGGTGCAGATTGTATCTCTGTATCTCGATCGAGATATTTGGACGGTTGAGATTTGATCTCAGTATCTCGATCGAGATATGGGGACGGTGGAGATTGTATCCCATTACCTCGAACAATGAATGGTCGCGATTTGATGTTAATTTCTCGTTCGAGATACGTGGACGATGGAGATGTGCTAGTCAAATATGCCTAGGGGGATACAGCGTGGCCCTGATGTGGATCCGAGTGTCATAGATATCTCGATCGAGATAATGTGGTGGCGGTGACATGTATTGGTGACATGGATGATGCCTAGAAACCCGGACCTGCTACTAGCGTGGCATTAGTTGGCATCTCGATCGAGATATGTCGATTTAGGCTCGGGAGGCACGTGTCGTCTTTTAGTTCGCGGCACTATCACGATCGACGTACTCTGCCCGAGATGCATGGATGTCCCAATTTTAGAGAGAGTGAACGAAAGTGAGTACCCTCATCTTGCAACCACCCGCATCTAATGTAAGCATAAAATCATTTATGATGAGAATCACTCTTTTAATATAAAAATATCTTTTATGCACCCATTTATGCATAAAAATCAATTATGATAAAAGTAACACTTTTACAATAAAATAATAATCTTTTATGCATACCTCTATGCATGAAAATCAAATATGATAAAAGTAACACTTTTATAATAATAAATAATAATCTTTTATGCATACCTCTATGCATGAAAATCAAATATGATAAAAGTAACACTTTTACAATAAAATAATAATCTTTTATACATACCTCTATGCATGAAAATCAAATATGATGAAAGTAACACTTTTACAATAAAACAATAATCTTTTATGCATACCTCTATAAATGAAAATCAAATATGATAAAAGTAACACTTTTACAATAAAATAATGATCTTTTATGCATACCTCTATGCATGAAAATCAAATATGATAAAAGTAACACTTTTATAAAATAAAATAAATAATCTTTTATGCATACCTCTATGCATGAAAATCAAATATGATAAAAGTAACACTTTTACAATAAAATAATAATCTTTTATGATACCTCTATGCATGAAAATCAAATATGATAAAAGTAACACTTTTACAATAAAGTAATAATCTTTTATGCATACCTCTATACATGAAAATCAAATATGATAAAAGTAACACTTTTATAATTAAAAAAATATTATCTCGGTGGGCCTATGACTTCTCAAGGTAGCCCTTGCCTTATTACTGCCCTCTTTTGGAGGTACCAATGGTTTTAGTGGTAATGAGCATGTGGAAAGACTTTGGGAACCATGGGTAGATTTGTGTCATCCAGTGCACAATGTTAACCCTTACTCTCTAGTTTGTATCTTAAGAAGTGACCAAAATAAAGCCCCAATTTTGTGTCATATTGTTATTCACGTTGGTGCAAGCTATATTATCATGGATTAGCTTTTTCTAATAGGCTTCCTCCTGATATGGATATGAAATTTATCGGGGAGTGGAATGTGGTGGGTAAAAGTAATGATATTAACATAAGTCCCCCTTCCTGCTTCCTATCGTATCTTGACCTTGTAGGTTTTTTGTAACCATCCCTTCCAACTTTTCTCCATCAGCATCAGTTCTTGTTGGCTAGGAGAGCCCTTTGTTACTTATTGTGGCCTATCAATCTCTAGCTTTAAGGGAAGTAAGGGGATTTCATAAGAGCGGATTTGAAAGATCCCTGCCCCCTCCGTGCAACGAAATCGTGGGTGCTAGCAGCGGAAGTAGCACTTCTTTTGTGGAGGGGGCAGAGCCTCTTACTCGGGGCCTTGCCCAACGGATATCCAGTCAAGAGACTAATCCCTCAGTTCTTCCAAAACCAAACCCGAAAAAACTTCCCTCGCCCAAAAAGCACGAGCAGTTCCTCCAGGATATTTTTATTCTAACGTAGTCAAGAGCCTTAACCAAACTGATCCGACTAAACCCGTAAATCACATGATCAAATCAAGGAAAAGACTTGCACTTGGATCATAGAGACCAACGCTTTTTTCCTCATCGAGAGGCACAGCCATTGATTCTTTTCCATAGAACAAAGACTATCCGGGATTTACTTCATCTATCATACCATAACAGAATTGAGTCTCATTTTAGGGATCCATCAGTCTAGCCTCTAACCCCATCCAGTCCCATGGGTTAGCCAGCTTCCCAACCACTGTAGTGATAGGATCCATTTAGGAATTTGGTTATGTTTTGCCCCGGGTACCAGGGAAAAGAGTTCCTAGGCCCCCTAGCTGGTGCTTCAAGCAAACTTCAAGATAGTCACACCACTTACACACCCAATATAAAATTGCCTATTTCACAGATTCAGCTGTGAAATAGGCACACCACTTACACACCCAATATGAAATTGCCTATTTCATAGATTCAGCTGTCTTTAAAAATATCTTTTAATGAAACCATAGTATCATTGATCATAATCCTCCAAAATATCCGGTTGAATTCTAATTTCCAATCATTCATTCATCGGTATACCCATGGCATCATTGGCAACCAGAACGCTCACCACCTGTTCACTCAGGGGTCTTTTCAATAGTTCCTAGCTCATAGTACCCGAAAATATATTCACTTATAAAAATCTAGATGGACTCTCCGTTGAAGATCAGCAGCAAGATCAACCAACAGATCCATATAAAAGAGCCATGGACTCATTCGTTTGAGAATCCAGCAAGGCCAATCAACTAGACCCATGCCCGAGTTTAAAAAACAACTCTAACTTCTTGTTCTATTTTCTTCCTCGACGCACGTGTGGGTATCTTCTTCGGTGACCCAGAGCCCGAGCACCGTATGGTCAGCACCCTCTAGGCTCCTTCGCAGGTCACCTAGAGCTTCACTCATAGGTCACTTCCTTAGTCCCTCATCCACTGCTTCCTTAGTCCCTCATCCACCGTACACCGGAAGCTCACCATTTAAATCAAATGGAGGCTGGTCAAGACCTTGGTCGACTTTGCTATGCGAGATGTCCTCCGTTGACTCTCCGTCGAATGACTATTCTTTTGGGAGAGATAGATGTACATAAAAAGAATTCTAATTAAGCATAAAGATTAACTTTTTTGTGATTAATCATTAAAACTCTTAGAGAAAGCTTGATTTGCATTGAAAATAGCTAAATAGAAACTTCTCAAGCTTAAGAGGGGTTGAGAAGTGAAATCATTGAGAATATAATAAAAAACCATGAAGTTTTTCTTACCCTTAGGTTTGGCTTGCTTCTTTATTTTAGAAGAAAGCCCCCAACCAATCAATTGGTTTAGTATGTTGAGAAGAAAGCGCCAAGGATTGTTGAAGAGAGAGAGAAGCTCCAAGCTCTCCAAAAGTAGAGGATTTTTAAGGGATAACAGAAAATATCATTATTTTAATGTAATAGTGGCATGGTATAGTTCACAAATTTTTTTACAAAAAACCAAGGATCTATTTATAGGTGAGGGAGGCCATTAACCAAGTCCAATTAGGTTCTAGAATTTTCCAGGTTCAATTTGGCTCAATTTGGGCAAGATTTGGATTAGTTCGGCTCCTTTTTTTATTTGGTTTGATCCAAGAGAGAAGAGATAAAAATATCACAATTTTTTTGAATTAAAAACTCATCCACATGTGTGAAATAGGCGCCTACCTCAAAGGTCTCCCCCTCCTTACCAAGGTGTCAAAAATGCATCTTTATTCCAAAATATCTTTTTTTTTAGTAATATCTCATAGTTTTTAACTAATAAACCTTGTACTCAATCAACTCTTCATCTTCTGTGAGCATTTACTCATTTTTGGGTATTTTATTTTATTCTTTGGATTTATCTCATCCCAACACTTGGATTAATCCAATTGGCCCATTGGAACCTTAATTGGACCATAATCAATTTTTTTTTGAAAATGTAGACCCTTAGGCTAAGGTCCTTTATACACATTTTCAATTAATTCCAAATGCGCATTGGAAAGTTCTTTTTGAATTTCTATTTCAGGAAAATCCATTTTAGACACTAGGAGGATTTTTATATCCAAAGATACCTTAATATAAGATTATTTCTCTCTAGACTTTTTCTCTCTCTAGGCCAAAACAGGGTAAAACAAGATCTTTCTCCTATTTCAGAGAGGGGAATAATTTCAAGAACAGAAGGGGAGGTTCTTATAGCTTTACACCTCAAAAGCTGGAGGGAGGAATCTTACAGGATCAATATTATGGGTTCTTCCTTATAGATGAGTAATGGAGTAAACACTTACAGCAAGGCAATTTGTACTTGGATGTGGTGGGTCGCTCTAGGGAAACCAATGGGGTTGGTTCTTGGATAGCCAAAAATGGGTTTGTCACATTTTGTGATGTAGAAGTTTCACCATCAATCATCATGTCTTGTGTGATAGTGTTTCTCTTTGGGATCTAGACTTGCTTGAGTGTTGGTGGTGAAGGTTCCCTTGCAATAGCACTTGCACACTGTATCTCAAGTCTCTTTAGGAGTAAAAGCTAATCTATCTTGAAACCTAATTGATTTAAATCTATTGCACATACACATCATCATGGGTGTAATTAGACACCATCCGCCTTAGCTTAGTGTAATCATTCATCTCATTAGCATGTGATTAGCTTAATATATTTGCATTAGTGAAGGTACCATAGATTTTAACATGGTATCAAATCCTTCCCTCCCTCCTTGAGCTCTTTATTAGCACTTCCTTAGCATTATTTTTCACTAATTACATCATTTTAGTGGTTCTAATCCATCTTATCTACTTCTCCCCTCTTTATGGCTAGATTTTAAGCTCTCCATTATCCCATTTCTCTTCACCATTAACTAAGTCACTTTAGGGGCCTCTTCTTTATGCTATTGCTAAACCCTAACCCAAAGGAATTGCTTAGTTTCCTTGCTAGCAACCTGCAAATCACGAAAAGCGTAGACTAGTTTTGTACTTCATTTGTCATCTATGTTCACAGCCCTCTTAGATGTGGTTTAGCAATGGTATGCGGAACCTACATATCAAGTTTCATGCCAAATGATCCACTGGCTGAACTAAAAACTAGTCGGTTAATTTCTATTATATTTGGAATTTTTTGATGTTTTGAGTTGGTTTTTGTGCTTAGGCCACTCAATCTCATCAAGGTTAAGAGACATATATAAAAAACCCCATCAACTTGGCTTTCCACAAGCTCACTTTTACCCTCCAATTTCTTGATCCCTTAATCACTTGATTAAGATTAATTAAGATACTTAATAGATAATTAGCAAAAATTGGGTGCAATTAGGTATACAATTGAGCAATTAAGGTTGCATTTAGTGTGTTTACATATCAAAAGTACTAACTTTGCATTGGGTCTATCCTCAAGAAGCTCTAGAAGAAAAAATTAAAAATTGGAAGCACACGCACTAGAATAGACATTGTTGCTTGAAGCATCATAAGCTCATTGGCAAGAACTTCTCGTTATGGCAACATCAACAAAGCATCACTTTGCATGTAGAGAAGTGTAACATACCCATTGTAAATAACACTGTACTTGCTTCAGAGTTGAAAAATATATCTTAGCTTGTCATTTTTCCGATCAAAAAACTTCTATTTTTGGAAAATGAGCCATTTTTGCTTAGAAATTTGTAATTCTGAATCCAAATTTGGAATCTACACGTAATTTTACGCTTAAAATAGTTTTTTCTGAATTAAAAACGGGTACCCGGAATGGGTTTAATTAAACTTTTAAGCCTTTAAATCTGCGACTTCCGACCAAAAATAGTAACTATCCAGGCGTCTAATCAACGAACGGAACACGCCCCCATGGTCACGGGGCAAGGCCGGACATTTTCATCAAATAAAATTTTTTGACCCCCCCGGGGCGGCGGGCGGCCGGCGTGGGCCCCACCACGGGCGCCGCCCGTGAAAAAAACCGACAATCCGCCCGGGGCACCCAAGCGTGTACACGACCTAGACGCACCCTCCAGCACACCCCTACACGTACCCCCTCCTCCCAGAACCCTCTATCCACAGGTGTCGCGCTCTCTCTCTCTTGGGGACACCTCCACCCCCATGTGTCACACTTTCTCTCTCCTCGAGACACCTCCACCCCCAGGTGTCTCACGCCCACACCTCTCCCGGACACCTACACCACCCAGGTGTCACCCTCCCGTACCCGGACGTCCACCCTCCAGCACCTATAAAAGGACCCTCCCAGCCCCCTTCTCCAGACAAGCCCCCAGCAAGCCTCTACGCGCAAGCTCTCTCTCAAGCTCTAGGACATGTCCTACACTCTTCTCCCCCCCCCCCCCCCCCCGTGTGAATAGACTTAAAGTGTGCTTCTCCTCTACCCCTTGCCTTACTCTTCCCTAGGCCTCCCTAGACGTACACTCTTCTCAAGAGCTCTCCCAGTTAAGGACACCCCTCTCAATTCCCCCCCCCCCCATATGCGGCGACTTAAACTTAGGCTAAGAGGTCGTTCCTGCCCATAAGCCCAACAAGCTTTTCCTACCCCAAACGGACTCCGTTTTCAAATCCGTTTGAACCAATAGAATTCTCTCTTTTCTCTCCACGCTCCCAACCTCTTGTATTCACCTCGTTTTCTCTCTATCCTCTTAAAACTCTAGTGCTCCTATGGCGCCGAAACGCCGCCGAATTGAAGAACCGCGCGCTGCCCAAGGAGGGAATGAAGCAAATCGTGTCCCTGCAATCGACTTCGCCCCTCTTGAAGTGAATAGGCATGAAAACGATAACCAGGTTGGTCATTTAATAAGTTTAAGTAAAAAAATTCTCTCTTATGAAGCTTAATGCTAAGATTCGTAATAATAGGAAAGGAACCAAGGTTAAACCCCTAGTATAGATGGCCTAAAGTACCTTATGGTTACTCTTAAGTAAAGTTATAGCAAAATAATCTTGCTTTTGAATCATTGTCTTTTCAAAACGATGGGTTTTGCTAATGTGTGAATTCATTGAATAAAGGCTATGTCTTTCTTTTATTGGATATACTGCTGGTTTATTGCTAACATGCAGGTACAGCTTCTCCCCCCCTTAGCTAACTCCGTGCTTGTCTGTGTAGACGGGCGGAGGATATAGCGAGGCCGGGAGTCGGCCCAGGGCAATCCCCTCCTATGCCACTGGGAATTGGTTTTCACCACCAGGGTGATGTATATATGCTGCCTAGTTCTGTGGGTCCAGGCTAGTGCGGTGACTTAACCCCCACCTCATGAGGAGACGTCCCCTCCGAAGAGCGAGAGGGTTTGGTACAAGCGTCAGTACCTGAGGGGGTGACAGGACGGCTTGGCCCTCATCGTCTGGCTGACGACGAGGGGAGACGGTCCGTGAGGTTTACCCAGCTGGTTGAGGCTGGAAGATCGAATTCTAGATTATCGATGTAGTTGTGGTTATGGTTATGGTTTGGATATGAGTTTGGATTGGAATATCGGCCCGGTTTCGGGGTCTTTGTAAATATTTTTTCACTGTAAGTATGTTTGTTGATTTCAATGTTATGCTAAGGAAGATTTCCTTAAAGGAATCAAGTGTAATTAATTAACAAAGGAATTTGTTTTTAAGTGTTTCACAGTGTGATAGGACTTAATTAGAAAATAATTGAATGGGTGAGTGCGTGGAAAGTGGGAGAATGGATGCCCTGACGGTACCATTCTAAGGATGGGTGGACCCGATCAGTCGGGTAGCTTTCTACTAGTCGTAACTTACGATACTTAGGGAATAGTAGAGTCACGAACAAGACTTGTTTTAGGGGACCGAGCCAGCGGCCGTGCCTCTTGAAATACGGGGGAAAAAGGCGTTGGCTTCCTTGAACCAAGTGTGGGTCTTGTTCCATCTCCACGCACATTTCGTGCTGGGGATTAGAATTTCCTTTAGGATGACTACGTTTCCCCTGCGAGATAGAGTTAGGTCCGTCCGTTTGCTCGTAACCTCGTATTTCTACGAGATCGAGGTGTCGTCAATCGGAAAATAACACGAGACTTGACCGCCTATCAAAAGGATTCCCCCGCCCTACGGGTCGGGGGCCTTACACGTGGTATCAGAGCGCGTTTAGACTTGGGAGATTTTATATTGTATTCTCTTGTTACTCTAGAAATTCTTGTTAAACTAATCTAGTTACGGCTGGATGCAGGAGGACGAGATGGATCCCTATTCTCGCTTCCTGGTATTCCAATGCATGTTCATGACTGCTTGTCGCTCTTCCGAATTCGAGTTCCGTGACACTATGATGCACATTGTAGACAAGCTAACCCTTCCTCTTTACACTCGCATCGAAAGGGGATGGAACAGAACTGAGTATTGGCATCGTCGATCTACCTACTTCATCATTCGAGCTGAGCACGTCGGCAATCTAACCAACGACCTGAGGCGGATCCGATATGCCGAGATGTTGCGGATGGTTCGCCTGTTCTGGTTTATTGGCACTCCTCGTAACACCTATGTCACTATCGATGGGAATCGCATGCTGCAGAATCGTTGGGTTTATGATAAGGTGACTCAAGTTGTATCCCCTGATAGAGTAGCCGTTACCCGTCTTTCTAGACGAGGTTTACCTCCCCTACCAGAGACTTATCGAGTTCTTGAAACCATGGGAGAACCCCCCTACTTTTTCAATGCTACCACCGCAGATCTTTATTAGGTTCCCTAGAAGACTACCATGTAAATAAATAAGATTGGATTTAGTCCAATCCTTGTAAATGGCTTGGTTTACTTGTAAATGGCTTGGTTTACTTGTAAATATTAAAGCTTGGAATAAAAGGTTTTGATTTTCACACTCATTGTCTTATGTGTATTAAACCGCCTAAGTGACATGATTCTAAATTTAGCTTCATATTGATAACCAGGATCGTCAACTTCTTGCTCCCAATGCATTATATACAGATACACAGGAGAAGAAGCTTCTCCTCAAACAAATGCAACCTCCCTCATTTAATGGGGCAGGTTCAAAGATTGAAAGGGATGCAGAAGTTTGGATAGAAGCCATGGACGATTACTTTTCGGCCGCTGGTACAGGAATTGGGAATCAATCTATGCTTGCCAGATTCCGTCTTACTGGGGACGCCAAACTTTGGTGGAAGCAATGGTGCCGAGATAAGGGCGTCACTGAAGATACCCAAACCTGGAGTGACATTAAGCAAGCTGTGAAGGGCCGTTATCTTCCCCCATCTCATGAATCTATTAAGATGAACGAGTTCTTCAGCCTCAAGCAGCTTAGCTTAACCTTGGAGGAATACTACTCAAAATTTGTCACACTTGGCAAATATGCTCCACCTATGTCGATCACTCAACAAGTGGCCCGATTTTGCCAAGGGCTGAATGAACCTTTGGATTCTCGCCTTGAAGCAATGAGGCCAACTACTTTACAAGATGCTCTTACCCGAGCCAAACCTCTAGCTAAAGAAGTAAAGAGTGGTCAAGCAAAGAAGAGAGTCTATCCTGAGTCTAACCCAAGGGGGCACCTTCAGAGGAATTACCAATCGAATTTCCGCCACAATACTATTGGTCAGTACCCCAATAATTTTGTCCCCCGCAGTTATGCTAATTCCACTTCAGAATCCTATGGGGACCAAAGGTGCTTTTATTGCAATGAAGTTGGCCACTTCCGGAATGAATGCCCCAAACTTGCAAGATCCTCTCTCAATCCTAATGTCATTCCTGCTCCACAAGGCGGCCGGGGAGTTCAAGGTCGTGGGACTCCTAATAACCGCCAGGCTGGACGAGGTGGTGGTGGACGTGGTAGAGGTCGTGGAGTGACTGCACGTGTCTGCTCTATGATTGGTGAACCGACTTTAGAGATGGAAGAAGAAGAGCAAGCCACCATTCATGCAGCTATAGAATATCAAGGACCTAATCAACAGTTTTCCGTTATCCAAGCTCCGGCTACTTATCAAGGTAGATCTTTCCAGCTTTTGGTTGATTGTGGTAGTACGCATTCATTTCTTTCTCCAAAATGCTTGCGTAAGTTACAGTTAGATCAAAAACCAGCCCAAGCAATGATTGTTGAGTTAGCTAGTGGAAAAGAAGAAGTATCCCGACATTGTGTGGGAGATTTTGAATTTGAATTGGATGGTGAATCAACCCATGGGTATTTTAGAAGCTTACCATTAGGGATTTATGATGGAATCCTTGGTATGGATTGGTTAATTGCAAACAATGCTGACATTCACTGTGCTGAAGGAAGCATCACCTTTAAGAATAGTCAAGGACAGGTAGTATCAGCCCAGGGAAAAACAGGTAAACCCAAATTTCATTTGGTCAAAGCTAATCGTCTTCTTAAGGGAGTGCGCAAGGGCCAACAGATCTTCCTTGTCAAACTCAACAAGGTAGAAGAAAGCAACCCAGATTTAGAACCCTCTTGGCTCCAGGAGTTTTCAGATATCTTTCCAGAGGAACTCACAAAACTACCCCCATCTCGGGAAGTAGATCATGGGATTGAGTTAATCCCTGGTGCTGAATCAGTTTCAAGGAGACCTTACAAAATGTCTCTTCCCGAAGCCATAGAGCTCAAGGAACAACTTAGGCAGCTCATTGAGCAAGGATTCATTCGCCCTAGTAATTCCCCATGGGGAGCGCCTGTTCTTTTCCAGAGAAAGAAGGATGGCTCGCTTCGGCTTTGTATTGACTACCGAGGCCTAAACAAGGTCACTGTCAAAAACAAATACCCCATTCCTCGCATCGACGAACTTCTTGACAGACTTTATGGATCCAAAGTTTTCTCCAAGATGGATTTAAGGTCTGGCTACTATCAAATTAGGATCAAGGAATCAGATATCTCAAAAACCGCTTTCAATACCCGCTACGGCCACTATGAATTTACAGTCATGCCATTCGGATTAACCAATGCTCCCGCCACCTTCAACCGCTTGATGCAGGATATCTTCCGACCCTACTTGGATGAATTTGTCCTTGTCTTCTTCGATGACATCTTGGTCTATTCTCAGTCAAAAGAGGAACATGAGGAGCATGTACGCAAAGTATTGCAAATACTGCGCGAACATAAGCTCTATGCCAAGAAAAGCAAATGTACCTTCTTCACTTCCCAAATTGAATATCTAGGGTTCATTGTCTCCTCAAAGGGCATCTCAGTAGACCCTGCCAAAGTCAAGGATATATTGGAATGGCCACCCCCTAGGACAGTCAAAGAAATCCGTGGGTTTCTAGGCATCACAGGATGGTATAGGATCTTCATCAAGGATTATGCCAAGATAGCCGCACCCCTAACTGATCTCCTCAAGAAGGAATGTAAGATAGTATGGTTACCAATCCACCAAATCAGTTTTAGCCAACTTAAAGCTATCCTCACCTCAGCACCAGTTCTGAAGCTCCCTGACTTCACCAAAGAGTTTGAGGTTGTCACTGATGCTAGTGGCCTTGCACTTGGTGGTGTCTTAATTCAAGAAGGAAGGCCTGTGGCTTACACTTCTCGTAAGCTTAAATCCTATGAAGTCAATTATGCCACCCATGATTTGGAACTCCTTGCAGTTGTTCATTGTTTCAAGTTATGGAGACACTATCTCCTAGGCCGTAAGTTTCTACTTGTAACTGACCACCAGAGTTTAAAGTGGATCTTCACCCAGCCCAATCTCAACATGAGGCAAAGAAGGTGGATTGAGATTCTGCAAGAGTTTGATTTTGATATCAAATTTCGTCCTGGAAAGGATAATGTTGTAGCAGATGCCCTCAGTCGCAAATCCTTCCTAAGTGCAATCTCTATGCCAAATAACCCCATCCTAGAGAAGGTAAAGCAGGTTTCACTTCATGACCCTGATTACCAAAAGCTAGTAAGCCTGGTCCACAAGGAGGCACCCACAGAAAAGGAAAATATATTGATCAAGGGATACACCCTCGATGATGAATGCCTCTACTTCATGCATAGGTTATGTATTCCCAAAGATCTTGCACTAAAGAAGATGATCTTGTATGAAGCTCATGATAGCCCCGTAGCAGGACACCCAGGTTATGCAAAAACCCTGAATGCCTTAAGGAGAAGTTACTTTTGGCCTGGAATGAAGAGAGATATCCTTCAATACATCAAACAATGCCTTTCATGTCAAAGGATTAAAGCTGAAAGAATCAAAATGCCCGGGAAACTCCAACCTTTGGACATTCCTCAGATGAAGTGGGAATGTATCAGTATGGATTTTGTCACAAGTCTTCCCACAACACAAGGAGGGTATGATTCTATATTAGTAGTTGTGGATATGCTTACCAAAGTCACCCATATTATCCCAGTAAAGAAGACATTTAAATCTTCTGATATTGCCCGCCTTTTCATCAAGGAAATCTTTAGGCTTCATGGATTGCCAAAAAGAATAGTCAGTGACCGGGACTCTGACTTCACTTCAAAGTTCTGGACATCATTATTCCAGGCTATTGGAACACAACTTTGTTTCAGTACAGCTTACCACCCAGAAACAGATGGTCAAACTGAGAGAGTTAATCAGATTATAGAAGACATCCTGAGAGCCTATTGTGGGCGTGAACCAAAGAAATGGATTCAGTATCTCTCTCTAGTGGAATTCTCTTACAATACATCCTATCACCAAAGCATAGGGATGTCACCATTCAAAGCTCTTTATGGTCAGGAGTGTTTATCTCCCTTAAATTTCTCTGACCCCACGCTAAAGGTTGAAGCCTCCAGGATAATGCTTGAAGAAATGGAAGAACAAACCAAAGCTATTCGTAAGGATATTAAAGCCGCCCAGGATCGACAGAAGCATTATGCTGATACCAAAAGATCTGACAGAATTTTTCAGCAAGGAGACAAAGTTTTTCTTCGAGTGCGGCCAAAGAGAAGTTCTTTATCTCTTGGAAAATTTAGGAAACTGAGTCCAAGGTATTGTGGGCCTTATGAAGTCATCAAGTGTTTGGGAAAACATGCCTACAAACTTCGCCTCCCAACCCACCTCAAGATCCATGATGTATTCCATGTTAGCTTACTAAAGCCATATGTGCCTCATCCTGATCATGTTCTTGATGATGAACAAATTGTAATGCCAACTCAAGAAGTCCTTGAAATGAAACCTAATAGAATCATCGACTCTAGAGAAAGAGTGCTTCGCAATAGAATCCTTAGGGAACATTTAGTGGAATGGAAAGATTACCCTGAGGAGGATGCCACTTGGGAGGAAGAGTCAACCCTCCAAAAGAATTACCCAGAGTTCGTGCCGAGATGAGGACATCTCGAGTTCTTTTAGTAGGGAAGGATGTAACATACCCATTGTAAATAACACTGTACTTGCTTCAGAGTTGAAAAATATATCTTAGCTTGTCATTTTTCCGATCAAAAAACTTCTATTTTTGGAAAATGAGCCATTTTTGCTTAGAAATTTGTAATTCTGAATCCAAATTTGGAATCTACACGTAATTTTACGCTTAAAATAGTTTTTTCTGAATTAAAAACGGGTACCCGGAATGGGTTTAATTAAACTTTTAAGCCTTTAAATCTGCGACTTCCGACCAAAAATAGTAACTATCCAGGCGTCTAATCAACGAACGGAACACGCCCCCATGGTCACGGGGCAAGGCCGGACATTTTCATCAAATAAAATTTTTTGACCCCCCCGGGGCGGCGGGCGGCCGGCGTGGGCCCCACCACGGGCGCCGCCCGTGAAAAAAACCGACAATCCGCCCGGGGCACCCAAGCGTGTACACGACCTAGACGCACCCTCCAGCACACCCCTACACGTACCCCCTCCTCCCAGAACCCTCTATCCACAGGTGTCGCGCTCTCTCTCTCTTGGGGACACCTCCACCCCCATGTGTCACACTTTCTCTCTCCTCGAGACACCTCCACCCCCAGGTGTCTCACGCCCACACCTCTCCCGGACACCTACACCACCCAGGTGTCACCCTCCCGTACCCGGACGTCCACCCTCCAGCACCTATAAAAGGACCCTCCCAGCCCCCTTCTCCAGACAAGCCCCCAGCAAGCCTCTACGCGCAAGCTCTCTCTCAAGCTCTAGGACATGTCCTACACTCTTCTCCCCCCCCCCCCCCGTGTGAATAGACTTAAAGTGTGCTTCTCCTCTACCCCTTGCCTTACTCTTCCCTAGGCCTCCCTAGACGTACACTCTTCTCAAGAGCTCTCCCAGTTAAGGACACCCCTCTCAATTCCCCCCCCCCCCCATATGCGGCGACTTAAACTTAGGCTAAGAGGTCGTTCCTGCCCATAAGCCCAACAAGCTTTTCCTACCCCAAACGGACTCCGTTTTCAAATCCGTTTGAACCAATAGAATTCTCTCTTTTCTCTCCACGCTCCCAACCTCTTGTATTCACCTCGTTTTCTCTCTATCCTCTTAAAACTCTAGTGCTCCTATGGCGCCGAAACGCCGCCGAATTGAAGAACCGCGCGCTGCCCAAGGAGGGAATGAAGCAAATCGTGTCCCTGCAATCGACTTCGCCCCTCTTGAAGTGAATAGGCATGAAAACGATAACCAGGTTGGTCATTTAATAAGTTTAAGTAAAAAAATTCTCTCTTATGAAGCTTAATGCTAAGATTCGTAATAATAGGAAAGGAACCAAGGTTAAACCCCTAGTATAGATGGCCTAAAGTACCTTATGGTTACTCTTAAGTAAAGTTATAGCAAAATAATCTTGCTTTTGAATCATTGTCTTTTCAAAACGATGGGTTTTGCTAATGTGTGAATTCATTGAATAAAGGCTATGTCTTTCTTTTATTGGATATACTGCTGGTTTATTGCTAACATGCAGGTACAGCTTCTCCCCCCCTTAGCTAACTCCGTGCTTGTCTGTGTAGACGGGCGGAGGATATAGCGAGGCCGGGAGTCGGCCCAGGGCAATCCCCTCCTATGCCACTGGGAATTGGTTTTCACCACCAGGGTGATGTATATATGCTGCCTAGTTCTGTGGGTCCAGGCTAGTGCGGTGACTTAACCCCCACCTCATGAGGAGACGTCCCCTCCGAAGAGCGAGAGGGTTTGGTACAAGCGTCAGTACCTGAGGGGGTGACAGGACGGCTTGGCCCTCATCGTCTGGCTGACGACGAGGGGAGACGGTCCGTGAGGTTTACCCAGCTGGTTGAGGCTGGAAGATCGAATTCTAGATTATCGATGTAGTTGTGGTTATGGTTATGGTTTGGATATGAGTTTGGATTGGAATATCGGCCCGGTTTCGGGGTCTTTGTAAATATTTTTTCACTGTAAGTATGTTTGTTGATTTCAATGTTATGCTAAGGAAGATTTCCTTAAAGGAATCAAGTGTAATTAATTAACAAAGGAATTTGTTTTTAAGTGTTTCACAGTGTGATAGGACTTAATTAGAAAATAATTGAATGGGTGAGTGCGTGGAAAGTGGGAGAATGGATGCCCTGACGGTACCATTCTAAGGATGGGTGGACCCGATCAGTCGGGTAGCTTTCTACTAGTCGTAACTTACGATACTTAGGGAATAGTAGAGTCACGAACAAGACTTGTTTTAGGGGACCGAGCCAGCGGCCGTGCCTCTTGAAATACGGGGGAAAAAGGCGTTGGCTTCCTTGAACCAAGTGTGGGTCTTGTTCCATCTCCACGCACATTTCGTGCTGGGGATTAGAATTTCCTTTAGGATGACTACGTTTCCCCTGCGAGATAGAGTTAGGTCCGTCCGTTTGCTCGTAACCTCGTATTTCTACGAGATCGAGGTGTCGTCAATCGGAAAATAACACGAGACTTGACCGCCTATCAAAAGGATTCCCCCGCCCTACGGGTCGGGGGCCTTACAAGAAGTTCATCAATGGGGAAGGGTTCCACACCTGGGCTACACAAATGAAGTACCTTCTAGAATGCATAAGAAATTATGGAGAATCATTAAGGGAAATGTGTCGAATGAATCAAGTGAAGGGTGGATTGAAAACGATGAGCAATCATTGTCACTTATTGGTTTACACCTAGGCACTAGTCTTATTTATCACATTGACTCTAAGGAACATGCAAAAGATACATGGGATATATTGAATCTCGTGTTTGGAGCTAAGGAAAAGAGAGAAGAAATTTACTTAAAGATTGAATTCTATGGTCTACAAATGAACTTCAATGAGTCTTTAGCTCAGTTTGTCAATAAAATGAAAAGCATCATGACCCAGTTAGATGGCATAGACGCTAAGACTAGAGATAAAGATGTAGTTGCAATAATCTTAAAACGTATGCCAAAGGAATATAATGCTTGTCATAACCTTGAAGAATCTACCAGAGCCAACATTTAATGGATGTGTCTCTTCTCTTTTGGATAAGGAGAGAGAATTAAAAGGAAGAAATCCCAGCACCATTGAGCATGCATTGCTCAACAAAAGCAATGTGAAGTGTCACAATTGTGCCAAGAAACGACACTTCCAAAATGAATGCAAGTTCAAAGACAAGCCAAAGTGTAATCATTGCAACAAGTTCGGGTATAAAGAAGAAGATTGCAGTGATTAAAGAAAAGAAACTACAACTTTATGGGGACTAATTTGATCACCAAGTACGAAGAGATCCCTAGTGATCAACTCTTTTAAAGACTAAGGAGGCAAACACCACACCTACCCTAGCCATTTGTTGTAAAAGAGGGGTCACCATCTGAGTAGACACCCATCTTATCATCTTGTTATTGTATGTATCTACTTGACCACATGAGAGTATCTAGTTGAGCACCCACGGGGGTAATGTTTGTTGTAATTCACATCCGACCACCTTGAGTAGCCCAGAGATATGGCACCAAGGGGGTGTGTTGAGATATGGCACCAAGGGGGTGTGTTGAGAAGTGTGGTGCCGTAGAGTACATGTAGAGGTAGAGAGTGAGTAGGTGAGCATGAAGCTCTATGGCAAACTGGATTATCCCATATGCATGGAACAAGTAAAGATGTACTCTATCCATATAAAAGGGATCATTTTCAAGCAATGGAAGTACAAGAACTTGTACACATCTCAAGTGTCTTTATGAGTCCAAGCTAATCTATCGTGGAACCTATAAAAGGGATCATTTTCAAGCAATGGAAGTACAAGAACTTGTACACATCTCAAGTGTCTTTATGAGTCCAAGCTAATCTATCGTGGAACCTAATTGATTTGAGTCTGCTGCACACACACATCATCATGGGTGTAATTAGACACCATCCACCCTAGCTTAGTGTAATCATTTATCATCATTAACATGTGATTATCTTAATCTACTTGCATTAGTGAAGGTACCATGGATTTCAACATGTGTTTTCCATGTGGAGGTAAAAGAACTGAGTGTTCCTTTTTTATGAAGTTGTACAATGGTTACACAGCCAAGCAGCAGTTACACAGTTGACATTTCAAATGACACTCTATCTGACAATTGAGATAATCAAAATTTACACAGAACTTCATTCACACATCACAGACATTTCTTTGTCTACATCACTGCATATCTATTGCACTCAAGTATGAATTACACAGAAGATTTGAAACACAGAATAAGACAAACAGATTGACAAACTGCATCTGATATTCTGGAATCCACCCATAGCTACATGTATCCGCCAAAAAACACACACGATTACATAACTGAACATCTACCATGCTATGAATAGCTACGACCTTCTACTTCCAAGATTCCAAAAGTCATCAAAATAGATAAACGTCAAAAATAGACTAAAGACCATACATATGATAAAAGTAATTCCTCCTAAGGTCTAGCCTAAACAACTGGCATAGCTCGGTGGCTTGAGCCAAAGGTTGACCTCGGACCCACAGTCCCTTGATCCGCTTAGCCACTTTCTTTATCAGCAGCCTCCGATGACTTCTTTATTGCATCCTCTGTTCCGCCTTCTGCTGCAACTCCACAGCCATATGTCATCATTTCTGCCTTGACAATCAATCACATCCGCTGAATCTTCCACTAGAACTTCTGGCACAACATCTACCCATTTGACTGCTATCTCCTCAGCTTTATTCACCATCCAATGAGGGATTTCAGGGACCTTTCCATAGAACTTCTTCAGTCGGAATCCATTTACTAGTTTCAGAATCGGAGTCCCAAACACATCCTTCAACCTGAAAGTACCTTTCCCCAATTCTTCATTAACAATCTGATAAGGCCCAAAATACCTCTGCTTCAGCTTACCGGGATGTGGTCCCAGCTTTGAGTTGTATAGCATCACCCAATCACCTTTCTAAAATATCTTGAATTTCACCTGCCTTGAAATCCATGCTTGTCTTCTGTTGTGACTTATTTCCACTACATAAGCACTCTGAATCCGATCTTCTTCCAACTTCAACAACCCTCTTTGTTGATGCAAAACTGAATCCTCTGGGCTCAGCCTATGCTGTACTGCTAACCTCAAGCTTGGAACTACATATTCCATTAGAACAAGTGCTTCAATCCCATAAACTAGCTTGAAAGGTGCCATTCTTGTTGCAACTTTGTATGCTGTACGGAATGACCACAATGCTGAATCCAACTTGTCATCCCAATCAGACCTATTCTCTGCCACTATCCTTACCAACACTTTGTTGGTACTCTCTGCTTGCCCATTCACTTGCGGATAATAGGGGGTTGACTTCTTATGCATGATCATATGCCTGCTTGTCAATTCTTCAATGATTGAATTCAGAAAATGCACACCCTAATCTGACACTAATTCAATTGGACATCCAAATCTTGTCATAATGTGCTTGTACAAGAATCTGGCCGCCACACTTGCTGCTTTGTTGTCCCTCAAAGGTATTGCTTCTACCCACTTTGTGGCATAATCTATTGCAACCAGAATGTATCTTGCTCTTGTCCTGCTAGCTTTTGGCTTTATGGAACCAACAAAATCTAATCCCCACTTCTGGAATGGCTCAAGTGGCAATACAGGGTGATCCTGCATCCTATCCATTGAAGTTGGTTGTCCAATCTTTTGACATTGCAAACATTCCCTAGCAAACTGATGTGCATCCTTAAGCAACAATGGCCACCACAAACCTGCTTGCATAATTTTTCTTCCTGTAATCTCTCCTGAAAAATGTCCTCCAGCTGTTCCATGATGTGCCTCCTGCAAAACCGCCTATTGCTCCTCATCCGGAACACATCTTCTAATGATCTGATCTGCTCCTTTCCTATACAATGCTCCAGCAATAATTAAGAATGGCCTACTCCGCAAAGCAAACTTCTTCCTTTGATCTGTTGACATAATAGAAGACAACACTCCATCTGTCAAAAACTGCATCATTTGGTCATACCAGTTGTCAAAAGCTTGCCCCTGTATTTGAAACAATTCTGCATCTGGAAGCTGATCTGACACTCCAGGAGTCTCTTGCACATGCTTCAATCTGCTAAGATAATCCAACACCGCAAGTTTGTTTCCTGGTGTATGCAACACTATATAATCAAATTCCTATAGCAAAAGCATCCATCTGGAAAGTCTGCCTTCCAGCTTTGGCTTCTTCACCAAGAAAATGAGCGCTTGATGATCCACATGAAAGATCACTTTATTCCCTAATGCCTGAATTTTTCCAATGCAAAAATCATCCCCAAAGCTTCTCGCTCAGTGACCGTGTAATTCTTTTCAGCCGGTTTCAACATCCTACAGTTATAATACACAGGTCTGAACAATCCTCGGATCTTCTCCTGCATCAAAACTGCTGTGACCGCCATATCCGCCTTATGCATGAAATGGTAGCTGCCAATGTGGTGGTTGGATGATAGGGGAAACCACAAGCATCTTTTTCATGATCTGAAATGCCTTCTCCTGAGCATCTCCCCATACAAACTCAACATCTTTCTTTGTTAGATGCGTCAAAGGTGCACTAACATCCGCCAAATACCGCAAATACCGGTTATGCGACTTAATCTACCCCATGAATCTTGACACCGCCTTGAAGTTGTCATGTGCTACTGCCTTCTGAATTGCACTTATCTTGTCAGAATCAATTGACATACCTTCCTATGAGATGATGTGACCCAGCAATTTCCCTCTCTGCGCACTGCAATTGCACACTTGTAAGGTTTTAAAGACATCCGAAAAAGTCATCTCTCCAAACATTTCCTAAGATACTCCAGATGCTTTGCCTTCTCTCCAAACACAGAAAAGTCATCCATGAAAATCTGCATGGATTCTGTCAGCAGGTATGGCTCAAAGGTTTTGAAAGCTGCTTTTGAAAATGATGGTGGCCCATTTTTCAATACAAAGCTCATCACTGTATATGCAAATGCTCCCCATTCAGTTATAAATGCCGTCTTGGTGACATCCTCTTCAGCCATCCGGATCTGATTGTACCCTGAAAATCCATCAAGAAAGCTATACATCTCATGCCCTACTACATCATCCAGAATTGAATCCACAAATGGCAATGGAAATGGATCTGCAATTATTGCTGCATTCAGCTTCCTATAATCCACACACACCTGAATTTTGCCTGACTTCTTTGGAACAACCACTATTGGTGACAGCCATTCTGCCTGATCTATTGGGACAATGAAACCCACTTGCAAAAGCTTATCTAACTCCTCCTTCACCTGCATTGCATAATTCGGATTCATCGTGTAGCGCTTTTTGGGATTGACTTCAGATCCCAAATTCAAATCTTGCAAATCATCCGCTTTTTGGGATTGACTTCAGATCCCAAATTCAAATCTTGCAAATCATCCTCTTTTACCCTTGAAACCTTTTCCATCAACATATCATACAAGAACTCTGCTCTGGTTATTGCCTCCTTTGGTGCAACCTCCCCTTCTGAACATTCCAAATCCTCCTTCAACTTTAGTTGATGAGAAACTGTTGACTCCTGAATCGGATTCTGCTCTACATCCAAATTCTCTGACTTACTAGATGACTCCTTGGCTGACTTCTTAGGTTCCTCCTGACAAACATACTTTTGCACAATCCTTTCCACATCAACTTCAAACACTGGTACCACATTGGGATTAGCTTCCAGAAAACATGCTTCCTCCTCATCTTCAACTTCCTCAGCCAAATTAATAGTCTGAGCCATCATTGGCCTTAATGATGACAATCTTTTCTTAGAAGCCATTGGAATCCTTACTGAATTTCTTCCTTTCTTCAAAACCACTTCATTCTTTTCCCAATCCTGCTTAAGCTTTGCTGTCTTGAACCAGGGTCTTCCTATTAGTATTGAGTAAGCATTACCTGCATCCTGCATTTTCAAAACAACAAAATTTGCTTGAAATGGCAACCCATGCACTTTGAGGGTTTGTCCTCTCAGCATCCCAATCGGCTGCACTCTTCTCGCTAAACCGCCATCCTTACTTGAAATGGTGCAGGTTCAAGCCTCGCATCTGTCATCCTTGAAAATTCAGTTTCTGACAAAATGTTTACTCCAGATCTACCATCTAGCAAAACATCTGAAAATATGCGACCATCAAACTCAAGCTTAACAGTTGGGATGGTAAAATCAACATCATTAGGACTAATCTGATAACTTCCAACACTCTCTTTTAATGCACTCTGAATCTCTGGAACAGTTGACTTCCTTGTGTCTGAGTAAAGCTTGTCCCTGAAAATCAGAAGAACCAATGAGAGCAACTGATCTAATGTAAAATGCATAGGAGTATTCAACAATTCTTCAAATAGTGCTCCTGATGTCAATTCAAAATTCTGCACTTCCTTCATCTGCTTTTTCTTCCGCTTGGATGTCATCTCTTCTCCTCCTGACTTCTCCACTTCTTCAACTACCTCATTTCTGACTTCTTTCTGTTCCTCCCAATCCAAAGGTGGTTTTAGCTTCGCTTTAGAGCGTGTGACTACAAATACTTCTGTTTCACCTATCTTGCATTGCGAACAATCACACTCCAGAGAACAATCTGCTGACACTTGATTTGTCCCATGATCCTGAGAAATTTCAACATCAATTAAATTGCTTTTTTTGAGGTGCTTTCTCTGCTTCCCTCTGCTGCACTAGTGGTGCAGGTAACTGTGGTAACTGCTCATTTGGTGGTTGCTGATTCCATCCTTGTGGATTCCACCCTTGCTGATTCCAATTTTGCTGACTCCAATTTGGTGGCTGTTGCCATCCTTGCTGTTGCCAACCTTGCTGCTGCTGATTCCAATTTCCTCCCCATAGTCTAGACTCTAGAATTCTGAAATCCGCCAAATCTTGGTTGAAACCCTTGATTGAAATCTCCTCTAAATGGCCTATTTTGATTAAAACGTTGTCTCCATCCAGAAAATTGTTGTTGCTGCCTTTGCCATCCCGAATTGTTAAATGGCCTCTACTGTCCTGCAGCATCTAGAAACACTCCACTTGCCTGGGCCAAATTCTATTGAATCTTTTGTTGAACCCGCTCCGAAATTTGTCCTCTGAAGTTTGGGTTGTACTAGCAGTTAGTTGTCAAATGACCATCCTTGTCACAAATATCACAATGAGCCTTCTTGCTACTTGACTCCTGCTTGACCCCCATTTCCTTCAACTTCTTCTCCACCATCTTCTGAACTACACTCCCCTTGGACTTTTCTTTACCCTTCTTCTTATGCTTCCTCTTCTTATCTCCTGAGCCATTGGAGAAGAACACGAGGTTGTTTGTCTCAAACAACCCTGTTGCACAATGTGGAAGCGAAATAGAGGAGAGAGGGAGAGATGGCACACACAGAGAGAGAGAGAGAGAGAGAGAGAGAGAGAGAGAGAGAGAGAGAGAGATGTCAAATAAGATCAATCTTTGATTATAGCAAGAGGTTTATACAATGGTGATAGTTTAGCCAAAGCGGATCAAGCATGTAATATGCTTGTTAATGGATAATACACAAGAGTGGGGAGGGAGGCCTTTAAATAGGCATGTCATGAAGCATCACGATACAAAGATGTATCTCGACTTGCACCAAGTTAATAAAAGGTTTAAACCTACATTTCCCACACAATATATGAGATACACACATTTAATGCCCCCTCTGCAACTCATAGTAGTGAGCAAATGTCTAAAGAAGAAAAGCTGATGAAGATGCAACCATGGACACCCTAGTACTACAAATACTGGATAGATTGTGGAAGATGCACCTACTAACCTATCTCCTCAAAACATAATGCCACCTGATGAAGATGTGACCATGGACACCCCAATACTATGAATACTCGATACACCATGGAAGATGCACCTTCTAACCTATCTCCTCAAAACATAATGCTACCCTGAACAACAAAGAAATCTAGTTGGCTCTGAATTCTCACACCAGTGTGCAGTGAACTCCAAGTATAAAATGATGAGCTAACCATGCCCATAATCTCCCAACAATGGACTATGAACACATCATGTCCCAAATACATCAAATAATAAACTTGGAACATATCCATCCCATAATCTCTGCTACACCAAGTAATGAATTTGAAATGCATTTAATCCATAACTACTAAAGATGACCTTGTCTTGCCAGATTTTTATCATGCCTACTTGGAACTCCAACTTATAGTTCCCATCCACCAAAATTTGGAACTACTAACAACCCCCTCTCCTGCCCACCACAAGCCTCCTATGGCTAGCTGCATGTGGGGGGAAACATGTCCTTATGTCTAGAGAAGCACACCATCTAGGTCCTCATGAGCATTGGAAGTAGAAGAATTAGAGTCACTTTCTTGTTCTTTGTCCTTTCCCTTCTTTGATGAAGACTTGTCCTTGACCTTGGCTTTGTCCTTCTTCTTAGACAAGTAATCCTTTGCCAGGTGACATTTCTTCCCAAAGAGTAGCACTGACTCTGACCTATCTTCTAGACTCTAGCAAGTGCCGAATCCTGACCATTAAGAGGCATCATGAACTTACCTTGTAAAACAAGGACAAACTTGACCCACAAAATCAGCTTCCAATAAGCATTGGTAGTTCTGTCTCGAGGACGAGCATGCCCTCATTGTTTGAACAAGGGGGACCCATATCCGCAGTAATAGGGCACCTTTCATAAGCACGCCTTTGAACTCACTGAACTCAGCACTCCATGACCAATCTCCAACAACATGAACCATGAGGACCTTTTTTCCCCTCTCAGAAAACTGAGGTAGAAAAGGGACTAGACAACAACAAGCAGGGCCACAAAATCCACAAGAAGCACCCAACAGGAAGGAAGGGTAGCTAGGGGAGAAGTTGAATCGACAACACCGCTTATTGGGATGCTCCGAGTACAAAGAACACTATCTATGTGGTAAGAGTAACCCACGGCGGTTCACCAACAGCAGCAGCAAAGAACACTATCTAGGTGGTAAGAGAAGCCCATGGTTTACCAACAACGGTAGGAAATTACTCAAGGAAGCCAAAAATGCAACCCCCTCAAGATTGCACCTTGACTCCGTGTGCGAAGACCATAGGGAGGCAAGAGCACTAGAGAAGCAAAAAAAATGCAGATGAGAAAAAAACCCAAATGCAAAAAATGTAGGTACAACATAATGAAAACACAGCCAACTGATGACCTCCAAAAGAAATCGCTACTAGAGGGAAGAATTTCACAGAAGAGGGCAACCAAGACCTTGGCAACTAATACCATGTTAGAGTTGCACAATGTGGAATACAAACAGATGAGAGAGGGAGAGATGGCAAAAAGAGAGAGAGATATATATGTCAGACCAGATCAAGCTTTATTGTAGCAAGACGTTTGTATAATGGGGATACCCAGTAGAGATCAGTAGAGATCAAGCATGTAATATACTTGTGAAGGGATAATAAACAAGCGTGGGGAGGGAGGCCTTTAAATAGGAACGTCATGAAGCATCATGACCTACAAAGATGTATCCCGACTTGCACCAACTTAAAAAAAGGTTTAAACCTACATAAGAACTATCCCACACAATATATGAGATGCACATATTTTAATAAACCCTACTACGTGCAAGTGCATAGCAGGTTGTTTGATTTACATGACTACTATCAACGGGCTATATTTGAGCTATTCTATTGGACTGGTGAGTAACTTTATGCAGGCCTTGAGGAAGCGACATTACAAACTTCTCTCTGACGCTGGGCATCTGCATAAGAAGTGCTCCTCTGCCTCAACCTTGCCCATGTCACATATGGAGCATGTCTCATCATGTCTGCTGACTCTCTTGCCTCTCCTCGTCCGTCTCATCCTGCCTGCCTCAATCTCCAATCTGTGGGATGAAACTCTAAGCTGTCCAAGAGAGATCCTGAGTACATGCGAGAGATGTATCCCCATGTACCCTGGAGGCTCAATGAAACCCTCGTCCGAGATCCTGAGAAAATGACTGCGGTATGCAGCCATCTTCACAGGCAAACGTGTGGGGAGGATCCATGTATGGAATGTGTAGAGTTGGAGCAGGTCCGCACGAATGACCTGAATGATCTGGTGTCGTGATAAGTATAAGTGAGGAGCGTCGAGACTATATCTGAATGGCGGAAGCCTATCTAGGTCTAGGCCAAGTGAGTGAAACCATGTACGGAGTCTGTGGAACCAGCATCTTTGAGTACCTGCATCTGCCAGAGCCTGGGATGAAGTCAAAGCAAGCCATGGAAGCCGCGTGCGACCCTCTACTATATCTCCAAATCTGAGGATCCGCTGGAGGTATATGATAGTCTGGAAGGTTGCATCGAGGGCCAATGGTGAGGCTCCAAACTCTGCCAGTAAAATGTGGTGGGGTACCGAAGGCTTGAGCTTGGAAAATAGCAGAACCTGTACCTTCTCGATCGCTCTCCAGTCGTCCAATCCGAGGTCGCAGGCCCAGAAAGGACTCCCATACATGTTGGCAGGTCGCACTAATGTGTCGAACAAGAGGGACTTCGTGTCCGGGTGCTAGAAATGAGACTGATGACACTGTCTCTCGAGATGCGCCAGTGAAGCATATCCTCTCCGCATCCTGCCTCGAGCCACTGGTATCATAGTGAAGGAAGGCCTTGTGAAGACCACCCCCCCATGTACGTGTAACATCTAACCAGCTCCACCTGCTCTCCTCCAAACACGAATCCCTCATGTCTCTGGAATGCTGAATAAGAGAGAGAGAGAGAGAGATGCTTACGGAGGTCGCGAGAGGCAGACACGGAGGTCGTAGCAGAGGAGCTCACTGGGGGACATGCACAAACAGCATCAACCTTGCAAACGCCATCCGCGACACACTCTGAATGAGAGAGAGAGAGAGAGAGAGAGAGAGAGAGTCACCACGGCATGCACCGGACCACGTCGAATAGGGCGTTGGAAACGGAGGTGGCGGCGGCAGAGGAGCTCACCAGCGCGAACAAAGAACAGTCATCTGCAAACGCACGGCACACATCGGACCGTGTCGAATAGGGGCATTGGAAACGGAGGTGGCGGAAGAGGAGCTCACTTGCGGACAGCAAACAAAGAACAGTCGTCTGCAAACACCATCCGCACACTGAGACAGAGACAGGGAGGGAGCGAGAGAGAGAGAGAGAGAGAGACTCACCAGGGCACACAGCGAGTTGGAGGGGAGAGGACTACGCCGAATAGGGGCGACGATAGCGCAAGGCGCAAATTCGTTGCGGCGACACCTGCAATCGACTGGCAGCTTCAATAACAGGCGGCGTGGACGTGGTGGCGCAGAGCCTCAGCTTTATCTTACACGGGGTCTAAGGCATGGGATCAAGGGCGCCCACCAAAAGACAACCCCGTCGCTTGATTTCGTCCGTTGATCCTGGAAAAATTAATCTCGGGATAAAAATTAATCTCGGGATAAAAATTAATCTCGGGATCCCGAGATTAATTTTTAAGTTTTGAATATCGGGTTGAAAAGGCGGCGAAAGGGTACACACAATCATTAAAGGCTGAGCATTCAGAAAAGATTTCATTCTCTTAAAGAATATTTGGTGGAATTTAATGCCAAGACCTATGGAGTAAATGCCACGAACTACCAAACTAATCTCGGGATCCCATAATCTCGGGATCCCGAGATTAATTTTTACAGGAAAAAGTTTCCTGTTGCGCTTTTCTTTTTTTCTCCTTCATTCTTCTTCATGTTTGTTGTAGGGTTCTTACAAGAAGCTAAGAGGCCCATTATGGTGGTATATCTACATACTCATAAGGTAATTCACTAAATAGCATTCGTTGTTCTGTTTACATAAATGCAACAATGGATTATGTATTTGAAGAGGAGAGTAGTGATGACAACACTTCAAATGAATCTAGTGAGGATTTTAGTGATGAAGAGCTTGGGTTAAATGACACCCTAAACGAACATGAGAGTGTGTCAAATGATGAGGGTCCTCATAATGACACCCACCATGGGCATGACTCTTATCAAAAAAATTGGGTCGATCCACTTGCACATGTATCTCAAACTTATTTATATTTTAATAGAAGTACGTATGAATTAATGATAAGAGCATTACAGCATGATGTTTCCCTATCATTAGAAGATCTCAAGGTTTGTAGTCCATTGCTTGATTTGAAAAAGTGGCGAAGATTGAAAGATGCGTTGGTCCTTAGAACTAAGGAAGACAAAAGTCATTGTCTTTGTCTAAAAGACACGCCTAATCTGAGGATCTCATGTATTGAGGATTGGGAGAGTATTGTTGTTGGAGCACATCAAAGTGAAAGTGATAGTGCTCACCGCAGTCTCAGTGATACAATAGACAAAATCAAGTCAACATGGTACATTGGTATTCAAAAGCATGGAATTCCCCAATCCTACATTAAAGAGTTTATCAATGCATGCGGATGTAAACGCCCTAAATGTAATACCGTTCCACAATCTCAGGATCTTTCAAAAGTAATAAGCACTACTAAATTTAAGGTACAGGAGCAGTTAAAGAGTATAATGATTGAGTACAATGCTAGATTAATAATGGTGAGATCAACAAAGACATATGGTTCTTCTAAGACCATGGTAGACTACATTTGTCATAGAGGAGGCAAGCCAAGAAGAAGTGGAAAGCAAAAGCGCCTGCGAACATCCAAGAAATGTGGTTGCACATTCAAAGTGCAAGTGGAGTATATAGAAGGGATGGAAGATGTTCATTTATTTGTATATCCATCACATAACGGTCACACACCGGGCACAAGAAGTGATTTATATCACCTTCCAGTTCATCCATCAGTGATTGAGTGCTGCATTCAAGATTTGTTTGATGTGGGAAGCTCTAGACATGTTTCTCAAATATCATTATCTAAACAGCGACTCCATATGGAAAAGGCTTCTCTTTTGGATTGCAAAATCTATAGGTTTTTCATGATTCCTCAAGAAATTGCCATGTTGTCATATCAAGTCCGTCACCAAGGTACTATCTTCTCCCTACAGTTTACAACCTTTGTCATAATGTTTTTGGATATTCTCTAAATTGAATACATTGCAGCTAATGTGTCAACTGATGATTGGACATCAATGTTCATGGAGGCTTTGGCTCTACAGCAACAAAATAAGGTACCACTAACTATTATTATATTTAAATCCAATATAGTCATTGATACCGAAAGTATTATTATATTTAAATCCAATATAGTCATTGATACCGAAACTATCATCAAGTTCGCTTCGTTTCTAAATGTGTAGGTGGTTTACTGTCAACCATATAATCCCCATGCAGAGAAGATCAAAGAAAGGCCTTTCATACTTATCATTCAAGATGATTGGATGTTACAAATGGCTATTCGATTTTCTCACAATAATGCATGGGCAATTGATAGTACTTTCAATTTAGAATCATACTCATGTACACTGGACATGTACCTCAAATTTTGGATTTCATCTAAACATATATTTGACTTGATCTCAATTTTAAAGTTATATGTGCATCTTTTGTCTCTCTACTAATTTCAATTCTATTACAAAGGTTACAAGTTTAATTCATCGTTGGTTAGGGTACTTTGCTTGCATAGGTCTTGTTTAATTATGATTATGACCTCTCTACAACTGGTTTTGGTTTAGGGTCTATAAGTATTAAACAAGACCTGGTTTTGATGACTGTTCTCTGGAAAACTTAATCTCGGGATCCCGAGATTAATTGTTCCAGAGAATAGCCATGAGCATTATAGTGGTTCTGGAAAAATTAATCTCGGGATCCCGAGATTAATTTTTCCAGAGAATAGCCTTAAACAACATTAAGACTCTGGCAAAATTAATCTCGGGATCCCGAGATTAATTTTTCCAGAGAATAGCCTTGAACAACATTTAGGCTCTGGAAAAATTAATCTCGGGATCCCGAGATTAATTTTTCCAGAGCCTAAATGTTGTTCAAGGCTATTCTCTGGAAAAATTAATCTCGGGATCCCGAGATTAATTTTTCCAGAGCACAACATTAAGGCTCTGGAAAAACTAAACTCGGGATCCCGAGATTAGTTTTCACAGAGAACAGTCATCAAAACTAGAACCAAGTTTAATACTTATAGACCATAACCAAAACCATGTGCACACTTATTACCCTAACCAGAAAGACCATAATCCTCACTAGACCATAATCATAGTCCTAAAGAGACCATAATCATAAGTAAACAAAACCATAGTCATAGGGGGATCGTAATCATAGTTGTAGAGAGCCCATAATCATAATTAAACAAGACCTATGCAAGCAAAGTATCCATAACCATAACCATATTTGATCATAACCATAACCATACTTGAGACCAACAACATAACCATATTTGAGACCATAACCATATTTGAGACCATAATCATAATTAAACAAGACCTATGCAAGCAAAGTATCCATAACCATAACCATATTTGAGACCATTAACCATAACCATAACCATATTTGATCATAACAATAACCATACTTGAGACCAACAACATAACCATATTTGAGACCATAACCAACAAGATCTCATGACCAAAACTATAACCAACAAGACCATAACCATATTTGAGACTTACAACATAACCAACAAGACCATAACCATAGCCATATTTGAGACCATTAACCATAACCATAACCATATTTGATCACATAACCATAACCATACTTAAGACCAACAACATAACCATATTTGAGATCATGAACATAACCATATTTGAGACTTACAACATAACCAACAAGACCATAACTATATTTGAGATCATTAACCATAACCATTACCATATATGATCACATAACCATAACCATACTTGAGACCATCAACCGTATCCCGAATCGTCATTGACATAACAATACTATGATAATAATCCAACAAAACCATGGAAAACCACTAAAAAGACCATAACCATAAACTATAAAGCCGTAATAAAAGTGTAAAATATGTCCATCCTTAGGGAGAATTCGACATCGGCACTCTCTCTACAGCACTCTGGATCCACTCAAAAAGGTTCTTCTTTAGTCTGTCCACATCTTCATGCTTAAACCATCCTTTTGAAAGCTGAAAAAAAGAATGTTAGTCTTTAATTACTCACAAGCTAACACCCTTCATAATATAAATGATTATTTAAACCCACCCAAGTTTTGGGTCGACAATCATCCAATCCTCCTTTGATTAGAAACCACATGACTGCCATCACATAAAATCCGCAGTCATACGCATTTGGCTGTTGTGGAATCTGCATCCAAACAACCATATGAGTTCCTAATTATAGCTAGTTATTATAGATAATTGCTTCTAAGAGATATCTACCTCATAAGACTCGCATCCTATTTCTTCTGTTGGATTCAAAAGCTCCATTTTAACGATTGGATCACTACAGAAACTACCAAAATGGACAAGTGTCCTAAAAAAATGCCACTTTTTAGAGATCTGTGTAATAGGTACAACTTATAAATGCTTGAAATATCATAACATACCTGTATAGATGGTCGTGATACTTTTGTGACGAGCGCATACCAAGGGAGTCAAAACTTAAAATACAAGAACGCCTCCTTGGTAGGCTAGGCAATCGCATACAATGAGGATTGTAGAGAACAAGCAAAGTCCAATGTGCCCTAAATTTTTCATAGCGTTAGAAAAACAAAGCTTTCCACCTAGATACTTTGTGCCTAAATGATATATACTTTGAGCACAAAATATATTACTTTACCTATCAATGACAGGAAAGAATGTGAAGACTTTACGCCCAAGATCGGGCGTACCCAAAAAATTAGCCATTGTATTCTCGTTTTTTTGTTTTCGGCCAAGGAACGCTCGCCATAGGCTATCCACAAACCACGTTTGCTCTAGCACATTGACCGACAATGTATTTTCCATCCATCTATATAAGATACAATGCACTATTATACACAAAAATTGATGATTATTTAGAAAAAATCATAAGGTCTGTGTAAGAGATACTCACAAGGCAAAAACATTCATTGTATTTGTAGACGCCTCAACATTAATTGTGTCTTGCACAATTGACGCATGAAGATCGACCGCCAATTTAAAGCGGGTAGACTTCATGTGAAAGACTACTCCTCCACTAAATAACCATTTTAAGAAAATAAGATTCTAAGCTCAAACAAGAGAACATTCAAACATTGAATAATAAAGAGAGCTAACCTCTCTGCAAAAGCATCGGGACTGGGACTTTTGCAGTCGAAACTCCCAGAACAAACTTTGATGTCTACATGAGCATCTTCTTTTGCATTGGGAAACTTGGGCTACCAAAATGTCTATATAAGATTTCTAAAAGTCTTTGCATTACAACATAGAAAACTAAAGGTTTTTAGGTACCTGCTGACACTCATGTATGATGTCTTCTTTTGAATGACGAGATCCGGATGGTAGAGACATATCTAATGTCCGCTTTCTTTTCACTCGTAATTTACGAGGAGCTAAAGGTGGATCTTCGACTGGACTAGTCTCCATTTGCTATTATTTTATGAAAACAAGGTTATAAGTCCTATACTAAGAAAAGAGAGAGAGAGGCAGAGAGAGAGAGAGAGAGAGCAAGAAAAGGTAGCACACATAATAACTTACAGGTGTATCTGGCTCCTCTTTGGTTTCTTCTTCTACATCGGGGACATCTGTTTCTTCTACATCAGGGACATCTGTTTTTGTAGTACAATTGCGTCTCTATCATAAAAACTAGGTGTATTAGAATGTAGGTATGTAGTTTATAACCATGTATAACTAAATGCAATGATAGCCTACCCATTTCTCGTATCCTTCTGTAACACGCTCTTGCACCAACTTTCTGCGTGATTCATTCCTTGAGTCCCATGTCGCCATCCTGATTTTGACATAGTTATGTACCCATTCCTCTTTAGACCCTGTCTTCTCCTTTAAGAGGTTCCATCTCCATTCTCCCTCTTTTATTTTGCTCTTCTCGTGCGCCTTTCTAGCATTTTTTGCTTTTAGCTCCTCGTTGTAAAACCGCGCCTCACTTTGGACACGCGATCTATCCGACTTTGATTTAGTCGGTCTCTCTTGCGCTTTTGGGCGACCCATTGGAAGAGGCGGGAGTACTATATTAGTACACGCATGTTTTGTTTCAAGGTGGCGTTTCATATCCACCCTTTTCTCGAAACGTTGACTTTTATCTATGCATACTTGAGAGGCAAGGCAATGTCGCCACCATTTGCCATCCTCGTCTTGTACCAATTTGAATAGAGCATGTTCCTAAAATACATCAAGCTTCTAACATCAAACAAACCCTAAACCCTAAATCTATCTACAACACATAAAATCTACCAACTTTGAGAGAAAATCCTTAGTTACGCGTGCATATGTCCTAACATTTCACATATGCAAGGCTATGCGTATCTCTTCATAAATTCAAAGAGAGTATGCTAGCCTGCGGATTATCCCTTAAACATCACCTCTCTCTCTCTCTCTCTCTCGTGGCAAACACACACGCTTATGTGTATCGTGTATACATGAAGATCCCTACCTCCATGGCTCGAAGAAGAGTTATCGATCGTATTTGTTCGTGCAAGTTCTTCCTTGGCTTGTGTATGCAAACTATATTGACACAAAAGCTTCAATACATTAGGCCTCAAGCTATGGATTCAATTTCCTTAAAATGTTCAAGACACATGGCTATGGCGAAGACCTACACTGAAAAGCTAAAAGTATTTTTATGATCAAACTAGTACACAACAATATATTGATCCACGTTTTGATTAGGAATAGATATATCTAGCATCCACTGTTCTGCTATAGCATCCGCATTTGCGCATGTCACATTTTTACATGCCCATGTCACAAAAGTGAGCATTAGATATCCATAGTGGGAAATTTTCTAAGAACACATGCTCTCATGTCCAGTTGACATAGATGGCATGAATAAACAAGTTAATAAACAGATTTCCAAAGGACAATCATACACTCATACACACCTCAGAAGCAACATAAACATAATGTCCAACAGCAATTGGTTACCATAAGAGAACATAAAACATACTATGCCAACTATGCTGAGCTTCCTTCCAGCCTCACCATGTAGCACTATCAATACAGTCAACACTGAATGTCCTGACACAAACACACATACATGCACAGACAGGAGACTAAAATGCATGATGTTCTACAGATATGAAGGCTAGCACCAAATCAGACATGACTAAACGCTAGCACCAAATCACCCGCCATATCTGTGCATGTATGTGAAGGCTAGCACCATGAAGGAGAGAGCCAATGCAATAAAGCATTTTTCTTTGAAACACATAAATCTGGACCATTTCAGCTGGAGGTGTAGCACCTACCCTAGATATTAAAAGTGGGCATGAGCATACATTTGTTCATACCTTGCACGCAGCATCGTCTGAAACTTGAACTGCATTGTCGGAGGGCGGAGGCACTGAAAATGGTGACACACATGCCAACATGAAGGCAAAAGGGTACGCTTTGTCTGTTCTGGCCTCAAAAGTGCTGTTGGAATCACTGAGGAAGTGCATCATAGCAATGCCCAAAAACACCCCACCTGCAAATTGGGTGCCCAGGACCAAAAAACTGTGGTCCCATCTGCAGAAGTAAGGGGATACCCCGCCTAAAAACGTAGCAAAAAACACTATGATTAGGCAGTATATCTTAGGTTAGGATGATCTGAAGCAGAATCGCTTGCGCCCCCATGTGCTAATGCGAGAGGCAGGGCATTGCAAATGAGCACCAAAGAGAAGAAAAGGGCAAATCTTTTCTCTTTGTATTGCTGTTGGGGAGGCATGGCGAAGATAATAGCAGGAATCGAGCCAGAGACGCTTGTTCTGATGCCACGAAGAGGGGCTGCAGGTAGGTTTAAATGAGGAGGAGGGCGGAAAGAGGATAATTTCACAGGCGACGGAGACAACGTTAAGGTCGAGGGCAACGCAGGCACGTCCCGAGATTAATTTTTCGGATCAACGATCCCGATTAGCCGACGGGGCCGCCTTTTCATAGAGACCCTTGATCCCATGCCTCCCATCCCGTGTGACTTATAGGGGAGGGGCGCAGAGGAGGTAATCGCCCGCTGCCCAGCATCGATTAGCTGCGACGTGAACTGACAGAGGGCTGGACATTGTTTGAAGCCCTAGGTAATCCCGACACGATGGACAAGTCTACGGCCACCACGTGCGAAAGGGGCCACGTCGGATTCGTTCTCAGAGCGCAAATACTAGGCTGTTTCGTCATGCTGTGATGCTAGAGCGTACAGCTGCAGTGCCATAGCCAAATATCTTCTGTGGCCTCTTCTTCTACGTAGTCGGGGACCTTGCAGTAGCAGACAAAGCAGAGTCTCTTGCATTTGGCATGGCTTCAATCGGAGCTTCTCCGAAGGTCTCCTCGGCCCCCCGATGTGTGTAAGCTGAGCTCCCGCCGTTGCTCTTTCTTCAAGGCCTGTGATCTGCTCAATTCCGGCACTCGCTAGCAACCGTTGCGATCGCATCAGCTTCAGAGAAAGCTCGGATGGCCCTCAATTGCCCCCTGGCCACAAGAGGAAGCTATCCAGCCTAGCAGCCCTGGAGCAGCTAAAGAACGCGGCAGCAAACAGTAAGCGCCTACCAGCCCCCTCCTCCCTCTCTTTTCTCTGAGTGTACTGATACAGTACACTCATGGCTCCACTGCAATTGCAGAGTATACCAAACAAAGGAGCAGCATTCTTCTGTGAGGGCTCAGTGTCCACAGTGCTCGTATGACGTGATTTTGCAGTCAAGCGGGGTACCCATGGGAGAGCTCAGAGAGCATCTGTTTCTGTTGAGGGACCGTGATGCAACTCAGCATTTGTTCAGAGTTTCCTCGGGTCTTGACTCTCTTGTGCTCGGAGAGGGTCAGATCCTTACACAGGTCAAAAAAGTTTAGCACAAAGTTGGATCGACAGACGGCAGACGGCTTCGGAAGAAATCTCACTGCGCTCATGAAGCAAGCCGTCACTGCAGGGAAGCGGGTGCGCACCGAAACCAGCATTGCAGCTGGGGCTGTGTCGGTCAGCTCTGCAGCTGTGGAACTAGCAGTGATGAAGCTGACCGAGTCAGGCTGACCGAGTGTTGATCATCGGGGCTGGGAAGATGTCCAGGTTGCTGGTGAAGCATCTGTTGTCCAAGGGTTGCAATAGAATGGTGGTTGTCAACAGGACGGAGCAAAGGGTAATTGATTTGCACTGAGGCAGAGTTGGTCTTCCGGCCCCTTCCGGAAATGGTCAGATGAACCCAAGAAGCAGATGTTGTCTTTACCAGCACAGCATCAGAAACGCCCTTGTTCTGCAGAGAAACAGTTGAAAATCTCCCTCTTGCAGGAATTATCAGGCACTTTATTGACATTTTTGTCCCCAGGAATGTAGCGGCTTGTGTTGGGGACCAGGTTATACAATGTGGACGACTTGAAGGAGGTAGTGGCTGCCAACAAGGAAGAGCGGGCTATGGAAGCTTGCTGGATGTTAAGACCAATAAGGTAGGTCGAGCTACCCCCTAATACCTACCAGCCTCTAGGCTACGGTCTACCTGGCGCTATAGCCTACCATCCTCTCTGAGCTCTCTCTCTATCCTCTTAGGCACCTGAGGTCCTGCGCCCTTCAGACTTCACGCTTCTCTGCACGTACCAGCCTCCAGGCTACCAGCCTCTGGAGTCTCAACTTCTCTCTCTCTCTCTCTCTCTCTCTCTCTCTCTCTCTCGCACCTACGGTCCTGCGTCCTGCAGCCTTCAGGCCACTCTGGAGTTTGCTTGCGGTTCAAACTTCTCTCTCGACTCCTCTCTCTCCCTCTCCTCTCGGGTCATGGACCCTTCAGCCTTCAGGCTCTCTGCGTAAATTTCTAACTTCTCTCTTCTCCCCTCGCCCTCTCCCTTGGACCTGGGATAAGCCTTGGAGACTTCGTTGGGCGCTCTGCATTCAACGCAACCCAGTAGGCTGCAGCTAGGTCTAAGGCTTTTAAGGCCTTGGGCTTTTGCCTTGGCTAAGGCTTAGACTTGGGCACTACCGACTACAGCTTACAGGCAAGCGTCAGCAGGCTTCAGCCCCCCGTCTCCTACTCGATCTCTGTCCATGACCTGCATGACCTCCAAAGTCCACGCCATGATCTGAGAGCTTACAAATTACAGGTTTGCTTTCTTTTATGAAAAATCAAGATCCAGCCTTAGAAGTTTTCTTTTTTCTTGCAACTTGTAAGTGATTTGGCACTAGGCAGGTTTTGGTATGTTTTTCTGGAATCTCGAATATTTAGGGACATAATCATATCTAGTAATTGTATTGAGTCTTGACTTTAGTTGTTTTTAGCTCTTATCTGACAATGCCCCCCGCACAAAGCATAAAAGGTAAGGAACACTTCTTGCATGGGCTTGTATTGATTCCAATAAGGTTTCTCTGGAGTAATCCAAATCAAATAATTTAATTTGATTGATGATGTGTATGTTGTATCTTGAAGTAGTTCATTACAGGATCTTTCTACTTATCACATGAGGAAAGACTCGAAGAGAAAGCAAAAAGAAAAAGGAGGTTATTATTTCAAGCAGAGTGGAAGGATCAATTTAAATGGTTGGTCTACTATGAGATGAGGTCAAAATGTAATGTGAGTATTCTTGAAATATCCCCACACCACAAGGGAAGGCCCCATTAATTTCAAAATTACTAATCTTAAAGCTCATTGTCACATTGATTGTCATAGACTTGCCATGCAAGGCACATTTATGGAGGGAATTTAAGAATGCATAGAAAAGAGCATTAAAAAGGTAAATGAGATACAGGATGAAGCATTACTAACATTATTTAGAAGTGTTGACTTGATTGTTTAAAAAAAAATTATCTTTTTTTAAATTTTTCTAATATTATTTCTCTTATGCAAGATTGCTTGATTCCTTATACAACAATATTCTATAGTGATGATAAAGCATGTGCTGAAATGATTTTTTACATGGCTAAGTATTTATTGGACTTTACATTGAAAAATATTGCTTCTAGTCCTTGGTTTGGAGTTATGATAGATAAATGAATAAATATCTTTGCTCATGGCTCTATGGTAATTTATTTGTCATACCTTGAGGATGATTGTGTCCCTAAGATAAGCTTATATGGTATTGTGTGGCTTTACGATGTGACAATAAAATCTCTATTCAATGCAGTTATAGTGGAGTTGAAAAATTTCAAACTTGATTTGTCAAAGATGTTTACATTTGCTCCGACGGATGTTCGACCATGATTGGTAAGGATAATGGCATTGTTTCTTTATTGAAAAAAAATATTAATCCATTTTTAATCTTTATTCATTGCATAACACATTGTAATGCACTAGCAATCTCCAATGTTGCTAAGAGCATGAATCATTGTAAAAAGCTAGATAAGCTAATGAATGCTTTAACTAGCTTTTTCAATGCAAGCTCAAAGTGACTAGAGGAGATTTGTAATATTCAAGAAGACTTTAGCTTACGATGTGAGGTGGCTAAGTTGATACTTTGCAATAAGTAGAGTTTGCAACTCTTTGGATGTTAGCTTAAAAATAACCAAGAGAGATTGATCATTTGTAACTTTATCATGAGGTTTATGATTTCAAGAATGCATTTATTGTTTTCATTTCATGGCTTATATTTTAAGAGGTTTGGTTACACTGAGCCAGATGTTTCAAAAAGATTATGTTGATGTAATCACTGTATAAAGTCTTGTAAAAAATGAGATTGTGTGCATACAAGAGTATTACATTAATCCATGCCAACCAGATTGTGTGCATACAAGAGTATTACATTAATCCATGCCAACCAGATTGTAATGCATTTGCTCATGGAATAGGTGGGGATAAGATTATTTTTTTATTATGGACCTAAGAAAGGTTACTTGTTTACTTCACGTGGGGCACTTCATGGCAATATGTGTTTTGGAGAGGATACTAAGGGTGGTATTTGTGGTAATGATTTGAACCATGCTATAAAATTTTAAGTTTCTTCTTCTATCATTGCTAACTTAGAGTGCAAATTTGAGGACAACTTCATTCTTAGTAATATGAAGATCTTGGTGCTAGCACAAGATTCACTTCTTGAGCAAGCATTAAACACTTATGGAACCATTGAAGTAGAAAATTTGGTGGCATTTTATGGCATGAAGAACATCTTTGCTATTCTTGATTTTGATAGTCTCATTAATGAGGATGATCTTAAGAAAGAGTTTTAGTCTTTTAAGAACCAAGCACGAATAGATTGGGTAAGTTATAACTTACCAGAGGTAATCTCGGCCATCTCAAGCAACATCATGTGGAGAGAAGCATGTCCAAATTCACTAACAATGTGTCAAATTGCTTTAGTACAATGTTGTAGTATTGCAATTTGTAAAAGGGACTTTAGTGCAAGAACTATTATCAAGATAAAGGTTCATACTAGGTTGGAGATAAAGAGTTTAAATGTATAGATGAAGATTGCAATTGAAGGACCACCTAAGCTATCTGAATTAAAATTTTTGAGAGCATAAAGATTTGGAATGCAAAAGTCCATCGTCACTTATTCACATCACAAGGTATTTGCTCTCATTATACAATAATGTTTTAAATCCACAAAACCTTGTACACAAGTATGCCATTAAAGGTTTTCTTTTGTTTTTACTTTTTGTTAGTATTATTATATATGCTAACTAAGAATTTTTCAAAGATATTCAATGATGACTTACAAGATTTGGCCATAATATATATTTTTAGTTAGCACTTTTATATATGTCTTTGTTTTTCCGTGAATTATTAACTTTTTTGCTATCATTTTTGTGTTTTCTTTTCAATGATGTATGTAATTATATAATCTTTTTTGTTACTAAAGTTTATAAATCTCGTGTCTTCTTTGTTATGTGTTTTGTTTGTTTTTTAATCTTTTTGAAATGTATAATTTTATTTCCTTTAGTCTTTATCTTTTCTTTCTTTTTGATCATTTATTGTTCTTATGTTATATCTTCTTATATATTATCTTTCTCTCTCAATTGAATGTTTTTTAATATTTTTGAAATGTAGAATTTTATTTCTTTTAATCTTTATCTTTTCTTTATTTTTTATCATTTCTTGTTATTATGTCTATTTTCTTATATACTACCTTGCTCTCTCAATTGAATGTTTTTAAATATTTATGGTATATAAATAATTTCTTCTACTTTTATATTTATGGATAAAATCTTTCTGAGGTCAACATCCATAACCAATGGGTTTTTGAAATTAAACATTTCATGTACTTGTATTTTAAAATTTTTATGTGTTTAATATCTTTATTGTTATATTAATTATCATAGACTTCCTTTGCTAGTTATATTAGTGGAGGGAAAAAGAATGTGTAGAATTAAAAGTATGTATATTTCATAGCCATAATATATATATGTGTTTATTTTACCTTCTTGCATTTGTGTTTGTCATATTTATGTTTTATGGCCATACTATATGTGTGTGTGTCTACTCTTCCTTTTGTGTATCGGTGGACACTCCTCATTCTCAAAGAGGCTTTAATGATAATGGATTAGGAGGGGTACTAAATTTTTTATATAAATATCGTTTCATACAATATGATGACTTTTACGATTCGGTTTATGGATTCAGTATGCTGCTTTACCTTTTGTGTATTAACACATATTATTATTAAATAAGGTCCGATGATAATGGATTGAGAGAACAATGGTAACTTCAACACATTGGTTAGGTAATGTATCATGTACTAAAATCTCTATGTAGTTTCTTTTCCTCTCAGTGTAATATATTGACTTCATTAATTAGTTTTGTGAATAAGGTATGAGAGTAACATTCGATTGATCGAATTTCAAAAGATAAATAAGCTAGTTGTTAAAGCATATACACTTCAGAATCTGGATTCCAATACCTTTCAACTCTTTAAACGAGTATGCAAATCTTTACTAAAGTCTTTGTTTATGCTTATAATCAAAATGTAAAGTGGTTTTGTCTTGTTTGAAATTGCAAGCCATTTATTTAATCTCTTGCATGCACTTTTAAACTTTAAAGATGAAACTAGAGTCTAGAATTTAAAATTTACAATAAACAAAAATAAATTTCGAACTTCCACTATTTGATTTTGACATTTTTTTGACGAATTTGAACATATAAAAAAATCCCAAAAACGTAAAAAAACGTCGATATACACGTTAATGTGTGCGTCAATATACACGATATACCTATAAAAAATAATAGTTATTTTTCGACCACGATTTTGACATTTATTGGGATGCGAGTTTCGATGCTGACAATGACACTTATTTCAACAATTATTGGGACACTAGTTTCAATGGTTATATCGACGGATGTAGGTTTTATTTTTTTCTAAATAATAGTACACCCAAGTATTGTCTTGTATACCAGTTTTACAAATGACATCCATGTTCTTCATGAAACGTTTATTTTTATTAAGTAACAAAAGTTACATAGTTCATAATGGAGCCGACAAAAAGTACACAAAGAGGCATAGAGATGATAAAAATAAGTACACAAAAGAGGCCAGAATCCTATACATAGGACCCAATCATCATTATTTCTCTCAGGGTCTGGCAGCACTGGTCCGTGCAAAAGAGTATTCAAGGGCCAAAAACTTAGAAATGAAAAGTGAGGAAAAAACCAATTGATTGGTGAAAAATGTGGAGGTTTACTATATTCACCACATCCGTCCAATTCACGTTGTGGCCCTCTCACTGAAGTTTCTCAAGGAGAGTATATGTCTCGTGCATTAGGGCGTACCTTTCCTCCACATCACTCGCAGCACGACCGACCACTCTCGCCAGCTATAGAAGCATGAAGTATGAGTACTTATTTAAAAAAATAAAATGTCCATTATGCAAAAAAAAGTGAGTGATATATGTATTAACACTTATAAAGTAGGTGTGGAAAGAATCCTAGTCATTGCTTCCAAGATGGGAGCTCCCTATACTCTCCATTCGCTTCATTGGCGGCCTCCACCCCCTGCTTATACCTTTGGGGATTTGCATGGTGCTTTCTACACTCCTCTTCCCAAATCTCTTGTGAGAAATTTCAAGGCTTTTGTTCCCTTGACTTTACCTTGCATGTGATGTTACTGTGCCAATGCTTTATTACGTTCACTATGTGATCTTTTATCTATCTAGGATGGACCTCTTCACAGTACCTAGTGCTGGCATTAACTCACTTTTGATCTCAGAGGGTGTAATACTAATAAGGAATCCTATGTATCGTGTGCGTTCAAGGGATATTTAAAAAACCCCTTACCTATGAATTTTTAATGAATAAAATGATTCCTTTTTCTTTACGGACTTACGGGTTTTTTTCAAAATCAATTAAAAAATCCCTTTTGTAAATGTATTTATGTAAATTTACCTTAAATTTTGAATTGAAAAACCCCTTCATTTGAACTTACATGTTATACTTACATATTTTTAAGTGAATTCCCTGATCTTTTGAGTTGATTCATGACTCGTTTCTTCTTGGCGCTATCACATGCAGTCGTGGAGCAAAGGCTACATAGCATAACTCACGGATTTGAGACTTCAACTCATTGTCAACGTCATCCAAGATCACATTTCCATCCACTACTTTTGATAACGGAAACAAGCTGGATTGGGGGTAGAGGGATATGTCGTCCCCTCATAACTGGCAATGAGCGGGCGCTTACAGCACTGAGGGAAAGAAGCGTATGTGGAGTCACCACCCACCACGGCAACAACCCGTCGATAATCTCATCTTATATGACTGGAAGTAGTCGAGCGAGCCAGTTTGTTTGACATGCCGTGGAGTGTCTGAGAGCATGGTCTGTGTAGTGGTGGGCTATGATGGCCGTGCAGAAATGCCATCACCTCCCCTAATGTAGGCTTGCATTATAGCTCTTTGCTCAGGTCTTATTTGTGACATGAAATAGTAAAATTAGCTTGAGGACATTGCCTGTGGTGTAAGCAAGGGTGTATCGTCAGGTGTACGATCCAGGGTCTACACAAACAAAACAAAGCATATTAGCTACTTTTGAAGCTCTATAACCACCTACTCGCAAATAATCACTCCTAACTTGACTTAAACAGCATTCTAGATGGCCTACAATAATGCCCCATATCTCTATGCTTATGCATAAGACTATTGCATAAGCCTATGAATAAGGACTTATGCATAGAGCTTGAGAATTGGCCTTATCCATAAGCTTGAAGCATAGAGCTTGATCATGTATGCAAGAAGCATGTATTTATAGAGCTTGCTTGCATAGAGGTAAAAACCTAAGGAAGAGCTTGCAAGGCTATGCATAAAGCTTGCATAGAGGTAAACCTAATCAAGAGGCTTCATAGGCTTCTTACAATGGCTATGCATAGGCTTCTTGCACAAGCAAACCGACAAGCAAATCATACCATTAATAGAGCTTGGGAAGGCAAAGGAAACAAAGGCCCTTGCATAATCTTGAAGCTCTATGCATAAGCTTAAGGCTTATGCATAGAGGTTGAGCATAATGCTTAAGCTTATACATAAGCCTTAAGCATAGCCTTAAGCTAGATGCATGCATGCTTAAACCTAAGCTAATCCTAAACCCCAGCACCCAAGGGTAAAATTATAGAAAACAAAGCAAATAAACAAATAAAAACAAGAGAAAGGTGAATGACTACCTAGAATCTCAACAAATTAGAAGTTGTAAAACAAACACATAATTAGAAGCTGCATATTAGAGACACACACATAATTAGAAGCTGCATATTAGAGACACACACATAATTAGAAGCTGCATTTTAGAGACACACACATTAAAAAAAAACTAAAACAAGAAAGGGATAGGGAAAAGGAGAGCAGAAAACCTACTAATTTTGGAAGAGGACAAGCAAAACCAAGTTTTGAAAATGCAGTGAGGCAATGTGGTTCTGTTAATAATTCCTAGCGTCAAAATAGTCATTGTAATAGGCATTTAAATAGTCATCATAATAGATGTCAAAAAACGTGTCGATAGATAATGATTCCGACGCGTGTTTTGACGCTTAAAACGATAGTTATTTTAACGCGTATTTCGATTGCCACTTAAGTTCATTTTTAAATTCTAATTCACATTCAAATTTTAAATTTTTTGGTGGCCCGACACAAAAAAAAAGATTTTCGACGCTTACACTGACTTTTATTTCGACGAGTTTTTGGACGCTTATTTCGACATTCATCTTCGTTGGTCATTTCCATGGTGATTTCGACGTATTATTTGGACGTTTATATTGACAGGTATTTCAACGGTGCGGCCACCATCGAAACTGGGTGTCAAAATGGATCATCCTGTAGTAGTGTTCAAACTTTCAAGATGAAAGTAAAGACTAAATTGTTTTATGTAAGAAGTTGAAAAAAACTTGATTTGTGATCGCGAGGAAAGATGTCAATTCACGAACTGAGCTTTATGATTCAGCCTTTTCTCATTAGAATGAAGAGGACCATGCCAATTCATTTCACCAAAGTCCTTATCTTTCTAGCATGAAGAGGATATATATATATAATTATTTTCTGAACACTAGTGTCCTCTAAGACATTCCATTCCATGAGAAAAAGGCTAAAATCCTAAAGCTCAATTTGTGAACCCATGCCTTTCTTCACGATCGCAATCAAGTTTTTTTCAACTTCTCATTTAAAAAAACAAACTAGTACTTAATTTTATCTTTAAAGTTTAAAGTTTGAAATTTATTTTAGTTTTATTGTAAATTCCAAATTCTAGACTCTAGTTTCATCTTTAAAGTTTAAAGGCACGTGAGGTTAAATAAATCGCTCACAGTTTCAAACAGGACATAGTCACTTTACATTTTGATTATAAGCATAAACAAAAACTTCAGTAAAGATATGCATAGTTATTTAAAGAGTTGAAAGGTTTTGGAATCCATTTTCTGAAGTGTACATGCTCTAGCAGCTAGCTTATTTGTCTTTTGAAATTTGATCAATTGAATGTTACTCTCATACCTTACTCACAAAACCAATGAATGAAGTCAATATGTCACATTGAAAGGGAAAAAATTATATTAAAAATTTAGTACATGATATATTACCTAACCAATCTGTTGAAGTTGTCATTGTTCTCTTAATCCATCATCATCGAGCCTTCTTTGATAATAACAAGTATGAATACACAAAAGGTAAAGTAGCATATTGAATCCATAAACCGAGATGTAAAAGTCATCATATTGTAGGGAAAGATATTTATATAAAAACTTTAGTACAAGAAATAATGCCTTGAAGCTATTATTCTCCTCCTAATCCATTATCATCAAAACTTCTTTGAGAATGAGAAGTGTCCAATACACAAAAGAAAGAGTAGACATATATACTATATAGTATCGCTATAAAACATAAATACAACAAACACAAATATAAGAAGGTAGAATAAACACACACACACACACCACACACACACACACACACACACACACACACACACATATATATATATATTATGGCTATAGAATATAAATATGATAAAAAAATATACCTTTAATTCCATACATTTTTTCTCTCCACTGATATAACTTGCATAGCAAGTCTATGATAAATAATATAATAATAAAGATATTAAATACATCATAATTTTGCAATACAAGCACATGATATGTTTAATTTCTATAAACTATTGCTTATGGATGTTGGCCTTAGAAAGATTTTTCCTATAGATATAAAAGTAGAAGAAATTATTTATAAACCATAAATATTAAAAAACATTAAATTGAGAGAGCAAGGTAATATATAATAAGATGCACATAAGAACAAGAAATGATTAAAAAAAAAAGATAAAGATTTAAAGAAATAAAATGCCATTACGAGCATCGGGAAGAGAGGCCCTTCTGTGTAGGCGAGAAGTAGAGGCTATGGCAGAGAGAGAGAGAGGCGGAGAGTGAGAGAGAGAGAGTCACGGCAGGCCAATGGATTGCAGGACGAAGACTGAGTGGAGGAGAGAGAATATTCAGAAGCGTTTAATGGGCACGCCATTCCCTTAATGAATGCTCAGTTGCATTTTCAAGCCCACCTCTATTTCAAATTTAAGCCTCTTTCTCCTCCCGAAGGGGTGGCTAAAAGGAGTGTCCAAGACACTCCTTTTTGGTACCACCTATACATGCTTTCACCCAGTTGGGTGATGATGATAATCTCATCAGTGAAGAGATCCTAGTAGAACTTATTGAACCCCCATCCTTACCACACGAACCAGAAAAAGTCTTTACCAGAAAGCTCTAAAGTTTGTCCAGTTTTTCACGTCAGTAGACTGAAAAAGAAGTTGGGTGATGATGATATGATCCTAGTAGAACTTATCGAACCCCCATCCTTACCACACGAACCAGAAAAAGTCTTGGATTTCCAAGAAAAAGAACTCACACTCTGTACGATAGGAGTGCTTAGTCAAGAGGAAGGATAGACCAAAAGAAGGTTCTACTTGGGAAGTGGTAAGCACACTCAGAAAGAGGTTTTCAAATTTCATTTTCGAGGATGAAAACTCCTCTTAAGGGGGGAGTAATGTCATGACAGCGGAATTAGTGGGAGCCTAGAGAGCTCGACCGTTCGGGCAAGGCACAGACGCGGTTTAGGGGAGCCAAAAATGACCGGATATGGACTCTAGGGTGATCGGGCAGCACTAATAAGAGTAGAGTAGTCGGGCACATGTGAAGGGCAACTAGCCACCCAATAAAAGAATGGGGTCCAAAGATAGAAGGTCTTGTAGGTTTTTTGACTATCGTTGTTGGGAGGAGAACCAGAAGCTCAGCATCCTTGCCTTCAGTAGAGTTGTGCAGCTAAGGAGGCTACTCTTATAGAACTGCAAAGGTTCTTGATAGGTTGGAGATAAAGAGTTTAGATACATTGAATCTAAAGATTGCAATTGAAGGACCACCTAAGCTGTATGAATCAAAATTTCTTGAGAGCTTAAACATTTGGAATGTGTGCAGCCATGTGCAGCTTGTCTACTTCAAGGAAGCTCTTAATCAGATGCACCAGGGAAGATATGGGCTACATGGCCGGCCATGCAGTTTGCAGGTGCCTTGTTTGCAGTTCTCATGATGGAACAGCGCAGTGCGCGGCCTCCAACGCCACATTTCCAAGCTTAACAGACCTGTGGGAGTCTGTATTGTGCCCAAAACCCATTGACTGTGCTTATCACTGTAGACAATGTCTTTTGGGTACATGCCAATATTGTGGCATTAAACAGATCTCCTTGTGTCCACATGAAAAAAGCGATGACATCTCTATGATGACTGTCAAGCTTTTTGACAACGTTCCTACATAGGAAGTGGATGAGAATGGTCAAGCAAAAACTCGGAAAGATCTTGTTGTTCACCAGGTCAGCCCGAGGACTTTCACTTCCTTGCTTCAAAGCAAATTAGGAAACTTCATCAAACACAATTATAAGTACAGATGGCAAGCTGAACAATTCAAAGAGTGTTTGGATAAATTTCCAGATGATGTAGTGGTGTCAATAGTGGATTTTGCAGAGAATTACTCCTTCAAGGTGCAGAATGAAATTCAGTCAATGCATTGGTATTCAACTCAGGTGACAGTCTTGGTCCACATTTCGTACCTGCGTGATGTGCTTGGTACCATTTGGAAGACAACCCACTTCTACATCTCTAATGACAAAATCCACGACACTTTGTTTGTGCAGCAGTGCTTTCTTTTGCACAATGAGTGGGTGAAAGCTCAAGGATGTAGTGTCAAGTGACACTGGGTGTGGTCTGATGGCGCTGCTTCACAATTCAAAGCAAGGTGCCCTTTCTATTTTGTAGCCCGATACTTCAATATGACAGGTATTGAGATGATGCACAGTTTCTTCGCATCCGGCCATGGGAAGGGTGAGCACGATGGGGCTGGTGCGGTGCTCAAAAGAGCTCTCACACATAGGAGCAGCTGAAATCTAACGGATGGGTGTTACATAACGCTTCAAGTGTGGTGGCATTCCTCAACGTAACCCTCAAGAAAGAATGTCCATTGATGACAGGGAAGAAAGTCAATCGTAGATTCTGGGAGGAAAATCTCGGTGATGTAGACAAACATAGAGAGTGGGATTGCATGCGGATCAAAGGGTCTCGATCCTTCCACTGTGTCAACGGCTACAGTCAATTAGATATGCACGGGCTACGGTGCAGACCATTGTCCTGCTTTTGCCATGCGTGCATGAAAGCCCAATGGAGGGGATGTGTAAACAAGGGCCACGTTGAGAGGTGGCAGTACTTACAAATACAACCGACTATCAATGTTCAAAATGATGGAGAAGCATCCACCGATGATGAGTTACTAGGAGCCCCCATGCATGCTGGCCAACCCACCATGACGACCTAAGTGATGCCTTGATGGTTGGCCAGAACTTCGCAGTGAATGCAGAAGAGCCAGGTGCAGACTTCTACATCTTGAAGTGCACTAAAACCAAGCGCTTGACCATCAAATCTGAAAGGGATGAATGGCATAACCGTATTCAAAAGAACTCATTTGTCGTTGTTTGAGGGACTCTTCTACGACAAGGTAAATGACCAAGATGACACCTACATTCTTTTGGATGACAAGACCCCTGCTTTTATCTACTCCCACCTAGTGCTATGCATCAGGTTTCCGATGTGCTCGGTAGAAGGTGAGCCTAATGTATATGAATTGTCAAATGATGTATTTGAGCAAATCTATAAAGTTAGCAGAGGAGAACTTATAAGTTCTAACTTTCAAGCTAGCACAATGCGTCCTCCTAAGAAGCACTACTTCGCATGTTCAACTCTTTGACAGCACTTTCAATAGTAGACAAGCACTTTAAGACCACTTGACAAGCACTTCTAGTACCTACACAAGCACTTCTAGGATCTACACAAGCACTTTCAGATTACTTGAAAAGCACTTTAAGTACCTAGACAAGCACTTTAAGTAACTAGACAAGCACTTTCAGACCACTTGACCAGCACTTCCCAAACAATTGAAGTACCTACACAAGCACTTGACAAGCACTTGGAGGCCACATGGTAAGCACTTGTCAGGTACTTTTAGTACCTAGACAAGCATTCCAGACCACTTGACAAGCGCTTTAAGTACCTTAACAAGCACTTTCAGATTACCTGACCAGCAGTTAGCCAGCACTTTCTAGTACCTAGACAAGCACATGTTTAGTACTTTCAGACCACTTGAGAAATTCTTGTCAAGCACTTCAGTACCTGGACAAGCACTTTTAGTATCTAGACAAGCACTTTTAGTATCTAGACAAGCACTTTCAAACCACATGACAAGCACTTCAATACCTAAACAAGCACTTTCAAACCACTTGACAAGCACTTTTAGTGTCTAGACCAGCACTTTTAACCCACTTGACAAGCACTTCAGTACCTAGACAAGCAATTTCAGACCATCACTTTTGATACTGGATCTCGTTGGCTGGCCAACTGGTCTTCAACGGAGAGTTCAGAGGATGCATTTTTGTAATACAATGGACTTGGAATTTTGGAAAATGATGATCGAAAGTATTATGATTTTATTTAAGGATTGTCTTAAAGCTAGTCGAATCTGTTATAAATGGCAATTTCATATTGGATATGTACATGGTATGCCTATTTGATTTTTGCATGAATCACCGGCTAGGGAGCCTAGGAACTCTTTTCCTCGGTACCCGGGCAAAAACCTAATCAAATCTTTATAATAGAATCCTAATTCAGTGGTCGGGTGGTTGGCCAACCCATGGACCGGATGGGGTTAGGCTGGAATGGAGGATTCCTGAGAAACAACTAGATACGATTAGTTACGTTAATCAGTTTAAATCCTCAAAAGACCTTGTTCTATGGGAAGGGATCATCGGCTGTGTCTCGAAAATGAGAAAAAAAGTGGTGATTCCATGGACCAATTGCAAGTCTCTTCTTGATCTGACCATGTGACTTGAGGTTCAGTCAGATCAGTTTAATTTAGTCAAGACTTGACTTGTTAGAGTAATCTCCTAGTTAGAAGATTTTTCCCGATTGGCGGAATCGCCCGTGCCTTCCGGGAAAGGGGAGTCTTCTGGGCCCGGTCTCAGAGGGACCGTCCCCCCCGGCTAGCCTCTCGTTCCTCCTAGACATTTGCGAGCGAGGCCCCGAGTGTGCAGGATCCCCACCCCGCGTGGGAGGCCGACGTCGCTTTCGCCGCCGGTGGTGGCAGGAGCCCCGGAGCGGGCGGGCGGGGACCTCACAGGCAAAACATATATGCCTAAGGACTTCAAGGACAACTCTGGTGATAAATTGGATGAAACTCTCACACCATTCAAATGTATGTGAACTAATATGTTTTGATATGTTGTTGTTTTGAAGGATTTGAAGTTTAATTTGTTGTCTTGACTTTTTTCAGTCACATATAGGCTCATGGAAGTGTAGTGGGAGATGGCAAGACAATTCATATTGTTTCTCTTTAAAAAGTAAAATTTGATTAGTTTAGAATGCTTTAAACCATTTGGGATAATTTCTAAGTAGCTTGAGAATGAAAAAATTTGAAAAATGGTCAGCCACATACAAAGGAGGTTATGGTAAAATTTTCTTCAATTTTGTGAAATAAGTTTTATCTTTTATTATTCAAAAGAGTAATCCCCATCGCTTGTGTATTCTAAAAGTGTTATTTTTATTCTATGCATAGAAAAATACATAATAGAAATATTTTTATTATAAAAGTGTTATTTTCATTAGAATTGATTTCTATGCATAGAAAGATGCATATTGGGAATATTTTGATTATAAAAGTGTTACTTTCATCAAAACTGATTCTTATGCATAAATAGATGCATAAAAAATTTTTTTATTATAAAAGTGTTACTTTCATTAAAATTAAATTTATGCATAAATAGATGCATAAACGAATTTTTTTTATAAAAGCGTTACTTTCATCAAATTTTGATTTTATGCATAGAAAGATGCATAAAGAAATTTATTTTTTATTTCAAAAGAATTATTCTCATTAATTTTGATTTTATGCATAGAAAGATGCATAAAGAAATTTATTTTTATTTCAAAAGAGTTATTCTCATTAAAATTGAATTTATGCATAGAAAGATGCATAAAAGATTTATTTTTATTTCGAAAGTGTTATTCTCCTTAAAATTGAATTTATGCATAAATAGATGCATAAACGGATTTTTATGCATAAATAGATGCATAAATGGATTTTTATAAAAGTGTTATTTTCCATTGAAGTTGTTCTTATGCATAAATAGCTGTGTCAAGAATCTTTATATCAAAAATAAAATTTCTCTTACATTCTATAAATAGATGTGATAAGATGTGATATGAATCAGATAGATGAGAATGAATGGATGGATGGATGTGATGAGAATAGAAGTGATGAGAATGAGTGGATGGATGGATGTGATGAGAATAGAAGTGATGAGAATGAGTGGATGGATGGATGTGATGAGAATAGAAGTGATGAGAATGAATGGATGGATGGATGTGATGAGAATAGAAGTGATGAGAATGAGAGGTAAATAGATGTGATATGAATCGGATAGATGAGAATGAATAGAGGATGGATGTGATGAGAATGAAAGGTAAATAGATGTGATGATATGTGATGCGAATCATATAAATGGGAAAGAATGGATGGATGGATGTGATGAGAATGGATGGATGGATGTGATGAGAATAGAAGTGATGAGAATGAGAGGTAAATAGATGTGATAAGATGGGATGCTAATCAGATAGATGGGAAAGAATGGATGGATGGATGTGATGAGAATAGAAGTAATGAGAATGAGAGGTAAATAGATGTGATGAGATGGGATGCGACTCAGATAGATGGGAATGAATGGATGGATGGATGTGATGAGAATAGAAGTGATGAGAATGAGAGATAAATAGATGAGATGAGATGGGATGCGAATCAGATAGATGGGAAAGAATGGATGGATGGATGTGATGAGAATGAGAGGTAAATAGATGTGATGACAATTGATGCGAATCAGATAGATGGGATTGAATGGATGGATGGATGCGATGAGAATAGGAGTGACGAGAATATGAGGTAAATAGATGTGATGACAATTGATGCGAATCAGATAGATAGGATTGAATGGATGGATGGATGCGATGAGAATAGGAGTGACGAGAATATGAGGTGAATAGATGTGATGAGATGTAATGCGAATCAGATAGATGGGAAAGAATGGATGGATAGATGTGATGAGAATAGAAGAGAATGAAAGGTAAATATATGTGATGCGAATCAGATAGATGGGAAAGAATGGATGGATGGATGTGATGAGAATAGAAGTGATAAGAATGAGAGGTAAATAGATGTGATGATATGTGATGCCAATCAGATAAATGTGAATGAATAGATGAGATGTGATGTCATGTGAATCATGATGTAAATGAATGATATAGGATGTGAATGAATAGATGAGATGTGATGTCATGTGAATCATAATGTAAATGAATGATATAGGATGTGAATGAATGTGATAACATGTGAATCGGGATGTGAATGAACGATAAGGGACGTGAATCAATGTGTTAGCATGTGAATCGGAATGTGAATGAATGAGATGTGATATGAAATGGATGTGAAATGAATACTTATGAAATGAATGTGGATTGATGTGTGGGTAATGTGGATTGATGTGGATGGATGAGTGGATACTGTGGATTGATGTGGATGATGTGGATGGATGTATGGATGATGTGTGGATTGATGTGTGGGTAATGTGGATTGACGTGAATGAATTTATGGATGATGTGGATTGATGTGGATTGATGTGGATGATGTGTGAATAATGTGGATTGATGTGTGAATAATGTGGATTGATGTGGATGATGTGGATGGATGTATGGATGATGTGGATTGATGTGTGGGTAATGTGGATTGACGTGAATGGATGTATGGATGATGTGGATTGATATGTGGATAATCTGGATTGATGTGGATGGATGTATGGATGATGTGGATTGACGTGTGGATGGATGTATGGATGTATGGATGTATGGATGATGTGGATTGATGTGTGGGTAATATGGATTGACATGAATGGATGTATGGATGATGTGGATTGATGTGGATGGATGTATGGATGATGTGGATTGACGTGTGGATTGATGTGGATGGATGTATAGAAGATGTGGATGGATGTGTGGATAATGTGGATGGATGTGGATGGATGTATGGATGATGTGGATTGATGTGTGGATGATGCGATTTGATGTGGGAATGATGTGATGTGATAGGGATCGATGAAGAAGAAGAAAAAAAGTTGTGGGAAGATGAGAAAAGATGGGGACTAATGGAAAAGGATGTGGAGTGATGAGAAAAGATGGAAATATTGTTGGAAGTGTATTTGTATGTGAAATCTGTTTTTAAATGACTGTTTTATGTTAAGAATGCTAGGGAAGCATTTTGACCGTCTTGTGAATGAGGTCGTGGAGACCTATCTGTTAAAGTTGCAACTGCTGAGAACGGAGAGTCAACGGAGGACGTCTCGCATAGCAAGGTCAGCCGAGGTCTTGACCAGTTTCGGTTTGATTTAAATGGTGAGCTTCCGGTACAGTGGATGAGGGACCAAGGAAGCGGAGTGAAGCGCTAGGTGACCTGCGAAGGATCCTAGAGGGTGCTGACCATACGGTGCTTGGGCTATGGGTCACCGAAGATACCCACACGTACGTCAGGGAAGATATTGGAACAAAGAATAAGAGTTGTTTAATGAATTCGGGCATGGATCTGGTTGATTGACCTTGCTGGTCCTCAACGAATGAGTCAATGGCTCTTTTATATGGATCCGTTGGTTGATCAACGGAGATTCCATTTTGATATGTGAATATATTGCCGGTTACTATGAGCTAGAAACTATCGAAAAGGCCCCTGAGTGAAGAGATGGTGAATGTTCTGGTTGCCAATGATGCCATAGGTACACCGATGAAGGAATGTTTGGAAATAAGGATTCGACTGGATGCTATAGGAACTATCAAAAAGGCCCCTGAGTGAACAGAGTGGTGAATGTTCTGGTTGCCAATGATGCCATAGGTACACCGATGAAGGAATGTTTGGAAATAAGGATTCAACTGGATAGTTAGAGGATTATGATCAGTGACACTATGGTTTCATTAAATGATTGTTTTAAAGACCGTTGAATCTATAAAAAAGGCAATTTCATATTGGGTGTGTAAGTGGTGTGACTAGTTTTAAGTTTGCATGAATATCCGGCTAGGGGGCCTGGGAACTCTTTTTCCTGGTACCTAGGACAACCTAACCAAATTCTTAATTGGATCCCATCACTACAGTGGTTGGGCCGTTGGCTAACCCATGGGACTGGATGGGGTTAGGCTGGATTGATGGATCCCTAAATTGAGACTCAATTCTGTTCTGGTTCGATAGATGAAGTAAATCACGGACAAAAATTGTTCTATGGAAAAGAATCAACGCTATGATCCAAGTACAATCTTTTCCCTGATCTGACTATGGGACTTACGGGTTCGGTCAGATCAGTTCAGTTAGTTAAGGCTTTTGACTACGTTAGAGAAAAGTTATCCTAGAGGAATCGCCCGTGCTTTCCGAGCAAGGGAAGTTTTTCCGGGATCAGTTTTGGAAGAACCAATGGATTAGTCTCTTGTCTGGATATCCGTGTGGGACGAGGCCCCGAGTGTGGGACCCTGCCTCGGGCAAGAAGTGCTACTTTCGCTGCTAGCACCCCTGAATTCGTTGCGCGGTGGGGATAGGGACCTCACAAATTCCTACCCATTTTCATCCAATACCCTACCTACAACCTCCTTGCCTCTCAGCTTTTCAGTCAACTTAAACAAATACCCATCAGGTCTCCTTTTGGTAGTGAAGGTTTTCAATTTTTACCTGACCTCCTCCTTCTTGGAGCATTTCTCATCTTCACTTTTTAGGTCAACTTGACACTTAGAATACCAGTTTATCTCTTCAACAGAAAGTTTCTCAACCTGCCTCTTCTTCTGAAGAGATTCCAAGAGATCACCCCATATTTTTCTTTCCTGTCTACTTTCCTGTCTACATTCCTCAACCCTTAGCTTCTCAACCCCCCTAATTATACCTTGCATTTCATTAGTAAACAATCTCCAAGATCCTTGCCCATTGGATTCTTTCTATGGCTTCCTCAATTTGGCTGACAAACAGATCATCCTTCAGAAGAAGATTATTAGCTCTTAATTTCCTAGTGGGGAACCTATTTAATTCAGCTTCTTCCCAACCAAGCACATGTCATCCCCATCAAAGGGACATATGATAAGACAAAGCAGTGCTAGAGTCACTAGACATATTAGCTCTTAATTTCCTACTGGGGAACCTATTTAATTCAGCTTCTTCCCAACCAAGCACATGTCATCCCCATTAAAGGGACATATGATCAGACAAAGCAATGCTAGAGTCACTGGACATTTTAAGAGTATGAGGGACCCATGTAGCTTGCTGGTTGAAAAATCCCTATCTATCCTAGAAGAGGACCCAAAGTACTACAGACCAAAATAAGTGTGTCCTGGGTCTGAGCTCCAATCACCCATCTCCCAACCATCCCTTAGGCCAAGTTTACCTCTCAATCCTTCCCACCTCATTTTTTCATGTGCCATCAGCATAGTGCTCCCCCCACACCTATCCCTTTGATTGTTGAAGTCCCCCATGAGGATGCAGTGCTCATGTGACAATTCAAGGTAACTATCCATTCCCACATCCCACTCCTTATCTTACGGTTATGAGCTCCATAAAGGTTAGTGACCCAAATCTTCTCTCCTTCCGAAACAATCTCTACTACCAAAATTCTCCCATTGGGATGGCTGGCTATAATATTAGGACATAAGCTTCTCTTAACAATTGTCATGACTCCACTAAACCCACCATTCACACCCCCATACAAAATAACCCACTCCTTAAACTTGTCCTTTCTCAAAATTTTAGACCCAAAAAGATTATGTTCTTGAATGGCTATAATAGACAAATCCCAGTCCTAATCAGACTCCAAAAAGTAGCACTCTTCTTTTTATCTTTAATCCCTTTAATATTCCATGAACACCCACTAATTTTGATAGGAGAACTCATGAGAGTGCAGTCTCGGGAACCATTTCTACCTCCTCCCCACTACCCCCTTGATCCCCTTCTTTCTGAATCTTTTTAAGCTTTTTAAACATGAACACTAGAAAGATACTCTACCTCTGATTGATGAATGGAAATGCTATAATGAGTGGGATTATTTCAATGAAATATAATGTGTGGTGTTGTGATAAACATAAATAATACCATTAGGGGATTTATGGACTCAACCCTCAAGGAAATATAAAAAGGGACAGGGATCTTTGAGTTATACAATGAGGAAGCTTGGATCCTATATCCATATAACATGGGTATTCTGGAGTCTAATGACATTAGGTCTCACAAGATAAAGCTTATCTTATATAGTATTGGGGCTTTATATTTAAAAAAGAGAGAAATTTTGTATATGCACTTCTCACAAGATAGATCGTATCTTATATAGTATTGGGGCTTTATGTTAAAAAAAGAGAGAACTGGTGTATATGTACTGCTCACCTTGGAATAATCCAATGTTAAACAAGATATTCAATTACAATCTTCAACCCCCCCCCCTCTTTCATTTCTACCTCATTCACACTTTTTGGAATCTAATCTTGCCATATCTCCTCATTCTTTGTTTTTTAAGAGAAATTTTCATAGATATATTACAATGTAGTATAACCACATCGTGCTAAAATTTTAGTAATTTTGGGAAACAACGCACATAGATATTCACAATTCTTGTGGTATCCATTTAGAAGCCCTTCTTTTCAAATCAGATTATCAATGAAAGATCTTAAGTAAGGAGAAAGGTATGAACCACATTTCCTTTATCTCATTCACATTTTCAGTTTCTTTTTGTTAGAGAGGCATATGTGTTACTTTATTATTCTAAAAGGCCAAAAATAATACTCAACAAGTTGATTTGGAGGGGCTGAAAAAGTAGTCTAAGCTTTCATCCAATTGGCATGATATTTATGGAGCTCAATTACACACATATAGATGGATTTTTCATTAGATTCTCAATGCATTAGAAATTTCTTTTGAGGTTGTTTTACATGTATAAATATGTACATATACATACATACATGCATACATATATGTGTGCATGTATGTATATATATCTCCTAGATATAAATTAAATACAATCATCAATGTAGAGAGAGAGAGAGAGAGAGAGAGAGAGAGAGAGAGAGAGAGAAAATTGAGATTGGGATCAATGGCAAACAAATTTTTGTTCTCTCGCGCTTGTAATTGTGTAGCTGCACCGTAGCAGCTAGCTCCTGGGCAGGAGGCCCATCAAAAGGCATTGAACATATTTCTTAATTTATTTGCCGTTACAATCACAAGACAGAGGACAGTTAAAAAGATGCTACTCTTGAGTCTTAACCATCTCTGACTTGGAAGAAGAAGGCAGATCCGTTTTCATTAGTGTATGTGCAGTGTGTACATGTGTGTGTGTGTGTGTGTGTGTGTGTGTGTGTGTGTGTGTGTGAGAGAGAGAGAGAGAGAGAGAGAGAGAGACGATAGATAATTTCTACGCAGGAGATAGTTTGTGTGGGAGGAGAGAGTGTGCGTTTAGATTAGTGTATGTGCGGTGTGTACATGTGTGTGTGTGTGTGTGTGTGTGTGAGAGAGAGAGAGAGAGAGAGAGAGAGACGATAGATAATTTCTACGCAGGAGATAGTTTGTGTGGGAGGAGAGAGTGTGCATTTAGATTAGTGTATGTGCGGTGTGTACATGTGTGTGTGTGTGTGTGTGTGTGTGTGTGAGAGAGAGAGAGAGAGAGAGAGAGAGATGGGGCAGACTTGGAGAGAGAGAGAGAGAGAGAGAGAGAGAGAGAGAGATGTAATGAGGGAGGGTGAAAAGAGAGAGAAAGAGAGTGAGAGATAGAGAATAAAAAGTATCTTTATATATAAATAGTGTGCATGTGCATGTGTGTGTGTGTGTGAGAGAGAGAGAGAGAAAGAGAGATTACATGTAAGATGCATTTATTTGAGAGTGAGCACACCTCACCACTCATCCCTACCATTAAAATTTAATCTAAAATTTAATTAATTAAAATTATATATATGTGTGTAAATCTATTTAAGTGTGTGTGTGTGAGAGAGAGAGAGAGACAGAGAGAGAGAGAGAGAGAGAGTTTCTATGTGAGAGAGTGTGCGTGAAGACAGAGAGAGAGAGAGAGTGTGTGTGTGTGTGCATGAGAGAGAGAGAGAGAGAGGCTGAGAATTTCTATGTAGGAGATAGTTTGTGTGGGAGGAGATAGTGTGTGTTTTCATTAGTGTATGTGCAGTGTGTACATGTGTGTGTGTGTGGGAGGAGATAGTGTGTGTTTTCATTAGTGTATGTGCAGTGTGTACATGTGTGTGTGTGTGTGTGTGTGTGTGAGAGAGAGAGAGAGAGAGAGAGAGAGAGAGAGACGACAGATAATTTCTACGTAGGAGATAGTTTGTGTGGGAGAAGAGAGTGCGTTTAGATTAGTGTATGTGCGGTGTATAGATGTATACATGTGTGTGTGTGTGTGTGTGTGTGTGAGAGAGAGAGAGAGAGAGAGAGAGAGAGAGAGAGTTTGTGTGGGAGGAGAGAGTGCGTTTAGATTAGTGTATGTGCGGTGTATAGATGTATACATGTGTGTGTGTGTGTGTGTGTGTGTGTGTGTGAGAGAGAGAGAGAGAGAGAGAGAGAGAGTATATGCATGCATGTGTGTACATCTGCATCTATGTGTAGAATGTGCGAGAGAGAGAGAGAGAGAGTGAGATGGGATAGACCTGGAGAGAGAGAGAGAGAGAGAGAGAGAGAGAGAGAGAGAGAGAGAGAGAGATGTAATGAGGGAGGGTAAAAGAGAGAGAAAGAAAGTGAGAGATAGAGAATAAAAAGTATCTTTTAATAAAATATAAATTAAATAGAAAACATATATGTATATGTGTGTAAACATGTGTGTGTGTGTGTGTTTTTATTTACATTTATATATACATACATACATATGTATATATATATATGTATGTATATATATAGATGTATGTATATATATAGATGTATGTATATATATATATATATATATGTATATATGTATATGTATGTATGTATATATATATATATATATATATATGTGTGTTTGTGTGTGTGTGTGTGTGTTTAGATGTGTGTATGATATATCTATCTATATCTTTAAAAGTGACCACAACTTATCACCCATCTCCGCACATTAAAATTTAATCAAAATTAATTAAATTATGTCGATGTTTGTATTTATTAAATACATGTATATATGTATAAGTATATGTGTCTATGTATAGGTTTATGTATCTAAAACATAATATTGTATATACTATATATATTTACATATGTGTATGTGTGCGTGAGAGAGAGAGAGAGAGAGAGAGTGTGTGTGTGTAAGTGAGTGAGAGAGAGAGATTGAAAGAGAGAGCGAGAGAGAGAGCGCTTCTATGTGTGGGAGAGTGTAAGAAGAGAGAGGGAGTGTGTGCATGTGTGTGTGTGTGTGTGAGAGAGAGAGAGAGAGAGAGAGCAGGTGTGTGTGTGTGAGAGAGAGAGAGAGAGAGAGAGCAGGTGTGTATATGTGTGTGCATGTGAGAGAGAGAGAGAGAGAGAGAGATGGTTATAGAGAGGGAATAATTCTTTTCTGGAACCTTGGTCGGCCACAGCAACGCGCAGGTGCAATACTAGTATTTTTTAATTTATTTGCCGTTACAATCACAAGACAGAGGACAGTTAAAAAGACGCTACTCTTGAGTCTTAAAAGTTAACCATCTCTGACTTGGAAGGAGGCAGATCCGTTTGCAATACTAGGTACCTCTAACTCATCTTTCTGAAACTCACGTAGGTGAGCTTCGGCCCTTAACTCGTTGTACATTTGCAACTCCGAGTTTAAGATGTAGTTGTCAGCTCTTGGGTCAATGGCCGCAATGAGAGAGATTCGGCGGTCTCCAGTTAGTTGCCCCAACCTCAATAACAAAAATCCCGCTAACACTCTCAAACGATGTGTTTTGCCATGTCCAAGCATGGCTTCCAGTTTTTCTTCTAGTGTGACAGACTCCCTCAGTTTTTGTGCTGTGTACCCGTCTTTGTCCGAGATTACCAAGCTGATTAGCACTCGTAGAAAAACCAGAGATCTGTAAAAAAGAACATTCAAAGCAAGCACAACAATTTAGCGATTTCAATCACATGATTATCGCATGTAATTATTTAAAAGGAGCTTTGAAGAACTTTTAAATTGAGTTAAGAGGTACACCCACGCAGTGTTCCATGGCTCCACCATTTCCATGAGAGTGGTCAGCATAGGGATCTTGTCGCTGCCAGTGCTCCTCAGAACCAGACTAGCGTCAAACTTTGCTAAGGCGTCGAAGCTGTTGGCCGCTGCCCAGCCCACTTTCCCGTGCCCCAGCTTGTCCGCAAGCTTGGTGAGCAACGAGTTGGGCAGCCTCCTGTTCACGTCCAGCTTGTTATCGGCATCCACAATCCAGAAACCCACCACATTGGCCGCTGCTTGCTGCACGAATGTGTTCTCTGAATCCAAGTAGATCTCCAAGAAATCAGGCCCTTTGTGGTGTACACACATGTACTTGAAGAAATCATCGTACTTCCTGTACACATCCAGTGGTGGTTTATTGTTTTTAAAGTCCTCCGCTAGCATCTTGAAGACGAAATCAAAGAACACAAAATCATCTGCTTGAACAATGCCATCATCCAATGTTCTTTGTAGGACCTCATCATAATAGCTTTGAAAGGTGAGCTCCGTCTTGTGAAAAAGGCGGATAACAAACCAGGTTGAGAGAACCACAGCCGCTGAGCCTACTGCAGCGTTGATGAGGACAACAATGTAGAAGATCTTGAGAGAGATTAGGAGATTGGGCACATCAGAGTTCACTATTCTTATCCTGATCATAGGTAAGACAATGCTAGGCGGGAGGAAGATTGCTTGCACGATTTGGGGGAGCCATCGCAGAAGGTGTGGGTTCTCGCGCAGACTTGCCCTGGCTTTCCTTACGAGCCTGCTGAAGAAGATTGCAGAAGCTAGGCGCCCTGCTTCGAGCAGCAGCAAGACGATCACAATGCGGAAATCTGCAGGATGTAGTAGGGACACAAAGCCTCCTAACAGAACCACGGTAGCCCATGTGAGATTACAATAAGCCAGAAACCTACAAACGTTCTGCAGAGCTCCCACCCCTCTCGCCCCCCGCCTTGCTTTGGCCAATTTTCCCTCGTAGACCTTAACCACATTACTAGGCCCACTACTCACACGAGGAGCTGCCGTGCTCTCTGTAGCTGAAGCTGCTGAACCATCGATCTTAGTCTGCTCCATGATTGCAAGCGGCTGAGATCAGTTATAGAGTCGAACCCGACCTAGCACTAGGCTAGCAGACAATCGAGGATCCGATCAAGTGTGTAACATTGAAGAGCCAGCCGGGAGTCCAGGACCAAGTTAGCCAGGAGTCCAGGACCAAGTCAGCCAGGAGTCCAGCAGACAATCGAGGATCCGACCAAGTGTGTAACATTGAAGAGCCAGCCGGGAGTCCAGGACCAGGTCCCATCCAATTCTAACCCATCCTTACACGATGGCCGGACAGGAAAATTAGTCCTCACGATCGTCCCACATGGGGCCTCGCTTAACGCGCCTCATTTAATACGTTGCAACTTGCCTACGCAGAGTTGTAAACTTCACCAACAAGGTTGACCGTTGCAGGCTCTCATAAAAGTGTGCAGGCATACATGAACTCCAAAAAAAATTGCAAAAAGGAGAGGCGTGGCCCGTGGGCAAGGGTACCCTTATTTTTTTTCTTTTGAAGGGTTTTTTTTTCCACTAGCTTTTCTTTATGAAGAGATTGGCCCTTCCAGCATCTATCAAAATAATCATTCCTCCTGCAAGCGTGAAGAGGAGCCCAATCTCACATCTTCCAATGCAATTTTGAATTTGAATCTAAGAAGATCTCATCTCACATCTTTCAATGAAATCTATGTATACATGCTTACATACCTAAAGATACACACACTTATATATATTATGTATGTATGTGTATCTATTGGTATGTAAGCATGTATATATAAATAGATTTATATGTATGTCGATGCACACACATGTATGTTCATGCACACACACACACAACACACAGACACCAACACATGATACGTACACGAATACAAACACACATACACACACTCGCACGTATGGACACACGTGCAACACATAGAGATATGCACACTTGCACACATACTCAAGCTTGCACATACACACACAAACATATATATTATGTGTATGTGTAAGAGAGAGAATATACATACACACACACGTATATATATTATGTATGTATGTGTATCTATAGGTATGTAAGCATGTATATATAAATAGATTTATATGTATATCGACGCACACATGTATGTTCATGCATACACACACACACATAACACACAGACACAAGCACATGATACGTGCACACACACATACACACACTTGCACACATGGACACACATGCAACATATAGAGATATGCACACTTGCACATATACTCAAGCTTGCATATACACACATGTGTATACATGCACACAAGCACATAAATACACTCACATACACAAGTACATGTGCACACACATGGACATGCACACACTCACACACACACATATGCACCTGCACGTGCACACACATAGATGTACACACGAGTATATTCACATGCTCACACACACGTACATGTAGACACTCGCTATGTGAGAGAGAGAGTGTATGTGTGTGTGCATGAGAGAGAGAGAGAGAGAGAGAGAGAGAGCCTGAGAATTTCTATGTAGGAGATAGTTTGTGTGGGAGGAGATAGTGTGTGTTTTCATTAGTGTATGTGTGTGAGAGTGTGTAGGGGGAAAGAGTGTGTGTTTACATTAGTACATGTGCATGTGTATATATGTGTGTGTGTGTGTGTGTGTGTGAGTGGAGGGGGGAGAGAGAGAGAGACAGAGACAGAGAGAGAGAGAGACAGAGAGAGAGAGAGAGAGAGAAAGAAACACACAGAGAGACAGAGACATAGAAGTCTATGTGTGAGAGTGTGTAGGGGAAAAGAGTGTGTGTTTGCATTAGTACATGTGCATGTGTGTACATGTGTGTAAGAGAGAGAGAGAGAGAGAGAGAGAGAGAGAGAGAGTTTCGACATTTGAGAGTGTGTGCATGTGTATGTGAGAGAAAGAGGGTGTGCATGTGCATGTACATGGGCATGTGTGTGTGTGTGTGTGTGTGAGAGAGAGAGAGAGAGAGAGAGAGAGAGTAAGATGCATTTATTTGAGAGTGAGCACACCTCACCACTCATCCCTACTATTAAAATTTAATCTAAAATTTAATTAATTAAAATTATGTGTGTAAATCTATTTAAGTGTGTGTGTGTGTGTGTGTGTGAGAGAGAGAGAGAGAGAGAGAGAGTTTCTATGTGAGAGAGTGTGCGTGAAGAGAGAGAGAGGTGTGTGTGCATGAGAGAGAGACAGAGAGAGAGAGAGAGAGAGACTGAGAATTTCTATGTAGGGGATAGTTAGTGTGGGAGGAGATAGTGTGTGTTTTCATTAGTGTGTGTGCGGTGTGTACATGTGTGTGTGTGTGTGTGTGAGAGAGAGAGAGAGAGAGAGAGAGTGAGAGAGGCAGATAATTTCTACGTAGGAGATAGTTTGTGTGGGAGGAGAGAGTGTGCGTTTATATTAGTGTATGTGCAGTGTGTACATGTGTGTGTGTGTGTGTGTGTGTGAGTGTGTGTGTGTGTGTGAGAGAGAGAGAGAGAGAGAGTATATGCATGCATTCCTGTCCAGGAATATTGTGGAAGAGATTTCGAGAAGAAATGATAGAAGATTTTCTATACCAGTTATCGAGAAGCAGGGGTCAATTTATTGGTATTGAACAATTAGCTGAAACTCATGCACTACTACATTTAGAAGAAATTCTTCGTGCTCAGAGACGGACATTGGCAGATTTTGAAGGAATGCCTGAACTAAACAGAACTGATTTGGAAGTCTTGGGTGAAAATAGATTGCTTTTGGAAGAGAGATCTTTTGATACTGTCGAACAATCTAACCTGTCAAGTGCTATGGAGTCAACATTAACAGATAGCCAGCGTGTTGCT